>NC_092411.1:173133424-173754674 GCF_040894005.1 Engystomops pustulosus
AAAAGGTCAACGGAACTTGGGATTCCCAGCCAGTCTCCCATGCTGGTACTTGCCAAGCCTTAAGCTGCATTGCTGCTGCGATCTGACGAGAGCAGGCACATTCAGCTTAGAATGGCCGTTGAAAGCAGCTGTTCAATTTGAACCTTTTTTTACTATCTCATAGAGAAACTAACACAATTTTCAGGTTCAAAAAGTTCAACGGAACTTGGGATTCCCAGCCATTCTCCCATGCTGGTACTTGCCAAGCCTTAAGCTGCATTGCTGCTGCGATCTGATGAGAGCAGGCACATTCAGCTTATAATGGCCATTGACAGCAACTGTTCAATTTGAACCTTCTTTTACTATCTTTGACAGGGAAACTAACACAATCTTCAGGTTCAAAAAGGTCAACGGAACTTGGGATTCCCAGCCAGTCTCCCATGCTAGTACTTGCCAAGCCTTAAGCTGCATTGCTGCTGCGATCTGACGAGAGCAGGCACATTCAGCTTAGAATGGCCGTTGACAGCAGCTGTTTAATTTGAACCTTCTTTTTCCATTTTTGACAGAGAAACTAACACAATTTTCAGGTTCAAAAAGGTCAACGGAACTTGGGATTCCCAGCCAGTCTCCCATGCTGGTACTTGCCAAGCCTTAAGCTGCATTGCTGCTGCGATCTGACGAGAGCAGGCACATTCAGCTTAGAATGGCCGTTGACAGCAGCTGTTCAATTTGAACCTTCTTTTACTATCTCATAGAGAAACTAACACAATTTTCAGGTTCAAAAAGGTCAATGGAACTTGGGATTCCCAGCCAGTCTCCCATGCTGGTACTTGCCAAGCCTTAAGCTGCATTGCTGCTGCGATCTGACGAGAGCAGGCACATTCAGCTTAGAATGGCCGTTGACAGCAGCTTTTCAATTTGAACCTTCTTTTACTATCTCATAGAGAAACTAATACAATTTTCAGGTTCAAAAAGGTCATTGTAACTTGGGATTCCAAGCCAGTCTCCCATGCTGGTACTTGCCAAGCCTTAAGCTGCATTGCTGCTGCGATCTGACGAGAGCAGGCACATTCAGCTTAGAATGGCCGTTGACAGCAGCTGTTCAATTTGAACCTTCTTTTACTATCTTTGACAGGGAAACTAACACAATTTTCAGGTTCAAAAAGGTCAACGGAACTTGGGATTCCCAGCCAGTCTCCCATGCTGGTACTTGCCAAGCCTTAAGCTGCATTGCTGCTGCGATCTGACGAGAGCAGGCACATTCAGCTTAGAATGGCCGTTGACAGCAGGTGTTCAATTTGAACCTTCTTTTACTATCTCATTGAGAAACTAACACAATTTTCAGGTTCAAAAAGGTCAACGGAACTTGGGATTCCCAGCCAGTCTCCCATGCTGGTACTTGCCAAGCCTTAAGCTGCATTGCTGCTGCGATCTGACGAGAGCAGGCACATTCAGCTTAGAATGGCCGTTGACAGCAGCTGTTCAATTTGAACCTTCTTTTACTATCTCATAGAGAAACTAACACAATTTTCAGGTTCAAAAAGGTCAACGGAACTTGGGATTCCCAGCCAGTCTCCCATGCTGGTACTTGCCAAGCCTTAAGCTGCATTTCTGCTGCGATCTGACGAGAGCAGGCACATTCAGCTTAGAATGGCCGTTGACAGCAGCTGTTCAATTTGAACCTTCTTTTACCATCTTTGACAGAGAAACTAACACAATTTTCAGATTCAAAAAGGTCAACAGAACTTGGGATTCCCAGCCAGTCTCCCATGCTGGTACTTGCCAAGCCTTAAGCTGCATTGCTGCTGCGATCTGACGAGAGCAGGCACATTCAGCTTAGAATGGCCGTTGAAAGCAGCTGTTCAATTTGAACCTTTTTTTACTATCTCATAGAGAAACTAACACAATTTTCAGGTTCAAAAAGTTCAACGGAACTTGGGATTCCCAGCCATTCTCCCATGCTGGTACTTGCCAAGCCTTAAGCTGCATTGCTGCTGCGATCTGATGAGAGCAGGCACATTCAGCTTATAATGGCCATTGACAGCAGCTGTTCAATTTGAACCTTCTTTTACTATCTTTGACAGGGAAACTAACACAATCTTCAGGTTCAAAAAGGTCAACGGAACTTGGGATTCCCAGCCAGTCTCCCATGCTAGTACTTGCCAAGCCTTAAGCTGCATTGCTGCTGCGATCTGACGAGAGCAGGCACATTCAGCTTAGAATGGCCGTTGACAGCAGCTGTTTAATTTGAACCTTCTTTTTCCATTTTTGACAGAGAAACTAACACAATTTTCAGGTTCAAAAAGGTCAACGGAACTTGGGATTCCCAGCCAGTCTCCCATGCTGGTACTTGCCAAGCCTTAAGATGCATTGCTGCTGCGATCTGACGAGAGCAGGCACATTCAGCTTAGAATGGCCGTTGACAGCAGCTGTTCAATTTGAACCTTCTTTTACTATCTCATAGAGAAACTAACACAATTTTCAGGTTCAAAAAGGTCAACGGAACTTGGGATTCCCAGCCAGTCTCCCATGCTGGTACTTGCCAAGCCTTAAGCTGCATTGCTGCTGCGATCTGACGAGAGCAGGCACATTCAGCTTAGAATGGCCGTTGACAGCAGCTTTTCAATTTGAACCTTCTTTTACTATCTCATAGAGAAACTAATACAATTTTCAGGTTCAAAAAGGTCATTGTAACTTGGGATTCCAAGCCAGTCTCCCATGCTGGTACTTGCCAAGCCTTAAGCTGCATTGCTGCTGCGATCTGACGAGAGCAGGCACATTCAGCTTAGAATGGCCATTGACAGCAGCTGTTCAATTTGAACCTTCTTTTACCATCTTTGACAGAGAAACTAACACAATTTTCAGGTTCAAAAAGGTCAACGGAACTTGGAATTCCCAGCCAGTCTCCCATGCTGGTACTTGCCAAGCCTTAAGCTGCATTGCTGCTGCGATCTGACGAGAGCAGGCACATTCAGCTTAGAATGGCCGTTGACAGCAGCTGTTTAATTTGAACCTTCTTTTTCCATCTTTGACAGAGAAACTAACACAATTTTCAGGTTCAAAAAGGTCAACGGAACTTGGGATTCCCAGCCAGTCTCCCATGCTGGTACTTGCCAAGCCTTAAGCTGCATTGCTGCTGCGATCTGACGAGAGCAGGCACATTCAGCTTAGAATGGCCGTTGACAGCAGGTGTTCAATTTGAACCTTCTTTTACTATCTCATTGAGAAACTAATACAATTTTCAGGTTCAAAAAGGTCATTGTAACTTGGGATTCCAAGCCAGTCTCCCATGCTGGTACTTGCCAAGCCTTAAGCTGCATTGCTGCTGCGATCTGACGAGAGCAGGCACATTCAGCTTAGAATGGCCGTTGACAGCAGCTGTTCAATTTGAACCTTCTTTTTCCATCTTTGACAGAGAAACTAACACAATTTTCAGGTTCAAAAAGGTCAACGGAACTTGGGATTCCCAGCCAGTCTCCCATGCTGGTACTTTCCAAGCCTTAAGCTGCATTGCTGCTGCGATCTGACGAGAGCAGGCACATTCAGCTTAGAATGGCCGTTGAAAGCAGCTGTTCAATTTGAACCTTTTTTTACTATCTCATAGAGAAACTAACACAATTTTCAGGTTCAAAAAGGTCAACGGAACTTGGGATTCCCAGCCATTCTCCCATGCTGGTACTTGCCAAGCCTTAAGCTGCATTGCTGCTGCGATCTGACGAGAGCAGGCACATTCAGCTTAGAATGGCCGTTGACAGCAGCTGTTCAATTTGAACCTTCTTTTACTATCTCATAGAGAAACTAACACAATTTTCAGGTTCAAAAAGGTCAACGGAACTTGGGATTCCCAGCCAGTCTCCCATGCTGGTACTTGCCAAGCCTTAAGCTGCATTGCTGCTCTGATCTGACGAGAGCAGGCACATTCAGCTTAGAATGGCCGTTGACAGCAGCTGTTCAATTTGAACCTTCTTCTTTTACTATCTCATAGAGAAACTAACACAATTTTCAGGTTCAAAAAGGTCAACGGAACTTGGGATTCCCAGCCAGTCTCCCATGCTGGTACTTGCCAAGCCTTAAGCTGCATTGCTGCTGCGATCTGACGAGAGCAGGCACATTCAGCTTAGAATGGCCGTTGACAGCAGCTGTTAAATTTGAACCTTCTTTTACCATCTTTGACAGGGAAACTAACACAATTTTCAGGTTCAAAAAGGTCAACGGAACTTGGGATTCCCAGCCAGTCTCCCATGCTGGTACTTGCCAAGCCTTAAGCTGCATTGCTGCTGCGATCTGACGAGAGCAGGCACATTCAGCTTAGAATGGCCGTTGACAGCAGGTGTTCAATTTGAACCTTCTTTTACTATCTCATTGAGAAACTAACACAATTTTCAGGTTCAAAAAGGTCAACGGAACTTGGGATTCCCAGCCAGTCTCCCATGCTGGTACTTGGCAAGCCTTAAGCTGCATTGCTGCTGCGATCTGACGAGAGCAGGCACATTCAGCTTAGAATGGCCGTTGACAGCAGCTGTTCAATTTGAACCTTCTTTTGCTATCTCATAGAGAAACTAACACAATTTTCAGGTTCAAAAAGGTCAACGGAACTTGGGATTCCCAGCCAGTCTCCCATGCTGGTACTTGCCAAGCCTTAAGCTGCATTGCTGCTGCGATCTGACGAGAGCAGGCACATTCAGCTTAGAATGGCCGTTGACAGCAGCTGTTCAATTTGAACCTTCTTTTACTATCTCATAGAGAAACTAACACAATTTTCAGGTTCAAAAAGGTCAACGGAACTTGGGATTCCCAGCCAGTCTCCCATGCTGGTACTTGCCAAGCCTTAAGCTGCATTTCTGCTGCGATCTGACGAGAGCAGGCACATTCAGCTTAGAATGGCCGTTGACAGCAGCTGTTCAATTTGAACCTTCTTTTACCATCTTTGACAGAGAAACTAACACAATTTTCAGATTCAAAAAGGTCAACGGAACTTGGGATTCCCAGCCAGTCTCCCATGCTGGTACTTGCCAAGCCTTAAGCTGCATTGCTGCTGCGATCTGACGAGAGCAGGCACATTCAGCTTAGAATGGCCGTTGAAAGCAGCTGTTCAATTTGAACCTTTTTTTACTATCTCATAGAGAAACTAACACAATTTTCAGGTTCAAAAAGTTCAACGGAACTTGGGATTCCCAGCCATTCTCCCATGCTGGTACTTGCCAAGCCTTAAGCTGCATTGCTGCTGCGATCTGATGAGAGCAGGCACATTCAGCTTATAATGGCCATTGACAGCAGCTGTTCAATTTGAACCTTCTTTTACTATCTTTGACAGGGAAACTAACACAATCTTCAGGTTCAAAAAGGTCAACAGAACTTGGGATTCCCAGCCAGTCTCCCATGCTAGTACTTGCCAAGCCTTAAGCTGCATTGCTGCTGCGATCTGACGAGAGCAGGCACATTCAGCTTAGAATGGCCGTTGACAGCAGCTGTTTAATTTGAACCTTCTTTTTCCATCTTTGACAGAGAAACTAACACAATTTTCAGGTTCAAAAAGGTCAACGGAACTTGGGATTCCCAGCCAGTCTCCCATGCTGGTACTTGCCAAGCCTTAAGCTGCATTGCTGCTGCGATCTGACGAGAGCAGGCACATTCAGCTTAGAATGGCCGTTGACAGCAGCTGTTCAATTTGAACCTTCTTTTACCATCTTTGACAGAGAAACTAATACAATTTTCAGGTTCAAAAAGGTCAACGGAACTTGGGATTCCCAGCCAGTCTCCCATGCTGGTACTTGCCAAGCCTTAAGCTGCATTGCTGCTGCGATCTGACGAGAGCAGGCACATTCAGCTTAGAATGGCCGTTGACAGCAGCTGTTCAATTTGAACCTTCTTTTACTATCTTTGACAGGGAAACTAACACAATTTTCAGGTTCAAAAAGGTCAACGGAACTTGGGATTCCCAGCCAGTCTCCCATGCTGGTACTTGCCAAGCCTTAAGCTGCATTGCTGCTGCGATCTGACGAGAGCAGGCACATTCAGCTTAGAATGGCCGTTGACAGCAGCTGTTCAATTTGAACCTTCTTTTACTATCTCATAGAGAAACTAACACAATTTTCAGGTTCAAAAAGGTCAACGGAACTTGGGATTCCCAGCCAGTCTCCCATGCTGGTACTTGCCAAGCCTTAAGCTGCATTGCTGCTGCGATCTGATGAGAGCAGGCACATTCAGCTTATAATGGCCATTGACAGCAGCTGTTCAATTTGAACCTTCTTTTACTATCTTTGACAGGGAAACTAACACAATTTTCAGGTTCAAAAAGGTCAACGGAACTTGGGATTCCCAGCCAGTCTCCCATGCTGGTACTTGCCAAGCCTTAAGCTGCATTGCTGCTGCGATCTGACGAGAGCAGGCACATTCAGCTTAGAATGGCCGTTGACAGCAGGTGTTCAATTTGAACCTTCTTTTACTATCTCATTGAGAAACTAACACAATTTTCAGGTTCAAAAAGGTCAACGGAACTTGGGATTCCCAGCCAGTCTCCCATGCTGGTACTTGCCAAGCCTTAAGCTGCATTGCTGCTGCGATCTGACGAGAGCAGGCACATTCAGCTTAGAATGGCCGTTGACAGCAGCTGTTCAATTTGAACCTTCTTTTACTATCTCATAGAGAAACTAACACAATTTTCAGGTTCAAAAAGGTCAACGGAACTTGGGATTCCCAGCCAGTCTCCCATGCTGGTACTTGCCAAGCCTTAAGCTGCATTTCTGCTGCGATCTGACGAGAGCAGGCACATTCAGCTTAGAATGGCCGTTGACAGCAGCTGTTCAATTTGAACCTTCTTTTACCATCTTTGACAGAGAAACTAACACAATTTTCAGATTCAAAAAGGTCAACAGAACTTGGGATTCCCAGCCAGTCTCCCATGCTGGTACTTGCCAAGCCTTAAGCTGCATTGCTGCTGCGATCTGACGAGAGCAGGCACATTCAGCTTAGAATGGCCGTTGAAAGCAGCTGTTCAATTTGAACCTTTTTTTACTATCTCATAGAGAAACTAACACAATTTTCAGGTTCAAAAAGTTCAACGGAACTTGGGATTCCCAGCCATTCTCCCATGCTGGTACTTGCCAAGCCTTAAGCTGCATTGCTGCTGCGATCTGATGAGAGCAGGCACATTCAGCTTATAATGGCCATTGACAGCAGCTGTTCAATTTGAACCTTCTTTTACTATCTTTGACAGGGAAACTAACACAATCTTCAGGTTCAAAAAGGTCAACGGAACTTGGGATTCCCAGCCAGTCTCCCATGCTAGTACTTGCCAAGCCTTAAGCTGCATTGCTGCTGCGATCTGACGAGAGCAGGCACATTCAGCTTAGAATGGCCGTTGACAGCAGCTGTTTAATTTGAACCTTCTTTTTCCATTTTTGACAGAGAAACTAACACAATTTTCAGGTTCAAAAAGGTCAACGGAACTTGGGATTCCCAGCCAGTCTCCCATGCTGGTACTTGCCAAGCCTTAAGATGCATTGCTGCTGCGATCTGACGAAAGCAGGCACATTCAGCTTAGAATGGCCGTTGACAGCAGCTGTTCAATTTGAACCTTCTTTTACTATCTCATAGAGAAACTAACACAATTTTCAGGTTCAAAAAGGTCAATGGAACTTGGGATTCCCAGCCAGTCTCCCATGCTGGTACTTGCCAAGCCTTAAGCTGCATTGCTGCTGCGATCTGACGAGAGCAGGCACATTCAGCTTAGAATGGCCGTTGACAGCAGCTTTTCAATTTGAACCTTCTTTTACTATCTCATAGAGAAACTAATACAATTTTCAGGTTCAAAAAGGTCATTGTAACTTGGGATTCCAAGCCAGTCTCCCATGCTGGTACTTGCCAAGCCTTAAGCTGCATTGCTGCTGCGATCTGACGAGAGCAGGCACATTCAGCTTAGAATGGCCGTTGACAGCAGCTGTTCAATTTGAACCTTCTTTTACCATCTTTGACAGAGAAACTAACACAATTTTCAGGTTCAAAAAGGTCAACGGAACTTGGAATTCCCAGCCAGTCTCCCATGCTGGTACTTGCCAAGCCTTAAGCTGCATTGCTGCTGCGATCTGATGAGAGCAGGCACATTCAGCTTAGAATGGCCGTTGACAGCAGCTGTTCAATTTGAACCTTCTTTTACTATCTCATAGAGAAACTAACACAATTTTCAGGTTCAAAAAGGTCAACGGAACTTGGGATACCCAGCCAGTCTCCCATGCTGGTACTTGCCAAGCCTTAAGCTGCATTGCTGCTGTGATCTGACGAGAGCAGGCACATTCAGCTTAGAATGGCCGTTGACAGCAGCTGTTCAATTTGAACCTTCTTTTACTATCTCATAGAGAAACTAACACAGTTTTCAGGTTCAAAAAGGTCAACGGAACTTGGGATTCCCAGCCAGTCTCCCATGCTGGTACTTGCCAAGCCTTAAGCTGCATTGCTGCTGCGATCTGACGAGAGCAGGCACATTCAGCTTAGAATGGCCGTTGACAGCAGCTGTTCAATTTGAACCTTCTTTTACCATCTTTGACAGAGAAACTAATACAATTTTCAGGTTCAAAAAGGTCAACGGAACTTGGGATTCCCAGCCAGTCTCCCATTCTGGTACTTGCCAAGCCTTAAGCTGCATTGCTGCTGCGATCTGACGAGAGCAGGCACATTCAGCTTAGAAAGGCCGTTGACAGCAGCTGTTCAATTTGAACCTTCTTTTACTATCTCATAGAGAAACTAACACAATTTTCAGGTTCAAAAAGGTCAACGGAACTTGGGATTCCCAGCCAGTCTCCCATGCTGGTACTTGCCAAGCCTTAAGCTGCATTGCTGCTGCGATCTAACGAGAGCAGGCACATTCAGCTTAGAATGGCCGTTGACAGCAGCTGTTCAATTTGAACCTTCTTTTACCATCTTTGACAGAGAAACTAACACAATCTTCAGGTTCAAAAAGGTCAACGGAACTTGGGATTCCCAGCCAGTCTCCCATGCTGGTACTTGCCAAGCCTTAAGCTGCATTGCTGCTGCGATCTGATGAGAGCAGGCACATTCAGCTTAGAATGGCCGTTGACAGCAGCTGTTCAATTTGAACCTTCTTTAACTATCTCATAGAAAAACTAACACAATTTTCAGGTTCAAAAAGGTCAATGGAACTTGGGATTCCCAGCCAGTCTCCCATTCTGGTACTTGCCAAGCCTTAAGCTGCATTGCTGCTGCGATCTGACGAGAGCAGGCACATTCAGCTTAGAATGGCCGTTGACAGCAGCTGTTCAATTTGAACCTTCTTTTACCATCTTTGACAGAGAAACTAATACAATTTTCAGGTTCAAAAAGGTCAACGGAACTTGGGATTCCCAGCCAGTCTCCCATGCTGGTACTTGCCAAGCCTTAAGCTGCATTGCTGCTGCGATCTGATGAGAGCAGGCACATTCAGCTTAGAATGGCCGTTGACAGCAGCTGTTCAATTTGAACCTTCTTTTACTATCTCATAGAGAAACTAACACAATTTTCAGGTTCAAAAAGGTCAACGGAACTTGGGATTCCCAGCCAGTCTCCCATGCTGGTACTTGCCAAGCCATAAGCTGCATTGCTGCTGCGATCTGACGAGAGCAGGCACATTCAGCTTAGAATGGCCGTTGACAGCAGCTTTTCAATTTGAACCTTCTTTTACTATCTTATAGAGAAACTAACACAATTTTCAGGTTCAAAAAGGTCAACGGAACTTGGGATTCCCAGCCAGTCTCCCATGCTGGTACTTGCCAAGCCTTAAGCTGCATTGCTGCTGCGATCTGACGAGAGCAGGAACATTCAGCTTAGAATGGCCGTTGACAGCAGCTGTTCAATTTGAACCTTCTTTTACCATCTTTGACAGAGAAACTAATACAATTTTCAGGTTCAAAAAGGTCAACGGAACTTGGGATTCCCAGCCAGTCTCCCATGCTGGTACTTGCCAAGCCTTAAGCTGCATTGCTGCTGCGATCTGACGAGAGCAGGCACATTCAGCTTAGAATGGCCGTTGACAGCAGCTGTTAAATTTGAACCTTCTTTTACCATCTTTGACATGAAAACTTACACAATTTTCAGGTTCAAAAAGGTCAGCGGAACTTGGGATTTCCAGCCAGTCTCCCATGCTGGTACTTGCCAAGCCTTAAGCTGCATTGCTGCTGCGATCTGACGAGAGCAGGCATATTCAGCTTAGAATGGCCGTTGACAGCAGCTGTTCAATTTGAACCTTCTTTTACTATCTTTGACAGGGAAACTAACACAATTTTCAGGTTCAAAAAGGTCAATGGAACTTGGGATTCCCAGCCAGTCTCCCATGCTGGTACTTGCCAAGCCTTAAGCTGCATTGCTGCTGCGATCTGACGAGAGCAGGCACATTCAGCTTAGAATGGCCGTTGACAGCAGCTGTTCAATTTGAACCTTCTTTTACTATCTCATAGAGAAACTAACACAATTTTCAGGTTCAAAAAGGTCAACGGAACTTGGGATTCCCAGCCAGTCTCCCATGCTGGTACTTGCCAAGCCTTAAGCTGCATTGCTGCTGCGATCCGACGAGAGCAGGCACATTCAGCTTAGAATGGCCGTTGACAGCAGCTGTTCAATTTGAACCTTCTTTTACTATCTCATAGAGAAACTAACACAATTTTCAGGTTCAAAAAGGTCAACGGAACTTGGGATTCCCAGCCAGTCTCCCATGCTGGTACTTGCCAAGCCATAAGCTGCATTGCTGCTGCGATCTGACGAGAGCAGGCACATTCAGCTTAGAATGGCCGTTGACAGCAGCTTTTCAATTTGAACCTTCTTTTACTATCTTATAGAGAAACTAACACAATTTTCAGGTTCAAAAAGGTCAACGGAACTTGGGATTCCCAGCCAGTCTCCCATGCTGGTACTTGCCAAGCCTTAAGCTGCATTGCTGCTGCGATCTGACGAGAGCAGGCACATTCAGCTTAGAATGGCCGTTGACAGCAGCTGTTCAATTTGAACCTTCTTTTACTATCTCATAGAGAAACTAACACAATTTTCAGGTTCAAAAAGGTCAATGGAACTTGGGATTCCCAGCCAGTCTCCCATGCTGGTACTTGCCAAGCCTTAAGCTGCATTGCTGCTGCGATCTGACGAGAGCAGGCACATTCAGCTTAGAATGGCCGTTGACAGCAGCTGTTCAATTTGAACCTTCTTTTACTATCTCATAGAGAAACTAATACAATTTTCAGGTTCAAAAAGGTCATTGTAACTTGGGATTCCAAGCCAGTCTCCCATGCTGGTACTTGCCAAGCCTTAAGCTGCATTGCTGCTGCGATCTGACGAGAGCAGGCACATTCAGCTTAGAATGGCCGTTGACAGCAGCTGTTCAATTTGAACCTTCTTTTACCATCTTTGACAGAGAAACTAACACAATTTTCAGGTTCAAAAAGGTCAACGGAACTTGGAATTCCCAGCCAGTCTCCCATGCTGGTACTTGCCAAGCCTTAAGCTGCATTGCTGCTGCGATCTGATGAGAGCAGGCACATTCAGCTTAGAATGGCCGTTGACAGCAGCTGTTCAATTTGAACCTTCTTTTACTATCTCATAGAGAAACTAACACAATTTTCAGGTTCAAAAAGGTCAACGGAACTTGGGATACCCAGCCAGTCTCCCATGCTGGTACTTGCCAAGCCTTAAGCTGCATTGCTGCTGTGATCTGACGAGAGCAGGCACATTCAGCTTAGAATGGCCGTTGACAGCAGCTGTTCAATTTGAACCTTCTTTTAGTATCTCATAGAGAAACTAACACAGTTTTCAGGTTCAAAAAGGTCAACGGAACTTGGGATTCCCAGCCAGTCTCCCATGCTGGTACTTGCCAAGCCTTAAGCTGCATTGCTGCTGCGATCTGACGAGAGCAGGCACATTCAGCTTAGAATGGCCGTTGACAGCAGCTGTTCAATTTGAACCTTCTTTTACCATCTTTGACAGAGAAACTAATACAATTTTCAGGTTCAAAAAGGTCAACGGAACTTGGGATTCCCAGCCAGTCTCCCATTCTGGTACTTGCCAAGCCTTAAGCTGCATTGCTGCTGCGATCTGACGAGAGCAGGCACATTCAGCTTAGAAAGGCCGTTGACAGCAGCTGTTCAATTTGAACCTTCTTTTACTATCTCATAGAGAAACTAACACAATTTTCAGGTTCAAAAAGGTCAACGGAACTTGGGATTCCCAGCCAGTCTCCCATGCTGGTACTTGCCAAGCCTTAAGCTGCATTGCTGCTGCGATCTAACGAGAGCAGGCACATTCAGCTTAGAATGGCCGTTGACAGCAGCTGTTCAATTTGAACCTTCTTTTACCATCTTTGACAGAGAAACTAACACAATCTTCAGGTTCAAAAAGGTCAACGGAACTTGGGATTCCCAGCCAGTCTCCCATGCTGGTACTTGCCAAGCCTTAAGCTGCATTGCTGCTGCGATCTGATGAGAGCAGGCACATTCAGCTTAGAATGGCCGTTGACAGCAGCTGTTCAATTTGAACCTTCTTTTACTATCTCATAGAAAAACTAACACAATTTTCAGGTTCAAAAAGGTCAACGGAACTTGGGATTCCCAGCCAGTCTCCCATTCTGGTACTTGCCAAGCCTTAAGCTGCATTGCTGCTGCGATCTGATGAGAGCAGGCACATTCAGCTTAGAATGGCCGTTGACAGCAGCTGTTCAATTTGAACCTTCTTTTACTATCTCATAGAGAAACTAACACAATTTTCAGGTTCAAAAAGGTCAACGGAACTTGGGATTCCCAGCCAGTCTCCCATGCTGGTACTTGCCAAGCCATAAGCTGCATTGCTGCTGCGATCTGACGAGAGCAGGCACATTCAGCTTAGAATGGCCGTTGACAGCAGCTTTTCAATTTGAACCTTCTTTTACTATCTTATAGAGAAACTAACACAATTTTCAGGTTCAAAAAGGTCAACGGAACTTGGGATTCCCAGCCAGTCTCCCATGCTGGTACTTGCCAAGCCTTAAGCTGCATTGCTGCTGCGATCTGACGAGAGCAGGCACATTCAGCTTAGAATGGCCGTTGACAGCAGCTGTTCAATTTGAACCTTCTTTTACCATCTTTGACAGAGAAACTAATACAATTTTCAGGTTCAAAAAGGTCAACGGAACTTGGGATTTCCAGCCAGTCTCCCATGCTGGTACTTGCCAAGCCTTAATCTGCATTGCTGCTGCGATCTGACGAGAGCAGGCATATTCAGCTTAGAATGGCCGTTGACAGCAGCTGTTCAATTTGAACCTTCTTTTACTATCTTTGACAGGGAAACTAACACAATTTTCAGGTTCAAAAAGGTCAATGGAACTTGGGATTCCCAGCCAGTCTCCCATGCTGGTACTTGCCAAGCCTTAAGCTGCATTGCTGCTGCGATCTGACGAGAGCAGGCACATTCAGCTTAGAATGGCCGTTGACAGCAGCTGTTCAATTTGAACCTTCTTTTACTATCTCATAGAGAAACTAACACAATTTTCAGGTTCAAAAAGGTCAACGGAACTTGGGATTCCCAGCCAGTCTCCCATGCTGGTACTTGCCAAGCCTTAAGCTGCATTGCTGCTGCGATCCGACGAGAGCAGGCACATTCAGCTTAGAATGGCCGTTGACAGCAGCTGTTCAATTTGAACCTTCTTTTACTATCTCATAGAGAAACTAACACAATTTTCAGGTTCAAAAAGGTCAACGGAACTTGGGATTCCCAGCCAGTCTCCCATGCTGGTACTTGCCAAGCCATAAGCTGCATTGCTGCTGCGATCTGACGAGAGCAGGCACATTCAGCTTAGAATGGCCGTTGACAGCAGCTTTTCAATTTGAACCTTCTTTTACTATCTTATAGAGAAACTAACACAATTTTCAGGTTCAAAAAGGTCAACGGAACTTGGGATTCCCAGCCAGTCTCCCATGCTGGTACTTGCCAAGCCTTAAGCTGCATTGCTGCTGCGATCTGACGAGAGCAGGCACATTCAGCTTAGAATGGCCGTTGACAGCAGCTGTTCAATTTGAACCTTCTTTTACTATCTCATAGAGAAACTAACACAATTTTCAGGTTCAAAAAGGTCAATGGAACTTGGGATTCCCAGCCAGTCTCCCATGCTGGTACTTGCCAAGCCTTAAGCTGCATTGCTGCTGCGATCTGACGAGAGCAGGCACATTCAGCTTAGAATGGCCGTTGACAGCAGCTGTTCAATTTGAACCTTCTTTTACTATCTCATAGAGAAACTAATACAATTTTCAGGTTCAAAAAGGTCATTGTAACTTGGGATTCCAAGCCAGTCTCCCATGCTGGTACTTGCCAAGCCTTAAGCTGCATTGCTGCTGCGATCTGACGAGAGCAGGCACATTCAGCTTAGAATGGCCGTTGACAGCAGCTGTTCAATTTGAACCTTCTTTTACCATCTTTGACAGAGAAACTAACACAATTTTCAGGTTCAAAAAGGTCAATGGAACTTGGAATTCCCAGCCAGTCTCCCATGCTGGTACTTGCCAAGCCTTAAGCTGCATTGCTGCTGCGATCTGATGAGAGCAGGCACATTCAGCTTAGAATGGCCGTTGACAGCAGCTGTTCAATTTGAACCTTCTTTTACTATCTCATAGAGAAACTAACACAATTTTCAGGTTCAAAAAGGTCAACGGAACTTGGGATACCCAGCCAGTCTCCCATGCTGGTACTTGCCAAGCCTTAAGCTGCATTGCTGCTGTGATCTGACGAGAGCAGGCACATTCAGCTTAGAATGGCCGTTGACAGCAGCTGTTCAATTTGAACCTTCTTTTAGTATCTCATAGAGAAACTAACACAGTTTTCAGGTTCAAAAAGGTCAACGGAACTTGGGATTCCCAGCCAGTCTCCCATGCTGGTACTTGCCAAGCCTTAAGCTGCATTGCTGCTGCGATCTGACGAGAGCAGGCACATTCAGCTTAGAATGGCCGTTGACAGCAGCTGTTCAATTTGAACCTTCTTTTACCATCTTTGACAGAGAAACTAATACAATTTTCAGGTTCAAAAAGGTCAACGGAACTTGGGATTCCCAGCCAGTCTCCCATTCTGGTACTTGCCAAGCCTTAAGCTGCATTGCTGCTGCGATCTGACGAGAGCAGGCACATTCAGCTTAGAAAGGCCGTTGACAGCAGCTGTTCAATTTGAACCTTCTTTTACTATCTCATAGAGAAACTAACACAATTTTCAGGTTCAAAAAGGTCAACGGAACTTGGGATTCCCAGCCAGTCTCCCATGCTGGTACTTGCCAAGCCTTAAGCTGCATTGCTGCTGTGATCTAACGAGAGCAGGCACATTCAGCTTAGAATGGCTGTTGACAGCAGCTGTTCAATTTGAACCTTCTTTTACCATCTTTGACAGAGAAACTAACACAATCTTCAGGTTCAAAAAGGTCAACGGAACTTGGGATTCCCAGCCAGTCTCCCATTCTGGTACTTGCCAAGCCTTAAGCTGCATTGCTGCTGCGATCTGACGAGAGCAGGCACATTCAGCTTAGAATGGCCGTTGACAGCAGCTGTTCAATTTGAACCTTCTTTTACCATCTTTGACAGAGAAACTAATACAATTTTCAGGTTCAAAAAGGTCAACGGAACTTGGGATTCCCAGCCAGTCTCCCATGCTGGTACTTGCCAAGCCTTAAGCTGCATTGCTGCTGCGATCTGATGAGAGCAGGCACATTCAGCTTAGAATGGCCGTTGACAGCAGCTGTTCAATTTGAACCTTCTTTTACTATCTCATAGAGAAACTAACACAATTTTCAGGTTCAAAAAGGTCAACGGAACTTGGGATTCCCAGCCAGTCTCCCATGCTGGTACTTGCCAAGCCATAAGCTGCATTGCTGCTGCGATCTGACGAGAGCAGGCACATTCAGCTTAGAATGGCCGTTGACAGCAGCTTTTCAATTTGAACCTTCTTTTACTATCTTATAGAGAAACTAACACAATTTTCAGGTTCAAAAAGGTCAACGGAACTTGGGATTCCCAGCCAGTCTCCCATGCTGGTACTTGCCAAGCCTTAAGCTGCATTGCTGCTGCGATCTGACGAGAGCAGGCACATTCAGCTTAGAATGGCCGTTGACAGCAGCTGTTCAATTTGAACCTTCTTTTACCATCTTTGACAGAGAAACTAATACAATTTTCAGGTTCAAAAAGGTCAACGGAACTTGGGATTCCCAGCCAGTCTCCCATGCTGGTACTTGCCAAGCCTTAAGCTGCATTGCTGCTGCGATCTGACGAGAGCAGGCACATTCAGCTTAGAATGGCCGTTGACAGCAGCTGTTAAATTTGAACCTTCTTTTACCATCTTTGACATGAAAACTTACACAATTTTCAGGTTCAAAAAGGTCAACGGAACTTGGGATTTCCAGCCAGTCTCCCATGCTGGTACTTGCCAAGCCTTAAGCTGCATTGCTGCTGCGATCTGACGAGAGCAGGCATATTCAGCTTAGAATGGCCGTTGACAGCAGCTGTTCAATTTGAACCTTCTTTTACCATCTGTGCCAGAGAAACTAACACAATTTTCAGGTTCAAAAAGGTCAATGGAACTTGGGATTCCCAGCCAGTCTCCCATGCTGGTACTTGCCAAGCCTTAAGCTGCATTGCTGCTGCGATCTGACGAGAGCAGGCACATTCAGCTTAGAATGGCCGTTGACAGCAGCTGTTCAATTTGAACCTTCTTTTACTATCTCATAGAGAAACTAACACAATTTTCAGGTTCAAAAAGGTCAACGGAACTTGGGATTCCCAGCCAGTCTCCCATGCTGGTACTTGCCAAGCCTTAAGCTGCATTGCTGCTGCGATCTGACGAGAGCAGGCACATTCAGCTTAGAATGGCCGTTGACAGCAGCTGTTCAATTTGAACCTTCTTTTACCATCTTTGACAGAGAAACTAATACAATTTTCAGGTTCAAAAAGGTCAACGGAACTTGGGATTCCCAGCCAGTCTCCCATGCTGGTACTTGCCAAGCCTTAAGCTGCATTGCTGCTGCGATCTGATGAGAGCAGGCACATTCAGCTTAGAATGGCCGTTGACAGCAGCTGTTCAATTTGAACCTTCTTTTACTATCTCATAGAGAAACTAACACAATTTTCAGGTTCAAAAAGGTCAACGGAAATTGGGATTCCCAGCCAGTCTCCCATGCTGGTACTTGCCAAGCCAAAAGCTGCATTGCTGCTGCGATCTGACGAGAGCAGGCACATTCAGCTTAGAATGGCCGTTGACAGCAGCTTTTCAATTTGAACCTTCTTTTACTATCTTATAGAGAAACTAACACAATTTTCAGGTTCAAAAAGGTCAACGGAACTTGGGATTCCCAGCCAATCTCTCATGCTGGTACTTGCCAAGCCTTAAGCTGCATTGCTGCTGCGATCTGACGAGAGCAGGCACATTCAGCTTAGAATGGCCGTTGACAGCAGCTGTTCAATTTGAACCTTCTTTTACTATCTCATAGAGAAACTAACACAATTTTCAGGTTCAAAAAGGTCAATGGAACTTGGGATTCCCAGCCAGTCTCCCATGCTGGTACTTGCCAAGCCTTAAGCTGCATTGCTGCTGCGATCTGACGAGAGCAGGCACATTCAGCTTAGAATGGCCGTTGACAGCAGCTGTTCAATTTGAACCTTCTTTTACTATCTCATAGAGAAACTAATACAATTTTCAGGTTCAAAAAGGTCATTGTAACTTGGGATTCCAAGCCAGTCTCCCATGCTGGTACTTGCCAAGCCTTAAGCTGCATTGCTGCTGCGATCTGACGAGAGCAGGCACATTCAGCTTAGAATGGCCGTTGACAGCAGCTGTTCAATTTGAACCTTCTTTTACCATCTTTGACAGAGAAACTAACACAATTTTCAGGTTCAAAAAGGTCAACGGAACTTGGAATTCCCAGCCAGTCTCCCATGCTGGTACTTGCCAAGCCTTAAGCTGCATTGCTGCTGCGATCTGATGAGAGCAGGCACATTCAGCTTAGAATGGCCGTTGACAGCAGCTGTTCAATTTGAACCTTCTTTTACTATCTCATAGAGAAACTAACACAATTTTCAGGTTCAAAAAGGTCAACGGAACTTGGGATACCCAGCCAGTGTCCCATGCTGGTACTTGCCAAGCCTTAAGCTGCATTGCTGCTGTGATCTGACGAGAGCAGGCACATTCAGCTTAGAATGGCCGTTGACAGCAGCTGTTCAATTTGAACCTTCTTTTACTATCTCATAGAGAAACTAACACAGTTTTCAGGTTCAAAAAGGTCAACGGAACTTGGGATTCCCAGCCAGTCTCCCATGCTGGTACTTGCCAAGCCTTAAGCTGCATTGCTGCTGTGATCTGACGAGAGCAGGCACATTCAGCTTAGAATGGCCGTTGACAGCAGCTGTTCAATTTGAACCTTCTTTTACCATCTTTGACAGAGAAACTAATACAATTTTCAGGTTCAAAAAGGTCAACGGAACTTGGGATTCCCAGCCAGTCTCCCATGCTGGTACTTGCCAAGCCTTAAGCTGCATTGCTGCTGCGATCTGACGAGAGCAGGCACATTCAGCTTAGAAAGGCCGTTGACAGCAGCTGTTCAATTTGAACCTTCTTTTACTATCTCATAGAGAAACTAACACAATTTTCAGGTTCAAAAAGGTCAACGGAACTTGGGATTCCCAGCCAGTCTTCCATGCTGGTACTTGCCAAGCCTTAAGCAGCATTGCTGCTGCGATCTAACGAGAGCAGGCACATTCAGCTTAGAATGGCCGTTGACAGCAGCTGTTCAATTTGAACCTTCTTTTACCATCTTTGACAGAGAAACTAACACAATCTTCAGGTTCAAAAAGGTCAACGGAACTTGGGATTCCCAGCCAGTCTCCCATGCTGGTACTTGCCAAGCCTTAAGCTGCATTGCTGCTGCGATCTGACGAGAGCAGGCACATTCAGCTTAGAATGGCTGTTGACAGCAGCTGTTCAATTTGAACCTTCTTTTACCATCTTTGACAGAGAAACTAATACAATTTTCAGGTTCAAAAAGGTCAATGGAACTTGGGATTCCCGGCCAGTCTCCCATTCTGGTACTTGCCAAGCCTTAAGCTGCATTGCTGCTGCGATCTGACGAGAGCAGGCACATTCAGCTTAGAAAGGCCGTTGACAGCAGCTGTTCAATTTGAACCTTCTTTTACCATCTTTGACAGAGAAACTAACACAATCTTCAGGTTCAAAAAGGTCAACGGAACTTGGGATTCCCAGCCAGTCTCCCATGCTGGTACTTGCCAAGCCTTAAGCTGCATTGCTGCTGCGATCTGATGAGAGCAGGCACATTCAGCTTAGAATGGCCGTTGACAGCAGCTGTTCAATTTGAACCTTCTTTTACTATCTCATAGAGAAACTAACACAATTTTCAGGTTCAAAAAGGTCATTGTACCTTGGGATTCCCAGCCAGTCTCCCATTCTGGTACTTGCCAAGCCTTAAGCTGCATTGCTGCTGCGATCTGACAAGAGCAGGCACATTCAGCTTAGAATGGCCGTTGACAGCAGCTGTTCAATTTGAACCTTCTTTTACTATCTCATAGAGAAACTAACACAATTTTGAGGTTCAAAAAGGTCAATGGAACTTGGGATTCCCAGCCAGTCTCCCATGCTGGTACTTGCCAAGCCTTAAGCTGCATTGCTGCTGCGATCTGACGAGAGCAGGCACATTCAGCTTAGAATGGCCGTTGACAGCAGCTGTTCAATTTGAACCTTCTTTTACTATCTCATAGAGAAACTAACACAATTTTCAGGTTCAAAAAGGTCAACGGAACTTGGGATTCCCAGCCAGTCTCCCATGCTGGTACTTGCCAAGCCTTAAGCTGCATTGCTGCTGCAATCTGACGAGAGCAGGCACATTCAGCTTAGAATGGCCGTTGACAGCAGCTTTTCTATTTGAACCTTCTTTTACTATCTCATAGAGAAACTAACACAGTTTTCAGGTTCAAAAAGGTCAACAGAACTTGGGATTCCCAGCCAGTCTCCCATGCTGGTACTTGCCAAGCCTTAAGCTGCATTGCTGCTGCGATCTGACGAGAGCAGGCACATTCAGCTTAGAATGGCTGTTGACAGCAGCTGTTCAATTTGAACCTTCTTTTACCATCTTTGACAGAGAAACTAATACAATTTTCAGGTTCAAAAAGGTCAATGGAACTTGGGATTCCCGGCCAGTCTCCCATTCTGGTACTTGCCAAGCCTTAAGCTGCATTGCTGCTGCGATCTGACGAGAGCAGGCACATTCAGCTTAGAAAGGCCGTTGACAGCAGCTGTTCAATTTGAACCTTCTTTTACCATCTTTGACAGAGAAACTAACACAATCTTCAGGTTCAAAAAGGTCAACGGAACTTGGGATTCCCAGCCAGTCTCCCATGCTGGTACTTGCCAAGCCTTAAGCTGCATTGCTGCTGCGATCTGATGAGAGCAGGCACATTCAGCTTAGAATGGCCGTTGACAGCAGCTGTTCAATTTGAACCTTCTTTTACTATCTCATAGAGAAACTAACACAATTTTCAGGTTCAAAAAGGTCATTGTACCTTGGGATTCCCAGCCAGTCTCCCATTCTGGTACTTGCCAAGCCTTAAGCTGCATTGCTGCTGCGATCTGACAAGAGCAGGCACATTCAGCTTAGAATGGCCGTTGACAGCAGCTGTTCAATTTGAACCTTCTTTTACTATCTCATAGAGAAACTAACACAATTTTGAGGTTCAAAAAGGTCAATGGAACTTGGGATTCCCAGCCAGTCTCCCATGCTGGTACTTGCCAAGCCTTAAGCTGCATTGCTGCTGCGATCTGACGAGAGCAGGCACATTCAGCTTAGAATGGCCGTTGACAGCAGCTGTTCAATTTGAACCTTCTTTTACTATCTCATAGAGAAACTAACACAATTTTCAGGTTCAAAAAGGTCAACGGAACTTGGGATTCCCAGCCAGTCTCCCATGCTGGTACTTGCCAAGCCTTAAGCTGCATTGCTGCTGCAATCTGACGAGAGCAGGCACATTCAGCTTAGAATGGCCGTTGACAGCAGCTTTTCAATTTGAACCTTCTTTTACTATCTCATAGAGAAACTAACACAATTTTCAGGTTCAAAAAGGTCAACGGAACTTGGGATTCCCAGGCAGTCTCCCATGCTGGTACTTGCCAAGCCTTAAGCTGCATTGCTGCTGCGATCTGACGAGAGCAGGCACATTCAGCTTAGAATGGCCGTTGACAGCAGCTGTTCAATTTGAACCTTCTTTTACTATCTCATAGAGAAACTAACACAATTTTCAGGTTCAAAAAGGTCAATGGAACTTGGGATTCCCAGCCAGTCTCCCATGCTGGTACTTGCCAAGCCTTAAGCTGCATTGCTGCTGCGATCTGACGAGAGCAGGCACATTCAGCTTAGAATGGCCGTTGACAGCAGCTGTTCAATTTGAACCTTCTTTTACTATCTCATAGAGAAACTAACACAATTTTCAGGTTCAAAAAGGTCAACGGAACTTGGGATTCCCAGCCAGTCTCCCATGCTGGTACTTGCCAAGCCTTAAGCTGCATTGCCGCTGCGATCTGATGAGAGCAGGCACATTCAGCTTAGAATGGCCGTTGACAGCAGCTGTTCAATTTGAACCTTCTTTTACCATCTTTGACAGAGAAACTAACACAATTTTCAGGTTCAACGGAACTTGGAATTCCCAGCCAGTCTCCCTTGCTGGTACTTGCCAAGCCTTAAGCTGCATTGCTGCTGCGATCTGATGAGAGCAGGCACATTCAGCTTAGAATGGCCGTTGACAGCAGCTGTTCAATTTGAACCTTCTTTTACTATTTCATAGAGAAACTAACACAATTTTCAGGTTCAAAAAGGTCAACGGAACTTGGGATTCCCAGCCAGTCTCCCATGCTGGTACTTGCCAAGCCTTAAGCTGCATTGCTGCTGCGATCTGACGAGAGCAGGCACATTCAGCTTAGAATGGCCGTTGACAGCAGCTGTTCAATTTGAACCTTCTTTTACTATCTCATAGAGAAACTAACACAATTTTCAGGTTCAAAAAGGTCAACGGAACTTGGGATTCCCAGCCAGTCTCCCATGCTGGTACTTGCCAAGCCTTAAGCTGCATTGCTGCTGCGATCTGACGAGAGCAGGCACATTCAGCTTAGAATGGCCGTTGACAGCAGCTGTTCAATTTGAACCTTCTTTTACTATTTCATAGAGAAACTAACACAATTTTCAGGTTCAAAAAGGTCAACGGAACTTGGGATTCCCAGCCAGTCTCCCATGCTGGTACTTGCCAAGCCTTAAGCTGCATTGCTGCTGCGATCTGACGAGAGCAGGCACATTCAGCTTAGAATGGCCGTTGACAGCAGCTGTTCAATTTGAACCTTCTTTTACTATCTCATAGAGAAACTAACACAATTTTCAGGTTCAAAAAGGTCAACGGAACTTGGGATTCCCAGCCAGTCTCCCATGCTGGTACTTGCCAAGCCTTAAGCTGCATTGCTGCTGCGATCTGACGAGAGCAGGCACATTCAGCTTAGAATGGCCGTTGACCGCAGCTGTTCAATTTGAACCTTCTTTTACCATCTTTGACAGAGAAACTAACACAATTTTCAGGTTCAAAAAGGTCAACGGAACTTGGGATTCCCAGCCAGTCTCCCATGCTGGTACTTGCCAAGCCTTAAGCTGCATTGCTGCTGCGATCTGACGAGAGCAGGCACATTCAGCTTAGAATGGCCGTTGACAGCAGCTGTTCAATTTGAACCTTCTTTTACTATCTCATAGAGAAACTAATACAATTTTCAGGTTCAAAAAGGTCAACGGAACTTGGGATTCCAAGCCAGTCTCCCATGCTGGTACTTGCCAAGCCTTAAGCTGCATTGCTGCTGCGATCTGACGAGAGCAGGCACATTCAGCTTAGAATGGCCGTTGACAGCAGCTGTTCAATTTGAACCTTCTTTTACCATCTTTGACAGAGAAACTAACACAATTTTCAGGTTCAAAAAGGTCAACGGAACTTGGAATTCCCAGCCAGTCTCCCATGCTGGTACTTGCCAAGCCTTAAGCTGCATTGCTGCTGCGATCTGATGAGAGCAGGCACATTCAGCTTAGAATGGCCGTTGACAGCAGCTGTTCAATTTGAACCTTCTTTTACTATTTCATAGAGAAACTAACACAATTTTCAGGTTCAAAAAGGTCAACGGAACTTGGGATTCCCAGCCAGTCTCCCATGCTGGTACTTGCCAAGCCTTAAGCTGCATTGCTGCTGCGATCTGACGAGAGCAGGCACATTCAGCTTAGAATGGCCGTTGACAGCAGCTGTTCAATTTGAACCTTCTTTTACCATCTTTGACAGAGAAACTAACACAATCTTCAGGTTCAAAAAGGTCAACGGAACTTGGGATTCCCAGCCAGTCTCCCATGCTGGTACTTGCCAAGCCTTAAGCTGCATTGCTGCTGCGATCTGATGAGAGCAGGCACATTCAGCTTAGAATGGCCGTTGACAGCAGCTGTTCAATTTGAACCTTCTTTTACTATCTCATAGAAAAACTAACACAATTTTCAGGTTCAAAAAGGTCAACGGAACTTGGGATTCCCAGCCAGTCTCCCATGCTGGTACTTGCCAAGCCTTAAGCTGCATTGCTGCTGCGATCTGACGAGAGCAGGCACATTCAGCTTAGAATGGCCGTTGACAGCAGCTGTTCAATTTGAACCTTCTTTTACCATCTTTGACAGAGAAACTAATACAATTTTCAGGTTCAAAAAGGTCAACGGAACTTGGGATTCCCAGCCAGTCTCCCATGCTGGTACTTGCCAAGCCTTAAGCTGCATTGCTGCTGCGATCTGATGAGAGCAGGCACATTCAGCTTAGAATGGCCGTTGACAGCAGCTTTTCAATTTGAACCTTCTTTTACTATCTTATAGAGAAACTAACACAATTTTCAGGTTCAAAAAGGTCAACGGAACTTGGGATTCCCAGCCAGTCTCCCATGCTGGTACTTGCCAAGCCTTAAGCTGCATTGCTGCTGCGATCTGACGAGAGCAGGCACATTCAGCTTAGAATGGCCGTTGACAGCAGCTGTTCAATTTGAACCTTCTTTTACTATCTCATAGAGAAACTAATACAATTTTCAGGTTCAAAAAGGTCATTGTAACTTGGGATTCAAAGCCAGTCTCCCATGCTGGTACTTGCCAAGCCTTAAGCTGCATTGCTGCTGCGATCTGACGAGAGCAGGCACATTCAGCTTAGAATGGCCGTTGACAGCAGCTGTTCAATTTGAACCTTCTTTTACTATCTCATAGAGAAACTAACACAGTTTTCAGGTTCAAAAAGGTCAACAGAACTTGGGATTCCCAGCCAGTCTCCCATGCTGGTACTTGCCAAGCCTTAAGCTGCATTGCTGCTGCGATCTGACGAGAGCAGGCACATTCAGCTTAGAATGGCTGTTGACAGCAGCTGTTCAATTTGAACCTTCTTTTACCATCTTTGACAGAGAAACTAATACAATTTTCAGGTTCAAAAAGGTCAATGGAACTTGGGATTCCCAGCCAGTCTCCCATTCTGGTACTTGCCAAGCCTTAAGCTGCATTGCTGCTGCGATCTGACGAGAGCAGGCACATTCAGCTTAGAAAGGCCGTTGACAGCAGCTGTTCAATTTGAACCTTCTTTTACCATCTTTGACAGAGAAACTAACACAATCTTCAGGTTCAAAAAGGTCAACGGAACTTGGGATTCCCAGCCAGTCTCCCATGCTGGTACTTGCCAAGCCTTAAGCTGCATTGCTGCTGCGATCTGATGAGAGCAGGCACATTCAGCTTAGAATGGCCGTTGACAGCAGCTGTTCAATTTGAACCTTCTTTTACTATCTCATAGAGAAACTAACACAATTTTCAGGTTCAAAAAGGTCATTGTACCTTGGGATTCCCAGCCAGTCTCCCATTCTGGTACTTGCCAAGCCTTAAGCTGCATTGCTGCTGCGATCTGACAAGAGCAGGCACATTCAGCTTAGAATGGCCGTTGACAGCAGCTGTTCAATTTGAACCTTCTTTTACTATCTCATAGAGAAACTAACACAATTTTGAGGTTCAAAAAGGTCAATGGAACTTGGGATTCCCAGCCAGTCTCCCATGCTGGTACTTGCCAAGCCTTAAGCTGCATTGCTGCTGCGATCTGACGAGAGCAGGCACATTCAGCTTAGAATGGCCGTTGACAGCAGCTGTTCAATTTGAACCTTCTTTTACTATCTCATAGAGAAACTAACACAATTTTCAGGTTCAAAAAGGTCAACGGAACTTGGGATTCCCAGCCAGTCTCCCATGCTGGTACTTGCCAAGCCTTAAGCTGCATTGCTGCTGCGATCTGACGAGAGCAGGCACATTCAGCTTAGAATGGCCGTTGACAGCAGCTTTTCAATTTGAACCTTCTTTTACTATCTCATAGAGAAACTAACACAATTTTCAGGTTCAAAAAGGTCATCGGAACTTGGGATTCCCAGGCAGTCTCCCATGCTGGTACTTGCCAAGCCTTAAGCTGCATTGCTGCTGCGATCTGACGAGAGCAGGCACATTCAGCTTAGAATGGCCGTTGACAGCAGCTGTTCAATTTGAACCTTCTTTTACTATCTCATAGAGAAACTAACACAATTTTCAGGTTCAAAAAGGTCAATGGAACTTGGGATTCCCAGCCAGTCTCCCATGCTGGTACTTGCCAAGCCTTAAGCTGCATTGCTGCTGCGATCTGACGAGAGCAGGCACATTCAGCTTAGAATGGCCGTTGACAGCAGCTGTTCAATTTGAACCTTCTTTTACTATCTCATAGAGAAACTAACACAATTTTCAGGTTCAAAAAGGTCAACGGAACTTGGGATTCCCAGCCAGTCTCCCATGCTGGTACTTGCCAAGCCTTAAGCTGCATTGCCGCTGCGATCTGATGAGAGCAGGCACATTCAGCTTAGAATGGCCGTTGACAGCAGCTGTTCAATTTGAACCTTCTTTTACCATCTTTGACAGAGAAACTAACACAATTTTCAGGTTCAAAAAGGTCAACGGAACTTGGAATTCCCAGCCAGTCTCCCTTGCTGGTACTTGCCAAGCCTTAAGCTGCATTGCTGCTGCGATCTGATGAGAGCAGGCACATTCAGCTTAGAATGGCCGTTGACAGCAGCTGTTCAATTTGAACCTTCTTTTACTATTTCATAGAGAAACTAACACAATTTTCAGGTTCAAAAAGGTCAACGGAACTTGGGATTCCCAGCCAGTCTCCCATGCTGGTACTTGCCAAGCCTTAAGCTGCATTGCTGCTGCGATCTGACGAGAGCAGGCACATTCAGCTTAGAATGGCCGTTGACAGCAGCTGTTCAATTTGAACCTTCTTTTACTATCTCATAGAGAAACTAACACAATTTTCAGGTTCAAAAAGGTCAACGGAACTTGGGATTCCCAGCCAGTCTCCCATGCTGGTACTTGCCAAGCCTTAAGCTGCATTGCTGCTGCGATCTGACGAGAGCAGGCACATTCAGCTTAGAATGGCCGTTGACCGCAGCTGTTCAATTTGAACCTTCTTTTACCATCTTTGACAGAGAAACTAACACAATTTTCAGGTTCAAAAAGGTCAACGGAACTTGGGATTCCCAGCCAGTCTCCCATGCTGGTACTTGCCAAGCCTTAAGCTGCATTGCTGCTGCGATCTGACGAGAGCAGGCACATTCAGCTTAGAATGGCCGTTGACAGCAGCTGTTCAATTTGAACCTTCTTTTACTATCTCATAGAGAAACTAATACAATTTTCAGGTTCAAAAAGGTCAACGGAACTTGGGATTCCAAGCCAGTCTCCCATGCTGGTACTTGCCAAGCCTTAAGCTGCATTGCTGCTGCGATCTGACGAGAGCAGGCACATTCAGCTTAGAATGGCCGTTGACAGCAGCTGTTCAATTTGAACCTTCTTTTACCATCTTTGACAGAGAAACTAACACAATTTTCAGGTTCAAAAAGGTCAACGGAACTTGGAATTCCCAGCCAGTCTCCCATGCTGGTACTTGCCAAGCCTTAAGCTGCATTGCTGCTGCGATCTGATGAGAGCAGGCACATTCAGCTTAGAATGGCCGTTGACAGCAGCTGTTCAATTTGAACCTTCTTTTACTATTTCATAGAGAAACTAACACAATTTTCAGGTTCAAAAAGGTCAACGGAACTTGGGATTCCCAGCCAGTCTCCCATGCTGGTACTTGCCAAGCCTTAAGCTGCATTGCTGCTGCGATCTGACGAGAGCAGGCACATTCAGCTTAGAATGGCCGTTGACAGCAGCTGTTCAATTTGAACCTTCTTTTACTATCTCATAGAGAAACTAATACAATTTTCAGGTTCAAAAAGGTCAACGGAACCTGGGATTCCAAGCCAGTCTCCCATGCTGGTACTTGCCAAGCCTTAAGCTGCATTGCTGCTGCGATCTGACGAGAGCAGGCACATTCAGCTTAGAATGGCCGTTGACAGCAGCTGTTCAATTTGAACCTTCTTTTACCATCTTTGACAGAGAATCTAACACAATTTTCAGGTTCAAAAAGGTCATTGTAACTTAGGATTCCCAGCCAGTCTCCCATGCTGGTACTTGCCAAGCCTTAAGCTGCATTGCTGCTGCGATCTGACGAGAGCAGGCCCATTCAGCTTAGAATGGCCGTTGACAGCAGCTGTTCAATTTGAACCTTCTTTTACCATCTTTGACAGAGAAACTAACACAATTTTCAGGTTCAAAAAGGTCAACGGAACTTGGAACTCCCAGCCAGTCTCCCATGCTGGTACTTGCCAAGCCTTAAGCTGCATTGCTGCTGCGATCTGATGAGAGCAGGCACATTCAGCTTAGAATGGCCATTGACAGCAGCTGTTCAATTTGAACCTTCTTTTACTATCTCATAGAGAAACTAACACAATTTTCAGGTTCAAAAAGGTCAACGGAACTTGGGATTCCCAGCCAGTCTCCCATTCTGGTACTTGCCAAGCCTTAAGCTGCATTGCTGCTGCGATCTGACGAGAGCAGGCACATTCAGCTTAGAATGGCCGTTGACAGCAGCTGTTCAATTTGAACCTTCTTTTACTATCTCATAGAGAAACTAACACAATTTTCAGGTTCAAAAAGGTCAACGGAACTTGGGATTCCCAGCCAGTCTCCCATGCTGGTACTTGCCAAGCCTTAAGCTGCATTGCTGCTGCAATCTGACGAGAGCAGGCACATTCAGCTTAGAATGGCCGTTGACAGCAGCTGTTCAATTTGAACCTTCTTTTACCATCTTTGACAGAGAAACTAACACAATTTTCAGGTTCAAAAAGGTCAACGGAACTTGGGATTCCCAGCCAGTCTCCCATGCTGGTACTTGCCAAGCCTTAAGCTGCATTGCTGCTGCGATCTGATGAGAGCAGGCACATTCAGCTTAGAATGGCCGTTGACAGCAGCTGTTCAATTTGAACCTTCTTTTACTATCTCATAGAGAAACTAACACAATTTTCAGGTTCAAAAAGGTCAACGGAACTTGGGATTCCCAGCCAGTCTCCCATTCTGGTACTTGCCAAGCCTGAAGCTGCATTGCTGCTGCGATCTGATGAGAGCAGGCACATTCAGCTTAGAATGGCCGTTGACAGCAGCTGTTCAATTTGAACCTTCTTTTACTATCTCATAGATAAACTAACACAATTTTCAGGTTCAAAAAGGTCAACGGAACTTGGGATTCCCAGCCAGTCTCCCATTCTGGTACTTGCCAAGCCTTAAGCTGCATTGCTGCTGCGATCTGACGAGAGCAGGCACATTCAGCTTAGAATGGCCGTTGACAGCAGCTGTTCAATTTGAACCTTCTTTTACTATCTCATAGAGAAACTAACACAATTTTCAGGTTCAAAAAGGTCAACGGAACTTGGGATTCCAAGCCAGTCTCCCATGCTGGTACTTGCCAAGCCTTAAGCTGCATTGCTGCTGCGATCTGACGAGAGCAGGCACATTCAGCTTAGAATGGCCGTTGACAGCAGCTGTTCAATTTGAACCTTCTTTTACTATCTCATAGAGAAACTAACACAATTTTCAGGTTCAAAAATGTCAACGGAACTTGGGATTCCCAGCCAGTCTCCCATGCTGGTACTTGCCAAGCCTTAAGCTGCATTGCTGCTGCGATCTGACGAGAGCAGGCACATTCAGCTTAGAATGGCCGTTGAAAACAGCTGTTCAATTTGAACCTTCTTTTACCATCTTTGACAGAGAAACTAACACAATTTTCAGGTTCAAAAAGGTCAACGGAACTTGGGATTCCCAGCCAGTCTCCCATTCTGGTACTTGCCAAGCCTTAAGCTGCATTGCTGCTGCGATCTGACGAGAGCAGGCACATTCAGCTTAGAATGGCCGTTGACAGCAGCTGTTCAATTTGAACCTTCTTTTACTATCTCATAGAGAAACTAACACAATTTTCAGGTTCAAAAATGTCAACGGAACTTGGGATTCCCAGCCAGTCTCCCATGCTGGTACTTGCCAAGCTTTAAGCTGCATTGCTGCTGCGATCTGACGAGAGCAGGCACATTCAGCTTAGAATGGCCGTTGAAAACAGCTGTTCAATTTGAACCTTCTTTTACCATCTTTGACAGAGAAACTAACACAATTTTCAGGTTCAAAAAGGTCAACGGAACTTGGGATTCCCAGCCAGTCTCCCATTCTGGTACTTGCCAAGCCTTAAGCTGCATTGCTGCTGCGATCTGACGAGAGCAGGCACATTCAGCTTAGAATGGCCGTTGACAGCAGCTGTTCAATTTGAACCTTCTTTTACTATCTCATAGAGAAACTAACACAATTTTCAGGTTCAAAAATGTCAACGGAACTTGGGATTCCCAGCCAGTCTCCCATGCTGGTACTTGCCAAGCCTTAAGCTGCATTGCTGCTGCGATCTGACGAGAGCAGGCACATTCAGCTTAGAATGGCCGTTGAAAACAGCTGTTCAATTTGAACCTTCTTTTACCATCTTTGACAGAGAAACTAACACAATTTTCAGGTTCAAAAAGGTCAACGGAACTTGGGATTCCCAGCCAGTCTCCCATTCTGGTACTTGCCAAGCCTTAAGCTGCATTGCTGCTGCGATCTGACGAGAGCAGGCACATTCAGCTTAGAATGGCCGTTGACAGCAGCTGTTCAATTTGAACCTTCTTTTACTATCTCATAGAGAAACTAACACAATTTTCAGGTTCAAAAATGTCAACGGAACTTGGGATTCCCAGCCAGTCTCCCATGCTGGTACTTGCCAAGCTTTAAGCTGCATTGCTGCTGCGATCTGACGAGAGCAGGCACATTCAGCTTAGAATGGCCGTTGAAAACAGCTGTTCAATTTGAACCTTCTTTTACCATCTTTGACAGAGAAACTAACACAATTTTCAGGTTCAAAAAGGTCAACGGAACTTGGGATTCCCAGCCAGTCTCCCATTCTGGTACTTGCCAAGCCTTAAGCTGCATTGCTGCTGCGATCTGACGAGAGCAGGCACATTCAGCTTAGAATGGCCGTTGACAGCAGCTGTTCAATTTGAACCTTCTTTTACTATCTCATAGAGAAACTAACACAATTTTAAGGTTCAAAAAGGTCAACGGAACTTGGGATTCCCAGCCAGTCTCCCATGCTGGTACTTGCCAAGCCTTAAGCTACATTGCTGCTGCGATCTGACGAGAGCAGGCACATTCAGCTTAGAATGGCCGTTGACAGCAGCTGTTCAATTTGAACCTTCTTTTACTATCTCATAGAGAAACTAACACAATTTTCAGGTTCAAAAAGGTCAACGGAACTTGGGATTCCCAGCCAGTCTCCCATGCTGGTACTTGCCAAGCCTTAAGCTGCATTGCTGCTGCGACCTGATGAGAGCAGGCACATTCAGCTTAGAATGGCCGTTGACAGCAGCTGTTCAATTTGAACCTTCTTTTACTATCTCATAGAGAAACTAACACAATTTTCAGGTTTAAAAAGGGCAACGGAACTTGGGATTCCAAGCCAGTCTCCCATGCTGGTACTTGACAAGCCTTAAGCTGCATTGCTGCTGCGATCTGACGAGAGCAGGCACATTCAGCTTAGAATGGCCGGTGACAGCAGCTTTTCAATTTGAACCTTCTTTTACCATCTTTGAAAGAGAAACTAACACAATTTTCAGGTTCAAAAAGGTCAACGGAACTTGGGATTCGCAGCCAGTCTCCCATGCTGGTACTTGCCAAGAGTTAATCTGCATTGCTGCTGCGTTCTGACGAGAGCAGGCACATTCAGCTTAGAATGGCTGGTGACAGCAGCTTTTCAATTTGAACCTTCTTTTACCATCTTTGAAAGAGAAACTAACACAATTTTCAGGTTCAAAAAGGTCAACGGAACTTGGGATTCGCAGCCAGTCTCCCATGCTGGTACTTGCCAAGCCTTAAGCTGCATTGCTGCTGCAATCTGACGAGAGCAGGCACATTCAGCTTAGAATGGCCGTTGAAAGTAGCTGTTCAATTTGAACCTTCTTTTACTATCTTTGACAGGGAAACTAACACAATTTTCAGGTTCAAAAAGGTCAACGGGACTTGGGATTCCCAGCCAGTCTCCCATGCTGGTACTTGCCAAGCCTTAAGCTGCATTGCTGCTGCGATCTGACGAGAGCAGGCACATTCAGCTTAGAATGGCCATTGACAGCAGCTGTTCAATTTGAACCTTCTTTTACTATCTCATAGAGAAACTAACACGATTTTCAGGTTCAAAAAGGTCAACGGAACTTGGGATTCCCAGCCAGTCTCCCATGCTGGTACTTGCCAAGCCTTAAGCTGCATTGCTGCTGCGATCTGATGAGAGCAGGCACATTCAGCTTAGAATGGCCGTTGACAGCAGCTGTTCAATTTGAACCTTTTTTTACCATCTTTGACAGAGATACTAACACAATTTTCAGGTTCAAAAAGGTCAACGGAACTTGGGATTCCCAGCCAGTCTCCCATGCTGGTACTTGCCAAGCCTTAAGCTGCATTGCTGCTGCGATCTGACGAGAGCAGGCACATTCAGCTTAGAATGGCCGTTGACAGCAGCTGTTCAATTTGAACCTTCTTTTACCATCTTTGACAGAGAAACTAATACAATTTTCAGGTTCAAAAAGGTCAACGGAACTTGGGATTCCCAGCCAGTCTCCCATGCTGGTACTTGCCAAGCCTTAAGCTACATTGCTGCTGCGATCTGACGAGAGCAGGCACATTCAGCTTAGAATGGCCGTTGACAGCAGCTGTTCAATTTGAACCTTCTTTTACTATCTCATAGAGAAACTAATACAATTTTCAGGTTCAAAAAGGTCAACGGAACTTGGGATTCCAAGCCAGTCTCCCATGCTGGTACTTGCCAAGCCTTAAGCTGCATTGCTGCTGCGATCTGACGAGAGCAGGCACATTCAGCTTAGAATGGCCGTTGACAGCAGCTGTTCAATTTGAACCTTCTTTTACCATCTTTGACAGAGAATCTAACACAATTTTCAGGTTCAAAAAGGTCATTGTAACTTGGGATTCCCAGCCAGTCTCCCATGCTGGTACTTGCCAAGCCTTAAGCTGCATTGCTGCTGCGATCTGACGAGAGCAGGCCCATTCAGCTTAGAATGGCCGTTGACAGCAGCTGTTCAATTTGAACCTTCTTTTACCATCTTTGACAGAGAAACTAACACAATTTTCAGGTTCAAAAAGGTCAACGGAACTTGGAATTCCCAGCCAGTCTCCCATGCTGGTACTTGCCAAGCCTTAAGCTGCATTGCTGCTGCGATCTGACGAGAGCAGGCACATTCAGCTTAGAATGGCCGTTGACAGCAGCTGTTCAATTTGAACCTTCTTTTACTATCTCATAGAGAAACTAACACAATTTTCAGGTTCAAAAAGGTCAACGGAACTTGGGATTCCCAGCCAGTCTCCCATGCTGGTACTTGCCAAGCCTTAAGCTGCATTGCTGCTGCGATCTGACGAGAGCAGGCACATTCAGCTTAGAATGGCCGTTGACAGCAGCTGTTCAATTTGAACCTTCTTTTACCATCTTTGACAGAGAAACTAACACAATTTTCAGGTTCAAAAAGGTCAACGGAACTTGGGATTCCCAGCCAGTCTCTCATGCTGGTACTTGCCAAGCCTTAAGCTGCATTGCTGCTGCGATCTGACGAGAGCAGGCACATTCAGCTTAGAATGGCCGTTGACAGCAGCTGTTCAATTTGAACCTTCTTTTACTATCTCATAGAGAAACTAATACAATTTTCAGGTTCAAAAAGGTCAACGGAACTTGGGATTCCAAGCCAGTCTCCCATGCTGGTACTTGCCAAGCCTTAAGCTGCATTGCTGCTGCGATCTGACGAGAGCAGGCACATTCAGCTTAGAATGGCCGTTGACAGCAGCTGTTCAATTTGAACCTTCTTTTACCATCTTTGACAGAGAATCTAACACAATTTTCAGGTTCAAAAAGGTCATTGTAACTTGGGATTCCCAGCCAGTCTCCCATGCTGGTACTTGCCAAGCCTTAAGCTGCATTGCTGCTGCGATCTGACGAGAGCAGGCCCATTCAGCTTAGAATGGCCGTTGACAGCAGCTGTTCAATTTGAACCTTCTTTTACCATCTTTGACAGAGAAACTAACACAATTTTCAGGTTCAAAAAGGTCAACGGAACTTGGAATTCCCAGCCAGTCTCCCATGCTGGTACTTGCCAAGCCTTAAGCTGCATTGCTGCTGCGATCTGATGAGAGCAGGCACATTCAGCTTAGAATGGCCGTTGACAACAGCTGTTCAATTTGAACCTTCTTTTACTATCTCATAGAGAAACTAACACAATTTTCAGGTTCAAAAAGGTCAACGGAACTTGGGATTCCCAGCCAGTCTCCCATGCTGGTACTTGCCAAGCCTTAAGCTGCATTGCTGCTGCGATCTGACGAGAGCAGGCACATTCAGCTTAGAATGGCCGTTGACAGCAGCTGTTCAATTTGAACCTTCTTTTACTATCTCATAGAGAATCTAACACAATTTTCAGGTTCAAAAAGGTCATTGTAACTTGGGATTCCCAGCCAGTCTCCCATGCTGGTACTTGCCAAGCCTTAAGCTGCATTGCTGCTGCGATCTGACGAGAGCAGGCCCATTCAGCTTAGAATGGCCGTTGACAGCAGCTGTTCAATTTGAACCTTCTTTTACCATCTTTGACAGAGAAACTAACACAATTTTCAGGTTCAAAAAGGTCAACGGAACTTGGAATTCCCAGCCAGTCTCCCATGCTGGTACTTGCCAAGCCTTAAGCTGCATTGCTGCTGCGATCTGATGAGAGCAGGCACATTCAGCTTAGAATGGCCGTTGACAGCAGCTGTTCAATTTGAACCTTCTTTTACTATCTCATAGAGAAACTAACACAATTTTCAGGTTCAAAAAGGTCAACGGAACTTGGGATTCCCAGCCAGTCTCCCATGCTGGTACTTGCCAAGCCTTAAGCTGCATTGCTGCTGCGATCTGACGAGAGCAGGCACATTCAGCTTAGAATGGCCGTTGACAGCAGCTGTTCAATTTGAACCTTCTTTTACTATCTCATAGAGAATCTAACACAATTTTCAGGTTCAAAAAGGTCATTGTAACTTGGGATTCCCAGCCAGTCTCCCATGCTGGTACTTGCCAAGCCTTAAGCTGCATTGCTGCTGCGATCTGACGAGAGCAGGCCCATTCAGCTTAGAATGGCCGTTGACAGCAGCTGTTCAATTTGAACCTTCTTTTACCATCTTTGACAGAGAAACTAACACAATTTTCAGGTTCAAAAAGGTCAACGGAACTTGGAATTCCCAGCCAGTCTCCCATGCTGGTACTTGCCAAGCCTTAAGCTGCATTGCTGCTGCGATCTGATGAGAGCAGGCACATTCAGCTTAGAATGGCCGTTGACAGCAGCTGTTCAATTTGAACCTTCTTTTACTATCTCATAGAGAAACTAACACAATTTTCAGGTTCAAAAAGGTCAACGGAACTTGGGATTCCCAGCCAGTCTCCCATGCTGGTACTTGCCAAGCCTTAAGCTGCATTGCTGCTGCGATCTGACGAGAGCAGGCACATTCAGCTTAGAATGGCCGTTGACAGCAGCTGTTCAATTTGAACCTTCTTTTACTATCTCATAGAGAAACAAACACAATTTTCAGGTTCAAAAAGGTCAACGGAACTTGGGATTCCCAGCCAGTCTCCCATGCTGGTACTTGCCAAGCCTTAAGCTGCATTGCTGCTGCGATATGACGAGAGCAGGCACATTCAGCTTAGAATGGCCGTTGACAGCAGCTGTTCAATTTGAACCTTCTTTTACCATCTTTGACAGAGAAACTAACACAATTTTCAGGTTCAAAAAGGTCAACGGAACTTGGGATTCCCAGACAGTCTCCCATGCTGGTACTTGCCAAGCCTTAAGCTGCATTGCTGCTGCGATCTGACGAGAGCAGGCACATTCAGCTTAGAATGGCCGTTGACAGCAGCTGTTCAATTTGAACCTTCTTTTACTATCTCATAGAGAAACTAACACAATTTTCAGGTTCAAAAAGGTCAACGGAACTTGGGATTCCCAGCCAGTCTCCCATGCTTGTACTTGCCAAGCCTTAAGCTGCATTGCTGCTGCGATCTGACGAGAGCAGGCACATTCAGCTTAGAATGGCCGTTGACAGCAGCTGTTCAATTTGAACCTTCTTTTACCATCTTTGACAGAGAAACTAACACAATTTTCAGGTTCAAAAAGGTCAATGGAACTTGGGATTCACAGCCAGTCTCCCATGCTGGTACTTGCCAAGCCTTAAGCTGCATTGCTGCTGCGATCTGACGAGAGCAGGCCCATTCAGCTTAGAATGGCCGTTGACAGCAGCTGTTCAATTTGAACCTTCTTTTACCATCTTTGACAGAGAAACTAACACAATTTTCAGGTTCAAAAAGGTCAACGGAACTTGGGATTCCCAGCCAGTCTCCCATGCTGGTACTTGCCAAGCCTTAAGCTGCATTGCTGCTGCGATCTGATGAGAGCAGGCACATTCAGCTTAGAATGGCCATCTACAGCAGCTGTTCAATTTGAACCTTCTTTTACTATCTCATAGAGAAACTAACACAATTTTCAGGTTCAAAAAGGTCAACGGAACTTGGGATTCCCAGCCAGTCTCCCATTCTGGTACTTGCCAAGCCTTAAGCTGCATTGCTGCTGCGATCTGACGAGAGCAGGCACATTCAGCTTAGAATGGCCGTTGACAGCAGCTGTTCAATTTGAACCTTCTTTTACCATCTTTGACAGAGAAACTAACACAATTTTCAGGTTCAAAAAGGTCAACGGAACTTGGGATTCCCAGCCAGTCTCCCATGCTGGTACTTGCCAAGCCTTAAGCTGCATTGCTGCTGCGATCTGATGAGAGCAGGCACATTCAGCTTAGAATGGCCATCTACAGCAGCTGTTCAATTTGAACCTTCTTTTACTATCTCATAGAGAAACTAACACAATTTTCAGGTTCAAAAAGGTCAACGGAACTTGGGATTCCCAGCCAGTCTCCCATTCTGGTACTTGCCAAGCCTTAAGCTGCATTGCTGCTGCGATCTGACGAGAGCAGGCACATTCAGCTTAGAATGGCCGTTGACAGCAGCTGTTCAATTTGAACCTTCTTTTACTATCTCATAGAGAAACTAACACAATTTTCAGGTTCAAAAAGGTCAACGGAACTTGGGATTCCCAGCCAGTCTCCCATGCTGGTACTTGCCAAGCCTTAAGCTGCATTGCTGCTGCGATCTGACGAGAGCAGGCACATTCAGCTTAGAATGGCCGTTGACAGCAGCTGTTCAATTTGAACCTTCTTTTACCATCTTTGACAGAGAAACTAACACAATTTTCAGGTTCAAAAAGGTCAATGGAACTTGGGATTCACAGCCAGTCTCCCATGCTGGTACTTGCCAAGCCTTAAGCTGCATTGCTGCTGCGATCTGACGAGAGCAGGCCCATTCAGCTTAGAATGGCCGTTGACAGCAGCTGTTCAATTTGAACCTTCTTTTACCATCTTTGACAGAGAAACTAACACAATTTTCAGGTTCAAAAAGGTCAACGGAACTTGGGATTCCCAGACAGTCTCCCATGCTGGTACTTGCCAAGCCTTAAGCTGCATTGCTGCTGCGATCTGATGAGAGCAGGCACATTCAGCTTAGAATGGCTGTTGACAGCAGCTGTTCAATTTGAACCTTCTTTTACTATCTCATAGAGAAACTAACACAATATTCAGGTTCAAAAAGGTCAACGGAACTTGGGATTCCCAGCCAGTCTCCCATGCTGGTACTTGCCAAGCCTTAAGCTGCATTGCTGCTGCGATCTGACGAGAGCAGGCACATTCAGCTTAGAATGGCCGTTGACAGCAGCTGTTCAATTTGAACCTTCTTTTACCATCTTTGACAGAGAAACTAACACAATTTTCAGGTTCAAAAAGGTCAACGGAACTTGGGATTCCCAGCCAGTCTCCCATGCTGGTATTTGCCAAGCCTTAAGCTGCATTGCCGCTGCGATCTGATGAGAGCAGGCACATTCAGCTTAGAATGGCCGTTGACAGCAGCTTTTCAATTTGAACCTTCTTTTACTATCTCATAGAGAAACTAACACAATTTTCAGGTTCAAAAAGGTCAACGGAACTTGGGATTCCCAGCCAGTCTCCCATTCTGGTACTTGCCAAGCCTTAAGCTGCATTGCTGCTGCGATCTGCCGAGAGGAGGCACATTCAGCTTAGAATGGCCGTTGACAGCAGCTGTTCAATTTGAACCTTCTTTTACTATCTCATAGAGAAACTAACACAATTTTCAGGTTCAAAAAGGTCAACGGAACTTGGGATTCCCAGCCAGTCTCCCATTCTGGTACTTGCCAAGCCTTAAGCTGCATTGCTGCTGCGATCTGACGAGAGCAGGCACATTCAGCTTAGAATGGCCGTTGACAGCAGCTGTTCAATTTGAACCTTCTTTTACTATCTCATAGAGAAACTAACACAATTTTCAGGTTCAAAAAGGTCAACGGGACTTGGGATTCCCAGCCAGTCTCCCATGCTGGTACTTGCCAAGCCTTAAGCTGCATTGCTGCTGCGATCTGACGAGAGCAGGCACATTCAGCTTAGAATGGCCGTTGACAGCAGCTGTTCAATTTGAACCTTCTTTTACCATCTTTGACAGAGAATCTAACACAATTTTCAGGTTCAAAAAGGTCATTGTAACTTGGGATTCCCAGCCAGTCTCCCATGCTGGTACTTGCCAAGCCTTAAGCTGCATTGCTGCTGCGATCTGACGAGAGCAGGCCCATTCAGCTTAGAATGGCCGTTGACAGCAGCTGTTCAATTTGAACCTTCTTTTACCATCTTTGACAGAGAAACTAACACAATTTTCAGGTTCAAAAAGGTCAACGGAACTTGGAATTCCCAGCCAGTCTCCCATGCTGGTACTTGCCAAGCCTTAAGCTGCATTGCTGCTGCGATCTGATGAGAGCAGGCACATTCAGCTTAGAATGGCCGTTGACAACAGCTGTTCAATTTGAACCTTCTTTTACTATCTCATAGAGAAACTAACACAATTTTCAGGTTCAAAAAGGTCAACGGAACTTGGGATTCCCAGCCAGTCTCCCATGCTGGTACTTGCCAAGCCTTAAGCTGCATTGCTGCTGCGATCTGACGAGAGCAGGCACATTCAGCTTAGAATGGCCGTTGACAGCAGCTGTTCAATTTGAACCTTCTTTTACTATCTCATAGAGAATCTAACACAATTTTCAGGTTCAAAAAGGTCATTGTAACTTGGGATTCCCAGCCAGTCTCCCATGCTGGTACTTGCCAAGCCTTAAGCTGCATTGCTGCTGCGATCTGACGAGAGCAGGCCCATTCAGCTTAGAATGGCCGTTGACAGCAGCTGTTCAATTTGAACCTTCTTTTACCATCTTTGACAGAGAAACTAACACAATTTTCAGGTTCAAAAAGGTCAACGGAACTTGGAATTCCCAGCCAGTCTCCCATGCTGGTACTTGCCAAGCCTTAAGCTGCATTGCTGCTGCGATCTGATGAGAGCAGGCACATTCAGCTTAGAATGGCCGTTGACAGCAGCTGTTCAATTTGAACCTTCTTTTACTATCTCATAGAGAAACTAACACAATTTTCAGGTTCAAAAAGGTCAACGGAACTTGGAATTCCCAGCCAGTCTCCCATGCTGGTACTTGCCAAGCCTTAAGCTGCATTGCTGCTGCGATCTGATGAGAGCAGGCACATTCAGCTTAGAATGGCCGTTGACAGCAGCTGTTCAATTTGAACCTTCTTTTACTATTTCATAGAGAAACTAACACAATTTTCAGGTTCAAAAAGGTCAACGGAACTTGGGATTCCCAGCCTGTCTCCCATGCTGGTACTTGCCAAGCCTTAAGCTGCATTGCTGCTGCGATCTGACGAGAGCAGGCACATTCAGCTTAGAATGGCCGTTGACAGCAGCTGTTCAATTTGAACCTTCTTTTACTATCTCATAGAGAAACTAACACAATTTTCAGGTTCAAAAAGGTCAACGGAACTTGGGATTCCCAGCCAGTCTCCCATGCTGGTACTTGCCAAGCCTTAAGCTGCATTGCTGCTGCGATCTGACGAGAGCAGGCACATTCAGCTTAGAATGGCCGTTGACAGCAGCTGTTCAATTTGAACCTTCTTTTACCATCTTTGACAGAGAAACTAACACAATTTTCAGGTTCAAAAAGGTCAACGGAACTTGGGATTCCCAGCCAGTCTCTCATGCTGGTACTTGCCAAGCCTTAAGCTGCATTGCTGCTGCGATCTGACGAGAGCAGGCACATTCAGCTTAGAATGGCCGTTGACAGCAGCTGTTCAATTTGAACCTTCTTTTACTATCTCATAGAGAAACTAATACAATTTTCAGGTTCAAAAAGGTCAACGGAACTTGGGATTCCAAGCCAGTCTCCCATGCTGGTACTTGCCAAGCCTTAAGCTGCATTGCTGCTGCGATCTGACGAGAGCAGGCACATTCAGCTTAGAATGGCCGTTGACAGCAGCTGTTCAATTTGAACCTTCTTTTACCATCTTTGACAGAGAATCTAACACAATTTTCAGGTTCAAAAAGGTCATTGTAACTTGGGATTCCCAGCCAGTCTCCCATGCTGGTACTTGCCAAGCCTTAAGCTGCATTGCTGCTGCGATCTGACGAGAGCAGGCCCATTCAGCTTAGAATGGCCGTTGACAGCAGCTGTTCAATTTGAACCTTCTTTTACCATCTTTGACAGAGAAACTAACACAATTTTCAGGTTCAAAAAGGTCAACGGAACTTGGAATTCCCAGCCAGTCTCCCATGCTGGTACTTGCCAAGCCTTAAGCTGCATTGCTGCTGCGATCTGATGAGAGCAGGCACATTCAGCTTAGAATGGCCGTTGACAACAGCTGTTCAATTTGAACCTTCTTTTACTATCTCATAGAGAAACTAACACAATTTTCAGGTTCAAAAAGGTCAACGGAACTTGGGATTCCCAGCCAGTCTCCCATGCTGGTACTTGCCAAGCCTTAAGCTGCATTGCTGCTGCGATCTGACGAGAGCAGGCACATTCAGCTTAGAATGGCCGTTGACAGCAGCTGTTCAATTTGAACCTTCTTTTACTATCTCATAGAGAATCTAACACAATTTTCAGGTTCAAAAAGGTCATTGTAACTTGGGATTCCCAGCCAGTCTCCCATGCTGGTACTTGCCAAGCCTTAAGCTGCATTGCTGCTGCGATCTGACGAGAGCAGGCCCATTCAGCTTAGAATGGCCGTTGACAGCAGCTGTTCAATTTGAACCTTCTTTTACCATCTTTGACAGAGAAACTAACACAATTTTCAGGTTCAAAAAGGTCAACGGAACTTGGAATTCCCAGCCAGTCTCCCATGCTGGTACTTGCCAAGCCTTAAGCTGCATTGCTGCTGCGATCTGATGAGAGCAGGCACATTCAGCTTAGAATGGCCGTTGACAGCAGCTGTTCAATTTGAACCTTCTTTTACTATCTCATAGAGAAACTAACACAATTTTCAGGTTCAAAAAGGTCAACGGAACTTGGGATTCCCAGCCAGTCTCCCATGCTGGTACTTGCCAAGCCTTAAGCTGCATTGCTGCTGCGATCTGACGAGAGCAGGCACATTCAGCTTAGAATGGCCGTTGACAGCAGCTGTTCAATTTGAACCTTCTTTTACTATCTCATAGAGAATCTAACACAATTTTCAGGTTCAAAAAGGTCATTGTAACTTGGGATTCCCAGCCAGTCTCCCATGCTGGTACTTGCCAAGCCTTAAGCTGCATTGCTGCTGCGATCTGACGAGAGCAGGCCCATTCAGCTTAGAATGGCCGTTGACAGCAGCTGTTCAATTTGAACCTTCTGTTACCATCTTTGACAGAGAAACTAACACAATTTTCAGGTTCAAAAAGGTCAACGGAACTTGGAATTCCCAGCCAGTCTCCCATGCTGGTACTTGCCAAGCCTTAAGCTGCATTGCTGCTGCGATCTGATGAGAGCAGGCACATTCAGCTTAGAATGGCCGTTGACAGCAGCTGTTCAATTTGAACCTTCTTTTACTATCTCATAGAGAAACTAACACAATTTTCAGGTTCAAAAAGGTCAACGGAACTTGGGATTCCCAGCCAGTCTCCCATGCTGGTACTTGCCAAGCCTTAAGCTGCATTGCTGCTGCGATCTGACGAGAGCAGGCACATTCAGCTTAGAATGGCCGTTGACAGCAGCTGTTCAATTTGAACCTTCTTTTACTATCTCATAGAGAAACAAACACAATTTTCAGGTTCAAAAAGGTCAACGGAACTTGGGATTCCCAGCCAGTCTCCCATGCTGGTACTTGCCAAGCCTTAAGCTGCATTGCTGCTGCGATATGACGAGAGCAGGCACATTCAGCTTAGAATGGCCGTTGACAGCAGCTGTTCAATTTGAACCTTCTTTTACCATCTTTGACAGAGAAACTAACACAATTTTCAGGTTCAAAAAGGTCAACGGAACTTGGGATTCCCAGACAGTCTCCCATGCTGGTACTTGCCAAGCCTTAAGCTGCATTGCTGCTGCGATCTGACGAGAGCAGGCACATTCAGCTTAGAATGGCCGTTGACAGCAGCTGTTCAATTTGAACCTTCTTTTACTATCTCATAGAGAAACTAACACAATTTTCAGGTTCAAAAAGGTCAACGGAACTTGGGATTCCCAGCCAGTCTCCCATGCTTGTACTTGCCAAGCCTTAAGCTGCATTGCTGCTGCGATCTGACGAGAGCAGGCACATTCAGCTTAGAATGGCCGTTGACAGCAGCTGTTCAATTTGAACCTTCTTTTACCATCTTTGACAGAGAAACTAACACAATTTTCAGGTTCAAAAAGGTCAATGGAACTTGGGATTCACAGCCAGTCTCCCATGCTGGTACTTGCCAAGCCTTAAGCTGCATTGCTGCTGCGATCTGACGAGAGCAGGCCCATTCAGCTTAGAATGGCCGTTGACAGCAGCTGTTCAATTTGAACCTTCTTTTACCATCTTTGACAGAGAAACTAACACAATTTTCAGGTTCAAAAAGGTCAACGGAACTTGGGATTCCCAGCCAGTCTCCCATGCTGGTACTTGCCAAGCCTTAAGCTGCATTGCTGCTGCGATCTGATGAGAGCAGGCACATTCAGCTTAGAATGGCCATCTACAGCAGCTGTTCAATTTGAACCTTCTTTTACTATCTCATAGAGAAACTAACACAATTTTCAGGTTCAAAAAGGTCAACGGAACTTGGGATTCCCAGCCAGTCTCCCATTCTGGTACTTGCCAAGCCTTAAGCTGCATTGCTGCTGCGATCTGACGAGAGCAGGCACATTCAGCTTAGAATGGCCGTTGACAGCAGCTGTTCAATTTGAACCTTCTTTTACTATCTCATAGAGAAACTAACACAATTTTCAGGTTCAAAAAGGTCAACGGAACTTGGGATTCCCAGACAGTCTCCCATGCTGGTACTTGCCAAGCCTTAAGCTGCATTGCTGCTGCGATCTGACGAGAGCAGGCACATTCAGCTTAGAATGGCCGTTGACAGCAGCTGTTCAATTTGAACCTTCTTTTACCATCTTTGACAGAGAAACTAACACAATTTTCAGGTTCAAAAAGGTCAATGGATCTTGGGATTCACAGCCAGTCTCCCATGCTGGTACTTGCCAAGCCTTAAGCTGCATTGCTGCTGCGATCTGACGAGAGCAGGCCCATTCAGCTTAGAATGGCCGTTGACAGCAGCTGTTCAATTTGAACCTTCTTTTACCATCTTTGACAGAGAAACTAACACAATTTTCAGGTTCAAAAAGGTCAACGGAACTTGGGATTCCCAGACAGTCTCCCATGCTGGTACTTGCCAAGCCTTAAGCTGCATTGCTGCTGCGATCTGATGAGAGCAGGCACATTCAGCTTAGAATGGCTGTTGACAGCAGCTGTTCAATTTGAACCTTCTTTTACTATCTCATAGAGAAACTAACACAATATTCAGGTTCAAAAAGGTCAACGGAACTTGGTATTCCCAGCCAGTCTCCCATGCTGGTACTTGCCAAGCCTTAAGCTGCATTGCTGCTGCGATCTGACGAGAGCAGGCACATTCAGCTTAGAATGGCCGTTGACAGCAGCTGTTCAATTTGAACCTTCTTTTACCATCTTTGACAGAGAAACTAACACAATTTTCAGGTTCAAAAAGGTCAACGGAACTTGGGATTCCCAGCCAGTCTCCCATGCTGGTACTTGCCAAGCCTTAAGCTGCATTGCCGCTGCGATCTGATGAGAGCAGGCACATTCAGCTTAGAATGGCCGTTGACAGCAGCTTTTCAATTTGAACCTTCTTTTACTATCTCATAGAGAAACTAACACAATTTTCAGGTTCAAAAAGGTCAACGGAACTTGGGATTCCCAGCCAGTCTCCCATTCTGGTACTTGCCAAGCCTTAAGCTGCATTGCTGCTGCGATCTGCCGAGAGGAGGCACATTCAGCTTAGAATGGCCGTTGACAGCAGCTGTTCAATTTGAACCTTCTTTTACTATCTCATAGAGAAACTAACACAATTTTCAGGTTCAAAAAGGTCAACGGAACTTGGGATTCCCAGCCAGTCTCCCATTCTGGTACTTGCCAAGCCTTAAGCTGCATTGCTGCTGCGATCTGACGAGAGCAGGCACATTCAGCTTAGAATGGCCGTTGACAGCAGCTGTTCAATTTGAACCTTCTTTTACTATCTCATAGAGAAACTAACACAATTTTCAGGTTCAAAAAGGTCAACGGGACTTGGGATTCCCAGCCAGTCTCCGATGCTGGTACTTGCCAAGCCTTAAGCTGCATTGCTGCTGCGATCTGACGAGAGCAGGCACATTCAGCTTAGAATGGCCGTTGACAGCAGCTGTTCAATTTGAACCTTCTTTTACCATCTTTGACAAAGAAACTAATACAATTTTCAGGTTCAAAAAGGTCAACGGAACTTGGGATTCCCAGCCAGTCTCCCATTCTGGTACTTGCCAAGCCTTAAGCTGCATTGCTGCTGCGATCTGACGAGAGCAGGCACATTCAGCTTAGAATGGCCGTTGACAGCAGCTGTTCAATTTGAACCTTCTTTTACTATCTCATAGAGAAACTAACACAATTTTCAGGTTCAAAAAGGTCAACGGAACTTGGGATTCCCAGCCAGTCTCCCATGCTGGTACTTGCCAAGCCTTAAGCTGCATTGCTGCTGCGATCTAACGAGAGCAGGCACATTCAGCTTAGAATGGCCGTTGACAGCAGCTGTTCAATTTGAACCTTCTTTTACCATCTTTGACAGAGAAACTAATACAATTTTCAGGTTCAAAAAGGTCAACGGAACTTGGGATTCCCAGCCAGTCTCCCATTCCGGTACTTGCCAAGCCATAAGCTGCATTGCTGCTGCGATCTGACGAGAGCAGGCACATTCAGCTTAGAATGGCTGTTGACAGCAGCTGTTCAATTTGAACCTTCTTTTACTATCTCATAGAGAAACTAACACAATATTCAGGTTCAAAAAGGTCAACGGAACTTGGGATTCCCAGCCAGTCTCCCATGCTGGTACTTGCCAAGCCTTAAGCTGCATTGCTGCTGCGATCTGACGAGAGCAGGCACATTCAGCTTAGAATGGCCGTTGACAGCAGCTGTTCAATTTGAACCTTCTTTTACCATCTTTGACAGAGAAACTAACACAATTTTCAGGTTCAAAAAGGTCAACGGAACTTGGGATTCCCAGCCAGTCTCCCATGCTGGTACTTGCCAAGCCTTAAGCTGCATTGCCGCTGCGATCTGATGAGAGCAGGCACATTCAGCTTAGAATGGCCGGTGACAGCAGCTTTTCAATTTGAACCTTCTTTTACCATCTTTGAAAGAGAAACTAACACAATTTTCAGGTTCAAAAAGGTCAACGGAACTTGGGATTCCCAGCCAGTCTCCCATGCTGGTACTTGCCAAGCCTTAAGCTGCATTGCCGCTGCGATCTGATGAGAGCAGGCACATTCAGCTTAGAATGGCCGTTGACAGCAGCTTTTCAATTTGAACCTTCTTTTACTATCTCATAGAGAAACTAACACAATTTTCAGGTTCAAAAAGGTCAACGGAACTTGGGATTCCCAGCCAGTCTCCCATTCTGGTACTTGCCAAGCCTTAAGCTGCATTGCTGCTGCGATCTGCCGAGAGGAGGCACATTCGGCTTAGAATGGCCGTTGACAGCAGCTGTTCAATTTGAACCTTCTTTTACTATCTCATAGAGAAACTAACACAATTTTCAGGTTCAAAAAGGTCAACGGAACTTGGGATTCCCAGCCAGTCTCCCATTCTGGTACTTGCCAAGCCTTAAGCTGCATTGCTGCTGCGATCTGACGAGAGCAGGCACATTCAGCTTAGAATGGCCGTTGACAGCAGCTGTTCAATTTGAACCTTCTTTTACTATCTCATAGAGAAACTAACACAATTTTCAGGTTCAAAAAGGTCAAAGGAACTTGGGATTCCCAGCCAGTCTCCCATGCTGGTACTTGCCAAGCCTTAAACTGCATTGCTGCTGCGATCTGACGAGAGCAGGCACATTCAGCTTAGAATGGCCGTTGACAGCAGCTGTTCAATTTGAACCTTCTTTTACCATCTTTGACAGAGAAACTAATACAATTTTCAGGTTCAAAAAGGTCAACGGAACTTGGGATTCCCAGCCAGTCTCCCATTCTGGTACTTGCCAAGCCTTAAGCTGCATTGCTGCTGCGATCTGACGAGAGCAGGCACATTCAGCTTAGAATGGCCGTTGACAGCAGCTGTTCAATTTGAACCTTTTTTTACCATCTTTGACAGAGATACTAACACAATTTTCAGGTTCAAAAAGGTCAATGGAACTTGGGATTCCCAGCCAGTCTCCCATGCTGGTACTTGCCAAGCCTTAAGCTGCATTGCTGCTGCGATCTGACGAGAGCAGGCACATTCAGCTTAGAATGGCCGTTGACAGCAGCTGTTCAATTTGAACCTTCTTTTACCATCTTTGACAGAGAAACTAATACAATTTTCAGGTTCAAAAAGGTCAACGGAACTTGGGATTCCCAGCCAGTCTCCCATTCCGGTACTTGCCAAGCCATAAGCTGCATTGCTGCTGCGATCTGACGAGAGCAGGCACATTCAGCTTAGAATGGCTGTTGACAGCAGCTGTTCAATTTGAACCTTCTTTTACTATCTCATAGAGAAACTAACACAATATTCAGGTTCAAAAAGGTCAACGGAACTTGGGATTCCCAGCCAGTCTCCCATGCTGGTACTTGCCAAGCCTTAAGCTGCATTGCTGCTGTGATCTGACGAGAGCAGGCACATTCAGCTTAGAATGGCCGTTGACAGCAGCTGTTCAATTTGAACCTTCTTTTACCATCTTTGACAGAGAAACTAACACAATTTTCAGGTTCAAAAAGGTCAACGGAACTTGGGATTCCCAGCCAGTCTCCCATGCTGGTACTTGCCAAGCCTTAAGCTGCATTGCCGCTGCGATCTGATGAGAGCAGGCACATTCAGCTTAGAATGGCCGGTGACAGCAGCTTTTCAATTTGAACCTTCTTTTACCATCTTTGAAAGAGAAACTAACACAATTTTCAGGTTCAAAAAGGTCAACGGAACTTGGGATTCCCAGCCAGTCTCCCATTCTGGTACTTGCCAAGCCTTAAGCTGCATTGCTGCTGCGATCTGCCGAGAGGAGGCACATTCAGCTTAGAATGGCCGTTGACAGCAGCTGTTCAATTTGAACCTTCTTTTACTATCTCATAGAGAAACTAACACAATTTTCAGGTTCAAAAAGGTCAACGGAACTTGGGATTCCCAGCCAGTCTCCCATTCTGGTACTTGCCAAGCCTTAAGCTGCATTGCTGCTGCGATCTGACGAGAGCAGGCACATTCAGCTTAGAATGGCCGTTGACAGCAGCTGTGCAATTTGAACCTTCTTTTACTATCTCATAGAGAAACTAACACAATTTTCAGGTTCAAAAAGGTCAACGGAACTTGGGATTCCCAGCCAGTCTCCCATGCTGGTACTTGCCAAGCCTTAAACTGCATTGCTGCTGCGATCTGACGAGAGCAGGCACATTCAGCTTAGAATGGCCGTTGACAGCAGCTGTTCAATTTGAACCTTCTTTTACCATCTTTGACAGAGAAACTAATACAATTTTCAGGTTCAAAAAGGTCAACGGAACTTGGGATTCCCAGCCAGTCTCCCATTCTGGTACTTGCCAAGCCTTAAGCTGCATTGCTGCTGCGATCTGACGAGAGCAGGCACATTCCGCTTAGAATGGCCGTTGACAGCAGCTGTTCAATTTGAACCTTTTTTTACCATCTTTGACAGAGATACTAACACAATTTTCAGGTTCAAAAAGGTCAACGGAACTTGGGATTCCCAGCCAGTCTCCCATGCTGGTACTTGCCAAGCCTTAAGCTGCATTGCTGCTGCGATCTGACGAGAGCAGGCACATTCAGCTTAGAATGGCCGTTGACAGCAGCTGTTCAATTTGAACCTTCTATTACCATCTTTGACAGAGAAACTAATACAATTTTCAGGTTCAAAAAGGTCAACGGAACTTGGGATTCCCAGCCAGTCTCCCATTCCGGTACTTGCCAAGCCATAAGCTGCATTGCTGCTGCGATCTGACGAGAGCAGGCACATTCAGCTTAGAATGGCTGTTGACAGCAGCTGTTCAATTTGAACCTTCTTTTACTATCTCATAGAGAAACTAACACAATATTCAGGTTCAAAAAGGTCAACGGAACTTGGGATTCCCAGCCAGTCTCCCATGCTGGTACTTGCCAAGCCTTAAGCTGCATTGCTGCTGCGATCTGACGAGAGCAGGCACATTCAGCTTAGAATGGCCGTTGACAGCAGCTGTTCAATTTGAACCTTCTTTTACCATCTTTGACAGAGAAACTAACACAATTTTCAGGTTCAAAAAGGTCAACGGAACTTGGGATTCCCAGCCAGTCTCCCATGCTGGTACTTGCCAAGCCTTAAGCTGCATTGCCGCTGCGATCTGATGAGAGCAGGCACATTCAGCTTAGAATGGCCGGTGACAGCAGCTTTTCAATTTGAACCTTCTTTTACCATCTTTGAAAGAGAAACTAACACAATTTTCAGGTTCAAAAAGGTCAACGGAACTTGGGATTCCCAGCCAGTCTCCCATGCTGGTACTTGCCAAGCCTTAAGCTGCATTGCCGCTGCGATCTGATGAGAGCAGGCACATTCAGCTTAGAATGGCCGTTGACAGCAGCTTTTCAATTTGAACCTTCTTTTACTATCTCATAGAGAAACTAACACAATTTTCAGGTTCAAAAAGGTCAACGGAACTTGGGATTCTCAGCCAGTCTCCCATTCTGGTACTTGCCAAGCCTTAAGCTGCATTGCTGCTGCGATCTGCCGAGAGGAGGCACATTCAGCTTAGAATGGCCGTTGACAGCAGCTGTTCAATTTGAACCTTCTTTTACTATCTCATAGAGAAACTAACACAATTTTCAGGTTCAAAAAGGTCAACGGAACTTGGGATTCCCAGCCAGTCTCCCATGCTGGTACTTGCCAAGCCTTAAGCTGCATTGCTGCTGCGATCTGACGAGAGCAGGCACATTCAGCTTAGAATGGCCGTTGACAGCAGCTGTGCAATTTGAACCTTCTTTTACTATCTCATAGAGAAACTAACACAATTTTCAGGTTCAAAAAGGTCATTGTAACTTGGGATTCCCAGCCAGTCTCCCATGCTGGTACTTGCCAAGCCTTAAGCTGCATTGCTGCTGCGATCTGACGAGAGCAGGCACATTCAGCTTAGAATGGCCGTTGACAGCAGCTGTGCAATTTGAACCTTCTTTTACTATCTCATAGAGAAACTAACACAATTTTCAGGTTCAAAAAGGTCAACGGAACTTGGGATTCCCAGCCAGTCTCCCATTCTGGTACTTGCCAAGCCTTAAGCTGCATTGCTGCTGCGATCTGACGAGAGCAGGCACATTCAGCTTAGAATGGCTGTTGACAGCAGCTGTGCAATTTGAACCTTCTTTTACTATCTCATAGAGAAACTAACACAATTTTCAGGTTCAAAAAGGTCATTGTAACTTGGGATTCCCAGCCAGTCTCCCATGCTGGTACTTGCCAAGCCTTAAGCTGCATTGCTGCTGCGATCTGACGAGAGCAGGCACATTCAGCTTAGAATGGCCGTTGACAGCAGCTGTTCAATTTGAACCTTCTTTTACCATCTTTGACAGAGAAACTAATACAATTTTCAGGTTCAAAAAGGTTAACAGAACTTGGGATTCCCAGCCAGTCTCCCATGCTGGTACTTGCCAAGCCTTAAGCTGCATTGCTGCTGCGATCTGATGAGAGCAGGCACATTCAGCTTAGAATGGCCGTTGACAGCAGCTGTTCAATTTGAACCTTCTTTTACTATCTCATAGAGAAACTAACACAATTTTCAGGTTCAAAAAGGTCAACGGAACTTGGGATTCCCAGCCAGTCTCCCATGCTGGTACTTGCCAAGCCATAAGCTGCATTGCTGCTGCGATCTGACGAGAGCAGGCACATTCAGCTTAGAATGGCCGTTGACAGCAGCTTTTCAATTTGAACCTTCTTTTACTATCTTATAGAGAAACTAACACAATTTTCAGGTTCAAAAAGGTCAACGGAACTTGGGATTCCCAGCCAGTCTTCCATGCTGGTACTTGCCAAGCCTTAAGCTGCATTGCTGCTGCGATCTGACGAGAGCAGGCACATTCAGCTTAGAATGGCCGTTGACAGCAGCTGTTCAATTTGAACCTTCTTTTACTATCTCATAGAGAAACTAACACAATTTTCAGGTTCAAAAAGGTCAATGGAACTTGGGATTCCCAGCCAGTCTCCCATGCTGGTACTTGCCAAGCCTTAAGCTGCATTGCTGCTGCGATCTGACGAGAGCAGGCACATTCAGCTTAGAATGGCCGTTGACAGCAGCTGTTCAATTTGAACCTTCTTTTACCATCTTTGACAGAGAAACTAATACAATTTTCAGGTTCAAAAAGGTTAACAGAACTTGGGATTCCCAGCCAGTCTCCCATGCTGGTACTTGCCAAGCCTTAAGCTGCATTGCTGCTGCGATCTGATGAGAGCAGGCACATTCAGCTTAGAATGGCCGTTGACAGCAGCTGTTCAATTTGAACCTTCTTTTACTATCTCATAGAGAAACTAACACAATTTTCAGGTTCAAAAAGGTCAACGGAACTTGGGATTCCCAGCCAGTCTCCCATGCTGGTACTTGCCAAGCCTTAAGCTGCATTGCTGCTGCGATCTGACGAGAGCAGGCACATTCAGCTTAGAATGGCCGTTGACAGCAGCTGTTCAATTTGAACCTTCTTTTACTATCTCATAGAGAATCTAACACAATTTTCAGGTTCAAAAAGGTCAATGGAACTTGGGATTCCCAGCCAGTCTCCCATGCTGGTACTTGCCAAGCCTTAAGCTGCATTGCTGCTGCGATCTGACGAGAGCAGGCACATTCAGCTTAGAATGGCCGTTGACAGCAGCTGTTCAATTTGAACCTTCTTTTACTATCTCATAGAGAAACTAATACAATTTTCAGGTTCAAAAAGGTCAACGGAACTTGGGATTCCAAGCCAGTCTCCCATGCTGGTACTTGCCAAGCCTTAAGCTGCATTACTGCTGCGATCTGACGAGAGCAGGCACATTCAGCTTAGAATGGCCGTTGACAGCAGCTGTTCAATTTGAACCTTCTTTTACCATCTTTGACAGAGAATCTAACACAATTTTCAGGTTCAAAAAGGTCATTGTAACTTGGGATTCCCAGCCAGTCTCCCATGCTGGTACTTGCCAAGCCTGAAGCTGCATTGCTGCTGCGATCTGATGAGAGCAGGCACATTCAGCTTAGAATGGCCGTTGACAGCAGCTGTTCAATTTGAACCTTCTTTTACCATCTTTGACAGAGAAACTAACACAATTTTCAGGTTCAAAAAGGTCAACGGAACTTGGAATTCCCAGCCAGTCTCCCATGCTGGTACTTGCCAAGCCTGAAGCTGCATTGCTGCTGCGATCTGATGAGAGCAGGCACATTCAGCTTAGAATGGCCGTTGACAGCAGCTGTTCAATTTGAACCTTCTTTTACTATCTCATAGAGAAACTAACACAATTTTCAGGTTCAAAAAGGTCAACGGAACTTGGGATTCCCAGCCAGTCTCCCATGCTGGTACTTGCCAAGCCTTAAGCTGCATTGCTGCTGCGATCTGACGAGAGCAGGCACATTCAGCTTAGAATGGCCGTTGACAGCAGCTGTTCAATTTGAACCTTCTTTTACTATCTCATAGAGAAACTAACACAATTTTCAGGTTCAAAAAGGACAACGGAACTTGGGATTCCCAGCCAGTCTCCCATGCTGGTACTTGCCAAGCCTTAAGCTGCATTGCTGCTGCGATCTGACGAGAGCAGGCACATTCAGCTTAGAATGGCCGTTGACAGCAGCTGTTCAATTTGAACCTTCTTTTACCATCTTTGACAGAGAAACTAACACAATTTTCAGGTTCAAAAAGGTCAACGGAACTTGGGATTCCCAGCCAGTCTCCCATGCTGGTACTTGCCAAGCCTTAAACTGCATTGCTGCTGCGATCTGACGAGAGCAGGCACATTCAGCTTAGAATGGCCGTTGACAGCAGCTGTTCAATTTGAACCTTCTTTTACCATCTTTGACAGAGAAACTAACACAATTTTCAGGTTCAAAAAGATCAACGGAACTTGGGATTCCCAGCCAGTCTCCCATGCTGGTACTTGCCAAGCCTTAAGCTGCATTGCTGCTGCGATCTGACGAGAGCAGGCACATTCAGCTTAGAATGGCCGTTGACAGCAGCTGTTCAATTTGAACCTTCTTTTACTATCTCATAGAGAAACTAACACAATTTTCAGGTTTAAAAAGGTCAACGGAACTTGGGATTCCCAGCCAGTCTCCCATGCTGGTACTTGCCAAGCCTTAAGCAGCATTGCTGCTGCGATCTGACGAGAGCAGGCACATTCAGCTTAGAATGGCCGTTGACAGCAGCTGTTCAATTTGAACCTTCTTTTACCATCTTTGACAGAGAAACTAATACAATTTTCAGGTTCAAAAAGGTCAACGGAACTTGGGATTCCCAGCCAGTCTCCCATTCCGGTACTTGCCAAGCCATAAGCTGCATTGCTGCTGCGATCTGACGAGAGCAGGCACATTCAGCTTAGAATGGCCGTTGACAGCAGCTGTTCAATTTGAACCTTCTTTTACTATCTCATAGAGAAACTAACACAATTTTCAGGTTCAAAAAGGTCAACGGAACTTGGGATTCCCAGCCAGTCTCCCATGCTGGTACTTGCCAAGCCTTAAGCTGCATTGCTGCTGCGATCTGACGAGAGCAGGCACATTCAGCTTAGAATGGCCGTTGACAGCAGCTGTTCAATTTGAACCTTCTTTTACCATCTTTGACAGAGAAACTAACACAATTTTCAGGTTCAAAAAGGTCAATGGAACTTGGGATTCCCAGACAGTCTCCCATGCTGGTACTTGCCAAGCCTTAAGCTGCATTGCTGCTGCGATCTGACGAGAGCAGGCACATTCAGCTTAGAATGGCCGCTGACAGCAGCTGTTCAATTTGAACCTTCTTTTACTATCTCATAGAGAAACTAACACAATTTTCAGGTTCAAAAATGTCAACGGAACTTGGGATTCCCAGCCAGTCTCCCATGCTGGTACTTGCCAAGCCTTAAGCTGCATTGCGGCTGCGATCTGACGAGAGCAGGCACATTCAGCTTAGAATGGCCGTTGACAACGGCTGTTCAATTTGAACCTTCTTTTACCATCTTTGACAGAGAAACTAACAGAATTTTCAGGTTCAAAAAGGTCAACGGAACTTGGGATTCCCAGCCAGTCTCCCATTCTGGTACTTGCCAAGCCTTAAGCTACATTGCTGCTGCGATCTGACGAGAGCAGGCACATTCAGCTTAGAATGGCCGTTGACAGCAGCTGTTCAATTTGAACCTTCTTTTACTATCTCATAGAGAAACTAACACAATTTTCAGGTTCAAAAAGGTCAACGGAACTTGGGATTCCCAGCCAGTCTCCCATGCTGGTACTTGCCAAGCCTTAAGCTGCATTGCTGCTGCGATCTGACGAGAGCAGGCACATTCAGCTTAGAATGGCCGTTGACAGCAGCTATTCAATTTGAACCTTCTTTTACTATCTCATAGAGAAACTAACACAATTTTCAGGTTCAAAAAGGTCAACGGAACTTGGGATTCCCAGCCAGTCTCCCATGCTGGTACTTGCCAAGCATTAAGCTGCATTGCTGCTGCGATCTGACGAGAGCAGGCACATTCAGCTTAGAATGGCCGTTGACAGCAGCTGTTCAATTTGAACCTTCTTTTACTATCTCATAGAGAAACTAACACAATTTTCAGGTTCAAAAAGGTCAACGGAACTTGGGATTCCCAGCCAGTCTCCCATGCTGGTACTTGCCAAGCCTTAAGCTGCATTGCTGCTGCGATCTGACGAGAGCAGGCACATTCAGCTTAGAATGGCCGTTGACAGCAGCTGTTCAATTTGAACCTTCTTTTACCATCTTTGACAGAGAAACTAACACAATTTTCAGGTTCAAAAATGTCAATGGAACTTGGGATTCCCAGCTAGTCTCCCATGCTGGTACTTGCCAAGCCTTAAGCTGCATTGCTGCTGCGATCTGACGAGTGCAGGCACATTCAGCTTAGAATGGCCGTTGACAGCAGCTGTTCAATTTGAACCTTCTTTTACTATCTCATAGAGAAACTAACACAATTTTCAGGTTCAAAAAGGTCAACGGAACTTGGGATTCCCAGCCAGTCTCCCATGCTGGTACTTGCCAAGCCTTAAGCTACATTGCTGCTGCGATCTGACGAGAGCAGGCACATTCAGCTTAGAATGGCCGTTGACAGCAGCTGTTCAATTTGAACCTTCTTTTACTATCTCATAGAGAAACTAACACAATTTTCAGGTTTAAAAAGGGCAACGGAACTTGGGATTCCAAGCCAGTCTCCCATGCTGGTACTTGACAAGCCTTAAGCTGCATTGCTGCTGCGATCTGACGAGAGCAGGCACATTCAGCTTAGAATGGCCGGTGACAGCAGCTTTTCAATTTGAACCTTCTTTTACCATCTTTGAAAGAGAAACTAACACAATTTTCAGGTTCAAAAAGGTCAACGGAACTTGGGATTCGCAGCCAGTCTCCCATGCTGGTACTTGCCAAGAGTTAAGCTGCATTGCTGCTGCGTTCTGACGAGAGCAGGCACATTCAGCTTAGAATGGCCGGTGACAGCAGCTTTTCAATTTGAACCTTCTTTTACCATCTTTGAAAGAGAAACTAACACAATTTTCAGGTTCAAAAAGGTCAACGGAACTTGGGATTCGCAGCCAGTCTCCCATGCTGGTACTTGCCAAGCCTTAAGCTGCATTGCTGCTGCAATCTGACGAGAGCAGGCACATTCAGCTTAGAATGGCCGTTGAAAGCAGCTGTTCAATTTGAACCTTCTTTTACTATCTTTGACAGGGAAACTAACACAATTTTCAGGTTCAAAAAGGTCAACGGGACTTGGGATTCCCAGCCAGTCTCCCATGCTGGTACTTGCCAAGCCTTAAGCTGCATTGCTGCTGCGATCTGACGAGAGCAGGCACATTCAGCTTAGAATGGCCGTTGACAGCAGCTGTTCAATTTGAACCTTCTTTTACTATCTCATAGAGAAACTAACACGATTTTCAGGTTCAAAAAGGTCAACGGAACTTGGGATTCCCAGCCAGTCTCCCATGCTGGTACTTGCCAAGCCTTAAGCTGCATTGCTGCTGCGATCTGATGAGAGCAGGCACATTCAGCTTAGAATGGCCGTTGACAGCAGCTGTTCAATTTGAACCTTTTTTTACCATCTTTGACAGAGATACTAACACAATTTTCAGGTTCAAAAAGGTCAACGGAACTTGGGATTCCCAGCCAGTCTCCCATGCTGGTACTTGCCAAGCCTTAAGCTGCATTGCTGCTGCAATCTGACGAGAGCAGGCACATTCAGCTTAGAATGGCCGTTGACAGCAGCTGTTCAATTTGAACCTTCTTTTACCATCTTTGACAGAGAAACTAATACAATTTTCAGGTTCAAAAAGGTCAACGGAACTTGGGATTCCCAGCCAGTCTCCCATTCCGGTACTTGCCAAGCCATAAGCTGCATTGCTGCTGCGATCTGACGAGAGCAGGCACATTCAGCTTAGAATGGCTGTTGACAGCAGCTGTTCAATTTGAACCTTCTTTTACTATCTCATAGAGAAACTAACACAATATTCAGGTTCAAAAAGGTCAACGGAACTTGGGATTCCCAGCCAGTCTCCCATGCTGGTACTTGCCAAGCCTTAAGCTGCATTGCTGCTGCGATCTGACGAGAGCAGGCACATTCAGCTTAGAATGGCCGTTGACAGCAGCTGTTCAATTTGAACCTTCTTTTACCATCTTTGACAGAGAAACTAACACAATTTTCAGGTTCAAAAAGGTCAACGGAACTTGGGATTCCCAGCCAGACTCCCATGCTGGTACTTGCCAAGCCTTAAGCTGCATTGCCGCTGCGATCTGATGAGAGCAGGCACATTCAGCTTAGAATGGCCGGTGACAGCAGCTTTTCAATTTGAACCTTCTTTTACCATCTTTGAAAGAGAAACTAACACAATTTTCAGGTTCAAAAAGGTCAACGGAACTTGGGATTCCCAGCCAGTCTCCCATGCTGGTACTTGCCAAGCCTTAAGCTGCATTGCCACTGCGATCTGATGAGAGCAGGCACATTCAGCTTAGAATGGCCGTTGACAGCAGCTTTTCAATTTGAACCTTCTTTTACTATCTCATAGAGAAACTAACACAATTTTCAGGTTCAAAAAGGTCAACGGAACTTGGGATTCCCAGCCAGTCTCCCATTCTGGTACTTGCCAAGCCTTAAGCTGCATTGCTGCTGCGATCTGCCGAGAGGAGGCACATTCAGCTTAGAATGGCCGTTGACAGCAGCTGTTCAATTTGAACCTTCTTTTACTATCTCATAGAGAAACTAACACAATTTTCAGGTTCAAAAAGGTCAACGGAACTTGGGATTCCCAGCCAGTCTCCCATTCTGGTACTTGCCAAGCCTTAAGCTGCATTGCTGCTGCGATCTGACGAGAGCAGGCACATTCAGCTTAGAATGGCCGTTGACAGCAGCTGTTCAATTTGAACCTTCTTTTACTATCTCATAGAGAAACTAACACAATTTTCAGGTTCAAAAAGGTCAACGGAACTTGGGATTCCCAGCCAGTCTCCCATGCTGGTACTTGCCAAGCCTTAAACTGCATTGCTGCTGCGATCTGACGAGAGCAGGCACATTCAGCTTAGAATGGCCGTTGACAGCAGCTGTTCAATTTGAACCTTCTTTTACCATCTTTGACAGAGAAACTAATACAATTTTCAGGTTCAAAAAGGTCAACGGAACTTGGGATTCCCAGCCAGTCTCCCATGCTGGTACTTGCCAAGCCTTAAGCTGCATTGCTGCTGCGATCTGACGAGAGCAGGCACATTCAGCTTAGAATGGCCGTTGACAGCAGCTGTTCAATTTGAACCTTTTTTTACCATCTTTGACAGAGATACTAACACAATTTTCAGGTTCAAAAAGGTCAACGGAACTTGGGATTCCCAGCCAGTCTCCCATGCTGGTACTTGCCAAGCCTTAAGCTGCATTGCTGCTGCGATCTGACGAGAGCAGGCACATTCAGCTTAGAATGGCCGTTGACAGCAGCTGTTCAATTTGAACCTTCTTTTACCATCTTTGACAGAGAAACTAATACAATTTTCAGGTTCAAAAAGGTCAACGGAACTTGGGATTCCCAGCCAGTCTCCCATTCCGGTACTTGCCAAGCCATAAGCTGCATTGCTGCTGCGATCTGACGAGAGCAGGCACATTCAGCTTAGAATGGCTGTTGACAGCAGCTGTTCAATTTGAACCTTCTTTTACTATCTCATAGAGAAACTAACACAATATTCAGGTTCAAAAAGGTCAACGGAACTTGGGATTCCCAGCCAGTCTCCCATGCTGGTACTTGCCAAGCCTTAAGCTGCATTGCTGCTGCGATCTGACGAGAGCAGGCACATTCAGCTTAGAATGGCCGTTGACAGCAGCTGTTCAATTTGAACCTTCTTTTACCATCTTTGACAGAGAAACTAACACAATTTTCAGGTTCAAAAAGGTCAACGGAACTTGGGATTCCCAGCCAGTCTCCCATGCTGGTACTTGCCAAGCCTTAAGCTGCATTGCCGCTGCGATCTGATGAGAGCAGGCACATTCAGCTTAGAATGGCCGGTGACAGCAGCTTTTCAATTTGAACCTTCTTTTACCATCTTTGAAAGAGAAACTAACACAATTTTCAGGTTCAAAAAGGTCAACGGAACTTGGGATTCCCAGCCAGTCTCCCATGCTGGTACTTGCCAAGCCTTAAGCTGCATTGCCGCTGCGATCTGATGAGAGCAGGCACATTCAGCTTAGAATGGCCGTTGACAGCAGCTTTTCAATTTGAACCTTCTTTTACTATCTCATAGAGAAACTAACACAATTTTCAGGTTCAAAAAGGTCAACGGAACTTGGGATTCCCAGCCAGTCTCCCATTCTGGTACTTGCCAAGCCTTAAGCTGCATTGCTGCTGCGATCTGCCGAGAGCAGGCACATTCAGCTTAGAATGGCCGTTGACAGCAGCTGTTCAATTTGAACCTTCTTTTACTATCTCATAGAGAAACTAACACAATTTTCAGGTTCAAAAAGGTCAACGGAACTTGGGATTCCCAGCCAGTCTCCCATTCTGGTACTTGCCAAGCCTTAAGCTGCATTGCTGCTGCGATCTGACGAGAGCAGGCACATTCAGCTTAGAATGGCCGTTGACAGCAGCTGTGCAATTTGAACCTTCTTTTACTATCTCATAGAGAAACTAACACAATTTTCAGGTTCAAAAAGGTCAACAGAACTTGGGATTCCCAGCCAGTCTCCCATGCTGGTACGTGCCAAGCCTTAAACTGCATTGCTGCTGCGATCTGACGAGAGCAGGCACATTCAGCTTAGAATGGCCGTTGACAGCAGCTGTTCAATTTGAACCTTCTTTTACCATCTTTGACAGAGAAACTAATACAATTTTCAGGTTCAAAAAGGTCAACGGAACTTGGGATTCCCAGCCAGTCTCCCATGCTGGTACTTGCCAAGCCTTAAGCTGCATTGCTGCTGCGATCTGACGAGAGCAGGCACATTCAGCTTAGAATGGCCGTTGACAGCAGCTGTTCAATTTGAACCTTTTTTTACCATCTTTGACAGAGATACTAACACAATTTTCAGGTTCAAAAAGGTCAACGGAACTTGGGATTCCCAGCCAGTCTCCCATGCTGGTACTTGCCAAGCCTTAAGCTGCATTGCTGCTGCGATCTGACGAGAGCAGGCACATTCAGCTTAGAATGGCCGTTGACAGCAGCTGTGCAATTTGAACCTTCTTTTACTATCTCATAGAGAAACTAACACAATTTTCAGGTTCAAAAAGGTCAACGGAACTTGGGATTCCCAGCCAGTCTCCCATTCTGGTACTTGCCAAGCCTTAAGCTGCATTGCTGCTGCGATCTGACGAGAGCAGGCACATTCAGCTTAGAATGGCCGTTGACAGCAGCTGTGCAATTTGAACCTTCTTTTACTATCTCATAGAGAAACTAACACAATTTTCAGGTTCAAAAAGGTCATTGTAACTTGGGATTCCCAGCCAGTCTCCCATGCTGGTACTTGCCAAGCCTTAAGCTGCATTGCTGCTGCGATCTGACGAGAGCAGGCACATTCAGCTTAGAATGGCCGTTGACAGCAGCTGTTCAATTTGAACCTTCTTTTACCATCTTTGACAGAGAAACTAATACAATTTTCAGGTTCAAAAAGGTTAACAGAACTTGGGATTCCCAGCCAGTCTCCCATGCTGGTACTTGCCAAGCCATAAGCTGCATTGCTGCTGCGATCTGACGAGAGCAGGCACATTCAGCTTAGAATGGCCGTTGACAGCAGCTTTTCAATTTGAACCTTCTTTTACTATCTTATAGAGAAACTAACACAATTTTCAGGTTCAAAAAGGTCAACGGAACTTGGGATTCCCAGCCAGTCTCCCATGCTGGTACTTGCCAAGCCTTAAGCTGCATTGCTGCTGCGATCTGACGAGAGCAGGCACATTCAGCTTAGAATGGCCGTTGACAGCAGCTGTTCAATTTGAACCTTCTTTTACTATCTCATAGAGAAACTAACACAATTTTCAGGTTCAAAAAGGTCAACGGAACTTGGGATTCCCAGCCAGTCTCCCATGCTGGTACTTGCCAAGCCTTAAACTGCATTGCTGCTGCGATCTGACGAGAGCAGGCACATTCAGCTTAGAATGGCCGTTGACAGCAGCTGTTCAATTTGAACCTTCTTTTACCATCTTTGACAGAGAAACTAATACAATTTTCAGGTTCAAAAAGGTCAACGGAACTTGGGATTCCCAGCCAGTCTCCCATTCTGGTACTTGCCAAGCCTTAAGCTGCATTGCTGCTGCGATCTGACGAGAGCAGGCACATTCAGCTTAGAATGGCCGTTGACAGCAGCTGTTCAATTTGAACCTTTTTTTACCATCTTTGACAGAGATACTAACACAATTTTCAGGTTCAAAAAGGTCAACGGAACTTGGGATTCCCAGCCAGTCTCCCATGCTGGTACTTGCCAAGCCTTAAGCTGCATTGCTGCTGCGATCTGACGAGAGCAGGCACATTCAGCTTAGAATGGCCGTTGACAGCAGCTGTTCAATTTGAACCTTCTTTTACCATCTTTGACAGAGAAACTAATACAATTTTCAGGTTCAAAAAGGTCAACGGAACTTGGGATTCCCAGCCAGTCTCCCATTCCGGTACTTGCCAAGCCATAAGCTGCATTGCTGCTGCGATCTGACGAGAGCAGGCACATTCAGCTTAGAATGGCTGTTGACAGCAGCTGTTCAATTTGAACCTTCTTTTACTATCTCATAGAGAAACTAACACAATATTCAGGTTCAAAAAGGTCAACGGAACTTGGGATTCCCAGCCAGTCTCCCATGCTGGTACTTGCCAAGCCTTAAGCTGCATTGCTGCTGCGATCTGCCGAGAGCAGGCACATTCAGCTTAGAATGGCCGTTGACAGCAGCTGTTCAATTTGAACCTTCTTTTACTATCTCATAGAGAAACTAACACAATTTTCAGGTTCAAAAAGGTCAACGGAACTTGGGATTCCCAGCCAGTCTCCCATTCTGGTACTTGCCAAGCCTTAAGCTGCATTGCTGCTGCGATCTGACGAGAGCAGGCACATTCAGCTTAGAATGGCCGTTGACAGCAGCTGTGCAATTTGAACCTTCTTTTACTATCTCATAGAGAAACTAACACAATTTTCAGGTTCAAAAAGGTCAACGGAACTTGGGATTCCCAGCCAGTCTCCCATGCTGGTACTTGCCAAGCCTTAAACTGCATTGCTGCTGCGATCTGACGAGAGCAGGCACATTCAGCTTAGAATGGCCGTTGACAGCAGCTGTTCAATTTGAACCTTCTTTTACCATCTTTGACAGAGAAACTAATACAATTTTCAGGTTCAAAAAGGTCAACGGAACTTGGGATTCCCAGCCAGTCTCCCATGCTGGTACTTGCCAAGCCTTAAGCTGCATTGCTGCTGCGATCTGACGAGAGCAGGCACATTCAGCTTAGAATGGCCGTTGACAGCAGCTGTGCAATTTGAACCTTCTTTTACTATCTCATAGAGAAACTAACACAATTTTCAGGTTCAAAAAGGTCAACGGAACTTGGGATTCCCAGCCAGTCTCCCATGCTGGTACTTGCCAAGCCTTAAACTGCATTGCTGCTGCGATCTGACGAGAGCAGGCACATTCAGCTTAGAATGGCCGTTGACAGCAGCTGTTCAATTTGAACCTTCTTTTACCATCTTTGACAGAGAAACTAATACAATTTTCAGGTTCAAAAAGGTCAACGGAACTTGGGATTCCCAGCCAGTCTCCCATGCTGGTACTTGCCAAGCCTTAAGCTGCATTGCTGCTGCGATCTGACGAGAGCAGGCACATTCAGCTTAGAATGGCCGTTGACAGCAGCTGTTCAATTTGAACCTTCTTTTACCATCTTTGACAGAGAAACTAATACAATTTTCAGGTTCAAAAAGGTTAACAGAACTTGGGATTCCCAGCCAGTCTCCCATGCTGGTACTTGCCAAGCCATAAGCTGCATTGCTGCTGCGATCTGACGAGAGCAGGCACATTCAGCTTAGAATGGCCGTTGACAGCAGCTTTTCAATTTGAACCTTCTTTTACTATCTTATAGAGAAACTAACACAATTTTCAGGTTCAAAAAGGTCAACGGAACTTGGGATTCCCAGCCAGTCTCCCATGCTGGTACTTGCCAAGCCTTAAGCTGCATTGCTGCTGCGATCTGACGAGAGCAGGCACATTCAGCTTAGAATGGCCGTTGACAGCAGCTGTTCAATTTGAACCTTCTTTTACTATCTCATAGAGAAACTAACACAATTTTCAGGTTCAAAAAGGTCAACGGAACTTGGGATTCCCAGCCAGTCTCCCATGCTGGTACTTGCCAAGCCTTAAACTGCATTGCTGCTGCGATCTGACGAGAGCAGGCACATTCAGCTTAGAATGGCCGTTGACAGCAGCTGTTCAATTTGAACCTTTTTTTACCATCTTTGACAGAGATACTAACACAATTTTCAGGTTCAAAAAGGTCAACGGAACTTGGGATTCCCAGCCAGTCTCCCATGCTGGTACTTGCCAAGCCTTAAGCTGCATTGCTGCTGCGATCTGACGAGAGCAGGCACATTCAGCTTAGAATGGCCGTTGACAGCAGCTGTTCAATTTGAACCTTCTTTTACCATCTTTGACAGAGAAACTAATACAATTTTCAGGTTCAAAAAGGTCAACGGAACTTGGGATTCCCAGCCAGTCTCCCATTCCGGTACTTGCCAAGCCATAAGCTGCATTGCTGCTGCGATCTGACGAGAGCAGGCACATTCAGCTTAGAATGGCTGTTGACAGCAGCTGTTCAATTTGAACCTTCTTTTACTATCTCATAGAGAAACTAACACAATATTCAGGTTCAAAAAGGTCAACGGAACTTGGGATTCCCAGCCAGTCTCCCATGCTGGTACTTGCCAAGCCTTAAGCTGCATTGCTGCTGCGATCTGACGAGAGCAGGCACATTCAGCTTAGAATGGCCGTTGACAGCAGCTGTTCAATTTGAACCTTCTTTTACCATCTTTGACAGAGAAACTAACACAATTTTCAGGTTCAAAAAGGTCAACGGAACTTGGGATTCCCAGCCAGTCTCCCATGCTGGTACTTGCCAAGCCTTAAGCTGCATTGCCGCTGCGATCTGATGAGAGCAGGCACATTCAGCTTAGAATGGCCGGTGACAGCAGCTTTTCAATTTGAACCTTCTTTTACCATCTTTGAAAGAGAAACTAACACAATTTTCAGGTTCAAAAAGGTCAACGGAACTTGGGATTCCCAGCCAGTCTCCCATGCTGGTACTTGCCAAGCCTTAAGCTGCATTGCCGCTGCGATCTGATGAGAGCAGGCACATTCAGCTTAGAATGGCCGTTGACAGCAGCTTTTCAATTTGAACCTTCTTTTACTATCTCATAGAGAAACTAACACAATTTTCAGGTTCAAAAAGGTCAACGGAACTTGGGATTCCCAGCCAGTCTCCCATTCTGGTACTTGCCAAGCCTTAAGCTGCATTGCTGCTGCGATCTGCCGAGAGCAGGCACATTCAGCTTAGAATGGCCGTTGACAGCAGCTGTTCAATTTGAACCTTCTTTTACTATCTCATAGAGAAACTAACACAATTTTCAGGTTCAAAAAGGTCAACGGAACTTGGGATTCCCAGCCAGTCTCCCATTCTGGTACTTGCCAAGCCTTAAGCTGCATTGCTGCTGCGATCTGACGAGAGCAGGCACATTCAGCTTAGAATGGCCGTTGACAGCAGCTGTGCAATTTGAACCTTCTTTTACTATCTCATAGAGAAACTAACACAATTTTCAGGTTCAAAAAGGTCAACAGAACTTGGGATTCCCAGCCAGTCTCCCATGCTGGTACTTGCCAAGCCTTAAACTGCATTGCTGCTGCGATCTGACGAGAGCAGGCACATTCAGCTTAGAATGGCCGTTGACAGCAGCTGTTCAATTTGAACCTTCTTTTACCATCTTTGACAGAGAAACTAATACAATTTTCAGGTTCAAAAAGGTCAACGGAACTTGGGATTCCCAGCCAGTCTCCCATGCTGGTACTTGCCAAGCCTTAAGCTGCATTGCTGCTGCGATCTGACGAGAGCAGGCACATTCAGCTTAGAATGGCCGTTGACAGCAGCTGTTCAATTTGAACCTTTTTTTACCATCTTTGACAGAGATACTAACACAATTTTCAGGTTCAAAAAGGTCAACGGAACTTGGGATTCCCAGCCAGTCTCCCATGCTGGTACTTGCCAAGCCTTAAGCTGCATTGCTGCTGCGATCTGACGAGAGCAGGCACATTCAGCTTAGAATGGCCGTTGACAGCAGCTGTGCAATTTGAACCTTCTTTTCCTATCTCATAGAGAAACTAACACAATTTTCAGGTTCAAAAAGGTCAACGGAACTTGGGATTCCCAGCCAGTCTCCCATTCTGGTACTTGCCAAGCCTTAAGCTGCATTGCTGCTGCGATCTGACGAGAGCAGGCACATTCAGCTTAGAATGGCCGTTGACAGCAGCTGTGCAATTTGAACCTTCTTTTACTATCTCATAGAGAAACTAACACAATTTTCAGGTTCAAAAAGGTCATTGTAACTTGGGATTCCCAGCCAGTCTCCCATGCTGGTACTTGCCAAGCCTTAAGCTGCATTGCTGCTGCGATCTGACGAGAGCAGGCACATTCAGCTTAGAATGGCCGTTGACAGCAGCTGTTCAATTTGAACCTTCTTTTACCATCTTTGACAGAGAAACTAATACAATTTTCAGGTTCAAAAAGGTTAACAGAACTTGGGATTCCCAGCCAGTCTCCCATGCTGGTACTTGCCAAGCCATAAGCTGCATTGCTGCTGCGATCTGACGAGAGCAGGCACATTCAGCTTAGAATGGCCGTTGACAGCAGCTTTTCAATTTGAACCTTCTTTTACCATCTTATAGAGAAACTAACACAATTTTCAGGTTCAAAAAGGTCAACGGAACTTGGGATTCCCAGCCAGTCTCCCATGCTGGTACTTGCCAAGCCTTAAGCTGCATTGCTGCTGCGATCTGACGAGAGCAGGCACATTCAGCTTAGAATGGCCGTTGACAGCAGCTGTTCAATTTGAACCTTCTTTTACTATCTCATAGAGAAACTAACACAATTTTCAGGTTCAAAAAGGTCAATGGAACTTGGGATTCCCAGCCAGTCTCCCATGCTGGTACTTGCCAAGCCTTAAACTGCATTGCTGCTGCGATCTGACGAGAGCAGGCACATTCAGCTTAGAATGGCCGTTGACAGCAGCTGTTCAATTTGAACCTTCTTTTACCATCTTTGACAGAGAAACTAACACAATTTTCAGGTTCAAAAAGATCAACGGAACTTGGGATTCCCAGCCAGTCTCCCATGCTGGTACTTGCCAAGCCTTAAGCTGCATTACTGCTGCGATCTGACGAGAGCAGGCACATTCAGCTTAGAATGGCCGTTGACAGCAGCTGTTCAATTTGAACCTTCTTTTACCATCTTTGACAGAGAATCTAACACAATTTTCAGGTTCAAAAAGGTCATTGTAACTTGGGATTCCCAGCCAGTCTCCCATGCTGGTACTTGCCAAGCCTTAAGCTGCATTGCTGCTGCGATCTGACGAGAGCAGGCCCATTCAGCTTAGAATGGCCGTTGACAGCAGCTGTTCAATTTGAACCTTCTTTTACCATCTTTGACAGAGAAACTAACACAATTTTCAGGTTCAAAAAGGTCAACGGAACTTGGGATTCCCAGCCAGTCTCCCATGCTGGTACTTGCCAAGCCTTAAACTGCATTGCTGCTGCGATCTGACGAGAGCAGGCACATTCAGCTTAGAATGGCCGTTGACAGCAGCTGTTCAATTTGAACCTTCTTTTACCATCTTTGACAGAGAAACTAACACAATTTTCAGGTTCAAAAAGATCAACGGAACTTGGGATTCCCAGCCAGTCTCCCATGCTGGTACTTGCCAAGCCTTAAGCTGCATTGCTGCTGCGATCTGACGAGAGCAGGCACATTCAGCTTAGAATGGCCGTTGACAGCAGCTGTTCAATTTGAACCTTCTTTTACTATCTCATAGAGAAACTAACACAATTTTCAGGTTCAAAAAGGTCAATGGAACTTGGGATTCCCAGCCAGTCTCCCATGCTGGTACTTGCCAAGCCTTAAGCTGCATTGCTGCTGCGATCTGACGAGAGCAGGCACATTCAGCTTAGAATGGCCGTTGACAGCAGCTGTTCAATTTGAACCTTCTTTTACTATCTCATAGAGAAACTAATACAATTTTCAGGTTCAAAAAGGTCAACGGAACTTGGGATTCCAAGCCAGTCTCCCATGCTGGTACTTGCCAAGCCTTAAGCTGCATTACTGCTGCGATCTGACGAGAGCAGGCACATTCAGCTTAGAATGGCCGTTGACAGCAGCTGTTCAATTTGAACCTTCTTTTACCATCTTTGACAGAGAATCTAACACAATTTTCAGGTTCAAAAAGGTCATTGTAACTTGGGATTCCCAGCCAGTCTCCCATGCTGGTACTTGCCAAGCCTTAAGCTGCATTGCTGCTGCGATCTGACGAGAGCAGGCCCATGCAGCTTAGAATGGCCGTTGACAGCAGCTGTTCAATTTGAACCTTCTTTTACCATCTTTGACAGAGAAACTAACACAATTTTCAGGTTCAAAAAGGTCAACGGAACTTGGAATTCCCAGCCAGTCTCCCATGCTGGTACTTGCCAAGCCTGAAGCTGCATTGCTGCTGCGATCTGATGAGAGCAGGCACATTCAGCTTAGAATGGCCGTTGACAGCAGCTGTTCAATTTGAACCTTCTTTTACTATCTCATAGAGAAACTAACACAATTTTCAGGTTCAAAAAGGTCAACGGAACTTGGGATTCCCAGCCAGTCTCCCATGCTGGTACTTGCCAAGCCTTAAGCTGCATTGCTGCTGCGATCTGACGAGAGCAGGCACATTCAGCTTAGAATGGCCGTTGACAGCAGCTGTTCAATTTGAACCTTCTTTTACTATCTCATAGAGAAACTAACACAATTTTCAGGTTCAAAAAGGTCAACGGAACTTGGGATTCCCAGCCAGTCTCCCATGCTGGTACTTGCCAAGCCTTAAGCTGCATTGCTGCTGCGATCTGACGAGAGCAGGCACATTCAGCTTAGAATGGCCGTTGACAGCAGCTGTTCAATTTGAACCTTCTTTTACCATCTTTGACAGAGAAACTAACACAATTTTCAGGTTCAAAAAGGTCAACGGAACTTGGGATTCCCAGCCAGTCTCCCATGCTGGTACTTGCCAAGCCTTAAGCTGCATTGCTGCTGCGATCTGACGAGAGCAGGCACATTCAGCTTAGAATGGCCGTTGACAGCAGCTGTTCAATTTGAACCCTCTTTTACCATCTTTGACAGAGAAACTAACACAATTTTCAGGTTCAAAAAGATCAACGGAACTTGGGATTCCCAGCCAGTCTCCCATGCTGGTACTTGCCAAGCCTTAAGCTGCATTGCTGCTGCGATCTGACGAGAGCAGGCACATTCAGCTTAGAATGGCCGTTGACAGCAGCTGTTCAATTTGAACCTTCTTTTACTATCTCATAGAGAAACTAACACAATTTTCAGGTTCAAAAAGGTCAACGGAACTTGGGATTCCCAGCCAGTCTCCCATGCTGGTACTTGCCAAGCCTTAAGCTACATTGCTGCTGCGATCTGACGAGAGCAGGCACATTCAGCTTAGAATGGCCGTTGACAGCAGCTGTTCAATTTGAACCTTCTTTTACTATCTTATAGAGAAACTAACACAATTTTCAGGTTCAAAAAGGTCAACGGAACTTGGGATTCCCAGCCAGTCTCCCATGCTGGTACTTGCCAAGCCTTAAGCTGCATTGCTGCTGCGACCTGATGAGAGCAGGCACATTCAGCTTAGAATGGCCGTTGACAGCAGCTGTTCAATTTGAACCTTCTTTTACTATCTCATAGAGAAACTAACACAATTTTCAGGTTTAAAAAGGGCAACGGAACTTGGGATTCCAAGCCAGTCTCCCATGCTGGTACTTGACAAGCCTTAAGCTGCATTGCTGCTGCGATCTGACGAGAGCAGGCACATTCAGCTTAGAATGGCCGGTGACAGCAGCTTTTCAATTTGAACCTTCTTTTACCATCTTTGAAAGAGAAACTAACACAATTTTCAGGTTCAAAAAGGTCAACGGAAATTGGGATTCGCAGCCAGTCTCCCATTCTGGTACTTGCCAAGAGTTAAGCTGCATTGCTGCTGCGTTCTGACGAGAGCAGGCACATTCAGCTTAGAATGGCCGGTGACAGCAGCTTTTCAATTTGAACCTTCTTTTACCATCTTTGAAAGAGAAACTAACACAATTTTCAGGTTCAAAAAGGTCAACGGAACTTGGGATTCGCAGCCAGTCTCCCATGCTGGTACTTGCCAAGCCTTAAGCTGCATTGCTGCTGCAATCTGACGAGAGCAGGCACATTCAGCTTAGAATGGCCGTTGAAAGCAGCTGTTCAATTTGAACCTTCTTTTACTATCTTTGACAGGGAAACTAACACAATTTTCAGGTTCAAAAAGGTCAACGGGACTTGGGATTCCCAGCCAGTCTCCCATGCTGGTACTTGCCAAGCCTTAAGCTGCATTGCTGCTGCGATCTGACGAGAGCAGGCACATTCAGCTTAGAATGGCCATTGACAGCAGCTGTTCAATTTGAACCTTCTTTTACCAACTTTGACAGAGAAACTAACACAATTTTCAGGTTCAAAAAGGTCAACGGAACTTGGGATTCCCAGCCAGTCTCCCATGCTGGTACTTGCCAAGCCTTAAGCTGCATTGCTGCTGCGATCTGATGAGAGCAGGCACATTCAGCTTAGAATGGCCGTTGACAGCAGCTGTTCAATTTGAACCTTTTTTTACCATCTTTGACAGAGATACTAACACAATTTTCAGGTTCAAAAAGGTCAACGGAACTTGGGATTCCCAGCCAGTCTCCCATGCTGGTACTTGCCAAGCCTTAAGCTGCATTGCTGCTGCGATCTGACGAGAGCAGGCACATTCAGCTTAGAATGGCCGTTGACAGCAGCTGTTCAATTTGAACCTTCTTTTACCATCTTTGACAGAGAAACTAATACAATTTTCAGGTTCAAAAAGGTCAACGGAACTTGGGATTCCCAGCCAGTCTCCCATTCCGGTAATTGCCAAGCCATAAGCTGCATTGCTGCTGCGATCTGACGAGAGCAGGCACATTCAGCTTAGAATGGCCATTGACAGCAGCTGTTCAATTTGAACCTTCTTTTACTATCTCATAGAGAAACTAACACAATATTCAGGTTCAAAAAGGTCAACGGAACTTGGGATTCCCAGCCAGTCTCCCATGCTGGTACTTGCCAAGCCTTAAGCTGCATTGCTGCTGCGATCTGCCGAGAGCAGGCACATTCAGCTTAGAATGGCCGTTGACAGCAGCTGTTCAATTTGAACCTTCTTTTACCATCTTTGACAGAGAAACTAACACAATTTTCAGGTTCAAAAAGGTCAACGGAACTTGGGAGTCCCAGCCAGTCTCCCATGCTGGTACTTGCCAAGCCTAAAGCTGCATTGCCGCTGCGATCTGATGAGAGCAGGCACATTCAGCTTAGAATGGCCGGTGACAGCAGCTTTTCAATTTGAACCTTCTTTTACCATCTTTGAAAGAGAAACTAACACATTTTTCAGGTTCAAAAAGGTCAACGGAACTTGGGATTCCCAGCCAGTCTCCCATGCTGGTACTTGCCAAGCCTTAAGCTGCATTGCCGCTGCGATCTGATGAGAGCAGGCACATTCAGCTTAGAATGGCCGTTGACAGCAGCTGTTCAATTTGAACCTTCTTTTACTATCTCATAGAGAAACTAACACAATTTTCAGGTTCAAAAAGGTCAACGGAACTTGGGATTCCCAGCCAGTCTCCCATTCTGGTACTTGCCAAGCCTTAAGCTGCATTGCTGCTGCGATCTGACGAGAGCAGGCACATTCAGCTTAGAATGGCCGTTGACAGCAGCTGTTCAATTTGAACCTTCTTTTACTATCTCATAGAGAAACTAACACAATTTTCAGGTTCAAAAAGGTCAACGGAACTTGGGATTCCCAGCCAGTCTCCCATTCTGGTACTTGCCAAGCCTTAAGCTGCATTGCTTCTGCGATCTGACGAGAGCAGGCACATTCAGCTTAGAATGGCCGTTGACAGCAGCTGTTCAATTTGAACCTTCTTTTACTATCTCATAGAGAAACTAACACAATTTTCAGGTTCAAAAAGGTCAACGGAACTTGGGATTCCCAGCCAGTCTCCCATGCTGGTACTTGCCAAGCCATAAGCTGCATTGCTGCTGCAATCTGACGAGAGCAGGCACATTCAGCTTAGAATGGCCGTTGACAGCAGCTGTTCAATTTGAACCTTCTTTTACCATCTTTGACAGAGAAACTAACACAATTTTCAGGTTCAAAAAGGTCAACGGAACTTGGGATTCCCAGCCAGTCTCCCATGCTGGTACTTGCCAAGCCTTAAGCTGCATTGCTGCTGCGATCTGATGAGAGCAGGCACATTCAGCTTAGAATGGCCGTTGACAGCAGCTGTTCAATTTGAACCTTCTTTTACTATCTCATAGAGAAACTAACACAATTTTCAGGTTCAAAAAGGTCAACGGAAATTGGGATTCCCAGCCAGTCTCCCATTCTGGTACTTGCCAAGCCTTAAGCTGCATTGCTGCTGCGATCTGGCGAGAGCAGGCACATTCAGCTTAGAATGGCCGTTGACAGCAGCTGTTCAATTTGAACCTTCTTTTACTATCTCATAGAGAAACTAACACAACTTTCAGGTTCAAAAAGGTCAACGGAACTTGGGATTCCCAGCCAGTCTCCCATGCTGGTACTTGCCAAGCCTTAAGCTGCATTGCTGCTGCGATCTGATGAGAGCAGGCACATTCAGCTTAGAATGGCCGTTGAGAGCAGCTGTTCAATTTGAACCTTCTTTTACTATCTCATAGAGAAACTAACACAATTTTCAGGTTCAAAAAGGTCAACGGAACTTGGGATTCCCAGCCAGTCTCCCATGCTGGTACTTGCCAAGCCTTAAGCTGCATTGCTGCTGCGATCTGACGAGAGCAGGCACATTCAGCTTAGAATGGCCGTTGACAGCAGCTGTTCAATTTGAACCTTCTTTTACCATCTTTGACAGAGAAACTAACACAATTTTCAGGTTCAAAAAGGTCAACGGAACTTGGGATTCCCAGCCAGTCTCCCATGCTGGTACTTGCCAAGCCTTAAGCTACATTGCTGCTGCGATCTGACGAGAGCAGGCACATTCAGCTTAGAATGGCCGTTGACAGCAGCTGTTCAATTTGAACCTTCTTTTACTATCTCATAGAGAAACTAACACAATTTTCAGGTTCAAAAAGGTCAACGGAACTTGGGATTCCCAGCCAGTCTCCCATGCTGGTACTTGCCAAGCCTTAAGCTGCATTGCTGCTGCGACCTGATGAGAGCAGGCACATTCAGCTTAGAATGGCCGTTGACAGCAGCTGTTCAATTTGAACCTTCTTTTACTATCTCATAGAGAAACTAACACAATTTTCAGGTTTAAAAAGGGCAACGGAACTTGGGATTCCAAGCCAGTCTCCCATGCTGGTACTTGACAAGCCTTAAGCTGCATTGCTGCTGCGATCTGACGAGAGCAGGCACATTCAGCTTAGAATGGCCGGTGACAGCAGCTTTTCAATTTGAACCTTCTTTTACCATCTTTGAAAGAGAAACTAACACAATTTTCAGGTTCAAAAAGTTCAACGGAACTTGGGATTCGCAGCCAGTCTCCCATGCTGGTACTTGCCAAGAGTTAAGCTGCATTGCTGCTGCGTTCTGACGAGAGCAGGAACATTCAGCTTAGAATGGCCGGTGACAGCAGCTTTTCAATTTGAACCTTCTTTTACCTTCTTTGAAAGAGAAACTAACACAATTTTCAGGTTCAAAAAGGTCAACGGAACTTGGGATTCGCAGCCAGTCTCCCATGCTGGTACTTGCCAAGCCTTAAGCTGCATTGCTGCTGCAATCTGACGAGAGCAGGCACATTCAGCTTAGAATGGCCGTTGAAAGCAGCTGTTCAATTTGAACCTTCTTTTACTATCTTTGACAGGGAAACTAACACAATTTTCAGGTTCAAAAAGGTCAACGGGACTTGGGATTCCCAGCCAGTCTCCCATGCTGGTACTTGCCAAGCCTTAAGCTGCATTGCTGCTGCGATCTGACGAGAGCAGGCACATTCAGCTTAGAATGGCCGTTGACAGCAGCTGTTCAATTTGAACCTTCTTTTACCATCTTTGACAGAGAAACTAACAGAATTTTCAGGTTCAAAAAGGTCAACGGAACTTGGGATTCCCAGCCAGTCTCCCATGCTGGTACTTGCCAAGCCTTAAGCTGCATTGCTGCTGCGATCTGATGAGAGCAGGCACATTCAGCTTAGAATGGCCGTTGACAGCAGCTGTTCAATTTGAACCTTTTTTTACCATCTTTGACAGAGATACTAACACAATTTTCAGGTTCAAAAAGGTCAACGGAACTTGGGATTCCCAGCCAGTCTCCCATGCTGGTACTTGCCAAGCCTTAAGCTGCATTGCTGCTGCGATCTGACGAGAGCAGGCACATTCAGCTTAGAATGGCCGTTGACAGCAGCTGTTCAATTTGAACCTTCTTTTACCATCTTTGACAGAGAAACTAATACAATTTTCAGGTTCAAAAAGGTCAACGGAACTTGGGATTCCCAGCCAGTCTCCCATTCCGGTAATTGCCAAGCCATAAGCTGCATTGCTGCTGCGATCTGACGAGAGCAGGCACATTCAGCTTAGAATGGCCGTTGACAGCAGCTGTTCAATTTGAACCTTCTTTTACTATCTCATAGAGAAACTAACACAATATTCAGGTTCAAAAAGGTCAACGGAACTTGGGATTCCCAGCCAGTCTCCCATGCTGGTACTTGCCAAGCCTTAAGCTGCATTGCTGCTGCGATCTGACGAGAGCAGGCACATTCAGCTTAGAATGGCCGTTGACAGCAGCTGTTCAATTTGAACCTTCTTTTACCATCTTTGACAGAGAAACTAACACAATTTTCAGGTTCAAAAAGGTCAACGGAACTTGGGAGTCCCAGCCAGTCTCCCATGCTGGTACTTGCCAAGCCTAAAGCTGCATTGCCGCTGCGATCTGATGAGAGCAGGCACATTCAGCTTAGAATGGCCGGTGACAGCAGCTTTTCAATTTGAACCTTCTTTTACCATCTTTGAAAGAGAAACTAACACAATTTTCAGGTTCAAAAAGGTCAACGGAACTTGGGATTCCCAGCCAGTCTCCCATGCTGGTACTTGCCAAGCCTTAAGCTGCATTGCCGCTGCGATCTGATGAGAGCAGGCCCATGCAGCTTAGAATGGCCGTTGACAGCAGCTGTTCAATTTGAACCTTCTTTTACCATCTTTGACAGAGAAACTAACACAATTTTCAGGTTCAAAAAGGTCAACGGAACTTGGAATTCCCAGCCAGTCTCCCATGCTGGTACTTGCCAAACCTGAAGCTGCATTGCTGCTGCGATCTGATGAGAGCAGGCACATTCAGCTTAGAATGGCCGTTGACAGCAGCTGTTCAATTTGAACCTTCTTTTACTATTTCATAGAGAAACTAACACAATTTTCAGGTTCAAAAAGGTCAACGGAACTTGGGATTCCCAGCCAGTCTCCCATGCTGGTACTTGCCAAGCCTTAAGCTGCATTGCTGCTGCGATCTGACAAGAGCAGGCACATTCAGCTTAGAATGGCCGTTGACAGCAGCTGTTCAATTTGAACCTTCTTTTACTATCTCATAGAGAAACTAACACAATTTTCAGGTTCAAAAAGGTCAACGGAACTTGGGATTCCCAGCCAGTCTCCCATGCTGGTACTTGCCAAGCCTTAAGCTGCATTGCTGCTGCGATCTGACGAGAGCAGGCACATTCAGCTTAGAATGGCCGTTGACAGCAGCTGTTCAATTTGAACCTTCTTTTACCATCTTTGACAGAGAAACTAACACAATTTTCAGGTTCAAAAAGGTCAACGGAACTTGGGATTCCCAGCCAGTCTCCCATGCTGGTACTTGCCAAGCCTTAAACTGCATTGCTGCTGCGATCTGACGAGAGCAGGCACATTCAGCTTAGAATGGCCGTTGACAGCAGCTGTTCAATTTGAACCTTCTTTTACCATCTTTGACAGAGAAACTAACACAATTTTCAGGTTCAAAAAGATCAACGGAACTTGGGATTCCCAGCCAGTCTCCCATGCTGGTACTTGCCAAGCCTTAAGCTGCATTGCTGCTGCGATCTGACGAGAGCAGGCACATTCAGCTTAGAATGGCCGTTGACAGCAGCTGTTCAATTTGAACCTTCTTTTACTATCTCATAGAGAAACTAACACAATTTTCAGGTTCAAAAAGGTCAACGGAACTTGGGATTCCCAGCCAGTCTCCCATGCTGGTACTTGCCAAGCCTTAAGCTGCATTGCTGCTGCGATCTGACGAGAGCAGGCACATTCAGCTTAGAATGGCCGTTGACAGCAGCTGTTCAATTTGAACCTTCTTTTACCATCTTTGACAGAGAAACTAACACAATTTTCAGGTTCAAAAAGGTCAACGGAACTTGGGATTCCCAGCCAGTCTCCCATGCTGGTACTTGCCAAGCCTTAAACTGCATTGCTGCTGCGATCTGACGAGAGCAGGCACATTCAGCTTAGAATGGCCGTTGACAGCAGCTGTTCAATTTGAACCTTCTTTTACCATCTTTGACAGAGAAACTAACACAATTTTCAGGTTCAAAAAGATCAACGGAACTTGGGATTCCCAGCCAGTCTCCCATGCTGGTACTTGCCAAGCCTTAAGCTGCATTGCTGCTGCGATCTGACGAGAGCAGGCACATTCAGCTTAGAATGGCCGTTGACAGCAGCTGTTCAATTTGAACCTTCTTTTACTATCTCATAGAGAAACTAACACAATTTTCAGGTTCAAAAAGGTCAACGGAACTTGGGATTCCCAGCCAGTCTCCCATGCTGGTACTTGCCAAGCCTTAAGCTACATTGCTGCTGCGATCTGACGAGAGCAGGCACATTCAGCTTAGAATGGCCGTTGACAGCAGCTGTTCAATTTGAACCTTCTTTTACTATCTTATAGAGAAACTAACACAATTTTCAGGTTCAAAAAGGTCAACGGAACTTGGGATTCCCAGCCAGTCTCCCATGCTGGTACTTGCCAAGCCTTAAGCTGCATTGCTGCTGCGACCTGATGAGAGCAGGCACATTCAGCTTAGAATGGCCGTTGACAGCAGCTGTTCAATTTGAACCTTCTTTTACTATCTCATAGAGAAACTAACACAATTTTCAGGTTTAAAAAGGGCAACGGAACTTGGGATTCCAAGCCAGTCTCCCATGCTGGTACTTGACAAGCCTTAAGCTGCATTGCTGCTGCGATCTGACGAGAGCAGGCACATTCAGCTTAGAATGGCCGGTGACAGCAGCTTTTCAATTTGAACCTTCTTTTACCATCTTTGAAAGAGAAACTAACACAATTTTCAGGTTCAAAAAGGTCAACGGAACTTGGGATTCGCAGCCAGTCTCCCATGCTGGTACTTGCCAAGCCTTAAGCTGCATTGCTGCTGCAATCTGACGAGAGCAGGCACATTCAGCTTAGAATGGCCGTTGAAAGCAGCTGTTCAATTTGAACCTTCTTTTACTATCTTTGACAGGGAAACTAACACAATTTTCAGGTTCAAAAAGGTCAACGGGACTTGGGATTCCCAGCCAGTCTCCCATGCTGGTACTTGCCAAGCCTTAAGCTGCATTGCTGCTGCGATCTGATGAGAGCAGGCACATTCAGCTTAGAATGGCCGTTGACAGCAGCTGTTCAATTTGAACCTTTTTTTACCATCTTTGACAGAGATACTAACACAATTTTCAGGTTCAAAAAGGTCAACGGAACTTGGGATTCCCAGCCAGTCTCCCATGCTGGTACTTGCCAAGCCTTAAGCTGCATTGCTGCTGCGATCTGACGAGAGCAGGCACATTCAGCTTAGAATGGCCGTTGACAGCAGCTGTTCAATTTGAACCTTCTTTTACCATCTTTGACAGAGAAACTAATACAATTTTCAGGTTCAAAAAGGTCAACGGAACTTGGGATTCCCAGCCAGTCTCCCATTCCGGTAATTGCCAAGCCATAAGCTGCATTGCTGCTGCGATCTGACGAGAGCAGGCACATTCAGCTTAGAATGGCCATTGACAGCAGCTGTTCAATTTGAACCTTCTTTTACTATCTCATAGAGAAACTAACACAATATTCAGGTTCAAAAAGGTCAACGGAACTTGGGATTCCCAGCCAGTCTCCCATGCTGGTACTTGCCAAGCCTTAAGCTGCATTGCTGCTGCGATCTGACGAGAGCAGGCACATTCAGCTTAGAATGGCCGTTGACAGCAGCTGTTCAATTTGAACCTTCTTTTACCATCTTTGACAGAGAAACTAACACAATTTTCAGGTTCAAAAAGGTCAACGGAACTTGGGAGTCCCAGCCAGTCTCCCATGCTGGTACTTGCCAAGCCTAAAGCTGCATTGCCGCTGCGATCTGATGAGAGCAGGCACATTCAGCTTAGAATGGCCGGTGACAGCAGCTTTTCAATTTGAACCTTCTTTTACCATCTTTGAAAGAGAAACTAACACAATTTTCAGGTTCAAAAAGGTCAACGGAACTTGGGATTCCCAGCCAGTCTCCCATGCTGGTACTTGCCAAGCCTTAAGCTGCATTGCCGCTGCGATCTGATGAGAGCAGGCACATTCAGCTTAGAATGGCCGTTGACAGCAGCTGTTCAATTTGAACCTTCTTTTACTATCTCATAGAGAAACTAACACAATTTTCAGGTTCAAAAAGGTCAACGGAACTTGGGATTCCCAGCCAGTCTCCCATTCTGGTACTTGCCAAGCCTTAAGCTGCATTGCTGCTGCGATCTGACGAGAGCAGGCACATTCAGCTTAGAATGGCCGTTGACAGCAGCTGTTCAATTTGAACCTTCTTTTACTATCTCATAGAGAAACTAACACAATTTTCAGGTTCAAAAAGGTCAACAGAACTTGGGATTCCCAGCCAGTCTCCCATTCTGGTACTTGCCAACCCTTAAGCTGCATTGCTTCTGCGATCTGACGAGAGCAGGCACATTCAGCTTAGAATGGCCGTTGACAGCAGCTGTTCAATTTGAACCTTCTTTTACTATCTCATAGAGAAACTAACACAATTTTCAGGTTCAAAAAGGTCAACGGAACTTGGGATTCCCAGCCAGTCTCCCATGCTGGTACTTGCCAAGCCTTAAACTGCATTGCTGCTGCGATCTGACGAGAGCAGGCACATTCAGCTTAGAATGGCCGTTGACAGCAGCTGTTCAATTTGAACCTTCTTTTACCATCTTTGACAGAGAAACTAATACAATTTTCAGGTTCAAAAAGGTCAACGGAACTTGGGATTCCCAGCCAGTCTCCCATGCTGGTACTTGCCAAGCCTTAAGCTGCATTGCTGCTGCGATCTGATGAGAGCAGGCACATTCAGCTTAGAATGGCCATTGACAGCAGCTGTTCAATTTGAACCTTCTTTTACTATCTCATAGAGAAACTAACACAATTTTCAGGTTCAAAAAGGTCAACGGAACTTGGGATTCCCAGCCAGTCTCCCATTCTGGTACTTGCCAAGCCTTAAGCTGCATTGCTGCTGCGATCTGACGAGAGCAGGCACATTCAGCTTAGAATGGCCGTTGACAGCAGCTGTTCAATTTGAACCTTCTTTTACTATCTCATAGAGAAACTAACACAATTTTCAGGTTCAAAAAGGTCAACGGAACTTGGGATTCCCAGCCAGTCTCCCATGCTGGTACTTGCCAAGCCATAAGCTGCATTGCTGCTGCAATCTGACGAGAGCAGGCACATTCAGCTTAGAATGGCCGTTGACAGCAGCTGTTCAATTTGAACCTTCTTTTACCATCTTTGACAGAGAAACTAACACAATTTTCAGGTTCAAAAAGGTCAACGGAACTTGGGATTCCCAGCCAGTCTCCCATGCTGGTACTTGCCAAGCCTTAAGCTGCATTGCTGCTGCGATCTGATGAGAGCAGGCACATTCAGCTTAGAATGGCCGTTGACAGCAGCTGTTCAATTTGAACCTTCTTTTACTATCTCATAGAGAAACTAACACAATTTTCAGGTTCAAAAAGGTCAACGGAAATTGGGATTCCCAGCCAGTCTCCCATTCTGGTACTTGCCAAGCCTTAAGCTGCATTGCTGCTGCGATCTGGCGAGAGCAGGCACATTCAGCTTAGAATGGCCGTTGACAGCAGCTGTTCAATTTGAACCTTCTGTTACTATCTCATAGAGAAACTAACACAACTTTCAGGTTCAAAAAGGTCAACGGAACTTGGGATTCCCAGCCAGTCTCCCATGCTGGTACTTGCCAAGCCTTAAGCTGCATTGCTGCTGCGATCTGATGAGAGCAGGCACATTCAGCTTAGAATGGCCGTTGAGAGCAGCTGTTCAATTTGAACCTTCTTTTACTATCTCATAGAGAAACTAACACAATTTTCAGGTTCAAAAATGTCAACGGAACTTGGGATTCCCAGCCAGTCTCCCATGCTGGTACTTGCCAAGCCTTAAGCTGCATTGCTGCTGCGATCTGACGACAGCAGGCACATTCAGCTTAGAATGGCCGTTGACAGCAGCTGTTCAATTTGAACCTTCTTTTACCATCTTTGACAGAGAAACTAACACAATTTTCAGGTTCAAAAAGGTCAACGGAACTTGGGATTCCCAGCCAGTCTCCCATGCTGGTACTTGCCAAGCCTTAAGCTACATTGCTGCTGCGATCTGACGAGAGCAGGCACATTCAGCTTAGAATGGCCGTTGACAGCAGCTGTTCAATTTGAACCTTCTTTTACTATCTCATAGAGAAACTAACACAATTTTCAGGTTCAAAAAGGTCAACGGAACTTGGGATTCCCAGCCAGTCTCCCATGCTGGTACTTGCCAAGCCTTAAGCTGCATTGCTGCTGCGACCTGATGAGAGCAGGCACATTCAGCTTAGAATGGCCGTTGACAGCAGCTGTTCAATTTGAACCTTCTTTTACTATCTCATAGAGAAACTAACACAATTTTCAGGTTTAAAAAGGGCAACGGAACTTGGGATTCCAAGCCAGTCTCCCATGCTGGTACTTGCCAAACCTGAAGCTGCATTGCTGCTGCGATCTGATGAGAGCAGGCACATTCAGCTTAGAATGGCCGTTGACAGCAGCTGTTCAATTTGAACCTTCTTTTACTATTTCATAGAGAAACTAACACAATTTTCAGGTTCAAAAAGGTCAACGGAACTTGGGATTCCCAGCCAGTCTCCCATGCTGGTACTTGCCAAGCCTTAAGCTGCATTGCTGCTGCGATCTGACGAGAGCAGGCACATTCAGCTTAGAATGGCCGTTGACAGCAGCTGTTCAATTTGAACCTTCTTTTACTATCTCATAGAGAAACTAACACAATTTTCAGGTTCAAAAAGGTCAACGGAACTTGGGATTCCCAGCCAGTCTCCCATGCTGGTACTTGCCAAGCCTTAAGCTGCATTGCTGCTGCGACCTGATGAGAGCAGGCACATTCAGCTTAGAATGGCCGTTGACAGCAGCTGTTCAATTTGAACCTTCTTTTACTATCTCATAGAGAAACTAACACAATTTTCAGGTTTAAAAAGGGCAACGGAACTTGGGATTCCAAGCCAGTCTCCCATGCTGGTACTTGACAAGCCTTAAGCTGCATTGCTGCTGCGATCTGACGAGAGCAGGCACATTCAGCTTAGAATGGCCGGTGACAGCAGCTTTTCAATTTGAACCTTCTTTTACCATCTTTGAAAGAGAAACTAACACAATTTTCAGGTTCAAAAAGGTCAACGGAACTTGGGATTCGCAGCCAGTCTCCCATGCTGGTACTTGCCAAGAGTTAAGCTGCATTGCTGCTGCGTTCTGACGAGAGCAGGCACATTCAGCTTAGAATGGCCGTTGACAGCAGCTGTTCAATTTGAACCTTTTTTTACCATCTTTGACAGAGATACTAACACAATTTTCAGGTTCAAAAAGGTCAACGGAACTTGGGATTCCCAGCCAGTCTCCCATGCTGGTACTTGCCAAGCCTTAAGCTGCATTGCTGCTGCGATCTGACGAGAGCAGGCACATTCAGCTTAGAATGGCCGTTGACAGCAGCTGTTCAATTTGAACCTTCTTTTACCATCTTTGACAGAGAAACTAATACAATTTTCAGGTTCAAAAAGGTCAACGGAACTTGGGATTCCCAGCCAGTCTCCCATTCCGGTAATTGCCAAGCCATAAGCTGCATTGCTGCTGCGATCTGACGAGAGCAGGCACATTCAGCTTAGAATGGCCATTGACAGCAGCTGTTCAATTTGAACCTTCTTTTACTATCTCATAGAGAAACTAACACAATATTCAGGTTCAAAAAGGTCAACGGAACTTGGGATTCCCAGCCAGTCTCCCATGCTGGTACTTGCCAAGCCTTAAGCTGCATTGCTGCTGCGATCTGACGAGAGCAGGCACATTCAGCTTAGAATGGCCGTTGACAGCAGCTGTTCAATTTGAACCTTCTTTTACCATCTTTGACAGAGAAACTAACACAATTTTCAGGTTCAAAAAGGTCAACGGAACTTGGGAGTCCCAGCCAGTCTCCCATGCTGGTACTTGCCAAGCCTAAAGCTGCATTGCCGCTGCGATCTGATGAGAGCAGGCACATTCAGCTTAGAATGGCCGGTGACAGCAGCTTTTCAATTTGAACCTTCTTTTACCATCTTTGAAAGAGAAACTAACACAATTTTCAGGTTCAAAAAGGTCAACGGAACTTGGGATTCCCAGCCAGTCTCCCATGCTGGTACTTGCCAAGCCTTAAGCTGCATTGCCGCTGCGATCTGATGAGAGCAGGCACATTCAGCTTAGAATGGCCGTTGACAGCAGCTGTTCAATTTGAACCTTCTTTTACTATCTCATAGAGAAACTAACACAATTTTCAGGTTCAAAAAGGTCAACGGAACTTGGGATTCCCAGCCAGTCTCCCATTCTGGTACTTGCCAAGCCTTAAGCTGCATTGCTGCTGCGATCTGACGAGAGCAGGCACATTCAGCTTAGAATGGCCGTTGACAGCAGCTGTTCAATTTGAACCTTCTTTTACTATCTCATAGAGAAACTAACACAATTTTCAGGTTCAAAAAGGTCAACAGAACTTGGGATTCCCAGCCAGTCTCCCATTCTGGTACTTGCCAACCCTTAAGCTGCATTGCTTCTGCGATCTGACGAGAGCAGGCACATTCAGCTTAGAATGGCCGTTGACAGCAGCTGTTCAATTTGAACCTTCTTTTACTATCTCATAGAGAAACTAACACAATTTTCAGGTTCAAAAAGGTCAACGGAACTTGGGATTCCCAGCCAGTCTCCCATGCTGGTACTTGCCAAGCCTTAAACTGCATTGCTGCTGCGATCTGACGAGAGCAGGCACATTCAGCTTAGAATGGCCGCTGACAGCAGCTGTTCAATTTGAACCTTCTTTTACCATCTTTGACAGAGAAACTAATACAATTTTCAGGTTCAAAAAGGTCAACGGAACTTGGGATTCCCAGCCAGTCTCCCATGCTGGTACTTGCCAAGCCTTAAGCTGCATTGCTGCTGCGATCTGATGAGAGCAGGCACATTCAGCTTAGAATGGCCATTGACAGCAGCTGTTCAATTTGAACCTTCTTTTACTATCTCATAGAGAAACTAACACAATTTTCAGGTTCAAAAAGGTCAACGGAACTTGGGATTCCCAGCCAGTCTCCCATTCTGGTACTTGCCAAGCCTTAAGCTGCATTGCTGCTGCGATCTGACGAGAGCAGGCACATTCAGCTTAGAATGGCCGTTGACAGCAGCTGTTCAATTTGAACCTTCTTTTACTATCTCATAGAGAAACTAACACAATTTTCAGGTTCAAAAAGGTCAACGGAACTTGGGATTCCCAGCCAGTCTCCCATGCTGGTACTTGCCAAGCCATAAGCTGCATTGCTGCTGCAATCTGACGAGAGCAGGCACATTCAGCTTAGAATGGCCGTTGACAGCAGCTGTTCAATTTGAACCTTCTTTTACAATCTCATAGAGAAACTAACACAATTTTCAGGTTTAAAAAGGGCAACGGAACTTGGGATTCCAAGCCAGTCTCCCATGCTGGTACTTGCCAAACCTGAAGCTGCATTGCTGCTGCGATCTGATGAGAGCAGGCACATTCAGCTTAGAATGGCCGTTGACAGCAGCTGTTCAATTTGAACCTTCTTTTACTATTTCATAGAGAAACTAACACAATTTTCAGGTTCAAAAAGGTCAACGGAACTTGGGATTCCCAGCCAGTCTCCCATGCTGGTACTTGCCAAGCCTTAAGCTGCATTGCTGCTGCGATCTGACGAGAGCAGGCACATTCAGCTTAGAATGGCCGTTGACAGCAGCTGTTCAATTTGAACCTTCTTTTACTATCTCATAGAGAAACTAACACAATTTTCAGGTTCAAAAAGGTCAACGGAACTTGGGATTCCCAGCCAGTCTCCCATGCTGGTACTTGCCAAGCCTTAAGCTGCATTGCTGCTGCGACCTGATGAGAGCAGGCACATTCAGCTTAGAATGGCCGTTGACAGCAGCTGTTCAATTTGAACCTTCTTTTACTATCTCATAGAGAAACTAACACAATTTTCAGGTTTAAAAAGGGCAACGGAACTTGGGATTCCAAGCCAGTCTCCCATGCTGGTACTTGACAAGCCTTAAGCTGCATTGCTGCTGCGATCTGACAAGAGCAGGCACATTCAGCTTAGAATGGCCGGTGACAGCAGCTTTTCAATTTGAACCTTCTTTTACCATCTTTGAAAGAGAAACTAACACAATTTTCAGGTTCAAAAAGGTCAACGGAACTTGGGATTCGCAGCCAGTCTCCCATGCTGGTACTTGCCAAGAGTTAAGCTGCATTGCTGCTGCGTTCTGACGAGAGCAGGCACATTCAGCTTAGAATGGCCGGTGACAGCAGCTTTTCAATTTGAACCTTCTTTTACCATCTTTGAAAGAGAAACTAACACAATTTTCAGGTTCAAAAAGGTCAACGGAACTTGGGATTCGCAGCCAGTCTCCCATGCTGGTACTTGCCAAGCCTTAAGCTGCATTGCTGCTGCAATCTGACGAGAGCAGGCACATTCAGCTTAGAATGGCCGTTGAAAGCAGCTGTTCAATTTGAACCTTCTTTTACTATCTTTGACAGGGAAACTAACACAATTTTCAGGTTCAAAAAGGTCAACGGGACTTGGGATTCCCAGCCAGTCTCCCATGCTGGTACTTGCCAAGCCTTAAGCTGCATTGCTGCTGCGATCTGATGAGAGCAGGCACATTCAGCTTAGAATGGCCGTTGACAGCAGCTGTTCAATTTGAACCTTTTTTTACCATCTTTGACAGAGATACTAACACAATTTTCAGGTTCAAAAAGGTCAACGGAACTTGGGATTCCCAGCCAGTCTCCCATGCTGGTACTTGCCAAGCCTTAAGCTGCATTGCTGCTGCGATCTGACGAGAGCAGGCACATTCAGCTTAGAATGGCCGTTGACAGCATCTGTTCAATTTGAACCTTCTTTTACCATCTTTGACAGAGAAACTAATACAATTTTCAGGTTCAAAAAGGTCAACGGAACTTGGGATTCCCAGCCAGTCTCCCATTCCGGTAATTGCCAAGCCATAAGCTGCATTGCTGCTGCGATCTGACGAGAGCAGGCACATTCAGCTTAGAATGGCCATTGACAGCAGCTGTTCAATTTGAACCTTCTTTTACTATCTCATAGAGAAACTAACACAATATTCAGGTTCAAAAAGGTCAACGGAACTTGGGATTCCCAGCCAGTCTCCCATGCTGGTACTTGCCAAGCCTTAAGCTGCATTGCTGCTGCGATCTGACGAGAGCAGGCACATTCAGCTTAGAATGGCCGTTGACAGCAGCTGTTCAATTTGAACCTTCTTTTACCATCTTTGACAGAGAAACTAACACAATTTTCAGGTTCAAAAAGGTCAACGGAACTTGGGAGTCCCAGCCAGTCTCCCATGCTGGTACTTGCCAAGCCTAAAGCTGCATTGCCGCTGCGATCTGATGAGAGCAGGCACATTCAGCTTAGAATGGCCGGTGACAGCAGCTTTTCAATTTGAACCTTCTTTTACCATCTTTGAAAGAGAAACTAACACAATTTTCAGGTTCAAAAAGGTCAACGGAACTTGGGATTCCCAGCCAGTCTCCCATGCTGGTACTTGCCAAGCCTTAAGCTGCATTGCCGCTGCGATCTGATGAGAGCAGGCACATTCAGCTTAGAATGGCCGTTGACAGCAGCTGTTCAATTTGAACCTTCTTTTACTATCTCATAGAGAAACTAACACAATTTTCAGGTTCAAAAAGGTCAACGGAACTTGGGATTCCCAGCCAGTCTCCCATTCTGGTACTTGCCAAGCCTTAAGCTGCATTGCTGCTGCGATCTGACGAGAGCAGGCACATTCAGCTTAGAATGGCCGTTGACAGCAGCTGTTCAATTTGAACCTTCTTTTACTATCTCATAGAGAAACTAACACAATTTTCAGGTTCAAAAAGGTCAACAGAACTTGGGATTCCCAGCCAGTCTCCCATTCTGGTACTTGCCAACCCTTAAGCTGCATTGCTTCTGCGATCTGACGAGAGCAGGCACATTCAGCTTAGAATGGCCGTTGACAGCAGCTGTTCAATTTGAACCTTCTTTTACTATCTCATAGAGAAACTAACACAATTTTCAGGTTCAAAAAGGTCAACGGAACTTGGGATTCCCAGCCAGTCTCCCATGCTGGTACTTGCCAAGCCTTAAACTGCATTGCTGCTGCGATCTGACGAGAGCAGGCACATTCAGCTTAGAATGGCCGTTGACAGCAGCTGTTCAATTTGAACCTTCTTTTACTATCTCATAGAGAAACTAACACAACTTTCAGGTTCAAAAAGGTCAACGGAACTTGGGATTCCCAGCCAGTCTCCCATGCTGGTACTTGCCAAGCCTTAAGCTGCATTGCTGCTGCGATCTGATGAGAGCAGGCACATTCAGCTTAGAATGGCCGTTGAGAGCAGCTGTTCAATTTGAACCTTCTTTTACCATCTTTGACAGAGAAACTAACAGAATTTTCAGGTTCAAAAAGGTCAACGGAACTTGGGATTCCCAGCCAGTCTCCCATGCTGGTACTTGCCAAGCCTTAAGCTGCATTGCTGCTGCGATCTGATGAGAGCAGGCACATTCAGCTTAGAATGGCCGTTGACAGCAGCTGTTCAATTTGAACCTTTTTTTACCATCTTTGACAGAGATACTAACACAATTTTCAGGTTCAAAAAGGTCAACGGAACTTGGGATTCCCAGCCAGTCTCCCATGCTGGTACTTGCCAAGCCTTAAGCTGCATTGCTGCTGCGATCTGACGAGAGCAGGCACATTCAGCTTAGAATGGCCGTTGACAGCAGCTGTTCAATTTGAACCTTCTTTTACCATCTTTGACAGAGAAACTAATACAATTTTCAGGTTCAAAAAGGTCAACGGAACTTGGGATTCCCAGCCAGTCTCCCATTCCGGTAATTGCCAAGCCATAAGCTGCATTGCTGCTGCGATCTGACGAGAGCAGGCACATTCAGCTTAGAATGGCCGTTGACAGCAGCTGTTCAATTTGAACCTTCTTTTACTATCTCATAGAGAAACTAACACAATATTCAGGTTCAAAAAGGTCAACGGAACTTGGGATTCCCAGCCATTCTCCCATGCTGGTACTTGCCAAGCCTTAAGCTGCATTGCTGCTGCGATCTGACGAGAGCAGGCACATTCAGCTTAGAATGGCCGTTGACAGAAGCTGTTCAATTTGAACCTTCTTTTACCATCTTTGACAGAGAAACTAACACAATTTTCAGGTTCAAAAAGGTCAACGGAACTTGGGAGTCCCAGCCAGTCTCCCATGCTGGTACTTGCCAAGCCTTAAGCTGCATTGCTGCTGCGATCTGACGAGAGCAGGCACATTCAGCTTAGAATGGCCGTTGACAGCAGCTGTTCAATTTGAACCTTCTTTTACCATCTTTGACAGAGAAACTAACACAATTTTCAGGTTCAAAAAGGTCAACGGAACTTGGGAGTCCCAGCCAGTCTCCCATGCTGGTACTTGCCAAGCCTAAAGCTGCATTGCCGCTGCGATCTGATGAGAGCAGGCACATTCAGCTTAGAATGGCCGGTGACAGCAGCTTTTCAATTTGAACCTTCTTTTACCATCTTTGAAAGAGAAACTAACACAATTTTCAGGTTCAAAAAGGTCAACGGAACTTGGGATTCCCAGCCAGTCTCCCATGCTGGTACTTGCCAAGCCTTAAGCTGCATTGCTGCTGCGATCTGACGAGAGCAGGCACATTCAGCTTAGAATGGCCGTTGACAGCAGCTGTTCAATTTGAACCTTCTTTTACCATCTTTGACAGAGAAACTAACACAATTTTCAGGTTCAAAAAGGTCAATGGAACTTGGGATTCACAGCCAGTCTCCCATGCTGGTACTTGCCAAGCCTTAAGCTGCATTGCTGCTGCGATCTGACGAGAGCAGGCCCATTCAGCTTAGAATGGCCGTTGACAGCAGCTGTTCAATTTGAACCTTCTTTTACCATCTTTGACAGAGAAACTAACACAATTTTCAGGTTCAAAAAGGTCAACGGAACTTGGGATTCCCAGACAGTCTCCCATGCTGGTACTTGCCAAGCCTTAAGCTGCATTGCTGCTGCGATCTGATGAGAGCAGGCACATTCAGCTTAGAATGGCCGTTGACAGCAGCTGTTCAATTTGAACCTTCTTTTACTATCTCATAGAGAAACTAACACAATTTTCAGGTTCAAAAAGGTCAACGGAACTTGGGATTCCCAGCCAGTCTCCCATGCTGGTACTTGCCAAGCCTTAAACTGCATTGCTGCTGCGATCTGACGAGAGCAGGCACATTCAGCTTAGAATGGCCGTTGACAGCAGCTGTTCAATTTGAACCTTCTTTTACCATCTTTGACAGAGAAACTAATACAATTTTCAGGTTCAAAAAGGTCAACGGAACTTGGGATTCCCAGCCAGTCTCCCATGCTGGTACTTGCCAAGCCTTAAGCTGCATTGCTGCTGCGATCTGATGAGAGCAGGCACATTCAGCTTAGAATGGCCGTTGACAGCAGCTGTTCAATTTGAACCTTCTTTTACTATCTCATAGAGAAACTAACACAATTTTCAGGTTCAAAAAGGTCAACGGAAATTGGGATTCCCAGCCAGTCTCCCATTCTGGTACTTGCCAAGCCTTAAGCTGCATTGCTGCTGCGATCTGGCGAGAGCAGGCACATTCAGCTTAGAATGGCCGTTGACAGCAGCTGTTCAATTTGAACCTTCTTTTACTATCTCATAGAGAAACTAACACAACTTTCAGGTTCAAAAAGGTCAACGGAGCTTGGGATTCCCAGCCAGTCTCCCATGCTGGTACTTGCCAAGCCTTAAGCTGCATTGCTGCTGCGATCTGATGAGAGCAGGCACATTCAGCTTAGAATGGCCGTTGACAGCAGCTGTTCAATTTGAACCTTCTTTTACTATCTCATAGAGAAACTAACACAATTTTCAGGTTCAAAAAGGTCAACGGAACTTGGGATTCCCAGCCAGTCTCCCATGCTGGTACTTGCCAAGCCTTAAGCTGCATTGCTGCTGCGACCTGATGAGAGCAGGCACATTCAGCTTAGAATGGCCGTTGACAGCAGCTGTTCAATTTGAACCTTCTTTTACTATCTCATAGAGAAACTAACACAATTTTCAGGTTTAAAAAGGGCAACGGAACTTGGGATTCCAAGCCAGTCTCCCATGCTGGTACTTGACAAGCCTTAAGCTGCATTGCTGCTGCGATCTGACGAGAGCAGGCACATTCAGCTTAGAATGGCCGGTGACAGCAGCTTTTCAATTTGAACCTTCTTTTACCATCTTTGAAAGAGAAACTAACACAATTTTCAGGTTCAAAAAGGTCAACGGAACTTGGGATTCGCAGCCAGTCTCCCATGCTGGTACTTGCCAAGAGTTAAGCTGCATTGCTGCTGCGTTCTGACGAGAGCAGGCACATTCAGCTTAGAATGGCCGGTGACAGCAGCTTTTCAATTTGAACCTTCTTTTACCATCTTTGAAAGAGAAACTAACACAATTTTCAGGTTCAAAAAGGTCAACGGAACTTGGGATTCGCAGCCAGTCTCCCATGCTGGTACTTGCCAAGCCTTAAGCTGCATTGCTGCTGCAATCTGACGAGAGCAGGCACATTCAGCTTAGAATGGCCGTTGAAAGCAGCTGTTCAATTTGAACCTTCTTTTACTATCTTTGACAGGGAAACTAACACAATTTTCAGGTTCAAAAAGGTCAACGGGACTTGGGATTCCCAGCCAGTCTCCCATGCTGGTACTTGCCAAGCCTTAAGCTGCATTGCTGCTGCGATCTGACGAGAGCAGGCACATTCAGCTTAGAATGGCCGTTGACAGCAGCTGTTCAATTTGAACCTTCTTTTACCATCTTTGACAGAGAAACTAACACAATTTTCAGGTTCAAAAAGGTCAACGGAACTTGGGATTCCCATCCAGTCTCCCATGCTGGTACTTGCCAAGCCTTAAGCTGCATTGCTGCTGCGATCTGACGAGAGCAGGCACATTCAGCTTAGAATGGCCGTTGACAGCAGCTGTTCAATTTGAACCTTCTTTTACCATCTTTGACAGAGAAACTAATACAATTTTCAGGTTCAAAAAGGTCAACGGAACTTGGGATTCCCAGCCAGTCTCCCATTCCGGTAATTGCCAAGCCATAAGCTGCATTGCTGCTGCGATCTGACGAGAGCAGGCACATTCAGCTTAGAATGGCCGTTGACAGCAGCTGTTCAATTTGAACCTTCTTTTACCATCTTTGACAGAGAAACTAACACAATTTTCAGGTTCAAAAAGGTCAACGGAACTTGGGAGTCCCAGCCAGTCTCCCATGCTGGTACTTGCCAAGCCTAAAGCTGCATTGCCGCTGCGATCTGATGAGAGCAGGCACATTCAGCTTAGAATGGCCGGTGACAGCAGCTTTTCAATTTGAACCTTCTTTTACCATCTTTGAAAGAGAAACTAACACAATTTTCAGGTTCAAAAAGGTCAACGGAACTTGGGATTCCCAGCCAGTCTCCCATGCTGGTACTTGCCAAGCCTTAAGCTGCATTGCCGCTGCGATCTGATGAGAGCAGGCACATTCAGCTTAGAATGGCCGTTGACAGCAGCTGTTCAATTTGAACCTTCTTTTACTATCTCATAGAGAAACTAACACAATTTTCAGGTTCAAAAAGGTCAACGGAACTTGGGATTCCCAGCCAGTCTCGCATTCTGGTACTTGCCAAGCCTTAAGCTGCATTGCTGCTGCGATCTGACGAGAGCAGGCACATTCAGCTTAGAATGGCCGTTGACAGCAGCTGTTCAATTTGAACCTTCTTTTACTATCTCATAGAGAAACTAACACAATTTTCAGGTTCAAAAAGGTCAACGGAACTTGGGATTCCCAGCCAGTCTCCCATTCTGGTACTTGCCAAGCCTTAAGCTGCATTGCTTCTGCGATCTGACGAGAGCAGGCACATTCAGCTTAGAATGGCCGTTGACAGCAGCTGTTCAATTTGAACCTTCTTTTACTATCTCATAGAGAAACTAACACAATTTTCAGGTTCAAAAAGGTCAACGGAACTTGGGATTCCCAGCCAGTCTCCCATGCTGGTACTTGCCAAGCCTTAAACTGCATTGCTGCTGCGATCTGACGAGAGCAGGCACATTCAGCTTAGAATGGCCGTTGACAGCAGCTGTTCAATTTGAACCTTCTTTTACCATCTTTGACAGAGAAACTAATACAATTTTCAGGTTCAAAAAGGTCAACGGAACTTGGGATTCCCAGCCAGTCTCCCATGCTGGTACTTGCCAAGCCTTAAGCTGCATTGCTGCTGCGATCTGATGAGAGCAGGCACATTCAGCTTAGAATGGCCATTGACAGCAGCTGTTCAATTTGAACCTTCTTTTACTATCTCATAGAGAAACTAACACAATTTTCAGGTTCAAAAAGGTCAACGGAACTTGGGATTCCCAGCCAGTCTCCCATTCTGGTACTTGCCAAGCCTTAAGCTGCATTGCTGCTGCGATCTGACGAGAGCAGGCACATTCAGCTTAGAATGGCCGTTGACAGCAGCTGTTCAATTTGAACCTTCTTTTACTATCTCATAGAGAAACTAACACAATTTTCAGGTTCAAAAAGGTCAACGGAACTTGGGATTCCCAGCCAGTCTCCCATGCTGGTACTTGCCAAGCCTTAAGCTGCATTGCTGCTGCAATCTGACGAGAGCAGGCACATTCAGCTTAGAATGGCCGTTGACAGCAGCTGTTCAATTTGAACCTTCTTTTACCATCTTTGACAGAGAAACTAACACAATTTTCAGGTTCAAAAAGGTCAACGGAACTTGGGATTCCCAGCCAGTCTCCCATGCTGGTACTTGGCAAGCCTTAAGCTGCATTGCTGCTGCGATCTGATGAGAGCAGGCACATTCAGCTTAGAATGGCCGTTGACAGCAGCTGTTCAATTTGAACCTTCTTTTACTATCTCATAGAGAAACTAACACAATTTTCAGGTTCAAAAAGGTCAACGGAAATTGGGATTCCCAGCCAGTCTCCCATTCTGGTACTTGCCAAGCCTTAAGCTGCATTGCTGCCGCGATCTGGCGAGAGCAGGCACATTCAGCTTAGAATGGCCGTTGACAGCAGCTGTTCAATTTGAACCTTCTTTTACTATCTCATAGAGAAACTAACACAACTTTCAGGTTCAAAAAGGTCAACGGAACTTGGGATTCCCAGCCAGTCTCCCATGCTGGTACTTGCCAAGCCTTAAGCTGCATTGCTGCTGCGATCTGATGAGAGCAGGCACATTCAGCTTAGAATGGCCGTTGACAGCAGCTGTTCAATTTGAACCTTCTTTTACTATCTCATAGAGAAACTAACACAATTTTCAGGTTCAAAAAGGTCAACGGAACTTGGGATTCCCAGCCAGTCTCCCATGCTGGTACTTGCCAAGCCTTAAGCTGCATTGCTGCTGCGATCTGACGAGAGCAGGCACATTCAGCTTAGAATGGCCGTTGACAGCAGCTGTTCAATTTGAACCTTCTTTTACCATCTTTGACAGAGAAACTAACACAATTTTCAGGTTCAAAAAGGTCAACGGAACTTGGGATTCCCAGCCAGTCTCCCATGCTGGTACTTGCCAAGCCTTAAGCTACATTGCTGCTGCGATCTGACGAGAGCAGGCACATTCAGCTTAGAATGGCCGTTGACAGCAGCTGTTCAATTTGAACCTTCTTTTACTATCTCATAGAGAAACTAACACAATTTTCAGGTTTAAAAAGGGCAACGGAACTTGGGATTCCAAGCCAGTCTCCCATGCTGGTACTTGACAAGCCTTAAGCTGCATTGCTGCTGCGATCTGACGAGAGCAGGCACATTCAGCTTAGAATAGCCGGTGACAGCAGCTTTTCAATTTGAACCTTCTTTTACCATCTTTGAAAGAGAAACTAACACAATTTTCAGGTTCAAAAAGGTCAACGGAACTTGGGATTCGCAGCCAGTCTCCCATGCTGGTACTTGCCAAGAGTTAAGCTGCATTGCTGCTGCGTTCTGACGAGAGCAGGCACATTCAGCTTAGAATGGCCGGTGACAGCAGCTTTTCAATTTGAACCTTCTTTTACCATCTTTGAAAGAGAAACTAACACAATTTTCAGGTTCAAAAAGGTCAACGGAACTTGGGATTCGCAGCCAGTCTCCCATGCTGGTACTTGCCAAGCCTTAAGCTGCATTGCTGCTGCAATCTGACGAGAGCAGGCACATTCAGCTTAGAATGGCCGTTGAAAGCAGCTGTTCAATTTGAACCTTCTTTTACCATCTTTGACAGGGAAACTAACACAATTTTCAGGTTCAAAAAGGTCAACGGGACTTGGGATTCCCAGCCAGTCTCCCATTCTGGTACTTGCCAAGCCTTAAGCTGCATTGCTGCTGCGATCTGCCGAGAGGAGGCACATTCAGCTTAGAATGGCCGTTGACAGCAGCTGTTCAATTTGAACCTTCTTTTACTATCTCATAGAGAAACTAACACAATTTTCAGGTTCAAAAAGGTCAACGGAACTTGGGATTCCCAGCCAGTCTCCCATGCTGGTACTTGCCAAGCCTTAAGCTGCATTGCTGCTGCGATCTGACGAGAGCAGGCACATTCAGCTTAGAATGGCTGTTGACAGCAGCTGTGCAATTTGAACCTTCTTTTACTATCTCATAGAGAAACTAACACAATTTTCAGGTTCAAAAAGGTCATTGTAACTTGGGATTCCCAGCCAGTCTCCCATGCTGGTACTTGCCAAGCCTTAAGCTGCATTGCTGCTGCGATCTGACGAGAGCAGGCACATTCAGCTTAGAATGGCCGTTGACAGCAGCTGTTCAATTTGAACCTTCTTTTACCATCTTTGACAGAGAAACTAATACAATTTTCAGGTTCAAAAAGGTTAACAGAACTTGGGATTCCCAGCCAGTCTCCCATGCTGGTACTTGCCAAGCCTTAAGCTGCATTGCTGCTGCGATCTGATGAGAGCAGGCACATTCAGCTTAGAATGGCCGTTGACAGCAGCTGTTCAATTTGAACCTTCTTTTACTATCTCATAGAGAAACTAACACAATTTTCAGGTTCAAAAAGGTCAACGGAACTTGGGATTCCCAGCCAGTCTCCCATGCTGGTACTTGCCAAGCCATAAGCTGCATTGCTGCTGCGATCTGACGAGAGCAGGCACATTCAGCTTAGAATGGCCGTTGACAGCAGCTTTTCAATTTGAACCTTCTTTTACTATCTTATAGAGAAACTAACACAATTTTCAGGTTCAAAAAGGTCAACGGAACTTGGGATTCCCAGCCAGTCTTCCATGCTGGTACTTGCCAAGCCTTAAGCTGCATTGCTGCTGCGATCTGACGAGAGCAGGCACATTCAGCTTAGAATGGCCGTTGACAGCAGCTGTTCAATTTGAACCTTCTTTTACTATCTCATAGAGAAACTAACACAATTTTCAGGTTCAAAAAGGTCAATGGAACTTGGGATTCCCAGCCAGTCTCCCATGCTGGTACTTGCCAAGCCTTAAGCTGCATTGCTGCTGCGATCTGACGAGAGCAGGCACATTCAGCTTAGAATGGCCGTTGACAGCAGCTGTTCAATTTGAACCTTCTTTTACTATCTCATAGAGAAACTAATACAATTTTCAGGTTCAAAAAGGTCAACGGAACTTGGGATTCCAAGCCAGTCTCCCATGCTGGTACTTGCCAAGCCTTAAGCTGCATTATTGCTGCGATCTGACGAGAGCAGGCACATTCAGCTTAGAATGGCCGTTGACAGCAGCTGTTCAATTTGAACCTTCTTTTACCATCTTTGACAGAGAATCTAACACAATTTTCAGGTTCAAAAAGGTCATTGTAACTTGGGATTCCCAGCCAGTCTCCCATGCTGGTACTTGCCAAGCCTGAAGCTGCATTGCTGCTGCGATCTGATGAGAGCAGGCACATTCAGCTTAGAATGGCCGTTGACAGCAGCTGTTCAATTTGAACCTTCTTTTACCATCTTTGACAGAGAAACTAACACAATTTTCAGGTTCAAAAAGGTCAACGGAACTTGGAATTCCCAGCCAGTCTCCCATGCTGGTACTTGCCAAGCCTGAAGCTGCATTGCTGTTGCGATCTGATGAGAGCAGGCACATTCAGCTTAGAATGGCCGTTGACAGCAGCTGTTCAATTTGAACCTTCTTTTACTATCTCATAGAGAAACTAACACAATTTTCAGGTTCAAAAAGGTCAACGGAACTTGGGATTCCCAGCCAGTCTCCCATGCTGGTACTTGCCAAGCCTTAAGCTGCATTGCTGCTGCGATCTGACGAGAGCAGGCACATTCAGCTTAGAATGGCCGTTGACAGCAGCTGTTCAATTTGAACCTTCTTTTACTATCTCATAGAGAAACTAACACAATTTTCAGGTTCAAAAAGGACAACGGAACTTGGGATTCCCAGCCAGTCTCCCATGCTGGTACTTGCCAAGCCTTAAGCTGCATTGCTGCTGCGATCTGACGAGAGCAGGCACATTCAGCTTAGAATGGCCGTTGACAGCAGCTGTTCAATTTGAACCTTCTTTTACCATCTTTGACAGAGAAACTAACACAATTTTCAGGTTCAAAAAGGTCAACGGAACTTGGGATTCCCAGCCAGTCTCCCATGCTGGTACTTGCCAAGCCTTAAACTGCATTGCTGCTGCGATCTGACGAGAGCAGGCACATTCAGCTTAGAATGGCCGTTGACAGCAGCTGTTCAATTTGAACCTTCTTTTACGATCTTTGACAGAGAAACTAACACAATTTTCAGGTTCAAAAAGATCAACGGAACTTGGGATTCCCAGCCAGTCTCCCATGCTGGTACTTGCCAAGCCTTAAGCTGCATTGCTGCTGCGATCTGACGAGAGCAGGCACATTCAGCTTAGAATGGCCGTTGACAGCAGCTGTTCAATTTGAACCTTCTTTTACTATCTCATAGAGAAACTAACACAATTTTCAGGTTTAAAAAGGTCAACGGAACTTGGGATTCCCAGCCAGTCTCCCATGCTGGTACTTGCCAAGCCTTAAGCAGCATTGCTGCTGCGATCTGACGAGAGCAGGCACATTCAGCTTAGAATGGCCGTTGACAGCAGCTGTTCAATTTGAACCTTCTTTTACCATCTTTGACAGAGAAACTAATACAATTTTCAGGTTCAAAAAGGTCAACGGAACTTGGGATTCCCAGCCAGTCTCCCATTCCGGTACTTGCCAAGCCATAAGCTGCATTGCTGCTGCGATCTGACGAGAGCAGGCACATTCAGCTTAGAATGGCCGTTGACAGCAGCTGTTCAATTTGAACCTTCTTTTACTATCTCATAGAGAAACTAACACAATTTTCAGGTTCAAAAAGGTCAACGGAACTTGGGATTCCCAGCCAGTCTCCCATGCTGGTACTTGCCAAGCCTTAAGCTGCATTGCTGCTGCGATCTGACGAGAGCAGGCACATTCAGCTTAGAATGGCCGTTGACAGCAGCTGTTCAATTTGAACCTTCTTTTACCATCTTTGACAGAGAAACTAACACAATTTTCAGGTTCAAAAAGGTCAATGGAACTTGGGATTCCCAGACAGTCTCCCATGCTGGTACTTGCCAAGCCTTAAGCTGCATTGCTGCTGCGATCTGACGAGAGCAGGCACATTCAGCTTAGAATGGCCGCTGACAGCAGCTGTTCAATTTGAACCTTCTTTTACTATCTCATAGAGAAACTAACACAATTTTCAGGTTCAAAAATGTCAACGGAACTTGGGATTCCCAGCCAGTCTCCCATGCTGGTACTTGCCAAGCCTTAAGCTGCATTGCGGCTGCGATCTGACGAGAGCAGGCACATTCAGCTTAGAATGGCCGTTGACAACAGCTGTTCAATTTGAACCTTCTTTTACCATCTTTGACAGAGAAACTAACAGAATTTTCAGGTTCAAAAAGGTCAACGGAACTTGGGATTCCCAGCCAGTCTCCCATTCTGGTACTTGCCAAGCCTTAAGCTACATTGCTGCTGCGATCTGACGAGAGCAGGCACATTCAGCTTAGAATGGCCGTTGACAGCAGCTATTCAATTTGAACCTTCTTTTACTATCTCATAGAGAAACTAACACAATTTTCAGGTTCAAAAAGGTCAACGGAACTTGGGATTCCCAGCCAGTCTCCCATGCTGGTACTTGCCAAGCATTAAGCTGCATTGCTGCTGCGATCTGACGAGAGCAGGCACATTCAGCTTAGAATGGCCGTTGACAGCAGCTGTTCAATTTGAACCTTCTTTTACTATCTCATAGAGAAACTAACACAATTTTCAGGTTCAAAAAGGTCAACGGAACTTGGGATTCCCAGCCAGTCTCCCATGCTGGTACTTGCCAAGCCTTAAGCTGCATTGCTGCTGCGATCTGACGAGAGCAGGCACATTCAGCTTAGAATGGCCGTTGACAGCAGCTGTTCAATTTGAACCTTCTTTTACCATCTTTGACAGAGAAACTAACACAATTTTCAGGTTCAAAAATGTCAATGGAACTTGGGATTCCCAGCTAGTCTCCCATGCTGGTACTTGCCAAGCCTTAAGCTGCATTGCTGCTGCGATCTGACGAGAGCAGGCACATTCAGCTTAGAATGGCCGTTGACAGCAGCTGTTCAATTTGAACCTTCTTTTACTATCTCATAGAGAAACTAACACAATTTTCAGGTTTAAAAAGGGCAACGGAACTTGGGATTCCAAGCCAGTCTCCCATGCTGGTACTTGACAAGCCTTAAGCTGCATTGCTGCTGCGATCTGACGAGAGCAGGCACATTCAGCTTAGAATGGCCGGTGACAGCAGCTTTTCAATTTGAACCTTCTTTTACCATCTTTGAAAGAGAAACTAACACAATTTTCAGGTTCAAAAAGGTCAACGGAACTTGGGATTCGCAGCCAGTCTCCCATGCTGGTACTTGCCAAGAGTTAAGCTGCATTGCTGCTGCGTTCTGACGAGAGCAGGCACATTCAGCTTAGAATGGCCGGTGACAGCAGCTTTTCAATTTGAACCTTCTTTTACCATCTTTGAAAGAGAAACTAACACAATTTTCAGGTTCAAAAAGGTCAACGGAACTTGGGATTCGCAGCCAGTCTCCCATGCTGGTACTTGCCAAGCCTTAAGCTGCATTGCTGCTGCAATCTGACGAGAGCAGGCACATTCAGCTTAGAATGGCCGTTGAAAGCAGCTGTTCAATTTGAACCTTCTTTTACTATCTTTGACAGGGAAACTAACACAATTTTCAGGTTCAAAAAGGTCAACGGGACTTGGGATTCCCAGCCAGTCTCCCATGCTGGTACTTGCCAAGCCTTAAGCTGCATTGCTGCTGCGATCTGACGAGAGCAGGCACATTCAGCTTAGAATGGCCGTTGACAGCAGCTGTTCAATTTGAACCTTCTTTTACTATCTCATAGAGAAACTAACACGATTTTCAGGTTCAAAAAGGTCAACGGAACTTGGGATTCCCAGCCAGTCTCCCATGCTGGTACTTGCCAAGCCTTAAGCTGCATTGCTGCTGCGATCTGATGAGAGCAGGCACATTCAGCTTAGAATGGCCGTTGACAGCAGCTGTTCAATTTGAACCTTTTTTTACCATCTTTGACAGAGATACTAACACAATTTTCAGGTTCAAAAAGGTCAACGGAACTTGGGATTCCCAGCCAGTCTCCCATGCTGGTACTTGCCAAGCCTTAAGCTGCATTGCTGCTGCAATCTGACGAGAGCAGGCACATTCAGCTTAGAATGGCCGTTGACAGCAGCTGTTCAATTTGAACCTTCTTTTACCATCTTTGACAGAGAAACTAATACAATTTTCAGGTTCAAAAAGGTCAACGGAACTTGGGATTCCCAGCCAGTCTCCCATTCCAGTACTTGCCAAGCCATAAGCTGCATTGCTGCTGCGATCTGACGAGAGCAGGCACATTCAGCTTAGAATGGCTGTTGACAGCAGCTGTTCAATTTGAACCTTCTTTTACTATCTCATAGAGAAACTAACACAATTTTCAGGTTCAAAAAGGTCAACGGAACTTGGGATTCCCAGCCAGTCTCCCATTCTGGTACTTGCCAAGCCTTAAGCTGCATTGCTGCTGCGATCTGCCGAGAGGAGGCACATTCAGCTTAGAATGGCCGTTGACAGCAGCTGTTCAATTTGAACCTTCTTTTACTATCTCATAGAGAAACTAACACAATTTTCAGGTTCAAAAAGGTCAACGGAACTTGGGATTCCCAGCCAGTCTCCCATTCTGGTACTTGCCAAGCCTTAAGCTGCATTGCTGCTGCGATCTGACGAGAGCAGGCACATTCAGCTTAGAATGGCCGTTGACAGCAGCTGTTCAATTTGAACCTTCTTTTACTATCTCATAGAGAAACTAACACAATTTTCAGGTTCAAAAAGGTCAACGGAACTTGGGATTCCCAGCCAGTCTCCCATGCTGGTACTTGCCAAGCCTTAAACTGCATTGCTGCTGCGATCTGACGAGAGCAGGCACATTCAGCTTAGAATGGCCGTTGACAGCAGCTGTTCAATTTGAACCTTCTTTTACTATCTCATAGAGAAACTAACACAACTTTCAGGTTCAAAAAGGTCAACGGAACTTGGGATTCCCAGCCAGTCTCCCATGCTGGTACTTGCCAAGCCTTAAGCTGCATTGCTGCTGCGATCTGATGAGAGCAGGCACATTCAGCTTAGAATGGCCGTTGAGAGCAGCTGTTCAATTTGAACCTTCTTTTACCATCTTTGACAGAGAAACTAACAGAATTTTCAGGTTCAAAAAGGTCAACGGAACTTGGGATTCCCAGCCAGTCTCCCATGCTGGTACTTGCCAAGCCTTAAGCTGCATTGCTGCTGCGATCTGATGAGAGCAGGCACATTCAGCTTAGAATGGCCGTTGACAGCAGCTGTTCAATTTGAACCTTTTTTTACCATCTTTGACAGAGATACTAACACAATTTTCAGGTTCAAAAAGGTCAACGGAACTTGGGATTCCCAGCCAGTCTCCCATGCTGGTACTTGCCAAGCCTTAAGCTGCATTGCTGCTGCGATCTGACGAGAGCAGGCACATTCAGCTTAGAATGGCCGTTGACAGCAGCTGTTCAATTTGAACCTTCTTTTACCATCTTTGACAGAGAAACTAATACAATTTTCAGGTTCAAAAAGGTCAACGGAACTTGGGATTCCCAGCCAGTCTCCCATTCCGGTAATTGCCAAGCCATAAGCTGCATTGCTGCTGCGATCTGACGAGAGCAGGCACATTCAGCTTAGAATGGCCGTTGACAGCAGCTGTTCAATTTGAACCTTCTTTTACTATCTCATAGAGAAACTAACACAATATTCAGGTTCAAAAAGGTCAACGGAACTTGGGATTCCCAGCCATTCTCCCATGCTGGTACTTGCCAAGCCTTAAGCTGCATTGCTGCTGCGATCTGACGAGAGCAGGCACATTCAGCTTAGAATGGCCGTTGACAGAAGCTGTTCAATTTGAACCTTCTTTTACCATCTTTGACAGAGAAACTAACACAATTTTCAGGTTCAAAAAGGTCAACGGAACTTGGGAGTCCCAGCCAGTCTCCCATGCTGGTACTTGCCAAGCCTTAAGCTGCATTGCTGCTGCGATCTGACGAGAGCAGGCACATTCAGCTTAGAATGGCCGTTGACAGCAGCTGTTCAATTTGAACCTTCTTTTACCATCTTTGACAGAGAAACTAACACAATTTTCAGGTTCAAAAAGGTCAACGGAACTTGGGAGTCCCAGCCAGTCTCCCATGCTGGTACTTGCCAAGCCTAAAGCTGCATTGCCGCTGCGATCTGATGAGAGCAGGCACATTCAGCTTAGAATGGCCGGTGACAGCAGCTTTTCAATTTGAACCTTCTTTTACCATCTTTGAAAGAGAAACTAACACAATTTTCAGGTTCAAAAAGGTCAACGGAACTTGGGATTCCCAGCCAGTCTCCCATGCTGGTACTTGCCAAGCCTTAAGCTGCATTGCTGCTGCGATCTGACGAGAGCAGGCACATTCAGCTTAGAATGGCCGTTGACAGCAGCTGTTCAATTTGAACCTTCTTTTACCATCTTTGACAGAGAAACTAACACAATTTTCAGGTTCAAAAAGGTCAATGGAACTTGGGATTCACAGCCAGTCTCCCATGCTGGTACTTGCCAAGCCTTAAGCTGCATTGCTGCTGCGATCTGACGAGAGCAGGCCCATTCAGCTTAGAATGGCCGTTGACAGCAGCTGTTCAATTTGAACCTTCTTTTACCATCTTTGACAGAGAAACTAACACAATTTTCAGGTTCAAAAAGGTCAACGGAACTTGGGATTCCCAGACAGTCTCCCATGCTGGTACTTGCCAAGCCTTAAGCTGCATTGCTGCTGCGATCTGATGAGAGCAGGCACATTCAGCTTAGAATGGCCGTTGACAGCAGCTGTTCAATTTGAACCTTCTTTTACTATCTCATAGAGAAACTAACACAATTTTCAGGTTCAAAAAGGTCAACGGAACTTGGGATTCCCAGCCAGTCTCCCATGCTGGTACTTGCCAAGCCTTAAACTGCATTGCTGCTGCGATCTGACGAGAGCAGGCACATTCAGCTTAGAATGGCCGTTGACAGCAGCTGTTCAATTTGAACCTTCTTTTACCATCTTTGACAGAGAAACTAATACAATTTTCAGGTTCAAAAAGGTCAACGGAACTTGGGATTCCCAGCCAGTCTCCCATGCTGGTACTTGCCAAGCCTTAAGCTGCATTGCTGCTGCGATCTGATGAGAGCAGGCACATTCAGCTTAGAATGGCCGTTGACAGCAGCTGTTCAATTTGAACCTTCTTTTACTATCTCATAGAGAAACTAACACAATTTTCAGGTTCAAAAAGGTCAACGGAAATTGGGATTCCCAGCCAGTCTCCCATTCTGGTACTTGCCAAGCCTTAAGCTGCATTGCTGCTGCGATCTGGCGAGAGCAGGCACATTCAGCTTAGAATGGCCGTTGACAGCAGCTGTTCAATTTGAACCTTCTTTTACTATCTCATAGAGAAACTAACACAACTTTCAGGTTCAAAAAGGTCAACGGAGCTTGGGATTCCCAGCCAGTCTCCCATGCTGGTACTTGCCAAGCCTTAAGCTGCATTGCTGCTGCGATCTGATGAGAGCAGGCACATTCAGCTTAGAATGGCCGTTGACAGCAGCTGTTCAATTTGAACCTTCTTTTACTATCTCATAGAGAAACTAACACAATTTTCAGGTTCAAAAAGGTCAACGGAACTTGGGATTCCCAGCCAGTCTCCCATGCTGGTACTTGCCAAGCCTTAAGCTGCATTGCTGCTGCGACCTGATGAGAGCAGGCACATTCAGCTTAGAATGGCCGTTGACAGCAGCTGTTCAATTTGAACCTTCTTTTACTATCTCATAGAGAAACTAACACAATTTTCAGGTTTAAAAAGGGCAACGGAACTTGGGATTCCAAGCCAGTCTCCCATGCTGGTACTTGACAAGCCTTAAGCTGCATTGCTGCTGCGATCTGACGAGAGCAGGCACATTCAGCTTAGAATGGCCGGTGACAGCAGCTTTTCAATTTGAACCTTCTTTTACCATCTTTGAAAGAGAAACTAACACAATTTTCAGGTTCAAAAAGGTCAACGGAACTTGGGATTCGCAGCCAGTCTCCCATGCTGGTACTTGCCAAGAGTTAAGCTGCATTGCTGCTGCGTTCTGACGAGAGCAGGCACATTCAGCTTAGAATGGCCGGTGACAGCAGCTTTTCAATTTGAACCTTCTTTTACCATCTTTGAAAGAGAAACTAACACAATTTTCAGGTTCAAAAAGGTCAACGGAACTTGGGATTCGCAGCCAGTCTCCCATGCTGGTACTTGCCAAGCCTTAAGCTGCATTGCTGCTGCAATCTGACGAGAGCAGGCACATTCAGCTTAGAATGGCCGTTGAAAGCAGCTGTTCAATTTGAACCTTCTTTTACTATCTTTGACAGGGAAACTAACACAATTTTCAGGTTCAAAAAGGTCAACGGGACTTGGGATTCCCAGCCAGTCTCCCATGCTGGTACTTGCCAAGCCTTAAGCTGCATTGCTGCTGCGATCTGACGAGAGCAGGCACATTCAGCTTAGAATGGCCGTTGACAGCAGCTGTTCAATTTGAACCTTCTTTTACCATCTTTGACAGAGAAACTAACACAATTTTCAGGTTCAAAAAGGTCAACGGAACTTGGGATTCCCATCCAGTCTCCCATGCTGGTACTTGCCAAGCCTTAAGCTGCATTGCTGCTGCGATCTGACGAGAGCAGGCACATTCAGCTTAGAATGGCCGTTGACAGCAGCTGTTCAATTTGAACCTTCTTTTACCATCTTTGACAGAGAAACTAATACAATTTTCAGGTTCAAAAAGGTCAACGGAACTTGGGATTCCCAGCCAGTCTCCCATTCCGGTAATTGCCAAGCCATAAGCTGCATTGCTGCTGCGATCTGACGAGAGCAGGCACATTCAGCTTAGAATGGCCGTTGACAGCAGCTGTTCAATTTGAACCTTCTTTTACCATCTTTGACAGAGAAACTAACACAATTTTCAGGTTCAAAAAGGTCAACGGAACTTGGGAGTCCCAGCCAGTCTCCCATGCTGGTACTTGCCAAGCCTAAAGCTGCATTGCCGCTGCGATCTGATGAGAGCAGGCACATTCAGCTTAGAATGGCCGGTGACAGCAGCTTTTCAATTTGAACCTTCTTTTACCATCTTTGAAAGAGAAACTAACACAATTTTCAGGTTCAAAAAGGTCAACGGAACTTGGGATTCCCAGCCAGTCTCCCATGCTGGTACTTGCCAAGCCTTAAGCTGCATTGCCGCTGCGATCTGATGAGAGCAGGCACATTCAGCTTAGAATGGCCGTTGACAGCAGCTGTTCAATTTGAACCTTCTTTTACTATCTCATAGAGAAACTAACACAATTTTCAGGTTCAAAAAGGTCAACGGAACTTGGGATTCCCAGCCAGTCTCGCATTCTGGTACTTGCCAAGCCTTAAGCTGCATTGCTGCTGCGATCTGACGAGAGCAGGCACATTCAGCTTAGAATGGCCGTTGACAGCAGCTGTTCAATTTGAACCTTCTTTTACTATCTCATAGAGAAACTAACACAATTTTCAGGTTCAAAAAGGTCAACGGAACTTGGGATTCCCAGCCAGTCTCCCATTCTGGTACTTGCCAAGCCTTAAGCTGCATTGCTTCTGCGATCTGACGAGAGCAGGCACATTCAGCTTAGAATGGCCGTTGACAGCAGCTGTTCAATTTGAACCTTCTTTTACTATCTCATAGAGAAACTAACACAATTTTCAGGTTCAAAAAGGTCAACGGAACTTGGGATTCCCAGCCAGTCTCCCATGCTGGTACTTGCCAAGCCTTAAACTGCATTGCTGCTGCGATCTGACGAGAGCAGGCACATTCAGCTTAGAATGGCCGTTGACAGCAGCTGTTCAATTTGAACCTTCTTTTACCATCTTTGACAGAGAAACTAATACAATTTTCAGGTTCAAAAAGGTCAACGGAACTTGGGATTCCCAGCCAGTCTCCCATGCTGGTACTTGCCAAGCCTTAAGCTGCATTGCTGCTGCGATCTGATGAGAGCAGGCACATTCAGCTTAGAATGGCCATTGACAGCAGCTGTTCAATTTGAACCTTCTTTTACTATCTCATAGAGAAACTAACACAATTTTCAGGTTCAAAAAGGTCAACGGAACTTGGGATTCCCAGCCAGTCTCCCATTCTGGTACTTGCCAAGCCTTAAGCTGCATTGCTGCTGCGATCTGACGAGAGCAGGCACATTCAGCTTAGAATGGCCGTTGACAGCAGCTGTTCAATTTGAACCTTCTTTTACTATCTCATAGAGAAACTAACACAATTTTCAGGTTCAAAAAGGTCAACGGAACTTGGGATTCCCAGCCAGTCTCCCATGCTGGTACTTGCCAAGCCTTAAGCTGCATTGCTGCTGCAATCTGACGAGAGCAGGCACATTCAGCTTAGAATGGCCGTTGACAGCAGCTGTTCAATTTGAACCTTCTTTTACCATCTTTGACAGAGAAACTAACACAATTTTCAGGTTCAAAAAGGTCAACGGAACTTGGGATTCCCAGCCAGTCTCCCATGCTGGTACTTGGCAAGCCTTAAGCTGCATTGCTGCTGCGATCTGATGAGAGCAGGCACATTCAGCTTAGAATGGCCGTTGACAGCAGCTGTTCAATTTGAACCTTCTTTTACTATCTCATAGAGAAACTAACACAATTTTCAGGTTCAAAAAGGTCAACGGAAATTGGGATTCCCAGCCAGTCTCCCATTCTGGTACTTGCCAAGCCTTAAGCTGCATTGCTGCCGCGATCTGGCGAGAGCAGGCACATTCAGCTTAGAATGGCCGTTGACAGCAGCTGTTCAATTTGAACCTTCTTTTACTATCTCATAGAGAAACTAACACAACTTTCAGGTTCAAAAAGGTCAACGGAACTTGGGATTCCCAGCCAGTCTCCCATGCTGGTACTTGCCAAGCCTTAAGCTGCATTGCTGCTGCGATCTGATGAGAGCAGGCACATTCAGCTTAGAATGGCCGTTGACAGCAGCTGTTCAATTTGAACCTTCTTTTACTATCTCATAGAGAAACTAACACAATTTTCAGGTTCAAAAAGGTCAACGGAACTTGGGATTCCCAGCCAGTCTCCCATGCTGGTACTTGCCAAGCCTTAAGCTGCATTGCTGCTGCGATCTGACGAGAGCAGGCACATTCAGCTTAGAATGGCCGTTGACAGCAGCTGTTCAATTTGAACCTTCTTTTACCATCTTTGACAGAGAAACTAACACAATTTTCAGGTTCAAAAAGGTCAACGGAACTTGGGATTCCCAGCCAGTCTCCCATGCTGGTACTTGCCAAGCCTTAAGCTACATTGCTGCTGCGATCTGACGAGAGCAGGCACATTCAGCTTAGAATGGCCGTTGACAGCAGCTGTTCAATTTGAACCTTCTTTTACTATCTCATAGAGAAACTAACACAATTTTCAGGTTTAAAAAGGGCAACGGAACTTGGGATTCCAAGCCAGTCTCCCATGCTGGTACTTGACAAGCCTTAAGCTGCATTGCTGCTGCGATCTGACGAGAGCAGGCACATTCAGCTTAGAATAGCCGGTGACAGCAGCTTTTCAATTTGAACCTTCTTTTACCATCTTTGAAAGAGAAACTAACACAATTTTCAGGTTCAAAAAGGTCAACGGAACTTGGGATTCGCAGCCAGTCTCCCATGCTGGTACTTGCCAAGAGTTAAGCTGCATTGCTGCTGCGTTCTGACGAGAGCAGGCACATTCAGCTTAGAATGGCCGGTGACAGCAGCTTTTCAATTTGAACCTTCTTTTACCATCTTTGAAAGAGAAACTAACACAATTTTCAGGTTCAAAAAGGTCAACGGAACTTGGGATTCGCAGCCAGTCTCCCATGCTGGTACTTGCCAAGCCTTAAGCTGCATTGCTGCTGCAATCTGACGAGAGCAGGCACATTCAGCTTAGAATGGCCGTTGAAAGCAGCTGTTCAATTTGAACCTTCTTTTACCATCTTTGACAGGGAAACTAACACAATTTTCAGGTTCAAAAAGGTCAACGGGACTTGGGATTCCCAGCCAGTCTCCCATTCTGGTACTTGCCAAGCCTTAAGCTGCATTGCTGCTGCGATCTGCCGAGAGGAGGCACATTCAGCTTAGAATGGCCGTTGACAGCAGCTGTTCAATTTGAACCTTCTTTTACTATCTCATAGAGAAACTAACACAATTTTCAGGTTCAAAAAGGTCAACGGAACTTGGGATTCCCAGCCAGTCTCCCATGCTGGTACTTGCCAAGCCTTAAGCTGCATTGCTGCTGCGATCTGACGAGAGCAGGCACATTCAGCTTAGAATGGCTGTTGACAGCAGCTGTGCAATTTGAACCTTCTTTTACTATCTCATAGAGAAACTAACACAATTTTCAGGTTCAAAAAGGTCATTGTAACTTGGGATTCCCAGCCAGTCTCCCATGCTGGTACTTGCCAAGCCTTAAGCTGCATTGCTGCTGCGATCTGACGAGAGCAGGCACATTCAGCTTAGAATGGCCGTTGACAGCAGCTGTTCAATTTGAACCTTCTTTTACCATCTTTGACAGAGAAACTAATACAATTTTCAGGTTCAAAAAGGTTAACAGAACTTGGGATTCCCAGCCAGTCTCCCATGCTGGTACTTGCCAAGCCTTAAGCTGCATTGCTGCTGCGATCTGATGAGAGCAGGCACATTCAGCTTAGAATGGCCGTTGACAGCAGCTGTTCAATTTGAACCTTCTTTTACTATCTCATAGAGAAACTAACACAATTTTCAGGTTCAAAAAGGTCAACGGAACTTGGGATTCCCAGCCAGTCTCCCATGCTGGTACTTGCCAAGCCATAAGCTGCATTGCTGCTGCGATCTGACGAGAGCAGGCACATTCAGCTTAGAATGGCCGTTGACAGCAGCTTTTCAATTTGAACCTTCTTTTACTATCTTATAGAGAAACTAACACAATTTTCAGGTTCAAAAAGGTCAACGGAACTTGGGATTCCCAGCCAGTCTTCCATGCTGGTACTTGCCAAGCCTTAAGCTGCATTGCTGCTGCGATCTGACGAGAGCAGGCACATTCAGCTTAGAATGGCCGTTGACAGCAGCTGTTCAATTTGAACCTTCTTTTACTATCTCATAGAGAAACTAACACAATTTTCAGGTTCAAAAAGGTCAATGGAACTTGGGATTCCCAGCCAGTCTCCCATGCTGGTACTTGCCAAGCCTTAAGCTGCATTGCTGCTGCGATCTGACGAGAGCAGGCACATTCAGCTTAGAATGGCCGTTGACAGCAGCTGTTCAATTTGAACCTTCTTTTACTATCTCATAGAGAAACTAATACAATTTTCAGGTTCAAAAAGGTCAACGGAACTTGGGATTCCAAGCCAGTCTCCCATGCTGGTACTTGCCAAGCCTTAAGCTGCATTATTGCTGCGATCTGACGAGAGCAGGCACATTCAGCTTAGAATGGCCGTTGACAGCAGCTGTTCAATTTGAACCTTCTTTTACCATCTTTGACAGAGAATCTAACACAATTTTCAGGTTCAAAAAGGTCATTGTAACTTGGGATTCCCAGCCAGTCTCCCATGCTGGTACTTGCCAAGCCTGAAGCTGCATTGCTGCTGCGATCTGATGAGAGCAGGCACATTCAGCTTAGAATGGCCGTTGACAGCAGCTGTTCAATTTGAACCTTCTTTTACCATCTTTGACAGAGAAACTAACACAATTTTCAGGTTCAAAAAGGTCAACGGAACTTGGAATTCCCAGCCAGTCTCCCATGCTGGTACTTGCCAAGCCTGAAGCTGCATTGCTGTTGCGATCTGATGAGAGCAGGCACATTCAGCTTAGAATGGCCGTTGACAGCAGCTGTTCAATTTGAACCTTCTTTTACTATCTCATAGAGAAACTAACACAATTTTCAGGTTCAAAAAGGTCAACGGAACTTGGGATTCCCAGCCAGTCTCCCATGCTGGTACTTGCCAAGCCTTAAGCTGCATTGCTGCTGCGATCTGACGAGAGCAGGCACATTCAGCTTAGAATGGCCGTTGACAGCAGCTGTTCAATTTGAACCTTCTTTTACTATCTCATAGAGAAACTAACACAATTTTCAGGTTCAAAAAGGACAACGGAACTTGGGATTCCCAGCCAGTCTCCCATGCTGGTACTTGCCAAGCCTTAAGCTGCATTGCTGCTGCGATCTGACGAGAGCAGGCACATTCAGCTTAGAATGGCCGTTGACAGCAGCTGTTCAATTTGAACCTTCTTTTACCATCTTTGACAGAGAAACTAACACAATTTTCAGGTTCAAAAAGGTCAACGGAACTTGGGATTCCCAGCCAGTCTCCCATGCTGGTACTTGCCAAGCCTTAAACTGCATTGCTGCTGCGATCTGACGAGAGCAGGCACATTCAGCTTAGAATGGCCGTTGACAGCAGCTGTTCAATTTGAACCTTCTTTTACGATCTTTGACAGAGAAACTAACACAATTTTCAGGTTCAAAAAGATCAACGGAACTTGGGATTCCCAGCCAGTCTCCCATGCTGGTACTTGCCAAGCCTTAAGCTGCATTGCTGCTGCGATCTGACGAGAGCAGGCACATTCAGCTTAGAATGGCCGTTGACAGCAGCTGTTCAATTTGAACCTTCTTTTACTATCTCATAGAGAAACTAACACAATTTTCAGGTTTAAAAAGGTCAACGGAACTTGGGATTCCCAGCCAGTCTCCCATGCTGGTACTTGCCAAGCCTTAAGCAGCATTGCTGCTGCGATCTGACGAGAGCAGGCACATTCAGCTTAGAATGGCCGTTGACAGCAGCTGTTCAATTTGAACCTTCTTTTACCATCTTTGACAGAGAAACTAATACAATTTTCAGGTTCAAAAAGGTCAACGGAACTTGGGATTCCCAGCCAGTCTCCCATTCCGGTACTTGCCAAGCCATAAGCTGCATTGCTGCTGCGATCTGACGAGAGCAGGCACATTCAGCTTAGAATGGCCGTTGACAGCAGCTGTTCAATTTGAACCTTCTTTTACTATCTCATAGAGAAACTAACACAATTTTCAGGTTCAAAAAGGTCAACGGAACTTGGGATTCCCAGCCAGTCTCCCATGCTGGTACTTGCCAAGCCTTAAGCTGCATTGCTGCTGCGATCTGACGAGAGCAGGCACATTCAGCTTAGAATGGCCGTTGACAGCAGCTGTTCAATTTGAACCTTCTTTTACCATCTTTGACAGAGAAACTAACACAATTTTCAGGTTCAAAAAGGTCAATGGAACTTGGGATTCCCAGACAGTCTCCCATGCTGGTACTTGCCAAGCCTTAAGCTGCATTGCTGCTGCGATCTGACGAGAGCAGGCACATTCAGCTTAGAATGGCCGCTGACAGCAGCTGTTCAATTTGAACCTTCTTTTACTATCTCATAGAGAAACTAACACAATTTTCAGGTTCAAAAATGTCAACGGAACTTGGGATTCCCAGCCAGTCTCCCATGCTGGTACTTGCCAAGCCTTAAGCTGCATTGCGGCTGCGATCTGACGAGAGCAGGCACATTCAGCTTAGAATGGCCGTTGACAACAGCTGTTCAATTTGAACCTTCTTTTACCATCTTTGACAGAGAAACTAACAGAATTTTCAGGTTCAAAAAGGTCAACGGAACTTGGGATTCCCAGCCAGTCTCCCATTCTGGTACTTGCCAAGCCTTAAGCTACATTGCTGCTGCGATCTGACGAGAGCAGGCACATTCAGCTTAGAATGGCCGTTGACAGCAGCTATTCAATTTGAACCTTCTTTTACTATCTCATAGAGAAACTAACACAATTTTCAGGTTCAAAAAGGTCAACGGAACTTGGGATTCCCAGCCAGTCTCCCATGCTGGTACTTGCCAAGCATTAAGCTGCATTGCTGCTGCGATCTGACGAGAGCAGGCACATTCAGCTTAGAATGGCCGTTGACAGCAGCTGTTCAATTTGAACCTTCTTTTACTATCTCATAGAGAAACTAACACAATTTTCAGGTTCAAAAAGGTCAACGGAACTTGGGATTCCCAGCCAGTCTCCCATGCTGGTACTTGCCAAGCCTTAAGCTGCATTGCTGCTGCGATCTGACGAGAGCAGGCACATTCAGCTTAGAATGGCCGTTGACAGCAGCTGTTCAATTTGAACCTTCTTTTACCATCTTTGACAGAGAAACTAACACAATTTTCAGGTTCAAAAATGTCAATGGAACTTGGGATTCCCAGCTAGTCTCCCATGCTGGTACTTGCCAAGCCTTAAGCTGCATTGCTGCTGCGATCTGACGAGAGCAGGCACATTCAGCTTAGAATGGCCGTTGACAGCAGCTGTTCAATTTGAACCTTCTTTTACTATCTCATAGAGAAACTAACACAATTTTCAGGTTTAAAAAGGGCAACGGAACTTGGGATTCCAAGCCAGTCTCCCATGCTGGTACTTGACAAGCCTTAAGCTGCATTGCTGCTGCGATCTGACGAGAGCAGGCACATTCAGCTTAGAATGGCCGGTGACAGCAGCTTTTCAATTTGAACCTTCTTTTACCATCTTTGAAAGAGAAACTAACACAATTTTCAGGTTCAAAAAGGTCAACGGAACTTGGGATTCGCAGCCAGTCTCCCATGCTGGTACTTGCCAAGAGTTAAGCTGCATTGCTGCTGCGTTCTGACGAGAGCAGGCACATTCAGCTTAGAATGGCCGGTGACAGCAGCTTTTCAATTTGAACCTTCTTTTACCATCTTTGAAAGAGAAACTAACACAATTTTCAGGTTCAAAAAGGTCAACGGAACTTGGGATTCGCAGCCAGTCTCCCATGCTGGTACTTGCCAAGCCTTAAGCTGCATTGCTGCTGCAATCTGACGAGAGCAGGCACATTCAGCTTAGAATGGCCGTTGAAAGCAGCTGTTCAATTTGAACCTTCTTTTACTATCTTTGACAGGGAAACTAACACAATTTTCAGGTTCAAAAAGGTCAACGGGACTTGGGATTCCCAGCCAGTCTCCCATGCTGGTACTTGCCAAGCCTTAAGCTGCATTGCTGCTGCGATCTGACGAGAGCAGGCACATTCAGCTTAGAATGGCCGTTGACAGCAGCTGTTCAATTTGAACCTTCTTTTACTATCTCATAGAGAAACTAACACGATTTTCAGGTTCAAAAAGGTCAACGGAACTTGGGATTCCCAGCCAGTCTCCCATGCTGGTACTTGCCAAGCCTTAAGCTGCATTGCTGCTGCGATCTGATGAGAGCAGGCACATTCAGCTTAGAATGGCCGTTGACAGCAGCTGTTCAATTTGAACCTTTTTTTACCATCTTTGACAGAGATACTAACACAATTTTCAGGTTCAAAAAGGTCAACGGAACTTGGGATTCCCAGCCAGTCTCCCATGCTGGTACTTGCCAAGCCTTAAGCTGCATTGCTGCTGCAATCTGACGAGAGCAGGCACATTCAGCTTAGAATGGCCGTTGACAGCAGCTGTTCAATTTGAACCTTCTTTTACCATCTTTGACAGAGAAACTAATACAATTTTCAGGTTCAAAAAGGTCAACGGAACTTGGGATTCCCAGCCAGTCTCCCATTCCAGTACTTGCCAAGCCATAAGCTGCATTGCTGCTGCGATCTGACGAGAGCAGGCACATTCAGCTTAGAATGGCTGTTGACAGCAGCTGTTCAATTTGAACCTTCTTTTACTATCTCATAGAGAAACTAACACAATTTTCAGGTTCAAAAAGGTCAACGGAACTTGGGATTCCCAGCCAGTCTCCCATTCTGGTACTTGCCAAGCCTTAAGCTGCATTGCTGCTGCGATCTGCCGAGAGGAGGCACATTCAGCTTAGAATGGCCGTTGACAGCAGCTGTTCAATTTGAACCTTCTTTTACTATCTCATAGAGAAACTAACACAATTTTCAGGTTCAAAAAGGTCAACGGAACTTGGGATTCCCAGCCAGTCTCCCATTCTGGTACTTGCCAAGCCTTAAGCTGCATTGCTGCTGCGATCTGACGAGAGCAGGCACATTCAGCTTAGAATGGCCGTTGACAGCAGCTGTTCAATTTGAACCTTCTTTTACTATCTCATAGAGAAACTAACACAATTTTCAGGTTCAAAAAGGTCAACGGAACTTGGGATTCCCAGCCAGTCTCCCATGCTGGTACTTGCCAAGCCTTAAACTGCATTGCTGCTGCGATCTGACGAGAGCAGGCACATTCAGCTTAGAATGGCCGTTGACAGCAGCTGTTCAATTTGAACCTTCTTTTACCATCTTTGACAGAGAAACTAATACAATTTTCAGGTTCAAAAAGGTCAACGGAACTTGGGATTCCCAGCCAGTCTCCCATTCTGGTACTTGCCAAGCCTTAAGCTGCATTGCTGCTGCGATCTGACGAGAGCAGGCACATTCAGCTTAGAATGGCCGTTGACAGCAGCTGTTCAATTTGAACCTTTTTTTACCATCTTTGACAGAGATACTAACACAATTTTCAGGTTCAAAAAGGTCAACGGAACTTGGGATTCCCAGCCAGTCTCCCATGCTGGTACTTGCCAAGCCTTAAGCTGCATTGCTGCTGCGATCTGACGAGAGCAGGCACATTCAGCTTAGAATGGCCGTTGACAGCAGCTGTTCAATTTGAACCTTCTTTTACCATCTTTGACAGAGAAACTAATACAATTTTCAGGTTCAAAAGGTCAACGGAACTTGGGATTCCCAGCCAGTCTCCCATTCCGGTACTTGCCAAGCCATAAGCTGCATTGCTGCTGCGATCTGACGAGAGCAGGCACATTCAGCTTAGAATGGCTGTTGACAGCAGCTGTTCAATTTGAACCTTCTTTTACTATCTCATAGAGAAACTAACACAATATTCAGGTTCAAAAAGGTCAACGGAACTTGGGATTCCCAGCCAGTCTCCCATGCTGGTACTTGCCAAGCCTTAAGCTGCATTGCTGCTGCGATCTGCCGAGAGCAGGCACATTCAGCTTAGAATGGCCGTTGACAGCAGCTGTTCAATTTGAACCTTCTTTTACTATCTCATAGAGAAACTAACACAATTTTCAGGTTCAAAAAGGTCAACGGAACTTGGGATTCCCAGCCAGTCTCCCATTCTGGTACTTGCCAAGCCTTAAGCTGCATTGCTGCTGCGATCTGACGAGAGCAGGCACATTCAGCTTAGAATGGCCGTTGACAGCAGCTGTGCAATTTGAACCTTCTTTTACTATCTCATAGAGAAACTAACACAATTTTCAGGTTCAAAAAGGTCAACGGAACTTGGGATTCCCAGCCAGTCTCCCATGCTGGTACTTGCCAAGCCTTAAACTGCATTGCTGCTGCGATCTGACGAGAGCAGGCACATTCAGCTTAGAATGGCCGTTGACAGCAGCTGTTCAATTTGAACCTTCTTTTACCATCTTTGACAGAGAAACTAATACAATTTTCAGGTTCAAAAAGGTCAACGGAACTTGGGATTCCCAGCCAGTCTCCCATGCTGGTACTTGCCAAGCCTTAAGCTGCATTGCTGCTGCGATCTGACGAGAGCAGGCACATTCAGCTTAGAATGGCCGTTGACAGCAGCTGTTCAATTTGAACCTTTTTTTACCATCTTTGACAGAGATACTAACACAATTTTCAGGTTCAAAAAGGTCAACGGAACTTGGGATTCCCAGCCAGTCTCCCATGCTGGTACTTGCCAAGCCTTAAGCTGCATTGCTGCTGCGATCTGACGAGAGCAGGCACATTCAGCTTAGAATGGCCGTTGACAGCAGCTGTTCAATTTGAACCTTCTTTTACCATCTTTGACAGAGAAACTAATACAATTTTCAGGTTCAAAAAGGTCAACGGAACTTGGGATTCCCAGCCAGTCTCCCATTCCGGTACTTGCCAAGCCATAAGCTGCATTGCTGCTGCGATCTGACGAGAGCAGGCACATTCAGCTTAGAATGGCTGTTGACAGCAGCTGTTCAATTTGAACCTTCTTTTACTATCTCATAGAGAAACTAACACAATATTCAGGTTCAAAAAGGTCAACGGAACTTGGGATTCCCAGCCAGTCTCCCATGCTGGTACTTGCCAAGCCTTAAGCTGCATTGCTGCTGCGATCTGACGAGAGCAGGCACATTCAGCTTAGAATGGCCGTTGACAGCAGCTGTTCAATTTGAACCTTCTTTTACCATCTTTGACAGAGAAACTAACACAATTTTCAGGTTCAAAAAGGTCAACGGAACTTGGGATTCCCAGCCAGTCTCCCATGCTGGTACTTGCCAAGCCTTAAGCTGCATTGCCGCTGCGATCTGATGAGAGCAGGCACATTCAGCTTAGAATGGCCGGTGACAGCAGCTTTTCAATTTGAACCTTCTTTTACCATCTTTGAAAGAGAAACTAACACAATTTTCAGGTTCAAAAAGGTCAACGGAACTTGGGATTCCCAGCCAGTCTCCCATGCTGGTACTTGCCAAGCCTTAAGCTGCATTGCCGCTGCGATCTGATGAGAGCAGGCACATTCAGCTTAGAATGGCCGTTGACAGCAGCTTTTCAATTTGAACCTTCTTTTACTATCTCATAGAGAAACTAACACAATTTTCAGGTTCAAAAAGGTCAACGGAACTTGGGATTCCCAGCCAGTCTCCCATTCTGGTACTTGCCAAGCCTTAAGCTGCATTGCTGCTGCGATCTGCCGAGAGCAGGCACATTCAGCTTAGAATGGCCGTTGACAGCAGCTGTTCAATTTGAACCTTCTTTTACTATCTCATAGAGAAACTAACACAATTTTCAGGTTCAAAAAGGTCAACGGAACTTGGGATTCCCAGCCAGTCTCCCATTCTGGTACTTGCCAAGCCTTAAGCTGCATTGCTGCTGCGATCTGACGAGAGCAGGCACATTCAGCTTAGAATGGCCGTTGACAGCAGCTGTGCAATTTGAACCTTCTTTTACTATCTCATAGAGAAACTAACACAATTTTCAGGTTCAAAAAGGTCAACAGAACTTGGGATTCCCAGCCAGTCTCCCATGCTGGTACGTGCCAAGCCTTAAACTGCATTGCTGCTGCGATCTGACGAGAGCAGGCACATTCAGCTTAGAATGGCCGTTGACAGCAGCTGTTCAATTTGAACCTTCTTTTACCATCTTTGACAGAGAAACTAATACAATTTTCAGGTTCAAAAAGGTCAACGGAACTTGGGATTCCCAGCCAGTCTCCCATGCTGGTACTTGCCAAGCCTTAAGCTGCATTGCTGCTGCGATCTGACGAGAGCAGGCACATTCAGCTTAGAATGGCCGTTGACAGCAGCTGTTCAATTTGAACCTTTTTTTACCATCTTTGACAGAGATACTAACACAATTTTCAGGTTCAAAAAGGTCAACGGAACTTGGGATTCCCAGCCAGTCTCCCATGCTGGTACTTGCCAAGCCTTAAGCTGCATTGCTGCTGCGATCTGACGAGAGCAGGCACATTCAGCTTAGAATGGCCGTTGACAGCAGCTGTGCAATTTGAACCTTCTTTTACTATCTCATAGAGAAACTAACACAATTTTCAGGTTCAAAAAGGTCAACGGAACTTGGGATTCCCAGCCAGTCTCCCATTCTGGTACTTGCCAAGCCTTAAGCTGCATTGCTGCTGCGATCTGACGAGAGCAGGCACATTCAGCTTAGAATGGCCGTTGACAGCAGCTGTGCAATTTGAACCTTCTTTTACTATCTCATAGAGAAACTAACACAATTTTCAGGTTCAAAAAGGTCATTGTAACTTGGGATTCCCAGCCAGTCTCCCATGCTGGTACTTGCCAAGCCTTAAGCTGCATTGCTGCTGCGATCTGACGAGAGCAGGCACATTCAGCTTAGAATGGCCGTTGACAGCAGCTGTTCAATTTGAACCTTCTTTTACCATCTTTGACAGAGAAACTAACACAATTTTCAGGTTCAAAAAGGTTAACAGAACTTGGGATTCCCAGCCAGTCTCCCATGCTGGTACTTGCCAAGCCATAAGCTGCATTGCTGCTGCGATCTGACGAGAGCAGGCACATTCAGCTTAGAATGGCCGTTGACAGCAGCTTTTCAATTTGAACCTTCTTTTACTATCTTATAGAGAAACTAACACAATTTTCAGGTTCAAAAAGGTCAACGGAACTTGGGATTCCCAGCCAGTCTCCCATGCTGGTACTTGCCAAGCCTTAAGCTGCATTGCTGCTGCGATCTGACGAGAGCAGGCACATTCAGCTTAGAATGGCCGTTGACAGCAGCTGTTCAATTTGAACCTTCTTTTACTATCTCATAGAGAAACTAACACAATTTTCAGGTTCAAAAAGGTCAACGGAACTTGGGATTCCCAGCCAGTCTCCCACGCTGGTACTTGCCAAGCCTTAAACTGCATTGCTGCTGCGATCTGACGAGAGCAGGCACATTCAGCTTAGAATGGCCGTTGACAGCAGCTGTTCAATTTGAACCTTCTTTTACCATCTTTGACAGAGAAACTAATACAATTTTCAGGTTCAAAAAGGTCAACGGAACTTGGGATTCCCAGCCAGTCTCCCATTCTGGTACTTGCCAAGCCTTAAGCTGCATTGCTGCTGCGATCTGACGAGAGCAGGCACATTCAGCTTAGAATGGCCGTTGACAGCAGCTGTTCAATTTGAACCTTTTTTTACCATCTTTGACAGAGATACTAACACAATTTTCAGGTTCAAAAAGGTCAACGGAACTTGGGATTCCCAGCCAGTCTCCCATGCTGGTACTTGCCAAGCCTTAAGCTGCATTGCTGCTGCGATCTGACGAGAGCAGGCACATTCAGCTTAGAATGGCCGTTGACAGCAGCTGTTCAATTTGAACCTTCTTTTACCATCTTTGACAGAGAAACTAATACAATTTTCAGGTTCAAAAAGGTCAACGGAACTTGGGATTCCCAGCCAGTCTCCCATTCCGGTACTTGCCAAGCCATAAGCTGCATTGCTGCTGCGATCTGACGAGAGCAGGCACATTCAGCTTAGAATGGCTGTTGACAGCAGCTGTTCAATTTGAACCTTCTTTTACTATCTCATAGAGAAACTAACACAATATTCAGGTTCAAAAAGGTCAACGGAACTTGGGATTCCCAGCCAGTCTCCCATGCTGGTACTTGCCAAGCCTTAAGCTGCATTGCTGCTGCGATCTGCCGAGAGCAGGCACATTCAGCTTAGAATGGCCGTTGACAGCAGCTGTTCAATTTGAACCTTCTTTTACTATCTCATAGAGAAACTAACACAATTTTCAGGTTCAAAAAGGTCAACGGAACTTGGGATTCCCAGCCAGTCTCCCATTCTGGTACTTGCCAAGCCTTAAGCTGCATTGCTGCTGCGATCTGACGAGAGCAGGCACATTCAGCTTAGAATGGCCGTTGACAGCAGCTGTGCAATTTGAACCTTCTTTTACTATCTCATAGAGAAAATAACACAATTTTCAGGTTCAAAAAGGTCAACGGAACTTGGGATTCCCAGCCAGTCTCCCATGCTGGTACTTGCCAAGCCTTAAACTGCATTGCTGCTGCGATCTGACGAGAGCAGGCACATTCAGCTTAGAATGGCCGTTGACAGCAGCTGTTCAATTTGAACCTTCTTTTACCATCTTTGACAGAGAAACTAATACAATTTTCAGGTTCAAAAAGGTCAACGGAACTTGGGATTCCCAGCCAGTCTCCCATGCTGGTACTTGCCAAGCCTTAAGCTGCATTGCTGCTGCGATCTGACGAGAGCAGGCACATTCAGCTTAGAATGGCCGTTGACAGCAGCTGTGCAATTTGAACCTTCTTTTACTATCTCATAGAGAAACTAACACAATTTTCAGGTTCAAAAAGGTCAACGGAACTTGGGATTCCCAGCCAGTCTCCCATGCTGGTACTTGCCAAGCCTTAAACTGCATTGCTGCTGCGATCTGACGAGAGCAGGCACATTCAGCTTAGAATGGCCGTTGACAGCAGCTGTTCAATTTGAACCTTCTTTTACCATCTTTGACAGAGAAACTAATACAATTTTCAGGTTCAAAAAGGTCAACGGAACTTGGGATTCCCAGCCAGTCTCCCATGCTGGTACTTGCCAAGCCTTAAGCTGCATTGCTGCTGCGATCTGACGAGAGCAGGCACATTCAGCTTAGAATGGCCGTTGACAGCAGCTGTTCAATTTGAACCTTCTTTTACCATCTTTGACAGAGAAACTAATACAATTTTCAGGTTCAAAAAGGTTAACAGAACTTGGGATTCCCAGCCAGTCTCCCATGCTGGTACTTGCCAAGCCATAAGCTGCATTGCTGCTGCGATCTGACGAGAGCAGGCACATTCAGCTTAGAATGGCCGTTGACAGCAGCTTTTCAATTTGAACCTTCTTTTACTATCTTATAGAGAAACTAACACAATTTTCAGGTTCAAAAAGGTCAACGGAACTTGGGATTCCCAGCCAGTCTCCCATGCTGGTACTTGCCAAGCCTTAAGCTGCATTGCTGCTGCGATCTGACGAGAGCAGGCACATTCAGCTTAGAATGGCCGTTGACAGCAGCTGTTCAATTTGAACCTTCTTTTACTATCTCATAGAGAAACTAACACAATTTTCAGGTTCAAAAAGGTCAACGGAACTTGGGATTCCCAGCCAGTCTCCCATGCTGGTACTTGCCAAGCCTTAAACTGCATTGCTGCTGCGATCTGACGAGAGCAGGCACATTCAGCTTAGAATGGCCGTTGACAGCAGCTGTTCAATTTGAACCTTTTTTTACCATCTTTGACAGAGATACTAACACAATTTTCAGGTTCAAAAAGGTCAACGGAACTTGGGATTCCCAGCCAGTCTCCCATGCTGGTACTTGCCAAGCCTTAAGCTGCATTGCTGCTGCGATCTGACGAGAGCAGGCACATTCAGCTTAGAATGGCCGTTGACAGCAGCTGTTCAATTTGAACCTTCTTTTACCATCTTTGACAGAGAAACTAATACAATTTTCAGGTTCAAAAAGGTCAACGGAACTTGGGATTCCCAGCCAGTCTCCCATTCCGGTACTTGCCAAGCCATAAGCTGCATTGCTGCTGCGATCTGACGAGAGCAGGCACATTCAGCTTAGAATGGCTGTTGACAGCAGCTGTTCAATTTGAACCTTCTTTTACTATCTCATAGAGAAACTAACACAATATTCAGGTTCAAAAAGGTCAACGGAACTTGGGATTCCCAGCCAGTCTCCCATGCTGGTACTTGCCAAGCCTTAAGCTGCATTGCTGCTGCGATCTGACGAGAGCAGGCACATTCAGCTTAGAATGGCCGTTGACAGCAGCTGTTCAATTTGAACCTTCTTTTACCATCTTTGACAGAGAAACTAACACAATTTTCAGGTTCAAAAAGGTCAACGGAACTTGGGATTCCCAGCCAGTCTCCCATGCTGGTACTTGCCAAGCCTTAAGCTGCATTGCCGCTGCGATCTGATGAGAGCAGGCACATTCAGCTTAGAATGGCCGGTGACAGCAGCTTTTCAATTTGAACCTTCTTTTACCATCTTTGAAAGAGAAACTAACACAATTTTCAGGTTCAAAAAGGTCAACGGAACTTGGGATTCCCAGCCAGTCTCCCATGCTGGTACTTGCCAAGCCTTAAGCTGCATTGCCGCTGCGATCTGATGAGAGCAGGCACATTCAGCTTAGAATGGCCGTTGACAGCAGCTTTTCAATTTGAACCTTCTTTTACAATCTCATAGAGAAACTAACACAATTTTCAGGTTCAAAAAGGTCAACGGAACTTGGGATTCCCAGCCAGTCTCCCATTCTGGTACTTGCCAAGCCTTAAGCTGCATTGCTGCTGCGATCTGCCGAGAGCAGGCACATTCAGCTTAGAATGGCCGTTGACAGCAGCTGTTCAATTTGAACCTTCTTTTACTATCTCATAGAGAAACTAACACAATTTTCAGGTTCAAAAAGGTCAACGGAACTTGGGATTCCCAGCCAGTCTCCCATTCTGGTACTTGCCAAGCCTTAAGCTGCATTGCTGCTGCGATCTGACGAGAGCAGGCACATTCAGCTTAGAATGGCCGTTGACAGCAGCTGTGCAATTTGAACCTTCTTTTACTATCTCATAGAGAAACTAACACAATTTTCAGGTTCAAAAAGGTCAACAGAACTTGGGATTCCCAGCCAGTCTCCCATGCTGGTACTTGCCAAGCCTTAAACTGCATTGCTGCTGCGATCTGACGAGAGCAGGCACATTCAGCTTAGAATGGCCGTTGACAGCAGCTGTTCAATTTGAACCTTCTTTTACCATCTTTGACAGAGAAACTAATACAATTTTCAGGTTCAAAAAGGTCAACGGAACTTGGGATTCCCAGCCAGTCTCCCATGCTGGTACTTGCCAAGCCTTAAGCTGCATTGCTGCTGCGATCTGACGAGAGCAGGCACATTCAGCTTAGAATGGCCGTTGACAGCAGCTGTTCAATTTGAACCTTTTTTTACCATCTTTGACAGAGATACTAACACAATTTTCAGGTTCAAAAAGGTTAACGGAACTTGGGATTCCCAGCCAGTCTCCCATGCTGGTACTTGCCAAGCCTTAAGCTGCATTGCTGCTGCGATCTGACGAGAGCAGGCACATTCAGCTTAGAATGGCCGTTGACAGCAGCTGTGCAATTTGAACCTTCTTTTCCTATCTCATAGAGAAACTAACACAATTTTCAGGTTCAAAAAGGTCAACGGAACTTGGGATTCCCAGCCAGTCTCCCATTCTGGTACTTGCCAAGCCTTAAGCTGCATTGCTGCTGCGATCTGACGAGAGCAGGCACATTCAGCTTAGAATGGCCGTTGACAGCAGCTGTGCAATTTGAACCTTCTTTTACTATCTCATAGAGAAACTAACACAATTTTCAGGTTCAAAAAGGTCATTGTAACTTGGGATTCCCAGCCAGTCTCCCATGCTGGTACTTGCCAAGCCTTAAGCTGCATTGCTGCTGCGATCTGACGAGAGCAGGCACATTCAGCTTAGAATGGCCGTTGACAGCAGCTGTTCAATTTGAACCTTCTTTTACCATCTTTGACAGAGAAACTAATACAATTTTCAGGTTCAAAAAGGTTAACAGAACTTGGGATTCCCAGCCAGTCTCCCATGCTGGTACTTGCCAAGCCATAAGCTGCATTGCTGCTGCGATCTGACGAGAGCAGGCACATTCAGCTTAGAATGGCCGTTGACAGCAGCTTTTCAATTTGAACCTTCTTTTACTATCTTATAGAGAAACTAACACAATTTTCAGGTTCAAAAAGGTCAACGGAACTTGGGATTCCCAGCCAGTCTCCCATGCTGGTACTTGCCAAGCCTTAAGCTGCATTGCTGCTGCGATCTGACGAGAGCAGGCACATTCAGCTTAGAATGGCCGTTGACAGCAGCTGTTCAATTTGAACCTTCTTTTACTATCTCATAGAGAAACTAACACAATTTTCAGGTTCAAAAAGGTCAATGGAACTTGGGATTCCCAGCCAGTCTCCCATGCTGGTACTTGCCAAGCCTTAAGCTGCATTGCTGCTGCGATCTGACGAGAGCAGGCACATTCAGCTTAGAATGGCCGTTGACAGCAGCTGTTCAATTTGAACCTTCTTTTACCATCTTTGACAGAGAAACTAATACAATTTTCAGGTTCAAAAAGGTTAACAGAACTTGGGATTCCCAGCCAGTCTCCCATGCTGGTACTTGCCAAGCCTTAAGCTGCATTGCTGCTGCGATCTGATGAGAGCAGGCACATTCAGCTTAGAATGGCCGTTGACAGCAGCTGTTCAATTTGAACCTTCTTTTACTATCTCATAGAGAAACTAACACAATTTTCAGGTTCAAAAAGGTCAAGGGAACTTGGGATTCCCAGCCAGTCTCCCATGCTGGTACTTGCCAAGCCATAAGCTGCATTGCTGCTGCGATCTGACGAGAGCAGGCACATTCAGCTTAGAATTGCCGTTGACAGCAGCTGTTCAATTTGAACCTTCTTTTACTATCTCATAGAGAAACTAACACAATTTTCAGGTTCAAAAAGGTCAATGGAACTTGGGATTCCCAGCCAGTCTCCCATGCTGGTACTTGCCAAGCCTTAAGCTGCATTGCTGCTGCGATCTGACGAGAGCAGGCACATTCAGCTTAGAATGGCCGTTGACAGCAGCTGTTCAATTTGAACCTTCTTTTACTATCTCATAGAGAAACTAATACAATTTTCAGGTTCAAAAAGGTCAACGGAACTTGGGATTCCAAGCCAGTCTCCCATGCTGGTACTTGCCAAGCCTTAAGCTGCATTACTGCTGCGATCTGACGAGAGCAGGCACATTCAGCTTAGAATGGCCGTTGACAGCAGCTGTTCAATTTGAACCTTCTTTTACCATCTTTGACAGAGAATCTAACACAATTTTCAGGTTCAAAAAGGTCATTGTAACTTGGGATTCCCAGCCAGTCTCCCATGCTGGTACTTGCCAAGCCTTAAGCTGCATTGCTGCTGCGATCTGACGAGAGCAGGCCCATGCAGCTTAGAATGGCCGTTGACAGCAGCTGTTCAATTTGAACCTTCTTTTACCATCTTTGACAGAGAAACTAACACAATTTTCAGGTTCAAAAAGGTCAACGGAACTTGGGATTCCCAGCCAGTCTCCCATGCTGGTACTTGCCAAGCCTTAAGCTGCATTGCTGCTGCGATCTGACGAGAACAGGCACATTCAGCTTAGAATGGCCGTTGACAGCAGCTGTTCAATTTGAACCTTCTTTTACCATCTTTGACAGAGAAACTAACACAATTTTCAGGTTCAAAAAGGTCAACGGAACTTGGGATTCCCAGCCAGTCTCCCATGCTGGTACTTGCCAAGCCTTAAACTGCATTGCTGCTGCGATCTGACGAGAGCAGGCACATTCAGCTTAGAATGGCCGTTGACAGCAGCTGTTCAATTTGAACCTTCTTTTACCATCTTTGACAGAGAAACTAACACAATTTTCAGGTTCAAAAAGATCAACGGAACTTGGGATTCCCAGCCAGTCTCCCATGCTGGTACTTGCCAAGCCTTAAGCTGCATTGCTGCTGCGATCTGACGAGAGCAGGCACATTCAGCTTAGAATGGCCGTTGACAGCAGCTGTTCAATTTGAACCTTCTTTTACTATCTCATAGAGAAACTAACACAATTTTCAGGTTCAAAAAGGTCAATGGAACTTGGGATTCCCAGCCAGTCTCCCATGCTGGTACTTGCCAAGCCTTAAGCTGCATTGCTGCTGCGATCTGACGAGAGCAGGCACATTCAGCTTAGAATGGCCGTTGACAGCAGCTGTTCAATTTGAACCTTCTTTTACTATCTCATAGAGAAACTAATACAATTTTCAGGTTCAAAAAGGTCAACGGAACTTGGGATTCCAAGCCAGTCTCCCATGCTGGTACTTGCCAAGCCTTAAGCTGCATTACTGCTGCGATCTGACGAGAGCAGGCACATTCAGCTTAGAATGGCCGTTGACAGCAGCTGTTCAATTTGAACCTTCTTTTACCATCTTTGACAGAGAATCTAACACAATTTTCAGGTTCAAAAAGGTCATTGTAACTTGGGATTCCCAGCCAGTCTCCCATGCTGGTACTTGCCAAGCCTTAAGCTGCATTGCTGCTGCGATCTGACGAGAGCAGGCCCATGCAGCTTAGAATGGCCGTTGACAGCAGCTGTTCAATTTGAACCTTCTTTTACCATCTTTGACAGAGAAACTAACACAATTTTCAGGTTCAAAAAGGTCAACGGAACTTGGAATTCCCAGCCAGTCTCCCATGCTGGTACTTGCCAAGCCTGAAGCTGCATTGCTGCTGCGATCTGATGAGAGCAGGCACATTCAGCTTAGAATGGCCGTTGACAGCAGCTGTTCAATTTGAACCTTCTTTTACTATCTCATAGAGAAACTAACACAATTTTCAGGTTCAAAAAGGTCAACGGAACTTGGGATTCCCAGCCAGTCTCCCATGCTGGTACTTGCCAAGCCTTAAGCTGCATTGCTGCTGCGATCTGACGAGAGCAGGCACATTCAGCTTAGAATGGCCGTTGACAGCAGCTGTTCAATTTGAACCTTCTTTTACTATCTCATAGAGAAACTAACACAATTTTCAGGTTCAAAAAGGTCAACGGAACTTGGGATTCCCAGCCAGTCTCCCATGCTGGTACTTGCCAAGCCTTAAGCTGCATTGCTGCTGCGATCTGACGAGAGCAGGCACATTCAGCTTAGAATGGCCGTTGACAGCAGCTGTTCAATTTGAACCTTCTTTTACCATCTTTGACAGAGAAACTAACACAATTTTCAGGTTCAAAAAGGTCAACGGAACTTGGGATTCCCAGCCAGTCTCCCATGCTGGTACTTGCCAAGCCTTAAGCTGCATTGCTGCTGCGATCTGACGAGAGCAGGCACATTCAGCTTAGAATGGCCGTTGACAGCAGCTGTTCAATTTGAACCTTCTTTTACCATCTTTGACAGAGAAACTAACACAATTTTCAGGTTCAAAAAGATCAACGGAACTTGGGATTCCCAGCCAGTCTCCCATGCTGGTACTTGCCAAGCCTTAAGCTGCATTGCTGCTGCGATCTGACGAGAGCAGGCACATTCAGCTTAGAATGGCCGTTGACAGCAGCTGTTCAATTTGAACCTTCTTTTACTATCTCATAGAGAAACTAACACAATTTTCAGGTTCAAAAAGGTCAACGGAACTTGGGATTCCCAGCCAGTCTCCCATGCTGGTACTTGCCAAGCCTTAAGCTGCATTGCTGCTGCGACCTGATGAGAGCAGGCACATTCAGCTTAGAATGGCCGTTGACAGCAGCTGTTCAATTTGAACCTTCTTTTACTATCTCATAGAGAAACTAACACAATTTTCAGGTTTAAAAAGGGCAACGGAACTTGGGATTCCAAGCCAGTCTCCCATGCTGGTACTTGACAAGCCTTAAGCTGCATTGCTGCTGCGATCTGACGAGAGCAGGCACATTCAGCTTAGAATGGCCGGTGACAGCAGCTTTTCAATTTGAACCTTCTTTTACCATCTTTGAAAGAGAAACTAACACAATTTTCAGGTTCAAAAAGGTCAACGGAAATTGGGATTCGCAGCCAGTCTCCCATGCTGGTACTTGCCAAGAGTTAAGCTGCATTGCTGCTGCGTTCTGACGAGAGCAGGCACATTCAGCTTAGAATGGCCGGTGACAGCAGCTTTTCAATTTGAACCTTCTTTTACCATCTTTGAAAGAGAAACTAACACAATTTTCAGGTTCAAAAAGGTCAACGGAACTTGGGATTCGCAGCCAGTCTCCCATGCTGGTACTTGCCAAGCCTTAAGCTGCATTGCTGCTGCAATCTGACGAGAGCAGGCACATTCAGCTTAGAATGGCCGTTGAAAGCAGCTGTTCAATTTGAACCTTCTTTTACTATCTTTGACAGGGAAACTAACACAATTTTCAGGTTCAAAAAGGTCAACGGGACTTGGGATTCCCAGCCAGTCTCCCATGCTGGTACTTGCCAAGCCTTAAGCTGCATTGCTGCTGCGATCTGACGAGAGCAGGCACATTCAGCTTAGAATGGCCATTGACAGCAGCTGTTCAATTTGAACCTTCTTTTACCATCTTTGACAGAGAAACTAACACAATTTTCAGGTTCAAAAAGGTCAACGGAACTTTGGATTCCCAGCCAGTCTCCCATGCTGGTACTTGCCAAGCCTTAAGCTGCATTGCTGCTGCGATCTGCCGAGAGCAGGCACATTCAGCTTAGAATGGCCGTTGACAGCAGCTGTTCAATTTGAACCTTCTTTTACTATCTCATAGAGAAACTAACACAATATTCAGGTTCAAAAAGGTCAACGGAACTTGGGATTCCCAGCCAGTCTCCCATGCTGGTACTTGCCAAGCCTTAAGCTGCATTGCTGCTGCGATCTGCCGAGAGCAGGCACATTCAGCTTAGAATGGCCGTTGACAGCAGCTGTTCAATTTGAACCTTCTTTTACCATCTTTGACAGAGAAACTAACACAATTTTCAGGTTCAAAAAGGTCAACGGAACTTGGGAGTCCCAGCCAGTCTCCCATGCTGGTACTTGCCAAGCCTAAAGCTGCATTGCCGCTGCGATCTGATGAGAGCAGGCACATTCAGCTTAGAATGGCCGGTGACAGCAGCTTTTCAATTTGAACCTTCTTTTACCATCTTTGAAAGAGAAACTAACACAATTTTCAGGTTCAAAAAGGTCAACGGAACTTGGGATTCCCAGCCAGTCTCCCATGCTGGTACTTGCCAAGCCTTAAGCTGCATTGCCGCTGCGATCTGATGAGAGCAGGCACATTCAGCTTAGAATGGCCGTTGACAGCAGCTGTTCAATTTGAACCTTCTTTTACTATCTCATAGAGAAACTAACACAATTTTCAGGTTCAAAAAGGTCAACGGAACTTGGGATTCCCAGCCAGTCTCCCATTCTGGTACTTGCCAAGCCTTAAGCTGCATTGCTGCTGCGATCTGACGAGAGCAGGCACATTCAGCTTAGAATGGCCATTGACAGCAGCTGTTCAATTTGAACCTTCTTTTACCATCTTTGACAGAGAAACTAACACAATTTTCAGGTTCAAAAAGGTCAACGGAACTTGGGATTCCCAGCCAGTCTCCCATGCTGGTACTTGCCAAGCCTTAAGCTGCATTGCTGCTGCGATCTGATGAGAGCAGGCACATTCAGCTTAGAATGGCCGTTGACAGCAGCTGTTCAATTTGAACCTTTTTTTACCATCTTTGACAGAGATACTAACACAATTTTTAGGTTCAAAAAGGTCATCGGAACTTGGGATTCCCAGCCAGTCTCCCATGCTGGTACTTGCCAAGCCTTAAGCTGCATTGCTGCTGCGATCTGACGAGAGCAGGCACATTCAGCTTAGAATGGCCGTTGACAGCAGCTGTTCAATTTGAACCTTCTTTTACCATCTTTGACAGAGAAACTAATACAATTTTCAGGTTCAAAAAGGTCAACGGAACTTGGGATTCCCAGCCAGTCTCCCATTCCGGTAATTGCCAAGCCATAAGCTGCATTGCTGCTGCGATCTGACGAGAGCAGGCACATTCAGCTTAGAATGGCCATTGACAGCAGCTGTTCAATTTGAACCTTCTTTTACTATCTCATAGAGAAACTAACACAATATTCAGGTTCAAAAAGGTCAACGGAACTTGGGATTCCCAGCCAGTCTCCCATGCTGGTACTTGCCAAGCCTTAAGCTGCATTGCTGCTGCGATCTGCCGAGAGCAGGCACATTCAGCTTAGAATGGCCGTTGACAGCAGCTGTTCAATTTGAACCTTCTTTTACCATCTTTGACAGAGAAACTAACACAATTTTCAGGTTCAAAAAGGTCAACGGAACTTGGGAGTCCCAGCCAGTCTCCCATGCTGGTACTTGCCAAGCCTAAAGCTGCATTGCCGCTGCGATCTGATGAGAGCAGGCACATTCAGCTTAGAATGGCCGGTGACAGCAGCTTTTCAATTTGAACCTTCTTTTACCATCTTTGAAAGAGAAACTAACACAATTTTCAGGTTCAAAAAGGTCAACGGAACTTGGGATTCCCAGCCAGTCTCCCATGCTGGTACTTGCCAAGCCTTAAGCTGCATTGCCGCTGCGATCTGATGAGAGCAGGCACATTCAGCTTAGAATGGCCGTTGACAGCAGCTGTTCAATTTGAACCTTCTTTTACTATCTCATAGAGAAACTAACACAATTTTCAGGTTCAAAAAGGTCAACGGAACTTGGGATTCCCAGCCAGTCTCCCATTCTGGTACTTGCCAAGCCTTAAGCTGCATTGCTGCTGCGATCTGACGAGAGCAGGCACATTCAGCTTAGAATGGCCGTTGACAGCAGCTGTTCAATTTGAACCTTCTTTTACTATCTCATAGAGAAACTAACACAATTTTCAGGTTCAAAAAGGTCAACGGAACTTGGGATTCCCAGCCAGTCTCCCATTCTGGTACTTGCCAAGCCTTAAGCTGCATTGCTTCTGCGATCTGACGAGAGCAGGCACATTCAGCTTAGAATGGCCGTTGACAGCAGCTGTTCAATTTGAACCTTCTTTTACTATCTCATAGAGAAACTAACACAATTTTCAGGTTCAAAAAGGTCAACGGAACTTGGGATTCCCAGCCAGTCTCCCATGCTGGTACTTGCCAAGCCATAAGCTGCATTGCTGCTGCAATCTGACGAGAGCAGGCACATTCAGCTTAGAATGGCCGTTGACAGCAGCTGTTCAATTTGAACCTTCTTTTACCATCTTTGACAGAGAAACTAACACAATTTTCAGGTTCAAAAAGGTCAACGGAACTTGGGATTCCCAGCCAGTCTCCCATGCTGGTACTTGCCAAGCCTTAAGCTGCATTGCTGCTGCGATCTGATGAGAGCAGGCACATTCAGCTTAGAATGGCCGTTGACAGCAGCTGTTCAATTTGAACCTTCTTTTACTATCTCATAGAGAAACTAACACAATTTTCAGGTTCAAAAAGGTCAACGGAAATTGGGATTCCCAGCCAGTCTCCCATTCTGGTACTTGCCAAGCCTTAAGCTGCATTGCTGCTGCGATCTGGCGAGAGCAGGCACATTCAGCTTAGAATGGCCGTTGACAGCAGCTGTTCAATTTGAACCTTCTTTTACTATCTCATAGAGAAACTAACACAACTTTCAGGTTCAAAAAGGTCAACGGAACTTGGGATTCCCAGCCAGTCTCCCATGCTGGTACTTGCCAAGCCTTAAGCTGCATTGCTGCTGCGATCTGATGAGAGCAGGCACATTCAGCTTAGAATGGCCGTTGAGAGCAGCTGTTCAATTTGAACCTTCTTTTACTATCTCATAGAGAAACTAACACAATTTTCAGGTTCAAAAAGGTCAACGGAACTTGGGATTCCCAGCCAGTCTCCCATGCTGGTACTTGCCAAGCCTTAAGCTGCATTGCTGCTGCGATCTGACGAGAGCAGGCACATTCAGCTTAGAATGGCCGTTGACAGCAGCTGTTCAATTTGAACCTTCTTTTACCATCTTTGACAGAGAAACTAACACAATTTTCAGGTTCAAAAAGGTCAACGGAACTTGGGATTCCCAGCCAGTCTCCCATGCTGGTACTTGCCAAGCCTTAAGCTACATTGCTGCTGCGATCTGACGAGAGCAGGCACATTCAGCTTAGAATGGCCGTTGACAGCAGCTGTTCAATTTGAACCTTCTTTTACTATCTCATAGAGAAACTAACACAATTTTCAGGTTCAAAAAGGTCAACGGAACTTGGGATTCCCAGCCAGTCTCCCATGCTGGTACTTGCCAAGCCTTAAGCTGCATTGCTGCTGCGACCTGATGAGAGCAGGCACATTCAGCTTAGAATGGCCGTTGACAGCAGCTGTTCAATTTGAACCTTCTTTTACTATCTCATAGAGAAACTAACACAATTTTCAGGTTTAAAAAGGGCAACGGAACTTGGGATTCCAAGCCAGTCTCCCATGCTGGTACTTGACAAGCCTTAAGCTGCATTGCTGCTGCGATCTGACGAGAGCAGGCACATTCAGCTTAGAATGGCCGGTGACAGCAGCTTTTCAATTTGAACCTTCTTTTACCATCTTTGAAAGAGAAACTAACACAATTTTCAGGTTCAAAAAGTTCAACGGAACTTGGGATTCGCAGCCAGTCTCCCATGCTGGTACTTGCCAAGAGTTAAGCTGCATTGCTGCTACGTTCTGACGAGAGCAGGAACATTCAGCTTAGAATGGCCGGTGACAGCAGCTTTTCAATTTGAACCTTCTTTTACCATCTTTGAAAGAGAAACTAACACAATTTTCAGGTTCAAAAAGGTCAACGGAACTTGGGATTCGCAGCCAGTCTCCCATGCTGGTACTTGCCAAGCCTTAAGCTGCATTGCTGCTGCAATCTGACGAGAGCAGGCACATTCAGCTTAGAATGGCCGTTGAAAGCAGCTGTTCAATTTGAACCTTCTTTTACTATCTTTGACAGGGAAACTAACACAATTTTCAGGTTCAAAAAGGTCAACGGGACTTGGGATTCCCAGCCAGTCTCCCATGCTGGTACTTGCCAAGCCTTAAGCTGCATTGCTGCTGCGATCTGACGAGAGCAGGCACATTCAGCTTAGAATGGCCGTTGACAGCAGCTGTTCAATTTGAACCTTCTTTTACCATCTTTGACAGAGAAACTAACAGAATTTTCAGGTTCAAAAAGGTCAACGGAACTTGGGATTCCCAGCCAGTCTCCCATGCTGGTACTTGCCAAGCCTTAAGCTGCATTGCTGCTGCGATCTGATGAGAGCAGGCACATTCAGCTTAGAATGGCCGTTGACAGCAGCTGTTCAATTTGAACCTTTTTTTACCATCTTTGACAGAGATACTAACACAATTTTCAGGTTCAAAAAGGTCAACGGAACTTGGGATTCCCAGCCAGTCTCCCATGCTGGTACTTGCCAAGCCTTAAGCTGCATTGCTGCTGCGATCTGACGAGAGCAGGCACATTCAGCTTAGAATGGCCGTTGACAGCAGCTGTTCAATTTGAACCTTCTTTTACCATCTTTGACAGAGAAACTAATACAATTTTCAGGTTCAAAAAGGTCAACGGAACTTGGGATTCCCAGCCAGTCTCCCATTCCGGTAATTGCCAAGCCATAAGCTGCATTGCTGCTGCGATCTGACGAGAGCAGGCACATTCAGCTTAGAATGGCCGTTGACAGCAGCTGTTCAATTTGAACCTTCTTTTACTATCTCATAGAGAAACTAACACAATATTCAGGTTCAAAAAGGTCAACGGAACTTGGGATTCCCAGCCAGTCTCCCATGCTGGTACTTGCCAAGCCTTAAGCTGCATTGCTGCTGCGATCTGACGAGAGCAGGCACATTCAGCTTAGAATGGCCGTTGACAGCAGCTGTTCAATTTGAACCTTCTTTTACCATCTTTGACAGAGAAACTAACACAATTTTCAGGTTCAAAAAGGTCAACGGAACTTGGGAGTCCCAGCCAGTCTCCCATGCTGGTACTTGCCAAGCCTAAAGCTGCATTGCCGCTGCGATCTGATGAGAGCAGGCACATTCAGCTTAGAATGGCCGGTGACAGCAGCTTTTCAATTTGAACCTTCTTTTACCATCTTTGAAAGAGAAACTAACACAATTTTCAGGTTCAAAAAGGTCAACGGAACTTGGGATTCCCAGCCAGTCTCCCATGCTGGTACTTGCCAAGCCTTAAGCTGCATTGCCGCTGCGATCTGATGAGAGCAGGCCCATGCAGCTTAGAATGGCCGTTGACAGCAGCTTTTCAATTTGAACCTTCTTTTACCATCTTTGACAGAGAAACTAACACAATTTTCAGGTTCAAAAAGGTCAACGGAACTTGGAATTCCCAGCCAGTCTCCCATGCTGGTACTTGCCAAACCTGAAGCTGCATTGCTGCTGCGATCTGATGAGAGCAGGCACATTCAGCTTAGAATGGCCGTTGACAGCAGCTGTTCAATTTGAACCTTCTTTTACTATTTCATAGAGAAACTAACACAATTTTCAGGTTCAAAAAGGTCAACGGAACTTGGGATTCCCAGCCAGTCTCCCATGCTGGTACTTGCCAAGCCTTAAGCTGCATTGCTGCTGCGATCTGACGAGAGCAGGCACATTCAGCTTAGAATGGCCGTTGACAGCAGCTGTTCAATTTGAACCTTCTTTTACTATCTCATAGAGAAACTAACACAATTTTCAGGTTCAAAAAGGTCAACGGAACTTGGGATTCCCAGCCAGTCTCCCATGCTGGTACTTGCCAAGCCTTAAGCTGCATTGCTGCTGCGATCTGACGAGAGCAGGCACATTCAGCTTAGAATGGCCGTTGACAGCAGCTGTTCAATTTGAACCTTCTTTTACCATCTTTGACAGAGAAACTAACACAATTTTCAGGTTCAAAAAGGTCAACGGAACTTGGGATTCCCAGCCAGTCTCCCATGCTGGTACTTGCCAAGCCTTAAACTGCATTGCTGCTGCGATCTGACGAGAGCAGGCACATTCAGCTTAGAATGGCCGTTGACAGCAGCTGTTCAATTTGAACCTTCTTTTACCATCTTTGACAGAGAAACTAACACAATTTTCAGGTTCAAAAAGATCAACGGAACTTGGGATTCCCAGCCAGTCTCCCATGCTGGTACTTGCCAAGCCTTAAGCTGCATTGCTGCTGCGATCTGACGAGAGCAGGCACATTCAGCTTAGAATGGCCGTTGACAGCAGCTGTTCAATTTGAACCTTCTTTTACTATCTCATAGAGAAACTAACACAATTTTCAGGTTCAAAAAGGTCAACGGAACTTGGGATTCCCAGCCAGTCTCCCATGCTGGTACTTGCCAAGCCTTAAGCTGCATTGCTGCTGCGATCTGACGAGAGCAGGCACATTCAGCTTAGAATGGCCGTTGACAGCAGCTGTTCAATTTGAACCTTCTTTTACCATCTTTGACAGAGAAACTAACACAATTTTCAGGTTCAAAAAGGTCAACGGAACTTGGGATTCCCAGCCAGTCTCCCATGCTGGTACTTGCCAAGCCTTAAACTGCATTGCTGCTGCGATCTGACGAGAGCAGGCACATTCAGCTTAGAATGGCCGTTGACAGCAGCTGTTCAATTTGAACCTTCTTTTACCATCTTTGACAGAGAAACTAACACAATTTTCAGGTTCAAAAAGATCAACGGAACTTGGGATTCCCAGCCAGTCTCCCATGCTGGTACTTGCCAAGCCTTAAGCTGCATTGCTGCTGCGATCTGACGAGAGCAGGCACATTCAGCTTAGAATGGCCGTTGACAGCAGCTGTTCAATTTGAACCTTCTTTTACTATCTCATAGAGAAACTAACACAATTTTCAGGTTCAAAAAGGTCAACGGAACTTGGGATTCCCAGCCAGTCTCCCATGCTGGTACTTGCCAAGCCTTAAGCTACATTGCTGCTGCGATCTGACGAGAGCAGGCACATTCAGCTTAGAATGGCCGTTGACAGCAGCTGTTCAATTCGAACCTTCTTTTACTATCTTATAGAGAAACTAACACAATTTTCAGGTTCAAAAAGGTCAACGGAACTTGGGATTCCCAGCCAGTCTCCCATGCTGGTACTTGCCAAGCCTTAAGCTGCATTGCTGCTGCGACCTGATGAGAGCAGGCACATTCAGCTTAGAATGGCCGTTGACAGCAGCTGTTCAATTTGAACCTTCTTTTACTATCTCATAGAGAAACTAACACAATTTTCAGGTTTAAAAAGGGCAACGGAACTTGGGATTCCAAGCCAGTCTCCCATGCTGGTACTTGACAAGCCTTAAGCTGCATTGCTGCTGCGATCTGACGAGAGCAGGCACATTCAGCTTAGAATGGCCGGTGACAGCAGCTTTTCAATTTGAACCTTCTTTTACCATCTTTGAAAGAGAAACTAACACAATTTTCAGGTTCAAAAAGGTCAACGGAACTTGGGATTCGCAGCCAGTCTCCCATGCTGGTACTTGCCAAGAGTTAAGCTGCATTGCTGCTGCGTTCTGACGAGAGCAGGCACATTCAGCTTAGAATGGCCGGTGACAGCAGCTTTTCAATTTGAACCTTCTTTTACCATCTTTGAAAGAGAAACTAACACAATTTTCAGGTTCAAAAAGGTCAACGGAACTTGGGATTCGCAGCCAGTCTCCCATGCTGGTACTTGCCAAGCCTTAAGCTGCATTGCTGCTGCAATCTGACGAGAGCAGGCACATTCAGCTTAGAATGGCCGTTGAAAGCAGCTGTTCAATTTGAACCTTCTTTTACTATCTTTGACAGGGAAACTAACACAATTTTCAGGTTCAAAAAGGTCAACGGGACTTGGGATTCCCAGCCAGTCTCCCATGCTGGTACTTGCCAAGCCTTAAGCTGCATTGCTGCTGCGATCTGATGAGAGCAGGCACATTCAGCTTAGAATGGCCGTTGACAGCAGCTGTTCAATTTGAACCTTTTTTTACCATCTTTGACAGAGATACTAACACAATTTTCAGGTTCAAAAAGGTCAACGGAACTTGGGATTCCCAGCCAGTCTCCCATGCTGGTACTTGCCAAGCCTTAAGCTGCATTGCTGCTGCGATCTGACGAGAGCAGGCACATTCAGCTTAGAATGGCCGTTGACAGCAGCTGTTCAATTTGAACCTTCTTTTACCATCTTTGACAGAGAAACTAATACAATTTTCAGGTTCAAAAAGGTCAACGGAACTTGGGATTCCCAGCCAGTCTCCCATTCCGGTAATTGCCAAGCCATAAGCTGCATTGCTGCTGCGATCTGACGAGAGCAGGCACATTCAGCTTAGAATGGCCATTGACAGCAGCTGTTCAATTTGAACCTTCTTTTACTATCTCATAGAGAAACTAACACAATATTCAGGTTCAAAAAGGTCAACGGAACTTGGGATTCCCAGCCAGTCTCCCATGCTGGTACTTGCCAAGCCTTAAGCTGCATTGCTGCTGCGATCTGACGAGAGCAGGCACATTCAGCTTAGAATGGCCGTTGACAGCAGCTGTTCAATTTGAACCTTCTTTTACCATCTTTGACAGAGAAACTAACACAATTTTCAGGTTCAAAAAGGTCAACGGAACTTGGGAGTCCCAGCCAGTCTCCCATGCTGGTACTTGCCAAGCCTAAAGCTGCATTGCCGCTGCGATCTGATGAGAGCAGGCACATTCAGCTTAGAATGGCCGGTGACAGCAGCTTTTCAATTTGAACCTTCTTTTACCATCTTTGAAAGAGAAACTAACACAATTTTCAGGTTCAAAAAGGTCAACGGAACTTGGGATTCCCAGCCAGTCTCCCATGCTGGTACTTGCCAAGCCTTAAGCTGCATTGCCGCTGCGATCTGATGAGAGCAGGCACATTCAGCTTAGAATGGCCGTTGACAGCAGCTGTTCAATTTGAACCTTCTTTTACTATCTCATAGAGAAACTAACACAATTTTCAGGTTCAAAAAGGTCAACGGAACTTGGGATTCCCAGCCAGTCTCCCATTCTGGTACTTGCCAAGCCTTAAGCTGCATTGCTGCTGCGATCTGACGAGAGCAGGCACATTCAGCTTAGAATGGCCGTTGACAGCAGCTGTTCAATTTGAACCTTCTTTTACTATCTCATAGAGAAACTAACACAATTTTCAGGTTCAAAAAGGTCAACAGAACTTGGGATTCCCAGCCAGTCTCCCATTCTGGTACTTGCCAACCCTTAAGCTACATTGCTTCTGCGATCTGACGAGAGCAGGCACATTCAGCTTAGAATGGCCGTTGACAGCAGCTGTTCAATTTGAACCTTCTTTTACTATCTCATAGAGAAACTAACACAATTTTCAGGTTCAAAAAGGTCAACGGAACTTGGGATTCCCAGCCAGTCTCCCATGCTGGTACTTGCCAAGCCTTAAACTGCATTGCTGCTGCGATCTGACGAGAGCAGGCACATTCAGCTTAGAATGGCCGTTGACAGCAGCTGTTCAATTTGAACCTTCTTTTACCATCTTTGACAGAGAAACTAATACAATTTTCAGGTTCAAAAAGGTCAACGGAACTTGGGATTCCCAGCCAGTCTCCCATGCTGGTACTTGCCAAGAGTTAAGCTGCATTGCTGCTACGTTCTGACGAGAGCAGGAACATTCAGCTTAGAATGGCCGGTGACAGCAGCTTTTCAATTTGAACCTTCTTTTACCATCTTTGAAAGAGAAACTAACACAATTTTCAGGTTCAAAAAGGTCAACGGAACTTGGGATTCGCAGCCAGTCTCCCATGCTGGTACTTGCCAAGCCTTAAGCTGCATTGCTGCTGCAATCTGACGAGAGCAGGCACATTCAGCTTAGAATGGCCGTTGAAAGCAGCTGTTCAATTTGAACCTTCTTTTACTATCTTTGACAGGGAAACTAACACAATTTTCAGGTTCAAAAAGGTCAACGGGACTTGGGATTCCCAGCCAGTCTCCCATGCTGGTACTTGCCAAGCCTTAAGCTGCATTGCTGCTGCGATCTGACGAGAGCAGGCACATTCAGCTTAGAATGGCCGTTGACAGCAGCTGTTCAATTTGAACCTTCTTTTACCATCTTTGACAGAGAAACTAACAGAATTTTCAGGTTCAAAAAGGTCAACGGAACTTGGGATTCCCAGCCAGTCTCCCATGCTGGTACTTGCCAAGCCTTAAGCTGCATTGCTGCTGCGATCTGATGAGAGCAGGCACATTCAGCTTAGAATGGCCGTTGACAGCAGCTGTTCAATTTGAACCTTTTTTTACCATCTTTGACAGAGATACTAACACAATTTTCAGGTTCAAAAAGGTCAACGGAACTTGGGATTCCCAGCCAGTCTCCCATGCTGGTACTTGCCAAGCCTTAAGCTGCATTGCTGCTGCGATCTGACGAGAGCAGGCACATTCAGCTTAGAATGGCCGTTGACAGCAGCTGTTCAATTTGAACCTTCTTTTACCATCTTTGACAGAGAAACTAATACAATTTTCAGGTTCAAAAAGGTCAACGGAACTTGGGATTCCCAGCCAGTCTCCCATTCCGGTAATTGCCAAGCCATAAGCTGCATTGCTGCTGCGATCTGACGAGAGCAGGCACATTCAGCTTAGAATGGCCGTTGACAGCAGCTGTTCAATTTGAACCTTCTTTTACTATCTCATAGAGAAACTAACACAATATTCAGGTTCAAAAAGGTCAACGGAACTTGGGATTCCCAGCCAGTCTCCCATGCTGGTACTTGCCAAGCCTTAAGCTGCATTGCTGCTGCGATCTGACGAGAGCAGGCACATTCAGCTTAGAATGGCCGTTGACAGCAGCTGTTCAATTTGAACCTTCTTTTACCATCTTTGACAGAGAAACTAACACAATTTTCAGGTTCAAAAAGGTCAACGGAACTTGGGAGTCCCAGCCAGTCTCCCATGCTGGTACTTGCCAAGCCTAAAGCTGCATTGCCGCTGCGATCTGATGAGAGCAGGCACATTCAGCTTAGAATGGCCGGTGACAGCAGCTTTTCAATTTGAACCTTCTTTTACCATCTTTGAAAGAGAAACTAACACAATTTTCAGGTTCAAAAAGGTCAACGGAACTTGGGATTCCCAGCCAGTCTCCCATGCTGGTACTTGCCAAGCCTTAAGCTGCATTGCCGCTGCGATCTGATGAGAGCAGGCCCATGCAGCTTAGAATGGCCGTTGACAGCAGCTTTTCAATTTGAACCTTCTTTTACCATCTTTGACAGAGAAACTAACACAATTTTCAGGTTCAAAAAGGTCAACGGAACTTGGAATTCCCAGCCAGTCTCCCATGCTGGTACTTGCCAAACCTGAAGCTGCATTGCTGCTGCGATCTGATGAGAGCAGGCACATTCAGCTTAGAATGGCCGTTGACAGCAGCTGTTCAATTTGAACCTTCTTTTACTATTTCATAGAGAAACTAACACAATTTTCAGGTTCAAAAAGGTCAACGGAACTTGGGATTCCCAGCCAGTCTCCCATGCTGGTACTTGCCAAGCCTTAAGCTGCATTGCTGCTGCGATCTGACGAGAGCAGGCACATTCAGCTTAGAATGGCCGTTGACAGCAGCTGTTCAATTTGAACCTTCTTTTACTATCTCATAGAGAAACTAACACAATTTTCAGGTTCAAAAAGGTCAACGGAACTTGGGATTCCCAGCCAGTCTCCCATGCTGGTACTTGCCAAGCCTTAAGCTGCATTGCTGCTGCGATCTGACGAGAGCAGGCACATTCAGCTTAGAATGGCCGTTGACAGCAGCTGTTCAATTTGAACCTTCTTTTACCATCTTTGACAGAGAAACTAACACAATTTTCAGGTTCAAAAAGGTCAACGGAACTTGGGATTCCCAGCCAGTCTCCCATGCTGGTACTTGCCAAGCCTTAAACTGCATTGCTGCTGCGATCTGACGAGAGCAGGCACATTCAGCTTAGAATGGCCGTTGACAGCAGCTGTTCAATTTGAACCTTCTTTTACCATCTTTGACAGAGAAACTAACACAATTTTCAGGTTCAAAAAGATCAACGGAACTTGGGATTCCCAGCCAGTCTCCCATGCTGGTACTTGCCAAGCCTTAAGCTGCATTGCTGCTGCGATCTGACGAGAGCAGGCACATTCAGCTTAGAATGGCCGTTGACAGCAGCTGTTCAATTTGAACCTTCTTTTACTATCTCATAGAGAAACTAACACAATTTTCAGGTTCAAAAAGGTCAACGGAACTTGGGATTCCCAGCCAGTCTCCCATGCTGGTACTTGCCAAGCCTTAAGCTGCATTGCTGCTGCGATCTGACGAGAGCAGGCACATTCAGCTTAGAATGGCCGTTGACAGCAGCTGTTCAATTTGAACCTTCTTTTACCATCTTTGACAGAGAAACTAACACAATTTTCAGGTTCAAAAAGGTCAACGGAACTTGGGATTCCCAGCCAGTCTCCCATGCTGGTACTTGCCAAGCCTTAAACTGCATTGCTGCTGCGATCTGACGAGAGCAGGCACATTCAGCTTAGAATGGCCGTTGACAGCAGCTGTTCAATTTGAACCTTCTTTTACCATCTTTGACAGAGAAACTAACACAATTTTCAGGTTCAAAAAGATCAACGGAACTTGGGATTCCCAGCCAGTCTCCCATGCTGGTACTTGCCAAGCCTTAAGCTGCATTGCTGCTGCGATCTGACGAGAGCAGGCACATTCAGCTTAGAATGGCCGTTGACAGCAGCTGTTCAATTTGAACCTTCTTTTACTATCTCATAGAGAAACTAACACAATTTTCAGGTTCAAAAAGGTCAACGGAACTTGGGATTCCCAGCCAGTCTCCCATGCTGGTACTTGCCAAGCCTTAAGCTACATTGCTGCTGCGATCTGACGAGAGCAGGCACATTCAGCTTAGAATGGCCGTTGACAGCAGCTGTTCAATTCGAACCTTCTTTTACTATCTTATAGAGAAACTAACACAATTTTCAGGTTCAAAAAGGTCAACGGAACTTGGGATTCCCAGCCAGTCTCCCATGCTGGTACTTGCCAAGCCTTAAGCTGCATTGCTGCTGCGACCTGATGAGAGCAGGCACATTCAGCTTAGAATGGCCGTTGACAGCAGCTGTTCAATTTGAACCTTCTTTTACTATCTCATAGAGAAACTAACACAATTTTCAGGTTTAAAAAGGGCAACGGAACTTGGGATTCCAAGCCAGTCTCCCATGCTGGTACTTGACAAGCCTTAAGCTGCATTGCTGCTGCGATCTGACGAGAGCAGGCACATTCAGCTTAGAATGGCCGGTGACAGCAGCTTTTCAATTTGAACCTTCTTTTACCATCTTTGAAAGAGAAACTAACACAATTTTCAGGTTCAAAAAGGTCAACGGAACTTGGGATTCGCAGCCAGTCTCCCATGCTGGTACTTGCCAAGAGTTAAGCTGCATTGCTGCTGCGTTCTGACGAGAGCAGGCACATTCAGCTTAGAATGGCCGGTGACAGCAGCTTTTCAATTTGAACCTTCTTTTACCATCTTTGAAAGAGAAACTAACACAATTTTCAGGTTCAAAAAGGTCAACGGAACTTGGGATTCGCAGCCAGTCTCCCATGCTGGTACTTGCCAAGCCTTAAGCTGCATTGCTGCTGCAATCTGACGAGAGCAGGCACATTCAGCTTAGAATGGCCGTTGAAAGCAGCTGTTCAATTTGAACCTTCTTTTACTATCTTTGACAGGGAAACTAACACAATTTTCAGGTTCAAAAAGGTCAACGGGACTTGGGATTCCCAGCCAGTCTCCCATGCTGGTACTTGCCAAGCCTTAAGCTGCATTGCTGCTGCGATCTGATGAGAGCAGGCACATTCAGCTTAGAATGGCCGTTGACAGCAGCTGTTCAATTTGAACCTTTTTTTACCATCTTTGACAGAGATACTAACACAATTTTCAGGTTCAAAAAGGTCAACGGAACTTGGGATTCCCAGCCAGTCTCCCATGCTGGTACTTGCCAAGCCTTAAGCTGCATTGCTGCTGCGATCTGACGAGAGCAGGCACATTCAGCTTAGAATGGCCGTTGACAGCAGCTGTTCAATTTGAACCTTCTTTTACCATCTTTGACAGAGAAACTAATACAATTTTCAGGTTCAAAAAGGTCAACGGAACTTGGGATTCCCAGCCAGTCTCCCATTCCGGTAATTGCCAAGCCATAAGCTGCATTGCTGCTGCGATCTGACGAGAGCAGGCACATTCAGCTTAGAATGGCCATTGACAGCAGCTGTTCAATTTGAACCTTCTTTTACTATCTCATAGAGAAACTAACACAATATTCAGGTTCAAAAAGGTCAACGGAACTTGGGATTCCCAGCCAGTCTCCCATGCTGGTACTTGCCAAGCCTTAAGCTGCATTGCTGCTGCGATCTGACGAGAGCAGGCACATTCAGCTTAGAATGGCCGTTGACAGCAGCTGTTCAATTTGAACCTTCTTTTACCATCTTTGACAGAGAAACTAACACAATTTTCAGGTTCAAAAAGGTCAACGGAACTTGGGAGTCCCAGCCAGTCTCCCATGCTGGTACTTGCCAAGCCTAAAGCTGCATTGCCGCTGCGATCTGATGAGAGCAGGCACATTCAGCTTAGAATGGCCGGTGACAGCAGCTTTTCAATTTGAACCTTCTTTTACCATCTTTGAAAGAGAAACTAACACAATTTTCAGGTTCAAAAAGGTCAACGGAACTTGGGATTCCCAGCCAGTCTCCCATGCTGGTACTTGCCAAGCCTTAAGCTGCATTGCCGCTGCGATCTGATGAGAGCAGGCACATTCAGCTTAGAATGGCCGTTGACAGCAGCTGTTCAATTTGAACCTTCTTTTACTATCTCATAGAGAAACTAACACAATTTTCAGGTTCAAAAAGGTCAACGGAACTTGGGATTCCCAGCCAGTCTCCCATTCTGGTACTTGCCAAGCCTTAAGCTGCATTGCTGCTGCGATCTGACGAGAGCAGGCACATTCAGCTTAGAATGGCCGTTGACAGCAGCTGTTCAATTTGAACCTTCTTTTACTATCTCATAGAGAAACTAACACAATTTTCAGGTTCAAAAAGGTCAACAGAACTTGGGATTCCCAGCCAGTCTCCCATTCTGGTACTTGCCAACCCTTAAGCTACATTGCTTCTGCGATCTGACGAGAGCAGGCACATTCAGCTTAGAATGGCCGTTGACAGCAGCTGTTCAATTTGAACCTTCTTTTACTATCTCATAGAGAAACTAACACAATTTTCAGGTTCAAAAAGGTCAACGGAACTTGGGATTCCCAGCCAGTCTCCCATGCTGGTACTTGCCAAGCCTTAAACTGCATTGCTGCTGCGATCTGACGAGAGCAGGCACATTCAGCTTAGAATGGCCGTTGACAGCAGCTGTTCAATTTGAACCTTCTTTTACCATCTTTGACAGAGAAACTAATACAATTTTCAGGTTCAAAAAGGTCAACGGAACTTGGGATTCCCAGCCAGTCTCCCATGCTGGTACTTGCCAAGCCTTAAGCTGCATTGCTGCTGCGATCTGATGAGAGCAGGCACATTCAGCTTAGAATGGCCATTGACAGCAGCTGTTCAATTTGAACCTTCTTTTACTATCTCATAGAGAAACTAACACAATTTTCAGGTTCAAAAAGGTCAACGGAACTTGGGATTCCCAGCCAGTCTCCCATTCTGGTACTTGCCAAGCCTTAAGCTGCATTGCTGCTGCGATCTGACGAGAGCAGGCACATTCAGCTTAGAATGGCCGTTGACAGCAGCTGTTCAATTTGAACCTTCTTTTACTATCTCATAGAGAAACTAACACAATTTTCAGGTTCAAAAAGGTCAACGGAACTTGGGATTCCCAGCCAGTCTCCCATGCTGGTACTTGCCAAGCCATAAGCTGCATTGCTGCTGCAATCTGACGAGAGCAGGCACATTCAGCTTAGAATGGCCGTTGACAGCAGCTGTTCAATTTGAACCTTCTTTTACCATCTTTGACAGAGAAACTAACACAATTTTCAGGTTCAAAAAGGTCAACGGAACTTGGGATTCCCAGCCAGTCTCCCATGCTGGTACTTGCCAAGCCTTAAGCTGCATTGCTGCTGCGATCTGATGAGAGCAGGCACATTCAGCTTAGAATGGCCGTTGACAGCAGCTGTTCAATTTGAACCTTCTTTTACTATCTCATAGAGAAACTAACACAATTTTCAGGTTCAAAAAGGTCAACGGAAATTGGGATTCCCAGCCAGTCTCCCATTCTGGTACTTGCCAAGCCTTAAGCTGCATTGCTGCTGCGATCTGGCGAGAGCAGGCACATTCAGCTTAGAATGGCCGTTGACAGCAGCTGTTCAATTTGAACCTTCTTTTACTATCTCATAGAGAAACTAACACAACTTTCAGGTTCAAAAGGGTCAACGGAACTTGGGATTCCCAGCCAGTCTCCCATGCTGGTACTTGCCAAGCCTTAAGCTGCATTGCTGCTGCGATCTGATGAGAGCAGGCACATTCAGCTTAGAATGGCCGTTGAGAGCAGCTGTTCAATTTGAACCTTCTTTTACTATCTCATAGAGAAACTAACACAATTTTCAGGTTCAAAAATGTCAACGGAACTTGGGATTCCCAGCCAGTCTCCCATGCTGGTACTTGCCAAGCCTTAAGCTGCATTGCTGCTGCGATCTGACGAGAGCAGGCACATTCAGCTTAGAATGGCCGTTGACAGCAGCTGTTCAATTTGAACCTTCTTTTACCATCTTTGACAGAGAAACTAACACAATTTTCAGGTTCAAAAAGGTCAGCGGAACTTGGGATTCCCAGCCAGTCTCCCATGCTGGTACTTGCCAAGCCTTAAGCTACATTGCTGCTGCGATCTGACGAGAGCAGGCACATTCAGCTTAGAATGGCCGTTGACAGCAGCTGTTCAATTTGAACCTTCTTTTACTATCTCATAGAGAAACTAACACAATTTTCAGGTTCAAAAAGGTCAACGGAACTTGGGATTCCCAGCCAGTCTCCCATGCTGGTACTTGCCAAGCCTTAAGCTGCATTGCTGCTGCGACCTGATGAGAGCAGGCACATTCAGCTTAGAATGGCCGTTGACAGCAGCTGTTCAATTTGAACCTTCTTTTACTATCTCATAGAGAAACTAACACAATTTTCAGGTTTAAAAAGGGCAACGGAACTTGGGATTCCAAGCCAGTCTCCCATGCTGGTACTTGCCAAACCTGAAGCTGCATTGCTGCTGCGATCTGATGAGAGCAGGCACATTCAGCTTAGAATGGCCGTTGACAGCAGCTGTTCAATTTGAACCTTCTTTTACTATTTCATAGAGAAACTAACACAATTTTCAGGTTCAAAAAGGTCAACGGAACTTGGGATTCCCAGCCAGTCTCCCATGCTGGTACTTGCCAAGCCTTAAGCTGCATTGCTGCTGCGATCTGACGAGAGCAGGCACATTCAGCTTAGAATGGCCGTTGACAGCAGCTGTTCAATTTGAACCTTCTTTTACTATCTCATAGAGAAACTAACACAATTTTCAGGTTCAAAAAGGTCAACGGAACTTGGGATTCCCAGCCAGTCTCCCATGCTGGTACTTGCCAAGCCTTAAGCTGCATTGCTGCTGCGACCTGATGAGAGCAGGCACATTCAGCTTAGAATGGCCGTTGACAGCAGCTGTTCAATTTGAACCTTCTTTTACTATCTCATAGAGAAACTAACACAATTTTCAGGTTTAAAAAGGGCAACGGAACTTGGGATTCCAAGCCAGTCTCCCATGCTGGTACTTGACAAGCCTTAAGCTGCATTGCTGCTGCGATCTGACGAGAGCAGGCACATTCAGCTTAGAATGGCCGGTGACAGCAGCTTTTCAATTTGAACCTTCTTTTACCATCTTTGAAAGAGAAACTAACACAATTTTCAGGTTCAAAAAGGTCAACGGAACTTGGGATTCGCAGCCAGTCTCCCATGCTGGTACTTGCCAAGAGTTAAGCTGCATTGCTGCTGCGTTCTGACGAGAGCAGGCACATTCAGCTTAGAATGGCCGGTGACAGCAGCTTTTCAATTTGAACCTTCTTTTACCATCTTTGAAAGAGAAACTAACACAATTTTCAGGTTCAAAAAGGTCAACGGAACTTGGGATTCGCAGCCAGTCTCCCATGCTGGTACTTGCCAAGCCTTAAGCTGCATTGCTGCTGCAATCTGACGAGAGCAGGCACATTCAGCTTAGAATGGCCGTTGAAAGCAGCTGTTCAATTTGAACCTTCTTTTACTATCTTTGACAGGGAAACTAACACAATTTTCAGGTTCAAAAAGGTCAACGGGACTTGGGATTCCCAGCCAGTCTCCCATGCTGGTACTTGCCAAGCCTTAAGCTGCATTGCTGCTGCGATCTGATGAGAGCAGGCACATTCAGCTTAGAATGGCCGTTGACAGCAGCTGTTCAATTTGAACCTTTTTTTACCATCTTTGACAGAGATACTAACACAATTTTCAGGTTCAAAAAGGTCAACGGAACTTGGGATTCCCAGCCAGTCTCCCATGCTGGTACTTGCCAAGCCTTAAGCTGCATTGCTGCTGCGATCTGACGAGAGCAGGCACATTCAGCTTAGAATGGCCGTTGACAGCAGCTGTTCAATTTGAACCTTCTTTTACCATCTTTGACAGAGAAACTAATACAATTTTCAGGTTCAAAAAGGTCAACGGAACTTGGGATTCCCAGCCAGTCTCCCATTCCGGTAATTGCCAAGCCATAAGCTGCATTGCTGCTGCGATCTGACGAGAGCAGGCACATTCAGCTTAGAATGGCCATTGACAGCAGCTGTTCAATTTGAACCTTCTTTTACTATCTCATAGAGAAACTAACACAATATTCAGGTTCAAAAAGGTCAACGGAACTTGGGATTCCCAGCCAGTCTCCCATGCTGGTACTTGCCAAGCCTTAAGCTGCATTGCTGCTGCGATCTGACGAGAGCAGGCACATTCAGCTTAGAATGGCCGTTGACAGCAGCTGTTCAATTTGAACCTTCTTTTACCATCTTTGACAGAGAAACTAACACAATTTTCAGGTTCAAAAAGGTCAACGGAACTTGGGAGTCCCAGCCAGTCTCCCATGCTGGTACTTGCCAAGCCTAAAGCTGCATTGCCGCTGCGATCTGATGAGAGCAGGCACATTCAGCTTAGAATGGCCGGTGACAGCAGCTTTTCAATTTGAACCTTCTTTTACCATCTTTGAAAGAGAAACTAACACAATTTTCAGGTTCAAAAAGGTCAACGGAACTTGGGATTCCCAGCCAGTCTCCCATGCTGGTACTTGCCAAGCCTTAAGCTGCATTGCCGCTGCGATCTGATGAGAGCAGGCACATTCAGCTTAGAATGGCCGTTGACAGCAGCTGTTCAATTTGAACCTTCTTTTACTATCTCATAGAGAAACTAACACAATTTTCAGGTTCAAAAAGGTCAACGGAACTTGGGATTCCCAGCCAGTCTCCCATTCTGGTACTTGCCAAGCCTTAAGCTGCATTGCTGCTGCGATCTGACGAGAGCAGGCACATTCAGCTTAGAATGGCCGTTGACAGCAGCTGTTCAATTTGAACCTTCTTTTACTATCTCATAGAGAAACTAACACAATTTTCAGGTTCAAAAAGGTCAACAGAACTTGGGATTCCCAGCCAGTCTCCCATTCTGGTACTTGCCAACCCTTAAGCTGCATTGCTTCTGCGATCTGACGAGAGCAGGCACATTCAGCTTAGAATGGCCGTTGACAGCAGCTGTTCAATTTGAACCTTCTTTTACTATCTCATAGAGAAACTAACACAATTTTCAGGTTCAAAAAGGTCAACGGAACTTGGGATTCCCAGCCAGTCTCCCATGCTGGTACTTGCCAAGCCTTAAACTGCATTGCTGCTGCGATCTGACGAGAGCAGGCACATTCAGCTTAGAATGGCCGTTGACAGCAGCTGTTCAATTTGAACCTTCTTTTACCATCTTTGACAGAGAAACTAATACAATTTTCAGGTTCAAAAAGGTCAACGGAACTTGGGATTCCCAGCCAGTCTCCCATGCTGGTACTTGCCAAGCCTTAAGCTGCATTGCTGCTGCGATCTGATGAGAGCAGGCACATTCAGCTTAGAATGGCCATTGACAGCAGCTGTTCAATTTGAACCTTCTTTTACTATCTCATAGAGAAACTAACACAATTTTCAGGTTCAAAAAGGTCAACGGAACTTGGGATTCCCAGCCAGTCTCCCATTCTGGTACTTGCCAAGCCTTAAGCTGCATTGCTGCTGCGATCTGACGAGAGCAGGCACATTCAGCTTAGAATGGCCGTTGACAGCAGCTGTTCAATTTGAACCTTCTTTTACTATCTCATAGAGAAACTAACACAATTTTCAGGTTCAAAAAGGTCAACGGAACTTGGGATTCCCAGCCAGTCTCCCATGCTGGTACTTGCCAAGCCATAAGCTGCATTGCTGCTGCAATCTGACGAGAGCAGGCACATTCAGCTTAGAATGGCCGTTGACAGCAGCTGTTCAATTTGAACCTTCTTTTACCATCTTTGACAGAGAAACTAACACAATTTTCAGGTTCAAAAAGGTCAACGGAACTTGGGATTCCCAGCCAGTCTCCCATGCTGGTACTTGCCAAGCCTTAAGCTGCATTGCTGCTGCGATCTGATGAGAGCAGGCACATTCAGCTTAGAATGGCCGTTGACAGCAGCTGTTCAATTTGAACCTTCTTTTACTATCTCATAGAGAAACTAACACAATTTTCAGGTTCAAAAAGGTCAACGGAAATTGGGATTCCCAGCCAGTCTCCCATTCTGGTACTTGCCAAGCCTTAAGCTGCATTGCTGCTGCGATCTGGCGAGAGCAGGCACATTCAGCTTAGAATGGCCGTTGACAGCAGCTGTTCAATTTGAACCTTCTTTTACTATCTCATAGAGAAACTAACACAACTTTCAGGTTCAAAAAGGTCAACGGAACTTGGGATTCCCAGCCAGTCTCCCATGCTGGTACTTGCCAAGCCTTAAGCTGCATTGCTGCTGCGATCTGATGAGAGCAGGCACATTCAGCTTAGAATGGCCGTTGAGAGCAGCTGTTCAATTTGAACCTTCTTTTACTATCTCATAGAGAAACTAACACAATTTTCAGGTTCAAAAATGTCAACGGAACTTGGGATTCCCAGCCAGTCTCCCATGCTGGTACTTGCCAAGCCTTAAGCTGCATTGCTGCTGCGATCTGACGAGAGCAGGCACATTCAGCTTAGAATGGCCGTTGACAGCAGCTGTTCAATTTGAACCTTCTTTTACCATCTTTGACAGAGAAACTAACACAATTTTCAGGTTCAAAAAGGTCAACGGAACTTGGGATTCCCAGCCAGTCTCCCATGCTGGTACTTGCCAAGCCTTAAGCTACATTGCTGCTGCGATCTGACGAGAGCAGGCACATTCAGCTTAGAATGGCCGTTGACAGCAGCTGTTCAATTTGAACCTTCTTTTACTATCTCATAGAGAAACTAACACAATTTTCAGGTTCAAAAAGGTCAACGGAACTTGGGATTCCCAGCCAGTCTCCCATGCTGGTACTTGCCAAGCCTTAAGCTGCATTGCTGCTGCGACCTGATGAGAGCAGGCACATTCAGCTTAGAATGGCCGTTGACAGCAGCTGTTCAATTTGAACCTTCTTTTACTATCTCATAGAGAAACTAACACAATTTTCAGGTTTAAAAAGGGCAACGGAACTTGGGATTCCAAGCCAGTCTCCCATGCTGGTACTTGACAAGCCTTAAGCTGCATTGCTGCTGCGATCTGACGAGAGCAGGCACATTCAGCTTAGAATGGCCGGTGACAGCAGCTTTTCAATTTGAACCTTCTTTTACCATCTTTGAAAGAGAAACTAACACAATTTTCAGGTTCAAAAAGGTCAACGGAACTTGGGATTCGCAGCCAGTCTCCCATGCTGGTACTTGCCAAGAGTTAAGCTGCATTGCTGCTGCGTTCTGACGAGAGCAGGCACATTCAGCTTAGAATGGCCGGTGACAGCAGCTTTTCAATTTGAACCTTCTTTTACCATCTTTGAAAGAGAAACTAACACAATTTTCAGGTTCAAAAAGGTCAACGGAACTTGGGATTCGCAGCCAGTCTCCCATGCTGGTACTTGCCAAGCCTTAAGCTGCATTGCTGCTGCAATCTGACGAGAGCAGGCACATTCAGCTTAGAATGGCCGTTGAAAGCAGCTGTTCAATTTGAACCTTCTTTTACTATCTTTGACAGGGAAACTAACACAATTTTCAGGTTCAAAAGGGTCAACGGGACTTGGGATTCCCAGCCAGTCTCCCATGCTGGTACTTGCCAAGCCTTAAGCTGCATTGCTGCTGCGATCTGACGAGAGCAGGCACATTCAGCTTAGAATGGCCGTTGACAGCAGCTGTTCAATTTGAACCTTCTTTTACCATCTTTGACAGAGAAACTAACACAATTTTCAGGTTCAAAAAGGTCAACGGAACTTGGGATTCCCAGCCAGTCTCCCATGCTGGTACTTGCCAAGCCTTAAGCTGCATTGCTGCTGCGATCTGATGAGAGCAGGCACATTCAGCTTAGAATGGCCGTTGACAGCAGCTGTTCAATTTGAACCTTTTTTTACCATCTTTGACAGAGATACTAACACAATTTTCAGGTTCAAAAAGGTCAACGGAACTTGGGATTCCCAGCCAGTCTCCCATGCTGGTACTTGCCAAGCCTTAAGCTGCATTGCTGCTGCGATCTGACGAGAGCAGGCACATTCAGCTTAGAATGGCCGTTGACAGCAGCTGTTCAATTTGAACCTTCTTTTACCATCTTTGACAGAGAAACTAATACAATTTTCAGGTTCAAAAAGGTCAACGGAACTTGGGATTCCCAGCCAGTCTCCCATTCCGGTAATTGCCAAGCCATAAGCTGCATTGCTGCTGCGATCTGACGAGAGCAGGCACATTCAGCTTAGAATGGCCGTTGACAGCAGCTGTTCAATTTGAACCTTCTTTTACTATCTCATAGAGAAACTAACACAATATTCAGGTTCAAAAAGGTCAACGGAACTTGGGATTCCCAGCCATTCTCCCATGCTGGTACTTGCCAAGCCTTAAGCTGCATTGCTGCTGCGATCTGACGAGAGCAGGCACATTCAGCTTAGAATGGCCGTTGACAGAAGCTGTTCAATTTGAACCTTCTTTTACCATCTTTGACAGAGAAACTAACACAATTTTCAGGTTCAAAAAGGTCAACGGAACTTGGGAGTCCCAGCCAGTCTCCCATGCTGGTACTTGCCAAGCCTTAAGCTGCATTGCTGCTGCGATCTGACGAGAGCAGGCACATTCAGCTTAGAATGGCCGTTGACAGCAGCTGTTCAATTTGAACCTTCTTTTACCATCTTTGACAGAGAAACTAACAGAATTTTCAGGTTCAAAAAGGTCAACGGAACTTGGGATTCCCAGCCAGTCTCCCATGCTGGTACTTGCCAAGCCTTAAGCTGCATTGCTGCTGCGATCTGATGAGAGCAGGCACATTCAGCTTAGAATGGCCGTTGACAGCAGCTGTTCAATTTGAACCTTTTTTTACCATCTTTGACAGAGATACTAACACAATTTTCAGGTTCAAAAAGGTCAACGGAACTTGGGATTCCCAGCCAGTCTCCCATGCTGGTACTTGCCAAGCCTTAAGCTGCATTGCTGCTGCGATCTGACGAGAGCAGGCACATTCAGCTTAGAATGGCCGTTGACAGCAGCTGTTCAATTTGAACCTTCTTTTACCATCTTTGACAGAGAAACTAATACAATTTTCAGGTTCAAAAAGGTCAACGGAACTTGGGATTCCCAGCCAGTCTCCCATTCCGGTAATTGCCAAGCCATAAGCTGCATTGCTGCTGCGATCTGACGAGAGCAGGCACATTCAGCTTAGAATGGCCGTTGACAGCAGCTGTTCAATTTGAACCTTCTTTTACTATCTCATAGAGAAACTAACACAATATTCAGGTTCAAAAAGGTCAACGGAACTTGGGATTCCCAGCCATTCTCCCATGCTGGTACTTGCCAAGCCTTAAGCTGCATTGCTGCTGCGATCTGACGAGAGCAGGCACATTCAGCTTAGAATGGCCGTTGACAGAAGCTGTTCAATTTGAACCTTCTTTTACCATCTTTGACAGAGAAACTAACACAATTTTCAGGTTCAAAAAGGTCAACGGAACTTGGGAGTCCCAGCCAGTCTCCCATGCTGGTACTTGCCAAGCCTAAAGCTGCATTGCCGCTGCGATCTGATGAGAGCAGGCACATTCAGCTTAGAATGGCCGGTGACAGCAGCTTTTCAATTTGAACCTTCTTTTACCATCTTTGAAAGAGAAACTAACACAATTTTCAGGTTCAAAAAGGTCAACGGAACTTGGGATTCCCAGCCAGTCTCCCATGCTGGTACTTGCCAAGCCTTAAGCTGCATTGCCGCTGCGATCTGATGAGAGCAGGCACATTCAGCTTAGAATGGCCGTTGACAGCAGCTGTTCAATTTGAACCTTCTTTTACTATCTCATAGAGAAACTAACACAATTTTCAGGTTCAAAAAGGTCAACGGAACTTGGGATTCCCAGCCAGTCTCCCATTCTGGTACTTGCCAAGCCTTAAGCTGCATTGCTACTGCGATCTGACGAGAGCAGGCACATTCAGCTTAGAATGGCCGTTGACAGCAGCTGTTCAATTTGAACCTTCTTTTACTATCTCATAGAGAAACTAACACAATTTTCAGGTTCAAAAAGGTCAACGGAACTTGGGATTCCCAGCCAGTCTCCCATTCTGGTACTTGCCAAGCCTTAAGCTGCATTGCTTCTGCGATCTGACGAGAGCAGGCACATTCAGCTTAGAATGGCCGTTGACAGCAGCTGTTCAATTTGAACCTTCTTTTACTATCTCATAGAGAAACTAACACAATTTTCAGGTTCAAAAAGGTCAACGGAACTTGGGATTCCCAGCCAGTCTCCCATGCTGGTACTTGCCAAGCCTTAAACTGCATTGCTGCTGCGATCTGACGAGAGCAGGCACATTCAGCTTAGAATGGCCGTTGACAGCAGCTGTTCAATTTGAACCTTCTTTTACCATCTTTGACAGAGAAACTAATACAATTTTCAGGTTCAAAAAGGTCAACGGAACTTGGGATTCCCAGCCAGTCTCCCATGCTGGTACTTGCCAAGCCTTAAGCTGCATTGCTGCTGCGATCTGATGAGAGCAGGCACATTCAGCTTAGAATGGCCATTGACAGCAGCTGTTCAATTTGAACCTTCTTTTACTATCTCATAGAGAAACTAACACAATTTTCAGGTTCAAAAAGGTCAACGGAACTTGGGATTCCCAGCCAGTCTCCCATTCTGGTACTTGCCAAGCCTTAAGCTGCATTGCTGCTGCGATCTGACGAGAGCAGGCACATTCAGCTTAGAATGGCCGTTGACAGCAGCTGTTCAATTTGAACCTTCTTTTACTATCTCATAGAGAAACTAACACAATTTTCAGGTTCAAAAAGGTCAACGGAACTTGGGATTCCCAGCCAGTCTCCCATGCTGGTACTTGCCAAGCCTTAAGCTGCATTGCTGCTGCAATCTGACGAGAGCAGGCACATTCAGCTTAGAATGGCCGTTGACAGCAGCTGTTCAATTTGAACCTTCTTTTACCATCTTTGACAGAGAAACTAACACACTTTTCAGGTTCAAAAAGGTCAACGGAACTTGGGATTCCCAGCCAGTCTCCCATGCTGGTACTTGGCAAGCCTTAAGCTGCATTGCTGCTGCGATCTGATGAGAGCAGGCACATTCAGCTTAGAATGGCCGTTGACAGCAGCTGTTCAATTTGAACCTTCTTTTACTATCTCATAGAGAAACTAACACAATTTTCAGGTTCAAAAAGGTCAACGGAAATTGGGATTCCCAGCCAGTCTCCCATTCTGGTACTTTCCAAGCCTTAAGCTGCATTGCTGCTGCGATCTGGCGAGAGCAGGCACATTCAGCTTAGAATGGCCGTTGACAGCAGCTGTTCAATTTGAACCTTCTTTTACTATCTCATAGAGAAACTAACACAACTTTCAGGTTCAAAAAGGTCAACGGAACTTGGGATTCCCAGCCAGTCTCCCATGCTGGTACTTGCCAAGCCTTAAGCTGCATTGCTGCTGCGATCTGATGAGAGCAGGCACATTCAGCTTAGAATGGCCGTTGACAGCAGCTGTTCAATTTGAACCTTCTTTTACTATCTCATAGAGAAACTAACACAATTTTCAGGTTCAAAAAGGTCAACGGAACTTGGGATTCCCAGCCAGTCTCCCATGCTGGTACTTGCCAAGCCTTAAGCTGCATTGCTGCTGCGATCTGACGAGAGCAGGCACATTCAGCTTAGAATGGCCGTTGACAGCAGCTGTTCAATTTGAACCTTCTTTTACCATCTTTGACAGAGAAACTAACACAATTTTCAGGTTCAAAAAGGTCAACGGAACTTGGGATTCCCAGCCAGTCTCCCATGCTGGTACTTGCCAAGCCTTAAGCTACATTGCTGCTGCGATCTGACGAGAGCAGGCACATTCAGCTTAGAATGGCCGTTGACAGCAGCTGTTCAATTTGAACCTTCTTTTACTATCTCATAGAGAAACTAACACAATTTTCAGGTTCAAAAAGGTCAACGGAACTTGGGATTCCCAGCCAGTCTCCCATGCTGGTACTTGCCAAGCCTTAAGCTGCATTGCTGCTGCGACCTGATGAGAGCAGGCACATTCAGCTTAGAATGGCCGTTGACAGCAGCTGTTCAATTTGAACCTTCTTTTACTATCTCATAGAGAAACTAACACAATTTTCAGGTTTAAAAAGGGCAACGGAACTTGGGATTCCAAGCCAGTCTCCCATGCTGGTACTTGACAAGCCTTAAGCTGCATTGCTGCTGCGATCTGACGAGAGCAGGCACATTCAGCTTAGAATGGCCGGTGACAGCAGCTTTTCAATTTGAACCTTCTTTTACCATCTTTGAAAGAGAAACTAACACAATTTTCAGGTTCAAAAAGGTCAACGGAACTTGGGATTCGCAGCCAGTCTCCCATGCTGGTACTTGCCAAGAGTTAAGCTGCATTGCTGCTGCGTTCTGACGAGAGCAGGCACATTCAGCTTAGAATGGCCGGTGACAGCAGCTTTTCAATTTGAACCTTCTTTTACCATCTTTGAAAGAGAAACTAACACAATTTTCAGGTTCAAAAAGGTCAACGGAACTTGGGATTCGCAGCCAGTCTCCCATGCTGGTACTTGCCAAGCCTTAAGCTGCATTGCTGCTGCGATCTGACGAGAGCAGGCACATTCAGCTTAGAATGGCCGTTGACAGCAGCTGTTCAATTTGAACCTTCTTTTACCATCTTTGACAGAGAAACTAACACAATTTTCAGGTTCAAAAAGGTCAACGGAACTTGGGATTCCCAGCCAGTCTCCCATGCTGGTACTTGCCAAGCCTTAAGCTACATTGCTGCTGCGATCTGACGAGAGCAGGCACATTCAGCTTAGAATGGCCGTTGACAGCAGCTGTTCAATTTGAACCTTCTTTTACTATCTCATAGAGAAACTAACACAATTTTCAGGTTCAAAAAGGTCAACGGAACTTGGGATTCCCAGCCAGTCTCCCATGCTGGTACTTGCCAAGCCTTAAGCTGCATTGCTGCTGCGACCTGATGAGAGCAGGCACATTCAGCTTAGAATGGCCGTTGACAGCAGCTGTTCAATTTGAACCTTCTTTTACTATCTCATAGAGAAACTAACACAATTTTCAGGTTTAAAAAGGGCAACGGAACTTGGGATTCCAAGCCAGTCTCCCATGCTGGTACTTGACAAGCCTTAAGCTGCATTGCTGCTGCGATCTGACGAGAGCAGGCACATTCAGCTTAGAATGGCCGGTGACAGCAGCTTTTCAATTTGAACCTTCTTTTACCATCTTTGAAAGAGAAACTAACACAATTTTCAGGTTCAAAAAGGTCAACGGAACTTGGGATTCGCAGCCAGTCTCCCATGCTGGTACTTGCCAAGAGTTAAGCTGCATTGCTGCTGCGTTCTGACGAGAGCAGGCACATTCAGCTTAGAATGGCCGGTGACAGCAGCTTTTCAATTTGAACCTTCTTTTACCATCTTTGAAAGAGAAACTAACACAATTTTCAGGTTCAAAAAGGTCAACGGAACTTGGGATTCGCAGCCAGTCTCCCATGCTGGTACTTGCCAAGCCTTAAGCTGCATTGCTGCTGCAATCTGACGAGAGCAGGCACATTCAGCTTAGAATGGCCGTTGAAAGCAGCTGTTCAATTTGAACCTTCTTTTACTATCTTTGACAGGGAAACTAACACAATTTTCAGGTTCAAAAAGGTCAACGGGACTTGGGATTCCCAGCCAGTCTCCCATGCTGGTACTTGCCAAGCCTTAAGCTGCATTGCTGCTGCGATCTGACGAGAGCAGGCACATTCAGCTTAGAATGGCCGTTGACAGCAGCTGTTCAATTTGAACCTTCTTTTACCATCTTTGACAGAGAAACTAACACAATTTTCAGGTTCAAAAAGGTCAACGGAACTTGGGATTCCCAGCCAGTCTCCCATGCTGGTACTTGCCAAGCCTTAAGCTGCATTGCTGCTGCGATCTGACGAGAGCAGGCACATTCAGCTTAGAATGGCCGTTGACAGCAGCTGTTCAATTTGAACCTTCTTTTACCATCTTTGACAGAGAAACTAATACAATTTTCAGGTTCAAAAAGGTCAACGGAACTTGGGATTCCCAGCCAGTCTCCCATTCCGGTAATTGCCAAGCCATAAGCTGCATTGCTGCTGCGATCTGACGAGAGCAGGCACATTCAGCTTAGAATGGCCGTTGACAGCAGCTGTTCAATTTGAACCTTCTTTTACCATCTTTGACAGAGAAACTAACACAATTTTCAGGTTCAAAAAGGTCAACGGAACTTGGGAGTCCCAGCCAGTCTCCCATGCTGGTACTTGCCAAGCCTAAAGCTGCATTGCCGCTGCGATCTGATGAGAGCAGGCACATTCAGCTTAGAATGGCCGGTGACAGCAGCTTTTCAATTTGAACCTTCTTTTACCATCTTTGAAAGAGAAACTAACACAATTTTCAGGTTCAAAAAGGTCAACGGAACTTGGGATTCCCAGCCAGTCTCCCATGCTGGTACTTGCCAAGCCTTAAGCTGCATTGCCGCTGCGATCTGATGAGAGCAGGCACATTCAGCTTAGAATGGCCGTTGACAGCAGCTGTTCAATTTGAACCTTCTTTTACTATCTCATAGAGAAACTAACACAATTTTCAGGTTCAAAAAGGTCAACGGAACTTGGGATTCCCAGCCAGTCTCGCATTCTGGTACTTGCCAAGCCTTAAGCTGCATTGCTGCTGCGATCTGACGAGAGCAGGCACATTCAGCTTAGAATGGCCGTTGACAGCAGCTGTTCAATTTGAACCTTCTTTTACTATCTCATAGAGAAACTAACACAATTTTCAGGTTCAAAAAGGTCAACGGAACTTGGGATTCCCAGCCAGTCTCCCATTCTGGTACTTGCCAAGCCTTAAGCTGCATTGCTTCTGCGATCTGACGAGAGCAGGCACATTCAGCTTAGAATGGCCGTTGACAGCAGCTGTTCAATTTGAACCTTCTTTTACTATCTCATAGAGAAACTAACACAATTTTCAGGTTCAAAAAGGTCAACGGAACTTGGGATTCCCAGCCAGTCTCCCATGCTGGTACTTGCCAAGCCTTAAACTGCATTGCTGCTGCGATCTGACGAGAGCAGGCACATTCAGCTTAGAATGGCCGTTGACAGCAGCTGTTCAATTTGAACCTTCTTTTACCATCTTTGACAGAGAAACTAATACAATTTTCAGGTTCAAAAAGGTCAACGGAACTTGGGATTCCCAGCCAGTCTCCCATGCTGGTACTTGCCAAGCCTTAAGCTGCATTGCTGCTGCGATCTGATGAGAGCAGGCACATTCAGCTTAGAATGGCCATTGACAGCAGCTGTTCAATTTGAACCTTCTTTTACTATCTCATAGAGAAACTAACACAATTTTCAGGTTCAAAAAGGTCAACGGAACTTGGGATTCCCAGCCAGTCTCCCATTCTGGTACTTGCCAAGCCTTAAGCTGCATTGCTGCTGCGATCTGACGAGAGCAGGCACATTCAGCTTAGAATGGCCGTTGACAGCAGCTGTTCAATTTGAACCTTCTTTTACTATCTCATAGAGAAACTAACACAATTTTCAGGTTCAAAAAGGTCAACGGAACTTGGGATTCCCAGCCAGTCTCCCATGCTGGTACTTGCCAAGCCTTAAGCTGCATTGCTGCCGCGATCTGGCGAGAGCAGGCACATTCAGCTTAGAATGGCCGTTGACAGCAGCTGTTCAATTTGAACCTTCTTTTACTATCTCATAGAGAAACTAACACAACTTTCAGGTTCAAAAAGGTCAACGGAACTTGGGATTCCCAGCCAGTCTCCCATGCTGGTACTTGCCAAGCCTTAAGCTGCATTGCTGCTGCGATCTGATGAGAGCAGGCACATTCAGCTTAGAATGGCCGTTGACAGCAGCTGTTCAATTTGAACCTTCTTTTACTATCTCATAGAGAAACTAACACAATTTTCAGGTTCAAAAAGGTCAACGGAACTTGGGATTCCCAGCCAGTCTCCCATGCTGGTACTTGCCAAGCCTTAAGCTGCATTGCTGCTGCGATCTGACGAGAGCAGGCACATTCAGCTTAGAATGGCCGTTGACAGCAGCTGTTCAATTTGAACCTTCTTTTACCATCTTTGACAGAGAAACTAACACAATTTTCAGGTTCAAAAAGGTCAACGGAACTTGGGATTCCCAGCCAGTCTCCCATGCTGGTACTTGCCAAGCCTTAAGCTACATTGCTGCTGCGATCTGACGAGAGCAGGCACATTCAGCTTAGAATGGCCGTTGACAGCAGCTGTTCAATTTGAACCTTCTTTTACTATCTCATAGAGAAACTAACACAATTTTCAGGTTCAAAAAGGTCAACGGAACTTGGGATTCCCAGCCAGTCTCCCATGCTGGTACTTGCCAAGCCTTAAGCTGCATTGCTGCTGCGACCTGATGAGAGCAGGCACATTAAGCTTAGAATGGCCGTTGACAGCAGCTGTTCAATTTGAACCTTCTTTTACTATCTCATAGAGAAACTAACACAATTTTCAGGTTTAAAAAGGGCAACGGAACTTGGGATTCCAAGCCAGTCTCCCATGCTGGTACTTGACAAGCCTTAAGCTGCATTGCTGCTGCGATCTGACGAGAGCAGGCACATTCAGCTTAGAATGGCCGGTGACAGCAGCTTTTCAATTTGAACCTTCTTTTACCATCTTTGAAAGAGAAACTAACACAATTTTCAGGTTCAAAAAGGTCAACGGAACTTGGGATTCGCAGCCAGTCTCCCATGCTGGTACTTGCCAAGAGTTAAGCTGCATTGCTGCTGCGTTCTGACGAGAGCAGGCACATTCAGCTTAGAATGGCCGGTGACAGCAGCTTTTCAATTTGAACCTTCTTTTACCATCTTTGAAAGAGAAACTAACACAATTTTCAGGTTCAAAAAGGTCAACGGAACTTGGGATTCGCAGCCAGTCTCCCATGCTGGTACTTGCCAAGCCTTAAGCTGCATTGCTGCTGCAATCTGACGAGAGCAGGCACATTCAGCTTAGAATGGCCGTTGAAAGCAGCTGTTCAATTTGAACCTTCTTTTACTATCTTTGACAGGGAAACTAACACAATTTTCAGGTTCAAAAAGGTCAACGGGACTTGGGATTCCCAGCCAGTCTCCCATGCTGGTACTTGCCAAGCCTTAAGCTGCATTGCTGCTGCGATCTGACGAGAGCAGGCACATTCAGCTTAGAATGGCCGTTGACAGCAGCTGTTCAATTTGAACCTTCTTTTACCATCTTTGACAGAGAAACTAACACAATTTTCAGGTTCAAAAAGGTCAACGGAACTTGGGATTCCCAGCCAGTCTCCCATGCTGGTACTTGCCAAGCCTTAAGCTGCATTGCTGCTGCGATCTGACGAGAGCAGGCACATTCAGCTTAGAATGGCCGTTGACAGCAGCTGTTCAATTTGAACCTTCTTTTACCATCTTTGACAGAGAAACTAATACAATTTTCAGGTTCAAAAAGGTCAACGGAACTTGGGATTCCCAGCCAGTCTCCCATTCCGGTAATTGCCAAGCCATAAGCTGCATTGCTGCTGCGATCTGACGAGAGCAGGCACATTCAGCTTAGAATGGCCGTTGACAGCAACTGTTCAATTTGAACCTTCTTTTACCATCTTTGACAGAGAAACTAACACAATTTTCAGGTTCAAAAAGGTCAACGGAACTTGGGAGTCCCAGCCAGTCTCCCATGCTGGTACTTGCCAAGCCTAAAGCTGCATTGCCTCTGCGATCTGATGAGAGCAGGCACATTCAGCTTAGAATGGCCGGTGACAGCAGCTTTTCAATTTGAACCTTCTTTTACCATCTTTGAAAGAGAAACTAACACAATTTTCAGGTTCAAAAAGGTCAACGGAACTTGGGATTCCCAGCCAGTCTCCCATGCTGGTACTTGCCAAGCCTTAAGCTGCATTGCCGCTGCGATCTGATGAGAGCAGGCACATTCAGCTTAGAATGGCCGTTGACAGCAGCTGTTCAATTTGAACCTTCTTTTACTATCTCATAGAGAAACTAACACAATTTTCAGGTTCAAAAAGGTCAACGGAACTTGGGATTCCCAGCCAGTCTCCCATTCTGGTACTTGCCAAGCCTTAAGCTGCATTGCTGCTGCGATCTGACGAGAGCAGGCACATTCAGCTTAGAATGGCCGTTGACAGCAGCTGTTCAATTTGAACCTTCTTTTACTATCTCATAGAGAAACTAACACAATTTTCAGGTTCAAAAAGGTCAACGGAACTTGGGATTCCCAGCCAGTCTCCCATTCTGGTACTTGCCAAGCCTTAAGCTGCATTGCTTCTGCGATCTGACGAGAGCAGGCACATTCAGCTTAGAATGGCCGTTGACAGCAGCTGTTCAATTTGAACCTTCTTTTACTATCTCATAGAGAAACTAACACAATTTTCAGGTTCAAAAAGGTCAACGGAACTTGGGATTCCCAGCCAGTCTCCCATGCTGGTACTTGCCAAGCCTTAAACTGCATTGCTGCTGCGATCTGACGAGAGCAGGCACATTCAGCTTAGAATGGCCGTTGACAGCAGCTGTTCAATTTGAACCTTCTTTTACCATCTTTGACAGAGAAACTAATACAATTTTCAGGTTCAAAAAGGTCAACGGAACTTGGGATTCCCAGCCAGTCTCCCATGCTGGTACTTGCCAAGCCTTAAGCTGCATTGCTGCTGCGATCTGATGAGAGCAGGCACATTCAGCTTAGAATGGCCATTGACAGCAGCTGTTCAATTTGAACCTTCTTTTACTATCTCATAGAGAAACTAACACAATTTTCAGGTTCAAAAAGGTCAACGGAACTTGGGATTCCCAGCCAGTCTCCCATTCTGGTACTTGCCAAGCCTTAAGCTGCATTGCTGCTGCGATCTGACGAGAGCAGGCACATTCAGCTTAGAATGGCCGTTGACAGCAGCTGTTCAATTTGAACCTTCTTTTACTATCTCATAGAGAAACTAACACAATTTTCAGGTTCAAAAAGGTCAACGGAACTTGGGATTCCCAGCCAGTCTCCCATGCTGGTACTTGCCAAGCCTTAAGCTGCATTGCTGCTGCAATCTGACGAGAGCAGGCACATTCAGCTTAGAATGGCCGTTGACAGCAGCTGTTCAATTTGAACCTTCTTTTACCATCTTTGACAGAGAAACTAACACAATTTTCAGGTTCAAAAAGGTCAACGGAACTTGGGATTCCCAGCCAGTCTCCCATGCTGGTACTTGGCAAGCCTTAAGCTGCATTGCTGCTGCGATCTGATGAGAGCAGGCACATTCAGCTTAGAATGGCCGTTGACAGCAGCTGTTCAATTTGAACCTTCTTTTACTATCTCATAGAGAAACTAACACAATTTTCAGGTTCAAAAAGGTCAACGGAAATTGGGATTCCCAGCCAGTCTCCCATTCTGGTACTTGCCAAGCCTTAAGCTGCATTGCTGCCGCGATCTGGCGAGAGCAGGCACATTCAGCTTAGAATGGCCGTTGACAGCAGCTGTTCAATTTGAACCTTCTTTTACTATCTCATAGAGAAACTAACACAACTTTCAGGTTCAAAAAGGTCAACGGAACTTGGGATTCCCAGCCAGTCTCCCATGCTGGTACTTGCCAAGCCTTAAGCTGCATTGCTGCTGCGATCTGATGAGAGCAGGCACATTCAGCTTAGAATGGCCGTTGACAGCAGCTGTTCAATTTGAACCTTCTTTTACTATCTCATAGAGAAACTAACACAATTTTCAGGTTCAAAAAGGTCAACGGAACTTGGGATTCCCAGCCAGTCTCCCATGCTGGTACTTGCCAAGCCTTAAGCTGCATTGCTGCTGCGATCTGACGAGAGCAGGCACATTCAGCTTAGAATGGCCGTTGACAGCAGCTGTTCAATTTGAACCTTCTTTTACCATCTTTGACAGAGAAACTAACACAATTTTCAGGTTCAAAAAGGTCAACGGAACTTGGGATTCCCAGCCAGTCTCCCATGCTGGTACTTGCCAAGCCTTAAGCTACATTGCTGCTGCGATCTGACGAGAGCAGGCACATTCAGCTTAGAATGGCCGTTGACAGCAGCTGTTCAATTTGAACCTTCTTTTACTATCTCATAGAGAAACTAACACAATTTTCAGGTTCAAAAAGGTCAACGGAACTTGGGATTCCCAGCCAGTCTCCCATGCTGGTACTTGCCAAGCCTTAAGCTGCATTGCTGCTGCGACCTGATGAGAGCAGGCACATTAAGCTTAGAATGGCCGTTGACAGCAGCTGTTCAATTTGAACCTTCTTTTACTATCTCATAGAGAAACTAACACAATTTTCAGGTTTAAAAAGGGCAACGGAACTTGGGATTCCAAGCCAGTCTCCCATGCTGGTACTTGACAAGCCTTAAGCTGCATTGCTGCTGCGATCTGACGAGAGCAGGCACATTCAGCTTAGAATGGCCGGTGACAGCAGCTTTTCAATTTGAACCTTCTTTTACCATCTTTGAAAGAGAAACTAACACAATTTTCAGGTTCAAAAAGGTCAACGGAACTTGGGATTCGCAGCCAGTCTCCCATGCTGGTACTTGCCAAGAGTTAAGCTGCATTGCTGCTGCGTTCTGACGAGAGCAGGCACATTCAGCTTAGAATGGCCGGTGACAGCAGCTTTTCAATTTGAACCTTCTTTTACCATCTTTGAAAGAGAAACTAACACAATTTTCAGGTTCAAAAAGGTCAACGGAACTTGGGATTCGCAGCCAGTCTCCCATGCTGGTACTTGCCAAGCCTTAAGCTGCATTGCTGCTGCAATCTGACGAGAGCAGGCACATTCAGCTTAGAATGGCCGTTGAAAGCAGCTGTTCAATTTGAACCTTCTTTTACTATCTTTGACAGGGAAACTAACACAATTTTCAGGTTCAAAAAGGTCAACGGGACTTGGGATTCCCAGCCAGTCTCCCATGCTGGTACTTGCCAAGCCTTAAGCTGCATTGCTGCTGCGATCTGACGAGAGCAGGCACATTCAGCTTAGAATGGCCGTTGACAGCAGCTGTTCAATTTGAACCTTCTTTTACCATCTTTGACAGAGAAACTAACACAATTTTCAGGTTCAAAAAGGTCAACGGAACTTGGGATTCCCAGCCAGTCTCCCATGCTGGTACTTGCCAAGCCTTAAGCTGCATTGCTGCTGCGATCTGACGAGAGCAGGCACATTCAGCTTAGAATGGCCGTTGACAGCAGCTGTTCAATTTGAACCTTCTTTTACCATCTTTGACAGAGAAACTAATACAATTTTCAGGTTCAAAAAGGTCAACGGAACTTGGGATTCCCAGCCAGTCTCCCATTCCGGTAATTGCCAAGCCATAAGCTGCATTGCTGCTGCGATCTGACGAGAGCAGGCACATTCAGCTTAGAATGGCCGTTGACAGCAACTGTTCAATTTGAACCTTCTTTTACCATCTTTGACAGAGAAACTAACACAATTTTCAGGTTCAAAAAGGTCAACGGAACTTGGGAGTCCCAGCCAGTCTCCCATGCTGGTACTTGCCAAGCCTAAAGCTGCATTGCCTCTGCGATCTGATGAGAGCAGGCACATTCAGCTTAGAATGGCCGGTGACAGCAGCTTTTCAATTTGAACCTTCTTTTACCATCTTTGAAAGAGAAACTAACACAATTTTCAGGTTCAAAAAGGTCAACGGAACTTGGGATTCCCAGCCAGTCTCCCATGCTGGTACTTGCCAAGCCTTAAGCTGCATTGCCGCTGCGATCTGATGAGAGCAGGCACATTCAGCTTAGAATGGCCGTTGACAGCAGCTGTTCAATTTGAACCTTCTTTTACTATCTCATAGAGAAACTAACACAATTTTCAGGTTCAAAAAGGTCAACGGAACTTGGGATTCCCAGCCAGTCTCCCATTCTGGTACTTGCCAAGCCTTAAGCTGCATTGCTGCTGCGATCTGACGAGAGCAGGCACATTCAGCTTAGAATGGCCGTTGACAGCAGCTGTTCAATTTGAACCTTCTTTTACTATCTCATAGAGAAACTAACACAATTTTCAGGTTCAAAAAGGTCAACGGAACTTGGGATTCCCAGCCAGTCTCCCATTCTGGTACTTGCCAAGCCTTAAGCTGCATTGCTTCTGCGATCTGACGAGAGCAGGCACATTCAGCTTAGAATGGCCGTTGACAGCAGCTGTTCAATTTGAACCTTCTTTTACTATCTCATAGAGAAACTAACACAATTTTCAGGTTCAAAAAGGTCAACGGAACTTGGGATTCCCAGCCAGTCTCCCATGCTGGTACTTGCCAAGCCTTAAACTGCATTGCTGCTGCGATCTGACGAGAGCAGGCACATTCAGCTTAGAATGGCCGTTGACAGCAGCTGTTCAATTTGAACCTTCTTTTACCATCTTTGACAGAGAAACTAATACAATTTTCAGGTTCAAAAAGGTCAACGGAACTTGGGATTCCCAGCCAGTCTCCCATGCTGGTACTTGCCAAGCCTTAAGCTGCATTGCTGCTGCGATCTGATGAGAGCAGGCACATTCAGCTTAGAATGGCCATTGACAGCAGCTGTTCAATTTGAACCTTCTTTTACTATCTCATAGAGAAACTAACACAATTTTCAGGTTCAAAAAGGTCAACGGAACTTGGGATTCCCAGCCAGTCTCCCATTCTGGTACTTGCCAAGCCTTAAGCTGCATTGCTGCTGCGATCTGACGAGAGCAGGCACATTCAGCTTAGAATGGCCGTTGACAGCAGCTGTTCAATTTGAACCTTCTTTTACTATCTCATAGAGAAACTAACACAATTTTCAGGTTCAAAAAGGTCAACGGAACTTGGGATTCCCAGCCAGTCTCCCATGCTGGTACTTGCCAAGCCTTAAGCTGCATTGCTGCTGCAATCTGACGAGAGCAGGCACATTCAGCTTAGAATGGCCGTTGACAGCAGCTGTTCAATTTGAACCTTCTTTTACCATCTTTGACAGAGAAACTAACACAATTTTCAGGTTCAAAAAGGTCAACGGAACTTGGGATTCCCAGCCAGTCTCCCATGCTGGTACTTGGCAAGCCTTAAGCTGCATTGCTGCTGCGATCTGATGAGAGCAGGCACATTCAGCTTAGAATGGCCGTTGACAGCAGCTGTTCAATTTGAACCTTCTTTTACTATCTCATACAGAAACTAACACAATTTTCAGGTTCAAAAAGGTCAACGGAAATTGGGATTCCCAGCCAGTCTCCCATTCTGGTACTTGCCAAGCCTTAAGCTGCATTGCTGCTGCGATCTGGCGAGAGCAGGCACATTCAGCTTAGAATGGCCGTTGACAGCAGCTGTTCAATTTGAACCTTCTTTTACTATCTCATAGAGAAACTAACACAACTTTCAGGTTCAAAAAGGTCAACGGAACTTGGGATTCCCAGCCAGTCTCCCATGCTGGTACTTGCCAAGCCTTAAGCTGCATTGCTGCTGCGATCTGATGAGAGCAGGCACATTCAGCTTAGAATGGCCGTTGACAGCAGCTGTTCAATTTGAACCTTCTTTTACTATCTCATAGAGAAACTAACACAATTTTCAGGTTCAAAAAGGTCAACGGAACTTGGGATTCCCAGCCAGTCTCCCATGCTGGTACTTGCCAAGCCTTAAGCTGCATTGCTGCTGCGATCTGACGAGAGCAGGCACATTCAGCTTAGAATGGCCGTTGACAGCAGCTGTTCAATTTGAACCTTCTTTTACCATCTTTGACAGAGAAACTAACACAATTTTCAGGTTCAAAAAGGTCAACGGAACTTGGGATTCCCAGCCAGTCTCCCATGCTGGTACTTGCCAAGCCTTAAGCTACATTGCTGCTGCGATCTGACGAGAGCAGGCACATTCAGCTTAGAATGGCCGTTGATAGCAGCTGTTCAATTTGAACCTTCTTTTACTATCTCATAGAGAAACTAACACAATTTTCAGGTTCAAAAAGGTCAACGGAACTTGGGATTCCCAGCCAGTCTCCCATGCTGGTACTTGCCAAGCCTTAAGCTGCATTGCTGCTGCGACCTGATGAGAGCAGGCACATTCAGCTTAGAATGGCCGTTGACAGCAGCTGTTCAATTTGAACCTTCTTTTACTATCTCATAGAGAAACTAACACAATTTTCAGGTTTAAAAAGGGCAACGGAACTTGGGATTCCAAGCCAGTCTCCCATGCTGGTACTTGACAAGCCTTAAGCTGCATTGCTGCTGCGATCTGACGAGAGCAGGCACATTCAGCTTAGAATGGCCGGTGACAGCAGCTTTTCAATTTGAACCTTCTTTTACCATCTTTGAAAGAGAAACTAACACAATTTTCAGGTTCAAAAAGGTCAACGGAACTTGGGATTCGCAGCCAGTCTCCCATGCTGGTACTTGCCAAGAGTTAAGCTGCATTGCTGCTGCGTTCTGACGAGAGCAGGCACATTCAGCTTAGAATGGCCGGTGACAGCAGCTTTTCAATTTGAACCTTCTTTTACCATCTTTGAAAGAGAAACTAACACAATTTTCAGGTTCAAAAAGGTCAACGGAACTTGGGATTCGCAGCCAGTCTCCCATGCTGGTACTTGCCAAGCCTTAAGCTGCATTGCTGCTGCAATCTGACGAGAGCAGGCACATTCAGCTTAGAATGGCCGTTGAAAGCAGCTGTTCAATTTGAACCTTCTTTTACTATCTTTGACAGGGAAACTAACACAATTTTCAGGTTCAAAAAGGTCAACGGGACTTGGGATTCCCAGCCAGTCTCCCATGCTGGTACTTGCCAAGCCTTAAGCTGCATTGCTGCTGCGATCTGACGAGAGCAGGCACATTCAGCTTAGAATGGCCGTTGACAGCAGCTGTTCAATTTGAACCTTCTTTTACCATCTTTGACAGAGAAACTAACACAATTTTCAGGTTCAAAAAGGTCAACGGAACTTGGGATTCCCAGCCAGTCTCCCATGCTGGTACTTGCCAAGCCTTAAGCTGCATTGCTGCTGCGATCTGATGAGAGCAGGCACATTCAGCTTAGAATGGCCGTTGACAGCAGCTGTTCAATTTGAACCTTTTTTTACCATCTTTGACAGAGATACTAACACAATTTTCAGGTTCAAAAAGGTCAACGGAACTTGGGATTCCCAGCCAGTCTCCCATGCTGGTACTTGCCAAGCCTTAAGCTGCATTGCTGCTGCGATCTGACGAGAGCAGGCACATTCAGCTTAGAATGGCCGTTGACAGCAGCTGTTCAATTTGAACCTTCTTTTACTATCTCATAGAGAAACTAACACAATATTCAGGTTCAAAAAGGTCAACGGAACTTGGGATTCCCAGCCAGTCTCCCATGCTGGTACTTGCCAAGCCTTAAGCTGCATTGCTGCTGCGATCTGACGAGAGCAGGCACATTCAGCTTAGAATGGCCGTTGACAGCAGCTGTTCAATTTGAACCTTCTTTTACCATCTTTGACAGAGAAACTAACACAATTTTCAGGTTCAAAAAGGTCAACGGAACTTGGGAGTCCCAGCCAGTCTCCCATGCTGGTACTTGCCAAGCCTAAAGCTGCATTGCCGCTGCGATCTGATGAGAGCAGGCACATTCAGCTTAGAATGGCCGGTGACAGCAGCTTTTCAATTTGAACCTTCTTTTACCATCTTTGAAAGAGAAACTAACACAATTTTCAGGTTCAAAAAGGTCAACGGAACTTGGGATTCCCAGCCAGTCTCCCATGCTGGTACTTGCCAAGCCTTAAGCTGCATTGCCGCTGCGATCTGATGAGAGCAGGCACATTCAGCTTAGAATGGCCGTTGACAGCAGCTGTTCAATTTGAACCTTCTTTTACTATCTCATAGAGAAACTAACACAATTTTCAGGTTCAAAAAGGTCAACGGAACTTGGGATTCCCAGCCAGTCTCCCATTCTGGTACTTGCCAAGCCTTAAGCTGCATTGCTGCTGCGATCTGACGAGAGCAGGCACATTCAGCTTAGAATGGCCGTTGACAGCAGCTGTTCAATTTGAACCTTCTTTTACTATCTCATAGAGATACTAACACAATTTTCAGGTTCAAAAAGGTCAACGGAACTTGGGATTCCCAGCCAGTCTCCCATTCTGGTACTTGCCAAGCCTTAAGCTGCATTGCTTCTGCGATCTGACGAGAGCAGGCACATTCAGCTTAGAATGGCCGTTGACAGCAGCTGTTCAATTTGAACCTTCTTTTACTATCTCATAGAGAAACTCACACAATTTTCAGGTTCAAAAAGGTCAACGGAACTTGGGATTCCCAGCCAGTCTCCCATGCTGGTACTTGCCAAGCCTTAAACTGCATTGCTGCTGCGATCTGACGAGAGCAGGCACATTCAGCTTAGAATGGCCGTTGACAGCAGCTGTTCAATTTGAACCTTCTTTTACCATCTTTGACAGAGAAACTAATACAATTTTCAGGTTCAAAAAGGTCAACGGAACTTGGGATTCCCAGCCAGTCTCCCATGCTGGTACTTGCCAAGCCTTAAGCTGCATTGCTGCTGCGATCTGATGAGAGCAGGCACATTCAGCTTAGAATGGCCATTGACAGCAGCTGTTCAATTTGAACCTTCTTTTACTATCTCATAGAGAAACTAACACAATTTTCAGGTTCAAAAAGGTCAATGGAACTTGGGATTCCCAGCCAGTCTCCCATTCTGGTACTTGCCAAGCCTTAAGCTGCATTGCTGCTGCGATCTGACGAGAGCAGGCACATTCAGCTTAGAATGGCCGTTGACAGCAGCTGTTCAATTTGAACCTTCTTTTACTATCTCATAGAGAAACTAACACAATTTTCAGGTTCAAAAAGGTCAACGGAACTTGGGATTCCCAGCCAGTCTCCCATGCTGGTACTTGCCAAGCCTTAAGCTGCATTGCTGCTGCAATCTGACGAGAGCAGGCACATTCAGCTTAGAATGGCCGTTGACAGCAGCTGTTCAATTTGAACCTTCTTTTACCATCTTTGACAGAGAAACTAACACAATTTTCAGGTTCAAAAAGGTCAACGGAACTTGGGATTCCCAGCCAGTCTCCCATGCTGGTACTTGGCAAGCCTTAAGCTGCATTGCTGCTGCGATCTGATGAGAGCAGGCACATTCAGCTTAGAATGGCCGTTGACAGCAGCTGTTCAATTTGAACCTTCTTTTACTATCTCATAGAGAAACTAACACAATTTTCAGGTTCAAAAAGGTCAACGGAAATTGGGATTCCCAGCCAGTCTCCCATTCTGGTACTTGCCAAGCCTTAAGCTGCATTGCTGCTGCGATCTGGCGAGAGCAGGCACATTCAGCTTAGAATGGCCGTTGACAGCAGCTGTTCAATTTGAACCTTCTTTTACTATCTCATAGAGAAACTAACACAACTTTCAGGTTCAAAAAGGTCAACGGAACTTGGGATTCCCAGCCAGTCTCCCATGCTGGTACTTGCCAAGCCTTAAGCTGCATTGCTGCTGCGATCTGACGAGAGCAGGCACATTCAGCTTAGAATGGCCGTTGACAGCAGCTGTTCAATTTGAACCTTCTTTTACCATCTTTGACAGAGAAACTAACACAATTTTCAGGTTCAAAAAGGTCAACGGAACTTGGGAGTCCCAGCCAGTCTCCCATGCTGGTACTTGCCAAGCCTAAAGCTGCATTGCCGCTGCGATCTGATGAGAGCAGGCACATTCAGCTTAGAATGGCCGGTGACAGCAGCTTTTCAATTTGAACCTTCTTTTACCATCTTTGAAAGAGAAACTAACACAATTTTCAGGTTCAAAAAGGTCAACGGAACTTGGGATTCCCAGCCAGTCTCCCATGCTGGTACTTGCCAAGCCTTAAGCTGCATTGCCGCTGCGATCTGATGAGAGCAGGCACATTCAGCTTAGAATGGCCGTTGACAGCAGCTGTTCAATTTGAACCTTCTTTTACTATCTCATAGAGAAACTAACACAATTTTCAGGTTCAAAAAGGTCAACGGAACTTGGGATTCCCAGCCAGTCTCCCATTCTGGTACTTGCCAAGCCTTAAGCTGCATTGCTGCTGCGATCTGACGAGAGCAGGCACATTCAGCTTAGAATGGCCGTTGACAGCAGCTGTTCAATTTGAACCTTCTTTTACTATCTCATAGAGAAACTAACACAATTTTCAGGTTCAAAAAGGTCAACGGAACTTGGGATTCCCAGCCAGTCTCCCATTCTGGTACTTGCCAAGCCTTAAGCTGCATTGCTTCTGCGATCTGACGAGAGCAGGCACATTCAGCTTAGAATGGCCGTTGACAGCAGCTGTTCAATTTGAACCTTCTTTTACTATCTCATAGAGAAACTCACACAATTTTCAGGTTCAAAAAGGTCAACGGAACTTGGGATTCCCAGCCAGTCTCCCATGCTGGTACTTGCCAAGCCTTAAACTGCATTGCTGCTGCGATCTGACGAGAGCAGGCACATTCAGCTTAGAATGGCCGTTGACAGCAGCTGTTCAATTTGAACCTTCTTTTACCATCTTTGACAGAGAAACTAATACAATTTTCAGGTTCAAAAAGGTCAACGGAACTTGGGATTCCCAGCCAGTCTCCCATGCTGGTACTTGCCAAGCCTTAAGCTGCATTGCTGCTGCGATCTGATGAGAGCAGGCACATTCAGCTTAGAATGGCCGTTGACAGCAGCTGTTCAATTTGAACCTTCTTTTACCATCTTTGACAGAGAAACTAACACAATTTTCAGGTTCAAAAAGGTCAACGGAACTTGGGATTCCCAGCCAGTCTCCCATGCTGGTACTTGGCAAGCCTTAAGCTGCATTGCTGCTGCGATCTGATGAGAGCAGGCACATTCAGCTTAGAATGGCCGTTGACAGCAGCTGTTCAATTTGAACCTTCTTTTACTATCTCATAGAGAAACTAACACAATTTTCAGGTTCAAAAAGGTCAACGGAAATTGGGATTCCCAGCCAGTCTCCCATTCTGGTACTTGCCAAGCCTTAAGCTGCATTGCTGCTGCGATCTGGCGAGAGCAGGCACATTCAGCTTAGAATGGCCGTTGACAGCAGCTGTTCAATTTGAACCTTCTTTTACTATCTCATAGAGAAACTAACACAACTTTCAGGTTCAAAAAGGTCAACGGAACTTGGGATTCCCAGCCAGTCTCCCATGCTGGTACTTGCCAAGCCTTAAGCTGCATTGCTGCTGCGATCTGATGAGAGCAGGCACATTGAGCTTAGAATGGCCGTTGACAGCAGCTGTTCAATTTGAACCTTCTTTTACTATCTCATAGAGAAACTAACACAATTTTCAGGTTCAAAAAGGTCAACGGAACTTGGGATTCCCAGCCAGTCTCCCATGCTGGTACTTGCCAAGCCTTAAGCTGCATTGCTGCTGCGATCTGACGAGAGCAGGCACATTCAGCTTAGAATGGCCGTTGACAGCAGCTGTTCAATTTGAACCTTCTTTTACCATCTTTGACAGAGAAACTAACACAATTTTCAGGTTCAAAAAGGTCAACGGAACTTGGGATTCCCAGCCAGTCTCCCATGCTGGTACTTGCCAAGCCTTAAGCTGCATTGCTGCTGCGATCTGATGAGAGCAGGCACATTGAGCTTAGAATGGCCGTTGACAGCAGCTGTTCAATTTGAACCTTCTTTTACTATCTCATAGAGAAACTAACACAATTTTCAGGTTCAAAAAGGTCAACGGAACTTGGGATTCCCAGCCAGTCTCCCATGCTGGTACTTGCCAAGCCTTAAGCTGCATTGCTGCTGCGATCTGATGAGAGCAGGCACATTCAGCTTAGAATGGCCGTTGACAGCAGCTGTTCAATTTGAACCTTCTTTTACTATCTCATAGAGAAACTAACACAATTTTCAGGTTCAAAAAGGTCAACGGAACTTGGGATTCCCAGCCAGTCTCCCATTCTGGTACTTGCCAAGCCTTAAGCTGCATTGCTGCTGCGATCTGACGAGAGCAGGCACATTCAGCTTAGAATGGCCGTTGACAGCAGCTGTTCAATTTGAACCTTCTTTTACTATCTCATAGAGAAACTAACACAATTTTCAGGTTCAAAAAGGTCAACGGAACTTGGGATTCCCAGCCAGTCTCCCATGCTGGTACTTGCCAAGCCTTAAGCTGCATTGCTGCTGCAATCTGACGAGAGCAGGCACATTCAGCTTAGAATGGCCGTTGACAGCAGCTGTTCAATTTGAACCTTCTTTTACTATCTCATAGAGAAACTAACACAATTTTCAGGTTCAAAAAGGTCAACGGAACTTGGGATTCCCAGCCAGTCTCCCATGCTGGTACTTGCCAAGCCTTAAGCTGCATTGCTGCTGCGATCTGACGAGAGCAGGCACATTCAGCTTAGAATGGCCGTTGACAGCAGCTGTTCAATTTGAACCTTCTTTTACCATCTTTGACAGAGAAACTAACACAATTTTCAGGTTCAAAAAGGTCAACGGAACTTGGGATTCCAAGCCAGTCTCCCATGCTGGTACTTGCCAAGCCTTAAGCTGCATTGCCGCTGCGATCTGATGAGAGCAGGCACATTCAGCTTAGAATGGCCGTTGACAGCAGCTGTTCAATTTGAACCTTCTTTTACTATCTCATAGAGAAACTAACACAATTTTCAGGTTCAAAAAGGTCAACGGAACTTGGGATTCCCAGCCAGTCTCCCATTCTGGTACTTGCCAAGCCTTAAGCTGCATTGCTGCTGCGATCTGACGAGAGCAGGCACATTCAGCTTAGAATGGCCGTTGACAGCAGCTGTTCAATTTGAACCTTCTTTTACCATCTTTGACAGAGAAACTAATACAATTTTCAGGTTCAAAAAGGTCAACGGAACTTGGGATTCCCAGCCAGTCTCCCATTCCGGTACTTGCCAAGCCATAAGCTGCATTGCTGCTGCGATCTGACGAGAGCAGGCACATTCAGCTTAGAATGGCCGTTGACAGCAGCTGTTCAATTTGAACCTTCTTTTACTATCTCATAGAGAAACTAACACAATTTTCAGGTTCAAAAAGGTCAACGGAACTTGGGATTCCCAGCCAGTCTCCCATGCTGGTACTTGCCAAGCCTTAAGCTGCATTGCTGCTGCGATCTGACGAGAGCAGGCACATTCAGCTTAGAATGGCCGTTGACAGCAGCTGTTCAATTTGAACCTTCTTTTACCATCTTTGACAGAGAAACTAACACAATTTTCAGGTTCAAAAAGGTCAACGGAACTTGGGATTCCCAGCCAGTCTCCCATGCTGGTACTTGGCAAGCCTTAAGCTGCATTGCTGCTGCGATCTGATGAGAGCAGGCACATTCAGCTTAGAATGGCCGTTGACAGCAGCTGTTCAATTTGAACCTTCTTTTACTATCTCATAGAGAAACTAACACAATTTTCAGGTTCAAAAAGGTCAACGGAACTTGGGATTCCCAGCCAGTCTCCCATGCTGGTACTTGCCAAGCCTTAAGCTGCATTGCTGCTGCGATCTGACGAGAGCAGGCACATTCAGCTTAGAATGGCCGCTGACAGCAGCTGTTCAATTTGAACCTTCTTTTACTATCTCATAGAGAAACTAACACAACTTTCAGGTTCAAAAAGGTCAACGGAACTTGGGATTCCCAGCCAGTCTCCCATGCTGGTACTTGCCAAGCCTTAAGCTGCATTGCTGCTGCAATCTGATGAGAGCAGGCACATTCAGCTTAGAATGGCCGTTGACAGCAGCTGTTCAATTTGAACCTTCTTTTACCATCTTTGACAGAGAAACTAACACAATTTTCAGGTTCAAAAAGGTCAACGGAACTTGGGATTCCCAGCCAGTCTCCCATGCTGGTACTTGCCAAGCCTTAAGCTGCATTGCTGCTGCGATCTGATGAGAGCAGGCACATTCAGCTTAGAATGGCCGTTGACAGCAGCTGTTCAATTTGAACCTTTTTTACTATCTCATAGAGAAACTAACACAATTTTCAGGTTCAAAAAGGTCAACGGAACTTGGGATTCCCAGCCAGTCTCCCATTCTGGTACTTGCCAAGCCTTAAGCTGCATTGCTGCTGCGATCTGACGAGAGCAGGCACATTCAGCTTAGAATGGCCGTTGACAGCAGCTGTTCAATTTGAACCTTCTTTTACTATCTCATAGAGAAACTAACACAATTTTCAGGTTCAAATAGGTCAACGGAACTTGGGATTCCCAGCCAGTCTCCCATGCTGGTACTTGCCAAGCCTTAAGCTGCATTGCTGCTGCAATCTGACGAGAGCAGGCACATTCAGCTTAGAATGGCCGTTGACAGCAGCTGTTCAATTTGAACCTTCTTTTACTATCTCATAGAGAAACTAACACAATTTTCAGGTTCAAAAAGGTCAACGGAACTTGGGATTCCCAGCCAGTCTCCCATGCTGGTACTTGCCAAGCCTTAAGCTGCATTGCTGCTGCGATCTGACGAGAGCAGGCACATTCAGCTTAGAATGGCCGTTGACAGCAGCTGTTCAATTTGAACCTTCTTTTACCATCTTTGACAGAGAAACTAATACAATTTTCAGGTTCAAAAAGGTCAACGGAACTTGGGATTCCCAGCCAGTCTCCCATTCCGGTACTTGCCAAGCCATAAGCTGCATTGCTGCTGCGATCTGACGAGAGCAGGCACATTCAGCTTAGAATGGCCGTTGACAGCAGCTGTTCAATTTGAACCTTCTTTTACTATCTCATAGAGAAACTAACACAATTTTCAGGTTCAAAAAGGTCAACGGAACTTGGGATTCCCAGCCAGTCTCCCATGCTGGTACTTGCCAAGCCTTAAGCTGCATTGCTGCTGCGATCTGACGAGAGCAGGCACATTCAGCTTAGAATGGCCGTTGACAGCAGCTGTTCAATTTGAACCTTCTTTTACCATCTTTGACAGAGAAACTAACACAATTTTCAGGTTCAAAAAGGTCAACGGAACTTGGGATTCCCAGCCAGTCTCCCATGCTGGTACTTGCCAACCTTAAGCTGCATTGCCGCTGCGATCTGATGAGAGCAGGAACATTCAGCTTAGAATGGCCGTTGACAGCAGCTGTTCAATTTGAACCTTCTTTTACTATCTCATAGAGAAACTAACACAATTTTCAGGTTCAAAAAGGTCAACGGAACTTGGGACTCCCAGCCAGTCTCCCATTCTGGTACTTGCCAAGCCTTAAGCTGCATTGCTGCTGCGATCTGACGAGAGCAGGCACATTCAGCTTAGAATGGCCGTTGACAGCAGCTGTTCAATTTGAACCTTCTTTTACTATCTCATAGAGAAACTAACACAATTTTCAGGTTCAAAAAGGTCAACGGAACTTGGGATTCCCAGCCAGTCTCCCATGCTGGTACTTGCCAAGCCTTAAGCTGCATTGCTGCTGCAATCTGACGAGAGCAGGCACATTCAGCTTAGAATGGCCGTTGACAGCAACTGTTCAATTTGAACCTTCTTTTACTATCTCATAGAGAAACTAACACAATTTTCAGGTTCAAAAAGGTCAACGGAACTTGGGATTCCCAGCCAGTCTCCCATGCTGGTACTTGCCAAGCCTTAAGCTGCATTGCTGCTGCGATCTGACGAGAGCAGGCACATTCAGCTTAGAATGGCCGTTGACAGCAGCTGTTCAATTTGAACCTTCCTTTTACTATCTCATAGAGAAACTAACACAATTTTCAGGTTCAAAAAGGTCAACGGAACTTGGGATTCCCAGCCAGTCTCCCATGCTGGTACTTGCCAAGCCTCAAGCTGCATTGCTGCTGCGATCTGACGAGAGCAGGCACATTCAGCTTAGAATGGCCGTTGACAGCAGCTGTTCAATTTGAACCTTCTTTTACCATCTTTGACAGAGAAACTAACACAATTTTCAGGTTCAAAAAGGTCAACGGAACTTGGGATTCCCAGCCAGTCTCCATGCTGGTACTTGCCAAGCCTTAAGCTGCATTGCTGCTGCAATCTGATGAGAGCAGGCACATTCAGCTTAGAATGGCCGTTGACAGCAGCTGTTCAATTTGAACCTTCTTTTACCATCTTTGACAGAGAAACTAACACAATTTTCAGGTTCAAAAAGGTCAACGGAACTTGGGATTCCCAGCCAGTCTCCCATGCTGGTACTTGCCAAGCCTTAAGCTGCATTGCTGCTGCGATCTGATGAGAGCAGGCACATTCAGCTTAGAATGGCCGTTGACAGCAGCTGTTCAATTTGAACCTTCTTTTACTATCTCATAGAGAAACTAACACAATTTTCAGGTTCAAAAAGGTCAACGGAACTTGGGATTCCCAGCCAGTCTCCCATGCTGGTACTTGCCAAGCCTTAAGCTGCATTGCTGCTGCGATCTGATGAGAGCAGGCACATTCAGCTTAGAATGGCCGTTGACAGCAGCTGTTCAATTTGAACCTTCTTTTACTATCTCATAGAGAAACTAACACAATTTTCAGGTTCAAAAAGGTCAACGGAACTTGGGATTCCCAGCCAGTCTCCCATTCTGGTACTTGCCAAGCCTTAAGCTGCATTGCTGCTGCGATCTGACGAGAGCAGGCACATTCAGCTTAGAATGGCCGTTGACAGCAGCTGTTCAATTTGAACCTTCTTTTACTATCTCATAGAGAAACTAACACAATTTTCAGGTTCAAAAAGGTCAACGGAACTTGGGATTCCCAGCCAGTCTCCCATGCTGGTACTTGCCAAGCCTTAAGCTGCATTGCTGCTGCAATCTGACGAGAGCAGGCACATTCAGCTTAGAATGGCCGTTGACAGCAGCTGTTCAATTTGAACCTTCTTTTACTATCTCATAGAGAAACTAACACAATTTTCAGGTTCAAAAAGGTCAACGGAACTTGGGATTCCCAGCCAGTCTCCATGCTGGTACTTGCCAAGCCTTAAGCTGCATTGCTGCTGCGATCTGACGAGAGCAGGCACATTCAGCTTAGAATGGCCCGTTGACAGCAGCTGTTCAATTTGAACCTTCTTTTACCATCTTTGACAGAGAAACTAATACAATTTTCAGGTTCAAAAAGGTCAACGGAACTTGGGATTCCCAGCCAGTCTCCCATTCCGGTACTTGCCAATCCATAAGCTGCATTGCTGCTGCGATCTGACGAGAGCAGGCACATTCAGCTTAGAATGGCCGTTGACAGCAGCTGTTCAATTTGAACCTTCTTTTACTATCTCATAGAGAAACTAACACAATTTTCAGGTTCAAAAAGGTCAACGGAACTTGGGATTCCCAGCCAGTCTCCCATGCTGGTACTTGCCAAGCCTTAAGCTGCATTGCTGCTGCGATCTGACGAGAGCAGGCACATTCAGCTTAGAATGGCCGTTGACAGCAGTTGTTCAATTTGAACCTTCTTTTACCATCTTTGACAGAGAAACTAACACAATTTTCAGGTTCAAAAGGTCAACGGAACTTGGGATTCCCAGCCAGTCTCCCATGCTGGTACTTGCCAAGCCTTAAGCTGCATTGCCGCTGCGATCTGATGAGAGCAGGCACATTCAGCTTAGAATGACCGTTTGACAGCAGCTGTTCAATTTGAACCTTCTTTTACTATCTCATAGAGAAACTAACACAATTTTCAGGTTCAAAAAGGTCAACAGAACTTGGGATTCCCAGCCAGTCTCCCATGCTGGTACTTGCCAAGCCTTAAGCTGCATTGCTGCTGCGATCTGACGAGAGCAGGAACATTCAGCTTAGAATGGCCGTTGACAGCAGCTGTTCAATTTGAACCTTCTTTTACCATCTTTGACAGAGAAACTAACACAATTTTCAGGTTCAAAAAGGTCAACGGAACTTGGGATTCCCAGCCAGTCTCCCATGCTGGTACTTGCCAAGCCTTAAGCTGCATTGCCGCTGCGATCTGATGAGAGCAGGAACATTCAGCTTAGAATGGCCGTTGACAGCAGCTGTTCAATTTGAACCTTCTTTTACTATCTCATAGAGAAACTAACACAATTTTCAGGTTCAAAAAGGTCAACGGAACTTGGGACTCCCAGCCAGTCTCCCATTCTGGTACTTGCCAAGCCTTAAGCTGCATTGCTGCTGCGATCTGACGAGAGCAGGCACATTCAGCTTAGAATGGCCGTTGACAGCAGCTGTTCAATTTGAACCTTCTTTTACTATCTCATAGAGAAACTAACACAATTTTCAGGTTCAAAAAGGTCAACGGAACTTGGGATTCCCAGCCAGTCTCCCATGCTGGTACTTGCCAAGCCTTAAGCTGCATTGCTGCTGCAATCTGACGAGAGCAGGCACATTCAGCTTAGAATGGCCGTTGACAGCAACTGTTCAATTTGAACCTTCTTTTACTATCTCATAGAGAAACTAACACAATTTTCAGGTTCAAAAAGGTCAACGGAACTTGGGATTCCCAGCCAGTCTCCCATGCTGGTACTTGCCAAGCCTTAAGCTGCATTGCTGCTGCGATCTGACGAGAGCAGGCACATTCAGCTTAGAATGGCCGTTGACAGCAGCTGTTCAATTTGAACCTTCTTTTACTATCTCATAGAGAAACTAACACAATTTTCAGGTTCAAAAAGGTCAACGGAACTTGGGATTCCCAGCCAGTCTCCCATGCTGGTACTTGCCAAGCCTCAAGCTGCATTGCTGCTGCGATCTGACGAGAGCAGGCACATTCAGCTTAGAATGGCCGTTGACAGCAGCTGTTCAATTTGAACCTTCTTTTACCATCTTTGACAGAGAAACTAACACAATTTTCAGGTTCAAAAAGGTCAACGGAACTTGGGATTCCCAGCCAGTCTCCCATGCTGGTACTTGCCAAGCCTTAAGCTGCATTGCTGCTGCAATCTGATGAGAGCAGGCACATTCAGCTTAGAATGGCCGTTGACAGCAGCTGTTCAATTTGAACCTTCTTTTACCATCTTTGACAGAGAAACTAACACAATTTTCAGGTTCAAAAAGGTCAACGGAACTTGGGATTCCCAGCCAGTCTCCCATGCTGGTACTTGCCAAGCCTTAAGCTGCATTGCTGCTGCGATCTGATGAGAGCAGGCACATTCAGCTTAGAATGGCCGTTGACAGCAGCTGTTCAATTTGAACCTTCTTTTACTATCTCATAGAGAAACTAACACAATTTTCAGGTTCAAAAAGGTCAACGGAACTTGGGATTCCCAGCCAGTCTCCCATGCTGGTACTTGCCAAGCCTTAAGCTGCATTGCTGCTGCGATCTGATGAGAGCAGGCACATTCAGCTTAGAATGGCCGTTGACAGCAGCTGTTCAATTTGAACCTTCTTTTACTATCTCATAGAGAAACTAACACAATTTTCAGGTTCAAAAAGGTCAACGGAACTTGGGATTCCCAGCCAGTCTCCCATTCTGGTACTTGCCAAGCCTTAAGCTGCATTGCTGCTGCGATCTGACGAGAGCAGGCACATTCAGCTTAGAATGGCCGTTGACAGCAGCTGTTCAATTTGAACCTTCTTTTACTATCTCATAGAGAAACTAACACAATTTTCAGGTTCAAAAAGGTCAACGGAACTTGGGATTCCCAGCCAGTCTCCCATGCTGGTACTTGCCAAGCCTTAAGCTGCATTGCTGCTGCAATCTGACGAGAGCAGGCACATTCAGCTTAGAATGGCCGTTGACAGCAGCTGTTCAATTTGAACCTTCTTTTACTATCTCATAGAGAAACTAACACAATTTTCAGGTTCAAAAAGGTCAACAGAACTTGGGATTCCCAGCCAGTCTCCCATGCTGGTACTTGCCAAGCCTTAAGCTGCATTGCTGCTGCGATCTGACGAGAGCAGGCACATTCAGCTTAGAATGGCCGTTGACAGCAGTTGTTCAATTTGAACCTTCTTTTACCATCTTTGACAGAGAAACTAACACAATTTTCAGGTTCAAAAAGGTCAACGGAACTTGGGATTCCCAGCCAGTCTCCCATGCTGGTACTTGCCAAGCCTTAAGCTGCATTGCCGCTGCGATCTGATGAGAGCAGGCACATTCAGCTTAGAATGGCCGTTGACAGCAGCTGTTCAATTTGAACCTTCTTTTACTATCTCATAGAGAAACTAACACAATTTTCAGGTTCAAAAAGGTCAACGGAACTTGGGACTCCCAGCCAGTCTCCCATTCTGGTACTTGCCAAGCCTTAAGCTGCATTGCTGCTGCGATCTGACGAGAGCAGGCACATTCAGCTTAGAATGGCCGTTGACAGCAGCTGTTCAATTTGAACCTTCTTTTACTATCTCATAGAGAAACTAACACAATTTTCAGGTTCAAAAAGGTCAACGGAACTTGGGATTCCCAGCCAGTCTCCCATGCTGGTACTTGCCAAGCCTTAAGCTGCATTGCTGCTGCAATCTGACGAGAGCAGGCACATTCAGCTTAGAATGGCCGTTGACAGCAACTGTTCAATTTGAACCTTCTTTTACTATCTCATAGAGAAACTAACACAATTTTCAGGTTCAAAAAGGTCAACGGAACTTGGGATTCCCAGCCAGTCTCCCATGCTGGTACTTGCCAAGCCTTAAGCTGCATTGCTGCTGCGATCTGACGAGAGCAGGCACATTCAGCTTAGAATGGCCGTTGACAGCAGCTGTTCAATTTGAACCTTCTTTTACTATCTCATAGAGAAACTAACACAATTTTCAGGTTCAAAAAGGTCAACGGAACTTGGGATTCCCAGCCAGTCTCCCATGCTGGTACTTGCCAAGCCTCAAGCTGCATTGCTGCTGCGATCTGACGAGAGCAGGCACATTCAGCTTAGAATGGCCGTTGACAGCAGCTGTTCAATTTGAACCTTCTTTTACCATCTTTGACAGAGAAACTAACACAATTTTCAGGTTCAAAAAGGTCAACGGAACTTGGGATTCCCAGCCAGTCTCCCATGCTGGTACTTGCCAAGCCTTAAGCTGCATTGCTGCTGCAATCTGATGAGAGCAGGCACATTCAGCTTAGAATGGCCGTTGACAGCAGCTGTTCAATTTGAACCTTCTTTTACCATCTTTGACAGAGAAACTAACACAATTTTCAGGTTCAAAAAGGTCAACGGAACTTGGGATTCCCAGCCAGTCTCCCATGCTGGTACTTGCCAAGCCTTAAGCTGCATTGCTGCTGCGATCTGATGAGAGCAGGCACATTCAGCTTAGAATGGCCGTTGACAGCAGCTGTTCAATTTGAACCTTCTTTTACTATCTCATAGAGAAACTAACACAATTTTCAGGTTCAAAAAGGTCAACGGAACTTGGGATTCCCAGCCAGTCTCCCATGCTGGTACTTGCCAAGCCTTAAGCTGCATTGCTGCTGCGATCTGATGAGAGCAGGCACATTCAGCTTAGAATGGCCGTTGACAGCAGCTGTTCAATTTGAACCTTCTTTTACTATCTCATAGAGAAACTAACACAATTTTCAGGTTCAAAAAGGTCAACGGAACTTGGGATTCCCAGCCAGTCTCCCATTCTGGTACTTGCCAAGCCTTAAGCTGCATTGCTGCTGCGATCTGACGAGAGCAGGCACATTCAGCTTAGAATGGCCGTTGACAGCAGCTGTTCAATTTGAACCTTCTTTTACTATCTCATAGAGAAACTAACACAATTTTCAGGTTCAAAAAGGTCAACGGAACTTGGGATTCCCAGCCAGTCTCCCATGCTGGTACTTGCCAAGCCTTAAGCTGCATTGCTGCTGCAATCTGACGAGAGCAGGCACATTCAGCTTAGAATGGCCGTTGACAGCAGCTGTTCAATTTGAACCTTCTTTTACTATCTCATAGAGAAACTAACACAATTTTCAGGTTCAAAAAGGTCAACGGAACTTGGGATTCCCAGCCAGTCTCCCATGCTGGTACTTGCCAAGCCTTAAGCTGCATTGCTGCTGCGATCTGACGAGAGCAGGCACATTCAGCTTAGAATGGCCGTTGACAGCAGCTGTTCAATTTGAACCTTCTTTTACCATCTTTGACAGAGAAACTAATACAATTTTCAGGTTCAAAAAGGTCAACGGAACTTGGGATTCCCAGCCAGTCTCCCATTCCGGTACTTGCCAATCCATAAGCTGCATTGCTGCTGCGATCTGACGAGAGCAGGCACATTCAGCTTAGAATGGCCGTTGACAGCAGCTGTTCAATTTGAACCTTCTTTTACTATCTCATAGAGAAACTAACACAATTTTCAGGTTCAAAAAGGTCAACGGAACTTGGGATTCCCAGCCAGTCTCCCATGCTGGTACTTGCCAAGCCTTAAGCTGCATTGCTGCTGCGATCTGACGAGAGCAGGCACATTCAGCTTAGAATGGCCGTTGACAGCAGTTGTTCAATTTGAACCTTCTTTTACCATCTTTGACAGAGAAACTAACACAATTTTCAGGTTCAAAAAGGTCAACGGAACTTGGGATTCCCAGCCAGTCTCCCATGCTGGTACTTGCCAAGCCTTAAGCTGCATTGCCGCTGCGATCTGATGAGAGCAGGCACATTCAGCTTAGAATGACCGTTGACAGCAGCTGTTCAATTTGAACCTTCTTTTACTATCTCATAGAGAAACTAACACAATTTTCAGGTTCAAAAAGGTCAACAGAACTTGGGATTCCCAGCCAGTCTCCCATGCTGGTACTTGCCAAGCCTTAAGCTGCATTGCTGCTGCGATCTGACGAGAGCAGGAACATTCAGCTTAGAATGGCCGTTGACAGCAGCTGTTCAATTTGAACCTTCTTTTACCATCTTTGACAGAGAAACTAACACAATTTTCAGGTTCAAAAAGGTCAACGGAACTTGGGATTCCCAGCCAGTCTCCCATGCTGGTACTTGCCAAGCCTTAAGCTGCATTGCCGCTGCGATCTGATGAGAGCAGGAACATTCAGCTTAGAATGGCCGTTGACAGCAGCTGTTCAATTTGAACCTTCTTTTACTATCTCATAGAGAAACTAACACAATTTTCAGGTTCAAAAAGGTCAACGGAACTTGGGACTCCCAGCCAGTCTCCCATTCTGGTACTTGCCAAGCCTTAAGCTGCATTGCTGCTGCGATCTGACGAGAGCAGGCACATTCAGCTTAGAATGGCCGTTGACAGCAGCTGTTCAATTTGAACCTTCTTTTACTATCTCATAGAGAAACTAACACAATTTTCAGGTTCAAAAAGGTCAACGGAACTTGGGATTCCCAGCCAGTCTCCCATGCTGGTACTTGCCAAGCCTTAAGCTGCATTGCTGCTGCAATCTGACGAGAGCAGGCACATTCAGCTTAGAATGGCCGTTGACAGCAACTGTTCAATTTGAACCTTCTTTTACTATCTCATAGAGAAACTAACACAATTTTCAGGTTCAAAAAGGTCAACGGAACTTGGGATTCCCAGCCAGTCTCCCATGCTGGTACTTGCCAAGCCTTAAGCTGCATTGCTGCTGCGATCTGACGAGAGCAGGCACATTCAGCTTAGAATGGCCGTTGACAGCAGCTGTTCAATTTGAACCTTCTTTTACTATCTCATAGAGAAACTAACACAATTTTCAGGTTCAAAAAGGTCAACGGAACTTGGGATTCCCAGCCAGTCTCCCATGCTGGTACTTGCCAAGCCTCAAGCTGCATTGCTGCTGCGATCTGACGAGAGCAGGCACATTCAGCTTAGAATGGCCGTTGACAGCAGCTGTTCAATTTGAACCTTCTTTTACCATCTTTGACAGAGAAACTAACACAATTTTCAGGTTCAAAAAGGTCAACGGAACTTGGGATTCCCAGCCAGTCTCCCATGCTGGTACTTGCCAAGCCTTAAGCTGCATTGCTGCTGCAATCTGATGAGAGCAGGCACATTCAGCTTAGAATGGCCGTTGACAGCAGCTGTTCAATTTGAACCTTCTTTTACCATCTTTGACAGAGAAACTAACACAATTTTCAGGTTCAAAAAGGTCAACGGAACTTGGGATTCCCAGCCAGTCTCCCATGCTGGTACTTGCCAAGCCTTAAGCTGCATTGCTGCTGCGATCTGATGAGAGCAGGCACATTCAGCTTAGAATGGCCGTTGACAGCAGCTGTTCAATTTGAACCTTCTTTTACTATCTCATAGAGAAACTAACACAATTTTCAGGTTCAAAAAGGTCAACGGAACTTGGGATTCCCAGCCAGTCTCCCATGCTGGTACTTGCCAAGCCTTAAGCTGCATTGCTGCTGCGATCTGATGAGAGCAGGCACATTCAGCTTAGAATGGCCGTTGACAGCAGCTGTTCAATTTGAACCTTCTTTTACTATCTCATAGAGAAACTAACACAATTTTCAGGTTCAAAAAGGTCAACGGAACTTGGGATTCCCAGCCAGTCTCCCATTCTGGTACTTGCCAAGCCTTAAGCTGCATTGCTGCTGCGATCTGACGAGAGCAGGCACATTCAGCTTAGAATGGCCGTTGACAGCAGCTGTTCAATTTGAACCTTCTTTTACTATCTCATAGAGAAACTAACACAATTTTCAGGTTCAAAAAGGTCAACGGAACTTGGGATTCCCAGCCAGTCTCCCATGCTGGTACTTGCCAAGCCTTAAGCTGCATTGCTGCTGCAATCTGACGAGAGCAGGCACATTCAGCTTAGAATGGCCGTTGACAGCAGCTGTTCAATTTGAACCTTCTTTTACTATCTCATAGAGAAACTAACACAATTTTCAGGTTCAAAAAGGTCAACAGAACTTGGGATTCCCAGCCAGTCTCCCATGCTGGTACTTGCCAAGCCTTAAGCTGCATTGCTGCTGCGATCTGACGAGAGCAGGCACATTCAGCTTAGAATGGCCGTTGACAGCAGTTGTTCAATTTGAACCTTCTTTTACCATCTTTGACAGAGAAACTAACACAATTTTCAGGTTCAAAAAGGTCAACGGAACTTGGGATTCCCAGCCAGTCTCCCATGCTGGTACTTGCCAAGCCTTAAGCTGCATTGCCGCTGCGATCTGATGAGAGCAGGCACATTCAGCTTAGAATGGCCGTTGACAGCAGCTGTTCAATTTGAACCTTCTTTTACTATCTCATAGAGAAACTAACACAATTTTCAGGTTCAAAAAGGTCAACGGAACTTGGGACTCCCAGCCAGTCTCCCATTCTGGTACTTGCCAAGCCTTAAGCTGCATTGCTGCTGCGATCTGACGAGAGCAGGCACATTCAGCTTAGAATGGCCGTTGACAGCAGCTGTTCAATTTGAACCTTCTTTTACTATCTCATAGAGAAACTAACACAATTTTCAGGTTCAAAAAGGTCAACGGAACTTGGGATTCCCAGCCAGTCTCCCATGCTGGTACTTGCCAAGCCTTAAGCTGCATTGCTGCTGCAATCTGACGAGAGCAGGCACATTCAGCTTAGAATGGCCGTTGACAGCAACTGTTCAATTTGAACCTTCTTTTACTATCTCATAGAGAAACTAACACAATTTTCAGGTTCAAAAAGGTCAACGGAACTTGGGATTCCCAGCCAGTCTCCCATGCTGGTACTTGCCAAGCCTTAAGCTGCATTGCTGCTGCGATCTGACGAGAGCAGGCACATTCAGCTTAGAATGGCCGTTGACAGCAGCTGTTCAATTTGAACCTTCTTTTACTATCTCATAGAGAAACTAACACAATTTTCAGGTTCAAAAAGGTCAACGGAACTTGGGATTCCCAGCCAGTCTCCCATGCTGGTACTTGCCAAGCCTCAAGCTGCATTGCTGCTGCGATCTGACGAGAGCAGGCACATTCAGCTTAGAATGGCCGTTGACAGCAGCTGTTCAATTTGAACCTTCTTTTACCATCTTTGACAGAGAAACTAACACAATTTTCAGGTTCAAAAAGGTCAACGGAACTTGGGATTCCCAGCCAGTCTCCCATGCTGGTACTTGCCAAGCCTTAAGCTGCATTGCTGCTGCAATCTGATGAGAGCAGGCACATTCAGCTTAGAATGGCCGTTGACAGCAGCTGTTCAATTTGAACCTTCTTTTACCATCTTTGACAGAGAAACTAACACAATTTTCAGGTTCAAAAAGGTCAACGGAACTTGGGATTCCCAGCCAGTCTCCCATGCTGGTACTTGCCAAGCCTTAAGCTGCATTGCTGCTGCGATCTGATGAGAGCAGGCACATTCAGCTTAGAATGGCCGTTGACAGCAGCTGTTCAATTTGAACCTTCTTTTACTATCTCATAGAGAAACTAACACAATTTTCAGGTTCAAAAAGGTCAACGGAACTTGGGATTCCCAGCCAGTCTCCCATGCTGGTACTTGCCAAGCCTTAAGCTGCATTGCTGCTGCGATCTGATGAGAGCAGGCACATTCAGCTTAGAATGGCCGTTGACAGCAGCTGTTCAATTTGAACCTTCTTTTACTATCTCATAGAGAAACTAACACAATTTTCAGGTTCAAAAAGGTCAACGGAACTTGGGATTCCCAGCCAGTCTCCCATTCTGGTACTTGCCAAGCCTTAAGCTGCATTGCTGCTGCGATCTGACGAGAGCAGGCACATTCAGCTTAGAATGGCCGTTGACAGCAGCTGTTCAATTTGAACCTTCTTTTACTATCTCATAGAGAAACTAACACAATTTTCAGGTTCAAAAAGGTCAACGGAACTTGGGATTCCCAGCCAGTCTCCCATGCTGGTACTTGCCAAGCCTTAAGCTGCATTGCTGCTGCAATCTGACGAGAGCAGGCACATTCAGCTTAGAATGGCCGTTGACAGCAGCTGTTCAATTTGAACCTTCTTTTACTATCTCATAGAGAAACTAACACAATTTTCAGGTTCAAAAAGGTCAACGGAACTTGGGATTCCCAGCCAGTCTCCCATGCTGGTACTTGCCAAGCCTTAAGCTGCATTGCTGCTGCGATCTGACGAGAGCAGGCACATTCAGCTTAGAATGGCCGTTGACAGCAGCTGTTCAATTTGAACCTTCTTTTACCATCTTTGACAGAGAAACTAATACAATTTTCAGGTTCAAAAAGGTCAACGGAACTTGGGATTCCCAGCCAGTCTCCCATTCCGGTACTTGCCAATCCATAAGCTGCATTGCTGCTGCGATCTGACGAGAGCAGGCACATTCAGCTTAGAATGGCCGTTGACAGCAGCTGTTCAATTTGAACCTTCTTTTACTATCTCATAGAGAAACTAACACAATTTTCAGGTTCAAAAAGGTCAACGGAACTTGGGATTCCCAGCCAGTCTCCCATGCTGGTACTTGCCAAGCCTTAAGCTGCATTGCTGCTGCGATCTGACGAGAGCAGGCACATTCAGCTTAGAATGGCCGTTGACAGCAGTTGTTCAATTTGAACCTTCTTTTACCATCTTTGACAGAGAAACTAACACAATTTTCAGGTTCAAAAAGGTCAACGGAACTTGGGATTCCCAGCCAGTCTCCCATGCTGGTACTTGCCAAGCCTTAAGCTGCATTGCCGCTGCGATCTGATGAGAGCAGGCACATTCAGCTTAGAATGACCGTTGACAGCAGCTGTTCAATTTGAACCTTCTTTTACTATCTCATAGAGAAACTAACACAATTTTCAGGTTCAAAAAGGTCAACAGAACTTGGGATTCCCAGCCAGTCTCCCATGCTGGTACTTGCCAAGCCTTAAGCTGCATTGCTGCTGCGATCTGACGAGAGCAGGAACATTCAGCTTAGAATGGCCGTTGACAGCAGCTGTTCAATTTGAACCTTCTTTTACCATCTTTGACAGAGAAACTAACACAATTTTCAGGTTCAAAAAGGTCAACGGAACTTGGGATTCCCAGCCAGTCTCCCATGCTGGTACTTGCCAAGCCTTAAGCTGCATTGCCGCTGCGATCTGATGAGAGCAGGAACATTCAGCTTAGAATGGCCGTTGACAGCAGCTGTTCAATTTGAACCTTCTTTTACTATCTCATAGAGAAACTAACACAATTTTCAGGTTCAAAAAGGTCAACGGAACTTGGGACTCCCAGCCAGTCTCCCATTCTGGTACTTGCCAAGCCTTAAGCTGCATTGCTGCTGCGATCTGACGAGAGCAGGCACATTCAGCTTAGAATGGCCGTTGACAGCAGCTGTTCAATTTGAACCTTCTTTTACTATCTCATAGAGAAACTAACACAATTTTCAGGTTCAAAAAGGTCAACGGAACTTGGGATTCCCAGCCAGTCTCCCATGCTGGTACTTGCCAAGCCTTAAGCTGCATTGCTGCTGCAATCTGACGAGAGCAGGCACATTCAGCTTAGAATGGCCGTTGACAGCAACTGTTCAATTTGAACCTTCTTTTACTATCTCATAGAGAAACTAACACAATTTTCAGGTTCAAAAAGGTCAACGGAACTTGGGATTCCCAGCCAGTCTCCCATGCTGGTACTTGCCAAGCCTTAAGCTGCATTGCTGCTGCGATCTGACGAGAGCAGGCACATTCAGCTTAGAATGGCCGTTGACAGCAGCTGTTCAATTTGAACCTTCTTTTACTATCTCATAGAGAAACTAACACAATTTTCAGGTTCAAAAAGGTCAACGGAACTTGGGATTCCCAGCCAGTCTCCCATGCTGGTACTTGCCAAGCCTCAAGCTGCATTGCTGCTGCGATCTGACGAGAGCAGGCACATTCAGCTTAGAATGGCCGTTGACAGCAGCTGTTCAATTTGAACCTTCTTTTACCATCTTTGACAGAGAAACTAACACAATTTTCAGGTTCAAAAAGGTCAACGGAACTTGGGATTCCCAGCCAGTCTCCCATGCTGGTACTTGCCAAGCCTTAAGCTGCATTGCTGCTGCAATCTGATGAGAGCAGGCACATTCAGCTTAGAATGGCCGTTGACAGCAGCTGTTCAATTTGAACCTTCTTTTACCATCTTTGACAGAGAAACTAACACAATTTTCAGGTTCAAAAAGGTCAACGGAACTTGGGATTCCCAGCCAGTCTCCCATGCTGGTACTTGCCAAGCCTTAAGCTGCATTGCTGCTGCGATCTGATGAGAGCAGGCACATTCAGCTTAGAATGGCCGTTGACAGCAGCTGTTCAATTTGAACCTTCTTTTACTATCTCATAGAGAAACTAACACAATTTTCAGGTTCAAAAAGGTCAACGGAACTTGGGATTCCCAGCCAGTCTCCCATGCTGGTACTTGCCAAGCCTTAAGCTGCATTGCTGCTGCGATCTGATGAGAGCAGGCACATTCAGCTTAGAATGGCCGTTGACAGCAGCTGTTCAATTTGAACCTTCTTTTACTATCTCATAGAGAAACTAACACAATTTTCAGGTTCAAAAAGGTCAACGGAACTTGGGATTCCCAGCCAGTCTCCCATTCTGGTACTTGCCAAGCCTTAAGCTGCATTGCTGCTGCGATCTGACGAGAGCAGGCACATTCAGCTTAGAATGGCCGTTGACAGCAGCTGTTCAATTTGAACCTTCTTTTACTATCTCATAGAGAAACTAACACAATTTTCAGGTTCAAAAAGGTCAACGGAACTTGGGATTCCCAGCCAGTCTCCCATGCTGGTACTTGCCAAGCCTTAAGCTGCATTGCTGCTGCAATCTGACGAGAGCAGGCACATTCAGCTTAGAATGGCCGTTGACAGCAGCTGTTCAATTTGAACCTTCTTTTACTATCTCATAGAGAAACTAACACAATTTTCAGGTTCAAAAAGGTCAACAGAACTTGGGATTCCCAGCCAGTCTCCCATGCTGGTACTTGCCAAGCCTTAAGCTGCATTGCTGCTGCGATCTGACGAGAGCAGGCACATTCAGCTTAGAATGGCCGTTGACAGCAGTTGTTCAATTTGAACCTTCTTTTACCATCTTTGACAGAGAAACTAACACAATTTTCAGGTTCAAAAAGGTCAACGGAACTTGGGATTCCCAGCCAGTCTCCCATGCTGGTACTTGCCAAGCCTTAAGCTGCATTGCCGCTGCGATCTGATGAGAGCAGGCACATTCAGCTTAGAATGGCCGTTGACAGCAGCTGTTCAATTTGAACCTTCTTTTACTATCTCATAGAGAAACTAACACAATTTTCAGGTTCAAAAAGGTCAACGGAACTTGGGACTCCCAGCCAGTCTCCCATTCTGGTACTTGCCAAGCCTTAAGCTGCATTGCTGCTGCGATCTGACGAGAGCAGGCACATTCAGCTTAGAATGGCCGTTGACAGCAGCTGTTCAATTTGAACCTTCTTTTACTATCTCATAGAGAAACTAACACAATTTTCAGGTTCAAATAGGTCAACGGAACTTGGGATTCCCAGCCAGTCTCCCATGCTGGTACTTGCCAAGCCTTAAGCTGCATTGCTGCTGCAATCTGACGAGAGCAGGCACATTCAGCTTAGAATGGCCGTTGACAGCAGCTGTTCAATTTGAACCTTCTTTTACTATCTCATAGAGAAACTAACACAATTTTCAGGTTCAAAAAGGTCAACGGAACTTGGGATTCCCAGCCAGTCTCCCATGCTGGTACTTGCCAAGCCTTAAGCTGCATTGCTGCTGCGATCTGACGAGAGCAGGCACATTCAGCTTAGAATGGCCGTTGACAGCAGCTGTTCAATTTGAACCTTCTTTTACCATCTTTGACAGAGAAACTAATACAATTTTCAGGTTCAAAAAGGTCAACGGAACTTGGGATTCCCAGCCAGTCTCCCATTCCGGTACTTGCCAAGCCATAAGCTGCATTGCTGCTGCGATCTGACGAGAGCAGGCACATTCAGCTTAGAATGGCCGTTGACAGCAGCTGTTCAATTTGAACCTTCTTTTACTATCTCATAGAGAAACTAACACAATTTTCAGGTTCAAAAAGGTCAACGGAACTTGGGATTCCCAGCCAGTCTCCCATGCTGGTACTTGCCAAGCCTTAAGCTGCATTGCTGCTGCGATCTGACGAGAGCAGGCACATTCAGCTTAGAATGGCCGTTGACAGCAGCTGTTCAATTTGAACCTTCTTTTACCATCTTTGACAGAGAAACTAACACAATTTTCAGGTTCAAAAAGGTCAACGGAACTTGGGATTCCCAGCCAGTCTCCCATGCTGGTACTTGCCAAGCCTTAAGCTGCATTGCCGCTGCGATCTGATGAGAGCAGGAACATTCAGCTTAGAATGGCCGTTGACAGCAGCTGTTCAATTTGAACCTTCTTTTACTATCTCATAGAGAAACTAACACAATTTTCAGGTTCAAAAAGGTCAACGGAACTTGGGACTCCCAGCCAGTCTCCCATGCTGGTACTTGCCAAGCCTTAAGCTGCATTGCTGCTGCGATCTGACGAGAGCAGGCACATTCAGCTTAGAATGGCCGTTGACAGCAGCTGTTCAATTTGAACCTTCTTTTACTATCTCATAGAGAAACTAACACAATTTTCAGGTTCAAAAAGGTCAACGGAACTTGGGATTCCCAGCCAGTCTCCCATGCTGGTACTTGCCAAGCCTTAAGCTGCATTGCTGCTGCAATCTGACGAGAGCAGGCACATTCAGCTTAGAATGGCCGTTGACAGCAACTGTTCAATTTGAACCTTCTTTTACTATCTCATAGAGAAACTAACACAATTTTCAGGTTCAAAAAGGTCAACGGAACTTGGGATTCCCAGCCAGTCTCCCATGCTGATACTTGCCAAGCCTTAAGCTGCATTGCTGCTGCGATCTGACGAGAGCAGGCACATTCAGCTTAGAATGGCCGTTGACAGCAGCTGTTCAATTTGAACCTTCTTTTACTATCTCATAGAGAAACTAACACAATTTTCAGGTTCAAAAAGGTCAACGGAACTTGGGATTCCCAGCCAGTCTCCCATGCTGGTACTTGCCAAGCCTCAAGCTGCATTGCTGCTGCGATCTGACGAGAGCAGGCACATTCAGCTTAGAATGGCCGTTGACAGCAGCTGTTCAATTTGAACCTTCTTTTACCATCTTTGACAGAGAAACTAACACAATTTTCAGGTTCAAAAAGGTCAACGGAACTTGGGATTCCCAGCCAGTCTCCCATGCTGGTACTTGCCAAGCCTTAAGCTGCATTGCTGCTGCAATCTGATGAGAGCAGGCACATTCAGCTTAGAATGGCCGTTGACAGCAGCTGTTCAATTTGAACCTTCTTTTACCATCTTTGACAGAGAAACTAACACAATTTTCAGGTTCAAAAAGGTCAACGGAACTTGGGATTCCCAGCCAGTCTCCCATGCTGGTACTTGCCAAGCCTTAAGCTGCATTGCTGCTGCGATCTGATGAGAGCAGGCACATTCAGCTTAGAATGGCCGTTGACAGCAGCTGTTCAATTTGAACCTTCTTTTACTATCTCATAGAGAAACTAACACAATTTTCAGGTTCAAAAAGGTCAACGGAACTTGGGATTCCCAGCCAGTCTCCCATGCTGGTACTTGCCAAGCCTTAAGCTGCATTGCTGCTGCGATCTGATGAGAGCAGGCACATTCAGCTTAGAATGGCCGTTGACAGCAGCTGTTCAATTTGAACCTTCTTTTACTATCTCATAGAGAAACTAACACAATTTTCAGGTTCAAAAAGGTCAACGGAACTTGGGATTCCCAGCCAGTCTCCCATTCTGGTACTTGCCAAGCCTTAAGCTGCATTGCTGCTGCGATCTGACGAGAGCAGGCACATTCAGCTTAGAATGGCCGTTGACAGCAGCTGTTCAATTTGAACCTTCTTTTACTATCTCATAGAGAAACTAACACAATTTTCAGGTTCAAAAAGGTCAACGGAACTTGGGATTCCCAGCCAGTCTCCCATGCTGGTACTTGCCAAGCCTTAAGCTGCATTGCTGCTGCAATCTGATGAGAGCAGGCACATTCAGCTTAGAATGGCCGTTGACAGCAGCTGTTCAATTTGAACCTTCTTTTACTATCTCATAGAGAAACTAACACAATTTTCAGGTTCAAAAAGGTCAACGGAACTTGGGATTCCCAGCCAGTCTCCCATGCTGGTACTTGCCAAGCCTTAAGCTGCATTGCTGCTGCGATCTGACGAGAGCAGGCACATTCAGCTTAGAATGGCCGTTGACAGCAGCTGTTCAATTTGAACCTTCTTTTACCATCTTTGACAGAGAAACTAATACAATTTTCAGGTTCAAAAAGGTCAACGGAACTTGGGATTCCCAGCCAGTCTCCCATTCCGGTACTTGCCAATCCATAAGCTGCATTGCTGCTGCGATCTGACGAGAGCAGGCACATTCAGCTTAGAATGGCCGTTGACAGCAGCTGTTCAATTTGAACCTTCTTTTACTATCTCATAGAGAAACTAACACAATTTTCAGGTTCAAAAAGGTCAACGGAACTTGGGATTCCCAGCCAGTCTCCCATGCTGGTACTTGCCAAGCCTTAAGCTGCATTGCTGCTGCGATCTGACGAGAGCAGGCACATTCAGCTTAGAATGGCCGTTGACAGCAGCTGTTCAATTTGAACCTTCTTTTACCATCTTTGACAGAGAAACTAACACAATTTTCAGGTTCAAAAAGGTCAACGGAACTTGGGATTCCCAGCCAGTCTCCCATGCTGGTACTTGCCAAGCCTTAAGCTGCATTGCCGCTGTGATCTGATGAGAGCAGGCACATTCAGCTTAGAATGGCCGTTGACAGCAGCTGTTCAATTTGAACCTTCTTTTACTATCTCATAGAGAAACTAACACAATTTTAAGGTTCAAAAAGGTCAACGGAACTTGGGACTCCCAGCCAGTCTCCCATTCTGGTACTTGCCAAGCCTTAAGCTGCATTGCTGCTGCGATCTGACGAGAGCAGGCACATTCAGCTTAGAATGGCCGTTGACAGCAGCTGTTTAATTTGAACCTTCTTTTACTATCTCATAGAGAAACTAACACAATTTTCAGGTTCAAAAAGGTCAACGGAACTTGGGATTCCCAGCCAGTCTCCCATGCTGGTACTTGCCAAGCCTTAAGCTGCATTGCTGCTGCAATCTGACGAGAGCAGGCACATTCAGCTTAGAATGGCCGTTGACAGCAACTGTTCAATTTGAACCTTCTTTTACTATCTCATAGAGAAACTAACACAATTTTCAGGTTCAAAAAGGTCAACGGAACTTGGGATTCCCAGCCAGTCTCCCATGCTGGTACTTGCCAAGCCTTAAGCTGCATTGCTGCTGCGATCTGACGAGAGCAGGCACATTCAGCTTAGAATGGCCGTTGACAGCAGCTGTTCAATTTGAACCTTCTTTTACTATCTCATAGAGAAACTAACACAATTTTCAGGTTCAAAAAGGTCAACGGAACTTGGGATTCCCAGCCAGTCTCCCATGCTGGTACTTGCCAAGCCTTAAGCTGCATTGCTGCTGCGATCTGACGAGAGCAGGCACATTCAGCTTAGAATGGCCGTTGACAGCAGCTGTTCAATTTGAACCTTCTTTTACCATCTTTGACAGAGAAACTAACACAATCTTCAGGTTCAAAAAGGTCAACGGAACTTGGGATTCCCAGCCAGTCTCCCATGCTGGTACTTGCCAAGCCTTAAGCTGCATTGCTGCTGCGATCTGATGAGAGCAGGCACATTCAGCTTAGAATGGCCGTTGACAGCAGCTGTTCAATTTGAACCTTCTTTTACTATCTCATAGAGAAACTAACACAATTTTCAGGTTCAAAAAGGTCAACGGAACTTGGGATTCCCAGCCAGTCTCCCATTCTGGTACTTGCCAAGCCTTAAGCTGCATTGCTGCTGCGATCTGACGAGAGCAGGCACATTCAGCTTAGAATGGCCGTTGAAAGCAGCTGTTCAATTTGAACCTTCTTTTACTATCTCATAGAGAAACTAACACAATTTTCAGGTTCAAAAAGGTCAACGGAACTTGGGATTCCCAGCCAGTCTCCCATGCTGGTACTTGCCAAGCCTTAAGCTGCATTGCTGCTGCAATCTGACGAGAGCAGGCACATTCAGCTTAGAATGGCCGTTGACAGCAGCTGTTCAATTTGAACCTTCTTTTACTATCTCATAGAGAAACTAACACAATTTTCAGGTTCAAAAAGGTCAACGGAACTTGGGATTCCCAGCCAGTCTCCCATGCTGGTACTTGCCAAGCCTTAAGCTGCATTGCTGCTGCGATCTGACAAGAGCAGGCACATTCAGCTTAGAATGGCCGTTGACAGCAGCTGTTCAATTTGAACCTTCTTTTACCATCTTTGACAGAGAAACTAATACAATTTTCAGGTTCAAAAAGGTCAACGGAACTTGGGATTCCCAGCCAGTCTCCCATTCCGGTATTTGCCAAGCCATAAGCTGCATTGCTGCTGCGATCTGACGAGAGCAGGCACATTCAGCTTAGAATGGCCGTTGACAGCAGCTGTTCAATTTGAACCTTCTTTTACTATCTCATAGAGAAACTAACACAATTTTCAGGTTCAAAAAGGTCAACGGAACTTGGGATTCCCAGCCAGTCTCCCATGCTGGTACTTGCCAAGCCTTAAGCTGCATTGCTGCTGCGATCTGACGAGAGCAGGCACATTCAGCTTAGAATGGCCGTTGACAGCAGCTGTTCAATTTGAACCTTCTTTTACCATCTTTGACAGAGAAACTAACACAATTTTCAGGTTCAAAAAGGTCAACGGAACTTGGGATTCCCAGCCAGTCTCCCATGCTGGTACTTGCCAAGCCTTAAGCTGCATTGCCGCTGCGATCTGATGAGAGCAGGCACATTCAGCTTAGAATGGCCGTTGACAGCAGCTGTTCAATTTGAACCTTCTTTTACTATCTCATAGAGAAACTACTACAATTTTCAGGTTCAAAAAGGTCAACGGAACTTGGGATTCCAAGCCAGTCTCCCATGCTGGTACTTGCCAAGCCTTAAGCTGCATTGCTGCTGCGAACTGACGAGAGCAGGCACATTCAGCTTAGAATGGCCGTTGACAGCAGCTGTTCAATTTGAACCTTCTTTTACCATCTTTGACAGAGAATCTAACACAATTTTCAGGTTCAAAAAGGTCATTGTAACTTGGGATTCCCAGCCAGTCTCCCATGCTGGTACTTGCCAAGCCTTAAGCTGCATTGCTGCTGCGATCTGACGAGAGCAGGCACATTCAGCTTAGAATGGCCGTTGACAGCAGCTGTTCAATTTGAACCTTCTTTTACTATCTCATAGAGAATCTAACACAATTTTCAGGTTCAAAAAGGTCATTGTAACTTGGGATTCTTAGCCAGTCTCCCATGCTGGTACTTGCCAAGCCTTAAGCTGCATTGCTGCTGCGATCTGACGAGAGCAGGCCCATTCAGCTTAGAATGGCCGTTGACAGCAGCTGTTCAATTTGAACCTTCTTTTACCATCTTTGACAGAGAAACTAACACAATTTTCAGGTTCAAAAACGTCAACGGAACTTGGAATTCCCAGCCAGTCTCCCATTCTGGTACTTGCCAAGCCTTAAGCTGCATTGCTGTTGTGATCTGATGAGAGCAGGCACATTCAGCTTAGAATGGCCGTTGACAGCAGCTGTTCAATTTGAACCTTCTTTTACTATCTCATAGAGAAACTAACACAATTTTCAGGTTCAAAAAGGTCAACGGAACTTGGGACTCCCAGCCAGTCTCCCATTTTGGTACTTGCCAAGCCTTAAGCTGCATTGCTGCTGCGATCTGACGAGAGCAGGCACATTCAGCTTAGAATGGCCGTTGACAGCAGCTGTTCAATTTGAACCTTCTTTTACTATCTCATAGAGAAACTAACACAATTTTCAGGTTCAAAAAGGTCAACGGAACTTGGGATTCCCAGCCAGTCTCCCATGCTGGTACTTGCCAAGCCTTAAGCTGCATTGCTGCTGCAATCTGACGAGAGCAGGCACATTCAGCTTAGAATGGCCGTTGACAGCAACTGTTCAATTTGAACCTTCTTTTACTATCTCATAGAGAAACTAACACAATTTTCAGGTTCAAAAAGGTCAACGGAACTTGGGATTCCCAGCCAGTCTCCCATGCTGGTACTTGCCAAGCCTTAAGCTGCATTGCTGCTGCGATCTGACGAGAGCAGGCACATTCAGCTTAGAATGGCCGTTGACAGCAGCTGTTCAATTTGAACCTTCTTTTACTATCTCATAGAGAAACTAACACAATTTTCGGGTTCAAAAGGGTCAACGGAACTTGGGATTCCCAGCCAGTCTCCCTTGCTGGTACTTGCCAAGCCTTAAGCTGCATTGCTGCTGCGATCTGACGAGAGCAGGCACATTCAGCTTAGAATGGCCGTTGACAGCAGCTGTTCAATTTGAACCTTCTTTTACCATCTTTGACAGAGAAACTAACACAATTTTCAGGTTCAAAAAGGTCAACGGAACTTGGGATTCCCAGCCAGTCTCCCATGCTGGTACTTGCCAAGCCTTAAGCTGCATTGCTGCTGCGATCTGACGAGAGCAGGCACATTCAGCTTAGAATGGCCGTTGACAGCAGCTGTTCAATTTGAACCTTCTTTTACCATCTGTGCCAGAGAAACTAACACAATTTTCAGGTTCAAAAAGGTCAACGGAACTTGGGATTTCCAGCCAGTCTCCCATGCTGGTACTTGCCAAGCCTTAAGCTGCATTGCTGCTGCGATCTGACGAGAGCAGGCACATTCAGCTTAGAATGGCCGTTGACAGCAGCTGTTCAATTTGAACCTTCTTTTACCATCTGTGCCAGAGAAACTAACACAATTTTCAGGTTCAAAAAGGTCAACGGAACTTGGGATTCCCAGCCAGTCTCCCATGCTGGTACTTGCCAAGCCTTAAGCTGCATTGCTGCTGCGATCTGACGAGAGCAGGCACATTCAGCTTAGAATGGCCGTTGACAGCAGCTGTTCAATTTGAACCTTCTTTTACCATCTTTGACAGAGAAACTAACACAATTTTCAGGTTCAAAAAGGTCAACGGAACTTGGGATTCCCAGCCAGTCTCCCATGCTGGTACTTGCCAAGCCTTAAGCTGCATTGCTGCTGCGATCTGACGAGAGCAGGCACATTCAGCTTAGAATGGCCGTTGACAGCAGCTGTTCAATTTGAACCTTCTTTTACTATCTCATAGAGAAACTAATACAATTTTCAGGTTCAAAAAGGTCAACGGAACTTGGGATTCCAAGCCAGTCTCCCATGCTGGTTCTTGCCAAGCCTTAAGCTGCATTGCTGCTGCGAACTGACGAGAGCAGGCACATTCAGCTTAGAATGGCCGTTGACAGCAGCTGTTCAATTTGAACCTTCTTTTACTATCTCATAGAGAAACTAACACAATTTTCAGGTTCAAAAAGGTCAACGGAACTTGGAATTCCCAGCCAGTCTCCCATGCTGGTACTTGCCAAGCCTTAAGCTGCATTGCTGCTGCGATCTGATGAGAGCAGGCACATTCAGCTTAGAATGGCCGTTGACAGCAGCTGTTCAATTTGAACCTTCTTTTACCATCTTTGACAGAGAATCTAACACAATTTTCAGGTTCAAAAAGGTCATTGTAACTTGGGATTCCCAGCCAGTCTCCCATGCTGGTACTTGCCAAGCCTTAAGCTGCATTGCTGCTGCGATCTGACGAGAGCAGGCCCATTCAGCTTAGAATGGCCGTTGACAGCAGCTGTTCAATTTGAACCTTCTTTTACTATCTCATAGAGAAACTAACACAATTTTCAGGTTCAAAAAGGTCAACGGAACTTGGAATTCCCAGCCAGTCTCCCATGCTGGTACTTGCCAAGCCTTAAGCTGCATTGCTGCTGCGATCTGATGAGAGCAGGCACATTCAGCTTAGAATGGCCGTTGACAACAGCTGTTCAATTTGAACCTTCTTTTACTATCTCATAGAGAAACTAACACAATTTTCAGGTTCAAAAAGGTCAACGGAACTTGGGATTCCCAGCCAGTCTCCCATGCTGGTACTTGCCAAGCCTTAAGCTGCATTGCTGCTGCGATCTGACGAGAGCAGGCACATTCAGCTTAGAATGGCCGTTGACAGCAGCTGTTCAATTTGAACCTTCTTTTACTATCTCATAGAGAATCTAACACAATTTTCAGGTTCAAAAAGGTCATTGTAACTTGGGATTCTTAGCCAGTCTCCCATGCTGGTACTTGCCAAGCCTTAAGCTGCATTGCTGCTGCGATCTGACAAGAGCAGGCCCATTCAGCTTAGAATGGCCGTTGACAGCAGCTGTTCTATTTGAACCTTCTTTTACCATCTTTGACAGAGAAACTAACACAATTTTCAGGTTCAAAAACGTCAACGGAACTTGGAATTCCCAGCCAGTCTCCCATGCTGGTACTTGCCAAGCCTTAAGCTGCATTGCTGTTGTGATCTGATGAGAGCAGGCACATTCAGCTTAGAATGGCCGTTGACAGCAGCTGTTCAATTTGAACCTTCTTTTACTATCTCATAGAGAAACTAACACAATTTTCAGGTTCAAAAAGGTCAACGGAACTTGGGATTCCCAGCCAGTCTCCCATGCTGGTACTTGCCAAGCCTTAAGCTGCATTGCTGCTGCGATCTGACGAGAGCAGGCACATTCAGCTTAGAATGGCCGTTGACAGCAGCTGTTCAATTTGAACCTTCTTTAACTATCTCATAGAGAAACTAACACAATTTTCAGGTTCAAAAAGGTCAACGGAACTTGGGATTCCCAACCAGTCTCCCATGCTGGTACTTGCCAAGCCTTAAGCTGCATTGCTGCTGCGATCTGACGAGAGCAGGCACATTCAGCTTAGAATGGCCGTTGACAGCAGCTGTTCAATTTGAACCTTCTTTTACCATCTTTGACAGAGAAACTAACACAATTTTCAGGTTCAAAAATGTCAACGGAACTTGGGATTCCCAGACAGTCTCCCATGCTGGTACTTGCCAAGCCTTAAGCTGCATTGCTGCTGCGATCTGACGAGAGCAGGCACATTCAGCTTAGAATGGCCGTTGACAGCAGCTGTTCAATTTGAACCTTCTTTTACTATCTCATAGAGAATCTAACACAATTTTCAGGTTCAAAAAGGTCATTGTAACTTGGGATTCTTAGCCAGTCTCCCATGCTGGTACTTGCCAAGCCTTAAGCTGCATTGCTGCTGCGATCTGACGAGAGCAGGCCCATTCAGCTTAGAATGGCCGTTGACAGCAGCTGTTCAATTTGAACCTTCTTTTACCATCTCATAGAGAAACTAACACAATTTTCAGGTTCAAAAAGGTCAACGGAACTTGGGATTCCCAGCCAGTCTCCCATGCTGGTACTTGCCAAGCCTTAAGCTGCATTGCTGCTGCGATCTGACGAGAGCAGGCACATTCAGCTTAGAATGGCCGTTGACAGCAGCTGTTCAATTTGAACCTTCTTTTACTATCTCATAGAGAAACTAACACAATTTTCAGGTTCAAAAAGGTCAACGGAACTTGGGATTCCCAGCCAGTCTCCCATGCTGGTACTTGCCAAGCCTTAAGCTGCATTGCTGCTGCGATCTGACAAGAGCAGGCACATTCAGCTTAGAATGGCCGTTGACAGCAGCTGTTCAATTTGAACCTTCTTTTACCATCTTTGACAGAGAAACTAATACAATTTTCAGGTTCAAAAAGGTCAACGGAACTTGGGATTCCCAGCCAGTCTCCCATTCCGGTATTTGCCAAGCCATAAGCTGCATTGCTGCTGCGAACTGACGAGAGCAGGCACATTCAGCTTAGAATGGCCGTTGACAGCAGCTGTTCAATTTGAACCTTCTTTTACCATCTTTGACAGAGAATCTAACACAATTTTCAGGTTCAAAAAGGTCATTGTAACTTGGGATTCCCAGCCAGTCTCCCATGCTGGTACTTGCCAAGCCTTAAGCTGCATTGCTGCTGCGATCTGACGAGAGCAGGCCCATTCAGCTTAGAATGGCCGTTGACAGCAGCTGTTCAATTTGAACCTTCTTTTACCATCTTTGACAGAGAAACTAACACAATTTTCAGGTTCAAAAAGGTCAACGGAACTTGGAATTCCCAGCCAGTCTCCCATGCTGGTACTTGCCAAGCCTTAAGCTGCATTGCTGCTGCGATCTGATGAGAGCAGGCACATTCAGCTTAGAATGGCCGTTGACAACAGCTGTTCAATTTGAACCTTCTTTTACTATCTCATAGAGAAACTAACACAATTTTCAGGTTCAAAAAGGTCAACGGAACTTGGGATTCCCAGCCAGTCTCCCATGCTGGTACTTGCCAAGCCTTAAGCTGCATTGCTGCTGCGATCTGACGAGAGCAGGCACATTCAGCTTAGAATGGCCGTTGACAGCAGCTGTTCAATTTGAACCTTCTTTTACTATCTCATAGAGAATCTAACACAATTTTCAGGTTCAAAAAGGTCATTGTAACTTGGGATTCTTAGCCAGTCTCCCATGCTGGTACTTGCCAAGCCTTAAGCTGCATTGCTGCTGCGATCTGACGAGAGCAGGCCCATTCAGCTTAGAATGGCCGTTGACAGCAGCTGTTCAATTTGAACCTTCTTTTACCATCTTTGACAGAGAAACTAACACAATTTTCAGGTTCAAAAACGTCAACGGAACTTGGAATTCCCAGCCAGTCTCCCATTCTGGTACTTGCCAAGCCTTAAGCTGCATTGCTGTTGTGATCTGATGAGAGCAGGCACATTCAGCTTAGAATGGCCGTTGACAGCAGCTGTTCAATTTGAACCTTCTTTTACTATCTCATAGAGAAACTAACACAATTTTCAGGTTCAAAAAGGTCAACGGAACTTGGGACTCCCAGCCAGTCTCCCATTTTGGTACTTGCCAAGCCTTAAGCTGCATTGCTGCTGCGATCTGACGAGAGCAGGCACATTCAGCTTAGAATGGCCGTTGACAGCAGCTGTTCAATTTGAACCTTCTTTTACTATCTCATAGAGAAACTAACACAATTTTCAGGTTCAAAAAGGTCAACGGAACTTGGGATTCCCAGCCAGTCTCCCATGCTGGTACTTGCCAAGCCTTAAGCTGCATTGCTGCTGCAATCTGACGAGAGCAGGCACATTCAGCTTAGAATGGCCGTTGACAGCAACTGTTCAATTTGAACCTTCTTTTACTATCTCATAGAGAAACTAACACAATTTTCAGGTTCAAAAAGGTCAACGGAACTTGGGATTCCCAGCCAGTCTCCCATGCTGGTACTTGCCAAGCCTTAAGCTGCATTGCTGCTGCGATCTGACGAGAGCAGGCACATTCAGCTTAGAATGGCCGTTGACAGCAGCTGTTCAATTTGAACCTTCTTTTACTATCTCATAGAGAAACTAACACAATTTTCGGGTTCAAAAGGGTCAACGGAACTTGGGATTCCCAGCCAGTCTCCCATGCTGGTACTTGCCAAGCCTTAAGCTGCATTGCTGCTGCGATCTGACGAGAGCAGGCACATTCAGCTTAGAATGGCCGTTGACAGCAGCAGTTCAATTTGAACCTTCTTTTACCATCTTTGACAGAGAAACTAACACAATTTTCAGGTTCAAAAAGGTCAACGGAACTTGGGATTCCCAGCCAGTCTCCCATGCTGGTACTTGCCAAGCCTTAAGCTGCATTGCTGCTGCGATCTGACGAGAGCAGGCACATTCAGCTTAGAATGGCCGTTGACAGCAGCTGTTCAATTTGAACCTTCTTTTACCATCTGTGCCAGAGAAACTAACACAATTTTCAGGTTCAAAAAGGTCAACGGAACTTGGGATTTCCAGCCAGTCTCCCATGCTGGTACTTGCCAAGCCTTAAGCTGCATTGCTGCTGCGATCTGACGAGAGCAGGCACATTCAGCTTAGAATGGCCGTTGACAGCAGCTGTTCAATTTGAACCTTCTTTTACCATCTGTGCCAGAGAAACTAACACAATTTTCAGGTTCAAAAAGGTCAACGGAACTTGGGATTCCCAGCCAGTCTCCCATGCTGGTACTTGCCAAGCCTTAAGCTGCATTGCTGCTGCGATCTGACGAGAGCAGGCACATTCAGCTTAGAATGGCCGTTGACAGCAGCTGTTCAATTTGAACCTTCTTTTACCATCTTTGACAGAGAAACTAACACAATTTTCAGGTTCAAAAAGGTCAACGGAACTTGGGATTCCCAGCCAGTCTCCCATGCTGGTACTTGCCAAGCCTTAAGCTGCATTGCTGCTGCGATCTGACGAGAGCAGGCACATTCAGCTTAGAATGGCCGTTGACAGCAGCTGTTCAATTTGAACCTTCTTTTACTATCTCATAGAGAAACTAATACAATTTTCAGGTTCAAAAAGGTCAACGGAACTTGGGATTCCAAGCCAGTCTCCCATGCTGGTTCTTGCCAAGCCTTAAGCTGCATTGCTGCTGCGAACTGACGAGAGCAGGCACATTCAGCTTAGAATGGCCGTTGACAGCAGCTGTTCAATTTGAACCTTCTTTTACTATCTCATAGAGAAACTAACACAATTTTCAGGTTCAAAAAGGTCAACGGAACTTGGGATTCCCAGCCAGTCTCCCATGCTGGTACTTGCCAAGCCTTAAGCTGCATTGCTGCTGCGATCTGACGAGAGCAGGCACATTCAGCTTAGAATGGCCGTTGACAGCAGCTGTTCAATTTGAACCTTCTTTTACTATCTCATAGAGAATCTAACACAATTTTCAGGTTCAAAAAGGTCATTGTAACTTGGGATTCTTAGCCAGTCTCCCATGCTGGTACTTGCCAAGCCTTAAGCTGCATTGCTGCTGCGATCTGACAAGAGCAGGCCCATTCAGCTTAGAATGGCCGTTGACAGCAGCTGTTCAATTTGAACCTTCTTTTACCATCTTTGACAGAGAAACTAACACAATTTTCAGGTTCAAAAACGTCAACGGAACTTGGAATTCCCAGCCAGTCTCCCATGCTGGTACTTGCCAAGCCTTAAGCTGCATTGCTGTTGTGATCTGATGAGAGCAGGCACATTCAGCTTAGAATGGCCGTTGACAGCAGCTGTTCAATTTGAACCTTCTTTTACTATCTCATAGAGAAACTAACACAATTTTCAGGTTCAAAAAGGTCAACGGAACTTGGGATTCCCAGCCAGTCTCCCATGCTGGTACTTGCCAAGCCTTAAGCTGCATTGCTGCTGCGATCTGACGAGAGCAGGCACATTCAGCTTAGAATGGCCGTTGACAGCAGCTGTTCAATTTGAACCTTCTTTAACTATCTCATAGAGAAACTAACACAATTTTCAGGTTCAAAAAGGTCAACGGAACTTGGGATTCCCAACCAGTCTCCCATGCTGGTACTTGCCAAGCCTTAAGCTGCATTGCTGCTGCGATCTGACGAGAGCAGGCACATTCAGCTTAGAATGGCCGTTGACAGCAGCTGTTCAATTTGAACCTTCTTTTACCATCTTTGACAGAGAAACTAACACAATTTTCAGGTTCAAAAATGTCAACGGAACTTGGGATTCCCAGACAGTCTCCCATGCTGGTACTTGCCAAGCCTTAAGCTGCATTGCTGCTGCGATCTGACGAGAGCAGGCACATTCAGCTTAGAATGGCCGTTGACAGCAGCTGTTCAATTTGAACCTTCTTTTACTATCTCATAGAGAATCTAACACAATTTTCAGGTTCAAAAAGGTCATTGTAACTTGGGATTCTTAGCCAGTCTCCCATGCTGGTACTTGCCAAGCCTTAAGCTGCATTGCTGCTGCGATCTGACGAGAGCAGGCCCATTCAGCTTAGAATGGCCGTTGACAGCAGCTGTTCAATTTGAACCTTCTTTTACCATCTCATAGAGAAACTAACACAATTTTCAGGTTCAAAAAGGTCAACGGAACTTGGGATTCCCAGCCAGTCTCCCATGCTGGTACTTGCCAAGCCTTAAGCTGCATTGCTGCTGCGATCTGACGAGAGCAGGCACATTCAGCTTAGAATGGCCGTTGACAGCAGCTGTTCAATTTGAACCTTCTTTTACTATCTCATAGAGAAACTAATACAATTTTCAGGTTCAAAAAGGTCAACGGAACTTGGGATTCCAAGCCAGTCTCCCATGCTGGTACTTGCCAAGCCTTAAGCTGCATTGCTGCTGCGAACTGACGAGAGCAGGCACATTCAGCTTAGAATGGCCGTTGACAGCAGCTGTTCAATTTGAACCTTCTTTTACCATCTTTGACAGAGAATCTAACACAATTTTCAGGTTCAAAAAGGTCATTGTAACTTGGGATTCCCAGCCAGTCTCCCATGCTGGTACTTGCCAAGCCTTAAGCTGCATTGCTGCTGCGATCTGACGAGAGCAGGCCCATTCAGCTTAGAATGGCCGTTGACAACAGCTGTTCAATTTGAACCTTCTTTTACCATCTTTGACAGAGAAACTAACACAATTTTCAGGTTCAAAAAGGTCATTGTAACTTGGGATTCCCAGCCAGTCTCCCATGCTGGTACTTGCCAAGCCTTAAGCTGCATTGCTGCTGCGATCTGATGAGAGCAGGCACATTCAGCTTAGAATGGCCGTTGACAACAGCTGTTCAATTTGAACCTTCTTTTACTATCTCATAGAGAAACTAACACAATTTTCAGGTTCAAAAAGGTCAACGGAACTTGGGATTCCCAGCCAGTCTCCCATGCTGGTACATGCCAAGCCTTAAGCTGCATTGCTGCTGCGATCTGACGAGAGCAGGCACATTCAGCTTAGAATGGCCGTTGACAGCAGCTGTTCAATTTGAACCTTCTTTTACTATCTCATAGAGAATCTAACACAATTTTCAGGTTCAAAAAGGTCATTGTAACTTGGGATTCTTAGCCAGTCTCCCATGCTGGTACTTGCCAAGCCTTAAGCTGCATTGCTGCTGCGATCTGACGAGAGCAGGCACATTCAGCTTAGAATGGCCGTTGACAGCAGCTGTTCAATTTGAACCTTCTTTTACCATCTTTGACAGAGAAACTAACACAATTTTCAGGTTCAAAAACGTCAACGGAACTTGGAATTCCCAGCCAGTCTCCCATGCTGGTACTTGCCAAGCCTTAAGCTGCATTGCTGCTGCGATCTGATGAGAGCAGGCACATTCAGCTTAGAATGGCCGTTGACAGCAGCTGTTCAATTTGAACCTTCTTTTACTATCTCATAGAGAAACTAACACAATTTTCAGGTTCAAAAAGGTCATTGTAACTTGGGATTCTTAGCCAGTCTCCCATGCTGGTACTTGCCAAGCCTTAAGCTGCATTGCTGCTGCGATCTGACGAGAGCAGGCACATTCAGCTTAGAATGGCCGTTGACAGCAGCTGTTCAATTTGAACCTTCTTTTACCATCTTTGACAGAGAAACTAACACAATTTTCAGGTTCAAAAACGTCAACGGAACTTGGAATTCCCAGCCAGTCTCCCATGCTGGTACTTGCCAAGCCTTAAGCTGCATTGCTGCTGCGATCTGATGAGAGCAGGCACATTCAGCTTAGAATGGCCGTTGAAAGCAGCTGTTCAATTTGAACCTTCTTTTACTATCTCATAGAGAAACTAACACAATTTTCAGGTTCAAAAAGGTCAACGGAAATTGGGATTCCCAGCCAGTCTCCCATGCTGGTACTTGCCAAGCCTTAAGCTGCATTGCTGCTGCGATCTGACGAGAGCAGGCACATTCAGCTTAGAATGGCCGTTGACAGCAGCTGTTCAATTTGAACCTTCTTTTACCATCTTTGACAGAGAAACTAACACAATTTTCAGGTTCAAAAAGGTCAACGGAACTTGGGATTCCCAGACAGTCTCCCATGCTGGTACTTGCCAAGCCTTAAGCTGCATTGCTGCTGCGATCTGACGAGAGCAGGCACATTCAGCTTAGAATGGCCGTTGACAGCAGCTGTTCAATTTGAACCTTCTTTTACTATCTCATAGAGAAACTAACACAATTTTCAGGTTCAAAAAGGTCAACGGAACTTGGGATTCCCAGCCAGTCTCCCATGCTGGTACTTGCCAAGCCTTAAGCTGCATTGCTGCTGCGATCTGACGAGAGCAGGCACATTCAGCTTAGAATGGCCGTTGACAGCAGCTCTTCAATTTGAACCTTCTTTTACCATCTTTGACAGAGAAACTAATACAATTTTCAGGTTCAAAAAGGTCAACGGAACTTGGGATTCCCAGCCAGTCTCCCATTCCGGTACTTGCCAAGCCATAAGCTGCATTGCTGCTGCGATCTGACGAGAGCAGGCACAGTCAGCTTAGAATGGCCGTTGACAGCAGCTGTTCAATTTGAACCTTCTTTTACTATCTCATAGAGAAACTAACACAATTTTCAGGTTCAAAAAGGTCAACGGAACTTGGGATTCCCAGCCAGTCTCCCATTCTGGTACTTGCCAAGCCTTAAGCTGCATTGCTGCTGCGATCTGACGAGAGCAGGCACATTCAGCTTAGAATGGCCGTTGACAGCAGCTGTTCAATTTGAACCTTCTTTTACCATCTTTGACAGAGAAACTAACACAATTTTCAGGTTCAAAAAGGTCAACGGAACTTGGGATTCCCAGCCAGTCTCCCATGCTGGTACTTGCCAAGCCTTAAGCTGCATTGCCGCTGCGATCTGATGAGAGCAGGCACATTCAGCTTAGAATGGCCGTTGACAGCAGCTGTTCAATTTGAACCTTCTTTTACTATCTCATAGAGAAACTAACACAATTTTCAGGTTCAAAAAGGTCAACGGAACTTGGGATTCCCAGCCAGTCTCCCATGCTGGTACTTGCCAAGCCTTAAGCTGCATTGCTGCTGCGATCTGACGAGAGCAGGCACATTCAGCTTAGAATGGCCGTTGACAGCAGCTGTTCAATTTGAACCTTCTTTTACCATCTTTGACAGAGAAACTAACACAATTTTCAGGTTCAAAAAGGTCAACGGAACTTGGGATTCCCAGCCAGTCTCCCATGCTGGTACTTGCCAAGCCTTAAGCTGCATTGCTGCTGCGATCTGACGAGAGCAGGCACATTCAGCTTAGAATGGCCGTTGACAGCAGCTGTTCAATTTGAACCTTCTTTTACTATCTCATAGAGAAACTAATACAATTTTCAGGTTCAAAAAGGTCAACAGAACTTGGGATTCCAAGCCAGTCTCCCATGCTGGTACTTGCCAAGCCTTAAGCTGCATTGCTGCTGCGAACTGACGAGAGCAGGCACATTCAGCTTAGAATGGCCGTTGACAGCAGCTGTTCAATTTGAACCTTCTTTTACCATCTTTGACAGAGAATCTAACACAATTTTCAGGTTCAAAAAGGTCATTGTAACTTGGGATTCCCAGCCAGTCTCCCATGGTGGTACTTGCCAAGCCTTAAGCTGCATTGCTGCTGCGATCTGACGAGAGCAGGCCCATTCAGCTTAGAATGGCCGTTGACAGCAGCTGTTCAATTTGAACCTTCTTTTACCATCTTTGACAGAGAAACTAACACAATTTTCAGGTTCAAAAAGGTCAACGGAACTTGGAATTCCCAGCCAGTCTCCCATGCTGGTACTTGCCAAGCCTTAAGCTGCATTGCTGCTGCGATCTGATGAGAGCAGGCACATTCAGCTTAGAATGGCCGTTGACAACAGCTGTTCAATTTGAACCTTCTTTTACTATCTCATAGAGAAACTAACACAATTTTCAGGTTCAAAAAGGTCAACGGAACTTGGGATTCCCAGCCAGTCTCCCATGCTGGTACTTGCCAAGCCTTAAGCTGCATTGCTGCTGCGATCTGACGAGAGCAGGCACATTCAGCTTAGAATGGCCGTTGACAGCAGCTGTTCAATTTGAACCTTCTTTTACTATCTCATAGAGAATCTAACACAATTTTCAGGTTCAAAAAGGTCATTGTAACTTGGGATTCTTAGCCAGTCTCCCATGCTGGTACTTTCCAAGCCTTAAGCTGCATTGCTGCTGCGATCTGACGAGAGCAGGCCCATTCAGCTTAGAATGGCCGTTGACAGCAGCTGTTCAATTTGAACCTTCTTTTACCATCTTTGACAGAGAAACTAACACAATTTTCAGGTTCAAAAACGTCAACGGAACTGGGAATTCCCAGCCAGTCTCCCATGCTGGTACTTGCCAAGCCTTAAGCTGCATTGCTGTTGTGATCTGATGAGAGCAGGCACATTCAGCTTAGAATGGCCGTTGACAGCAGCTGTTCAATTTGAACCTTCTTTTACTATCTCATAGAGAAACTAACACAATTTTCAGGTTCAAAAAGGTCAACGGAACTTGGGATTCCCAGCCAGTCTCCCATGCTGGTACTTGCCAAGCCTTAAGCTGCATTGCTGCTGCGATCTGACGAGAGCAGGCACATTCAGCTTAGAATGGCCGTTGACAGCAGCTGTTCAATTTGAACCTTCTTTTACTATCTCATAGAGAAACTAACACAATTTTCAGGTTCAAAAAGGTCAACGGAACTTGGGATTCCCAGCCAGTCTCCCATGCTGGTACTTGCCAAGCCTTAAGCTGCATTGCTGCTGCGATCTGACGAGAGCAGGCACATTCAGCTTAGAATGGCCGTTGACAGCAGCTGTTCAATTTGAACCTTCTTTTACCATCTTTGACAGAGAAACTAACACAATTTTCAGGTTCAAAAATGTCAACGGAACTTGGGATTCCCAGACAGTCTCCCATGCTGGTACTTGCCAAGCCTTAAGCTGCATTGCTGCTGCGATCTGACGAGAGCAGGCACATTCAGCTTAGAATGGCCGTTGACAGCAGCTGTTCAATTTGAACCTTCTTTTACTATCTCATAGAGAAACTAACACAATTTTCAGGTTCAAAAAGGTCAACGGAACTTGGGATTCCCAGCCAGTCTCCCATGCTGGTACTTGCCAAGCCTTAAGCTGCATTGCTGCTGCGATCTGACGAGAGCAGGCACATTCAGCTTAGAATGGCCGTTGACAGCAGCTGTTCAATTTGAACCTTCTTTTACCATCTTTGACAGAGAAACTAACACAATTTTCAGGTTCAAAAAGGTCAACGGAACTTGGGATTCCCAGCCAGTCTCCCATGCTGGTACTTGCCAAGCCTTAAGCTGCATTGCTGCTGCGATCTGACAAGAGCAGGCACATTCAGCTTAGAATGGCCGTTGACAGCAGCTGTTCAATTTGAACCTTCTTTTACTATCTCATAGAGAAACTAATACAATTTTCAGGTTCAAAAAGGTCAACGGAACTTGGGATTCCAAGCCAGTCTCCCATGCTGGTACTTGCCAAGCCTTAAGCTGCATTGCTGCTGCGAACTGACGAGAGCAGGCACATTCAGCTTAGAATGGCCGTTGACAGCAGCTGTTCAATTTGAACCTTCTTTTACCATCTTTGACAGAGAATCTAACACAATTTTCAGGTTCAAAAAGGTCATTGTAACTTGGGATTCCCAGCCAGTCTCCCATGCTGGTACTTGCCAAGCCTTAAGCTGCATTGCTGCTGCGATCTGACGAGAGCAGGCCCATTCAGCTTAGAATGGCCGTTGACAGCAGCTGTTCAATTTGAACCTTCTTTTACCATCTTTGACAGAGAAACTAACACAATTTTCAGGTTCAAAAAGGTCATTGTAACTTGAGATTCCCAGCCAGTCTCCCATGCTGGTACTTGCCAAGCCTTAAGCTGCATTGCTGCTGCGATCTGATGAGAGCAGGCACATTCAGCTTAGAATGGCCGTTGACAACAGCTGTTCAATTTGAACCTTCTTTTACTATCTCATAGAGAAACTAACACAATTTTCAGGTTCAAAAAGGTCAACGGAACTTGGGATTCCCAGCCAGTCTCCCATGCTGGTACTTGCCAAGCCTTAAGCTGCATTGCTGCTGCGATCTGACGAGAGCAGGCACATTCAGCTTAGAATGGCCATTGACAGCAGCTGTTCAATTTGAACCTTCTTTTACTATCTCATAGAGAATCTAACACAATTTTCAGGTTCAAAAAGGTCATTGTAACTTGGGATTCTTAGCCAGTCTCCCATGCTGGTACTTGCCAAGCCTTAAGCTGCATTGCTGCTGCGATCTGACGAGAGCAGGCACATTCAGCTTAGAATGGCCGTTGACAGCAGCTGTTCAATTTGAACCTTCTTTTACTATCTCATAGAGAAACTAACACAATTTTCAGGTTCAAAAAGGTCAACGGAACTTGGGATTCCCAGCCAGTCTCCCATGCTGGTACTTGCCAAGCCTTAAGCTGCATTGCTGCTGCGATCTGACGAGAGCAGGCACATTCAGCTTAGAATGGCCGTTGACAGCAGCTGTTCAATTTGAACCTTCTTTTACTATCTCATAGAGAAACTAACACAATTTTCAGGTTCAAAAAGGTCAACGGAACTTGGGATTCCCAGCCAGTCTCCCATGCTGGTACTTGCCAAGCCTTAAGCTGCATTGCTGCTGCGATCTGACGAGAGCAGGCACATTCAGCTTAGAATGGCCGTTGACAGCAGCTGTTCAATTTGAACCTTCTTTTACCATCTTTGACAGAGAAACTAACACAATTTTCAGGTTCAAAAAGGTCAACGGAACTTGGGATTCCCAGCCAGTCTCCCATGCTGGTACTTGCCAAGCCTTAAGCTGCATTGCTGCTGCGATCTGACGAGAGCAGGCACATTCAGCTTAGAATGGCCGTTGACAGCAGCTGTTCAATTTGAACCTTCTTTTACTATCTCATAGAGAAACTAATACAATTTTCAGGTTCAAAAAGGTCAACGGAACTTGGGATTCCAAGCCAGTCTCCCATGCTGGTACTTGCCAAGCCTTAAGCTGCATTGCTGCTGCGAACTGACGAGAGCAGGCACATTCAGCTTAGAATGGCCGTTGACAGCAGCTGTTCAATTTGAACCTTCTTTTACCATCTTTGACAGAGAATCTAACACAATTTTCAGGTTCAAAAAGGTCATTGTAACTTGGGATTCCCAGCCAGTCTCCCATGCTGGTACTTGCCAAGCCTTAAGCTGCATTGCTGCTGCGATCTGACGAGAGCAGGCCCATTCAGCTTAGAATGGCCGTTGACAGCAGCTGTTCAATTTGAACCTTCTTTTACCATCTTTGACAGAGAAACTAACACAATTTTCAGGTTCAAAAAGGTCATTGTAACTTGAGATTCCCAGCCAGTCTCCCATGCTGGTACTTGCCAAGCCTTAAGCTGCATTGCTGCTGCGATCTGATGAGAGCAGGCACATTCAGCTTAGAATGGCCGTTGACAACAGCTGTTCAATTTGAACCTTCTTTTACTATCTCATAGAGAAACTAACACAATTTTCAGGTTCAAAAAGGTCAACGGAACTTGGGATTCCCAGCCAGTCTCCCATGCTGGTACTTGCCAAGCCTTAAGCTGCATTGCTGCTGCGATCTGACGAGAGCAGGCACATTCAGCTTAGAATGGCCATTGACAGCAGCTGTTCAATTTGAACCTTCTTTTACTATCTCATAGAGAATCTAACACAATTTTCAGGTTCAAAAAGGTCATTGTAACTTGGGATTCTTAGCCAGTCTCCCATGCTGGTACTTGCCAAGCCTTAAGCTGCATTGCTGCTGCGATCTGACGAGAGCAGGCACATTCAGCTTAGAATGGCCGTTGACAGCAGCTGTTCAATTTGAACCTTCTTTTACTATCTCATAGAGAAACTAACACAATTTTCAGGTTCAAAAAGGTCAACGGAACTTGGGATTCCCAGCCAGTCTCCCATGCTGGTACTTGCCAAGCCTTAAGCTGCATTGCTGCTGCGATCTGACGAGAGCAGGCACATTCAGCTTAGAATGGCCGTTGACAGCAGCTGTTCAATTTGAACCTTCTTTTACCATCTTTGACAGAGAAACTAACACAATTTTCAGGTTCAAAAAGGTCAACGGAACTTGGGATTCCCAGACAGTCTCCCATGCTGGTACTTGCCAAGCCTTAAGCTGCATTGCTGCTGCGATCTGACGAGAGCAGGCACATTCAGCTTAGAATGGCCGTTGACAGCAGCTGTTCAATTTGAACCTTCTTTTACTATCTCATAGAGAAACTAACACAATTTTCAGGTTCAAAAAGGTCAACGGAACTTGGGATTCCCAGCCAGTCTCCCATGCTGGTACTTGCCAAGCCTTAAGCTGCATTGCTGCTGCGATCTGACGAGAGCAGGCACATTCAGCTTAGAATGGCCGTTGACAGCAGCTGTTCAATTTGAACCTTCTTTTACCATCTTTGACAGAGAAACTAACACAATTTTCAGGTTCAAAAAGGTCAATGGAACTTGGGATTCACAGCCAGTCTCCCATGCTGGTACTTGCCAAGCCTTAAGCTGCATTGCTGCTGCGATCTGACGAGAGCAGGCCCATTCAGCTTAGAATGGCCGTTGACAGCAGTTGTTCAATTTGAACCTTCTTTTACCATCTTTGACAGAGAAACTAACACAATTTTCAGGTTCAAAAAGGTCAACGGAACTTGGGATTCCCAGCCAGTCTCCCATGCTGGTACTTGCCAAGCCTTAAGCTGCATTGCTGCTGCGATCTGATGAGAGCAGGCACATTCAGCTTAGAATGGCCATTGACAGCAGCTGTTCAATTTGAACCTTCTTTTACTATCTCATAGAGAAACTAACACAATTTTCAGGTTCAAAAAGGTCAACGGAACTTGGGATTCCCAGCCAGTCTCCCATTCTGGTACTTGCCAAGCCTTAAGCTGCATTGCTGCTGCGATCTGACGAGAGCAGGCACATTCAGCTTAGAATGGCCGTTGACAGCAGCTGTTCAATTTGAACCTTCTTTTACTATCTCATAGAGAAACTAACACAATTTTCAGGTTCAAAAAGGTCAACGGAACTTGGGATTCCCAGCCAGTCTCCCATGCTGGTACTTGCCAAGCCTTAAGCTGCATTGCTGCTGCAATCTGACGAGAGCAGGCACATTCAGCTTAGAATGGCCGTTGACAGCAGCTGTTCAATTTGAACCTTCTTTTACCATCTTTGACAGAGAAACTAACACAATTTTCAGGTTCAAAAAGGTCAACGGAACTTGGGATTCCCAGCCAGTCTCCCATGCTGGTACTTGGCAAGCCTTAAGCTGCATTGCTGCTGCGATCTGATGAGAGCAGGCACATTCAGCTTAGAATGGCCGTTGACAGCAGCTGTTCAATTTGAACCTTCTTTTACTATCTCATAGAGAAACTAACACAATTTTCAGGTTCAAAAAGGTCAACGGAAATTGGGATTCCCAGCCAGTCTCCCATTCTGGTACTTGCCAAGCCTTAAGCTGCATTGCTGCTGCGATCTGGCGAGAGCAGGCACATTCAGCTTAGAATGGCCGTTGACAGCAGCTGTTCAATTTGAACCTTCTTTTACTATCTCATAGAGAAACTAACACAACTTTCAGGTTCAAAAAGGTCAACGGAACTTGGGATTCCCAGCCAGTCTCCCATGCTGGTACTTGCCAAGCCTTAAGCTGCATTGCTGCTGCAATCTGATGAGAGCAGGCACATTCAGCTTAGAATGGCCGTTGACAGCAGCTGTTCAATTTGAACCTTCTTTTACCATCTTTGACAGAGAAACTAACACAATTTTCAGGTTCAAAAAGGTCAACGGAACTTGGGATTCCCAGCCAGTCTCCCATGCTGGTACTTGCCAAGCCTTAAGCTGCATTGCTGCTGCGATCTGATGAGAGCAGGCACATTCAGCTTAGAATGGCCGTTGACAGCAGCTGTTCAATTTGAACCTTCTTTTACTATCTCATAGAGAAACTAACACAATTTTCAGGTTCAAAAAGGTCAACGGAACTTGGGATTCCCAGCCAGTCTCCCATTCTGGTACTTGCCAAGCCTTAAGCTGCATTGCTGCTGCGATCTGACGAGAGCAGGCACATTCAGCTTAGAATGGCCGTTGACAGCAGCTGTTCAATTTGAACCTTCTTTTACTATCTCATAGAGAAACTAACACAATTTTCAGGTTCAAAAAGGTCAACGGAACTTGGGATTCCCAGCCAGTCTCCCATTCTGGTACTTGCCAAGCCTTAAGCTGCATTGCTGCTGCAATCTGACAAGAGCAGGCACATTCAGCTTAGAATGGCCGTTGACAGCAGCTGTTCAATTTGAACCTTCTTTTACTATCTCATAGAGAAACTAACACAATTTTCAGGTTCAAAAAGGTCAACGGAACTTGGGATTCCCAGCCAGTCTCCCATGCTGGTACTTGCCAAGCCTTAAGCTGCATTGCTGCTGCGATCTGACGAGAGCAGGCACATTCAGCTTAGAATGGCCGTTGACAGCAGCTGTTCAATTTGAACCTTCTTTTACCATCTTTGACAGAGAAACTAATACAATTTTCAGGTTCAAAAAGGTCAACGGAACTTGGGATTCCCAGCCAGTCTCCCAATTAGGTACTTGCCAAGCCATACGCTGCATTGCTGCTGCGATCTGACGAGAGCAGGCACAGTCAGCTTAGAATGGCCGTTGACAGCCGCTGTTCAATTTGAACCTTCTTTTACTATCTCATAGAGAAACTAACACAATTTTCAGGTTCAAAAAGGTCAACGGAACTTGGGATTCCCAGCCAGTCTCCCATTCTGGTACTTGCCAAGCCTTAAGCTGCATTGCTGCTGCGATCTGACGAGAGCAGGCACATTCAGCTTAGAATGGCCGTTGACAGCAGCTGTTCAATTTGAACCTTCTTTTACCATCTTTGACAGAGAAACTAACACAATTTTCAGGTTCAAAAAGGTCAACGGAACTTGGGATTCCCAGCCAGTCTCCCATGCTGGTACTTGCCAAGCCTTAAGCTGCATTGCCGCTGCGATCTGATGAGAGCAGGCACATTCAGCTTAGAATGGCCGTTGACAGCAGCTGTTCAATTTGAACCTTCTTTTACTATCTCATAGAGAAACTAACACAATTTTCAGGTTCAAAAAGGTCAACGGAACTTGGGATTCCCAGCCAGTCTCCCATTCTGGTACTTGCCAAGCCTTAAGCTGCATTGCTGCTGCGATCTGACGAGAGCAGGCACATTCAGCTTAGAATGGCCGTTGACAGCAGCTGTTCAATTTGAACCTTCTTTTACCATCTTTGACAGAGAAACTAACACAATTTTCAGGTTCAAAAAGGTCAACGGAACTTGGGATTCCCAGACAGTCTCCCATGCTGGTACTTGCCAAGCCTTAAGCTGCATTGCTGCTGCAATCTGACGAGAGCAGGCACATTCAGCTTAGAATGGCCGTTGACAGCAGCTGTTCAATTTGAACCTTCTTTTACTATCTCATAGAGAAACTAACACAATTTTCAGGTTCAAAAAGGTCAACGGAACTTGGGATTCCCAGCCAGTCTCCCATGCTGGTACTTGCCAAGCCTTAAGCTGCATTGCTGCTGCGATCTGACGAGAGCAGGCACATTCAGCTTAGAATGGCCGTTGACAGCAGCTGTTCAATTTGAACCTTCTTTTACCATCTTCGACAGAGAAACTAATACAATTTTCAGGTTCAAAAAGGTCAACGGAACTTGGGATTCCCAGCCAGTCTCCCATTCCGGTACTTGCCAAGCCATAAGCTGCATTGCTGCTGCGATCTGACGAGAGCAGGCACATTCAGCTTAGAATGGCCGTTGACAGCAGCTGTTCAATTTGAACCTTCTTTTACTATCTCATAGAGAAACTAACACAATTTTCAGGTTCAAAAAGGTCAACGGAACTTGGGATTCCCAGCCAGTCTCCCATGCTGGTACTTGCCAAGCCTTAAGCTGCATTGCTGCTGCGATCTGACGAGAGCAGGCACATTCAGCTTAGAATGGCCGTTGACAGCAGCTGTTCAATTTGAACCTTCTTTTACCATCTTTGACAGAGAAACTAACACAATTTTCAGGTTCAAAAAGGTCAACGGAACTTGGGATTCCCAGCCAGTCTCCCATGCTGGTACTTGCCAAGCCTTAAGCTGCATTGCCGCTGCGATCTGATGAGAGCAGGCACATTCAGCTTAGAATGGCCGTTGACAGCAGCTGTTCAATTTGAACCTTCTTTTACTATCTCATAGAGAAACTAACACAATTTTCAGGTTCAAAAAGGTCAACGGAACTTGGGATTCCCAGCCAGTCTCCCATTCTGGTACTTGCCAAGCCTTAAGCTGCATTGCTGCTGCGATCTGACGAGAGCAGGCAAATTCAGCTTAGAATGGCCGTTGACAGCAGCTGTTCAATTTGAACCTTCTTTTACCATCTTTGACAGAGAAACTAACACAATTTTCAGGTTCAAAAAGGTCAACGGAACTTGGGATTCCCAGACAGTCTCCCATGCTGGTACTTGCCAAGCCTTAAGCTGCATTGCTGCTGCGATCTGACGAGAGCAGGCACATTCAGCTTAGAATGGCCGTTGACAGCAGCTGTTCAATTTGAACCTTCTTTTACTATCTCATAGAGAAACTAACACAATTTTCAGGTTCAAAAAGGTCAACGGAACTTGGGATTCCCAGCCAGTCTCCCATGCTGGTACTTGCCAAGCCTTAAGCTGCATTGCTGCTGCGATCTGACGAGAGCAGGCACATTCAGCTTAGAATGGCCGTTGACAGCAGCTGTTCAATTTGAACCTTTTTTTACCATCTTTGACAGAGAAACTAACACAATTTTCAGGTTCAAAAAGGTCAATGGAACTTGGGAATCACAGCCAGTCTCCCATGCTGGTACTTGCCAAGCCTTAAGCTGCATTGCTGCTGCGATCTGACGAGAGCAGGCCCATTCAGCTTAGAATGGCCGTTGACAGCAGCTGTTCAATTTGAACCTTCTTTTACCATCTTTGACAGAGAAACTAACACAATTTTCAGGTTCAAAAAGGTCAACGGAACTTGGGATTCCCAGCCAGTCTCCCATGCTGGTACTTGCCAAGCCTTAAGCTGCATTGCTGCTGCGATCTGATGAGAGCAGGCACATTCAGCTTAGAATGGCCGTTGACAGCAGCTGTTCAATTTGAACCTTCTTTTACTATCTCATAGAGAAACTAACACAATTTTCAGGTTCAAAAAGGTCAATGGAACTTGGGATTCCCAGCCAGTCTCCCATTCTGGTACTTGCCAAGCCTTAAGCTGCATTGCTGCTGCGATCTGACGAGAGCAGGCACATTCAGCTTAGAATGGCCGTTGACAGCAGCTGTTCAATTTGAACCTTCTTTTACTATCTCATAGAGAAACTAACACAATTTTCAGGTTCAAAAAGGTCAACGGAACTTGGGATTCCCAGCCAGTCTCCCATGCTGGTACTTGCCAAGCCTTAAGCTGCATTGCTGCTGCGATCTGATGAGAGCAGGCACATTCAGCTTAGAATGGCCGTTGACAGCAGCTGTTCAATTTGAACCTTCTTTTACTATCTCATAGAGAAACTAACACAATTTTCAGGTTCAAAAAGGTCAATGGAACTTGGGATTCCCAGCCAGTCTCCCATTCTGGTACTTGCCAAGCCTTAAGCTGCATTGCTGCTGCGATCTGACGAGAGCAGGCACATTCAGCTTAGAATGGCCGTTGACAGCAGCTGTTCAATTTGAACCTTCTTTTACTATCTCATAGAGAAACTAACACAATTTTCAGGTTCAAAAAGGTCAACGGAACTTGGGATTCCCAGCCAGTCTCCCATGCTGGTACTTGCCAAGCCTTAAGCTGCATTGCTGCTGCAATCTGACAAGAGCAGGCACATTCAGCTTAGAATGGCCGTTGACAGCAGCTGTTCAATTTGAACCTTCTTTTACTATCTCATAGAGAAACTAACACAATTTTCAGGTTCAAAAAGGTCAACGGAACTTGGGATTCCCAGCCAGTCTCCCATGCTGGTACTTGCCAAGCCTTAAGCTGCATTGCTGCTGCGATCTGACGAGAGCAGGCACATTCAGCTTAGAATGGCCGTTGACAGCAGCTGTTCAATTTGAACCTTCTTTTACCATCTTTGACAGAGAAACTAATACAATTTTCAGGTTCAAAAAGGTCAACGGAACTTGGGATTCCCAGCCAGTCTCCCATTCCGGTACTTGCCAAGCCATACGCTGCATTGCTGCTGCGATCTGACGAGAGCAGGCACAGTCAGCTTAGAATGGCCGTTGACAGCAGCTGTTCAATTTGAACCTTCTTTTACTATCTCATAGAGAAACTAACACAATTTTCAGGTTCAAAAAGGTCAACGGAACTTGGGATTCCCAGCCAGTCTCCCATTCTGGTACTTGCCAAGCCTTAAGCTGCATTGCTGCTGCGATCTGACGAGAGCAGGCACATTCAGCTTAGAATGGCCGTTGACAGCAGCTGTTCAATTTGAACCTTCTTTTACCATCTTTGACAGAGAAACTAACACAATTTTCAGGTTCAAAAAGGTCAACGGAACTTGGGATTCCCAGCCAGTCTCCCATGCTGGTACTTGCCAAGCCTTAAGCTGCATTGCCGCTGCGATCTGATGAGAGCAGGCACATTCAGCTTAGAATGGCCGTTGACAGCAGCTGTTCAATTTGAACCTTCTTTTACTATCTCATAGAGAAACTAACACAATTTTCAGGTTCAAAAAGGTCAACGGAACTTGGGATTCCCAGCCAGTCTCCCATTCTGGTACTCGCCAAGCCTTAAGCTGCATTGCTGCTGCGATCTGACGAGAGCAGGCACATTCAGCTTAGAATGGCCGTTGACAGCAGCTGTTCAATTTGAACCTTCTTTTACCATCTTTGACAGAGAAACTAACACAATTTTCAGGTTCAAAAAGGTCAACGGAACTTGGGATTCCCAGACAGTCTCCCATGCTGGTACTTGCCAAGCCTTAAGCTGCATTGCTGCTGCGATCTGACGAGAGCAGGCACATTCAGCTTAGAATGGCCGTTGACAGCAGCTGTTCAATTTGAACCTTCTTTTACTATCTCATAGAGAAACTAACAAAATTTTCAGGTTCAAAAAGGTCAACGGAACTTGGGATTCCCAGCCAGTCTCCCATTCTGGTACTTGCCAAGCCTTAAGCTGCATTGCTGCTGCGATCTGACGAGAGCAGGCACATTCAGCTTAGAATGGCCGTTGACAGCAGCTGTTCAATTTGAACCTTCTTTTACTATCTCATAGAGAAACTAACACAATTTTCAGGTTCAAAAAGGTCAACGGAACTTGGGATTCCCAGCCAGTCTCCCATGCTGGTACTTGCCAAGCCTTAAGCTGCATTGCTGCTGCAATCTGACGAGAGCAGGCACATTCAGCTTAGAATGGCCGTTGACAGCAGCTGTTCAATTTGAACCTTCTTTTACTATCTCATAGAGAAACTAACACAATTTTCAGGTTCAAAAAGGTCAACGGAACTTGGGATTCCCAGCCAGTCTCCCATGCTGGTACTTGCCAAGCCTTAAGCTGCATTGCTGCTGCGATCTGACGAGAGCAGGCACATTCAGCTTAGAATGGCCGTTGACAGCAGCTGTTCAATTTGAACCTTCTTTTACCATCTTCGACAGAGAAACTAATACAATTTTCAGGTTCAAAAAGGTCAACGGAACTTGGGATTCCCAGCCAGTCTCCCATTCCGGTACTTGCCAAGCCATAAGCTGCATTGCTGCTGCGATCTGACGAGAGCAGGCACATTCAGCTTAGAATGGCCGTTGACAGCAGCTGTTCAATTTGAACCTTCTTTTACTATCTCATAGAGAAACTAACACAATTTTCAGGTTCAAAAAGGTCAACGGAACTTGGGATTCCCAGCCAGTCTCCCATGCTGGTACTTGCCAAACCTTAAGCTGCATTGCTGCTGCGATCTGACGAGAGCAGGCACATTCAGCTTAGAATGGCCGTTGACAGCAGTTGTTCAATTTGAACCTTCTTTTACCATCTTTGACAGAGAAACTAACACAATTTTCAGGTTCAAAAAGGTCAACGGAACTTGGGATTCCCAGCCAGTCTCCCATGCTGGTACTTGCCAAGCCTTAAGCTGCATTGCCGCTGCAATCTGATGAGAGCAGGCACATTCAGCTTAGAATGGCCGTTGACAGCAGCTGTTCAATTTGAACCTTCTTTTACTATCTCATAGAGAAACTAACACAATTTTCAGGTTCAAAAAGGTCAACGGAACTTGGGACTCCCAGCCAGTCTCCCATTCTGGTACTTGCCAAGCCTTAAGCTGCATTGCTGCTGCGATCTGACGAGAGCAGGCACATTCAGCTTAGAATGGCCGTTGACAGCAGCTGTTTAATTTGAACCTTCTTTTACTATCTCATAGAGAAACTAACACAATTTTCAGGTTCAAAAAGGTCAACGGAACTTGGGATTCCCAGCCAGTCTCCCATGCTGGTACTTGCCAAGCCTTAAGCTGCATTGCTGCTGCAATCTGACGAGAGCAGGCACATTCAGCTTAGAATGGCCGTTGACAGCAACTGTTCAATTTGAACCTTCTTTTACTATCTCATAGAGAAACTAACACAATTTTCAGGTTCAAAAAGGTCAACGGAACTTGGGATTCCCAGCCAGTCTCCCATGCTGGTACTTGCCAAGCCTTAAGCTGCATTGCTGCTGCGATCTGACGAGAGCAGGCACATTCAGCTTAGAATGGCCGTTGACAGCAGCTGTTCAATTTGAACCTTCTTTTACTATCTCATAGAGAAACTAACACAATTTTCAGGTTCAAAAAGGTCAACGGAACTTGGGATTCCCAGCCAGTCTCCCATGCTGGTACTTGCCAAGCCTTAAGCTGCATTGCTGCTGCGATCTGACGAGAGCAGGCACATTCAGCTTAGAATGGCCGTTGACAGCAGCTGTTCAATTTGAACCTTCTTTTACCATCTTTGACAGAGAAACTAACACAATTTTCAGGTTCAAAAAGGTCAACGGAACTTGGGATTCCCAGCCAGTCTCCCATGCTGGTACTTGCCAAGCCTTAAGCTGCATTGCTGCTGCGATCTGATGAGAGCAGGCACATTCAGCTTAGAATGGCCGTTGACAGCAGCTGTTCAATTTGAACCTTCTTTTACTATCTCATAGAGAAACTAACACAATTTTCAGGTTCAAAAAGGTCAACGGAACTTGGGATTCCCAGCCAGTCTCCCATTCTGGTACTTGCCAAGCCTTAAGCTGCATTGCTGCTGCGATCTGACGAGAGCAGGCACATTCAGCTTAGAATGGCCGTTGACAGCAGCTGTTCAATTTGAACCTTCTTTTACTATCTCATAGAGAAACTAACACAATTTTCAGGTTCAAAAAGGTCAACGGAACTTGGGATTCCCAGCCAGTCTCCCATGCTGGTACTTGCCAAGCCTTAAGCTGCATTGCTGCTGCAATCTGACGAGAGCAGGCACATTCAGCTTAGAATGGCCGTTGACAGCAGCTGTTCAATTTGAACCTTCTTTTACTATCTCATAGAGAAACTAACACAATTTTCAGGTTCAAAAAGGTCAACGGAACTTGGGATTCCCAGCCAGTCTCCCATGCTGGTACTTGCCAAGCCTTAAGCTGCATTGCTGCTGCGATCTGACAAGAGCAGGCACATTCAGCTTAGAATGGCCGTTGACAGCAGCTGTTCAATTTGAACCTTCTTTTACCATCTTTGACAGAGAAACTAATACAATTTTCAGGTTCAAAAAGGTCAACGGAACTTGGGATTCCCAGCCAGTCTCCCATGCTGGTACTTGCCAAGCCATAAGCTGCATTGCTGCTGCGATCTGACGAGAGCAGGCACATTCAGCTTAGAATGGCCGTTGACAGCAGCTGTTCAATTTGAACCTTCTTTTACTATCTCATAGAGAAACTAACACAATTTTCAGGTTCAAAAAGGTCAACGGAACTTGGGATTCCCAGCCAGTCTCCCATGCTGGTACTTGCCAAGCCTTAAGCTGCATTGCTGCTGCGATCTGACGAGAGCAGGCACATTCAGCTTAGAATGGCCGTTGACAGCAGCTGTTCAATTTGAACCTTCTTTTACCATCTTTGACAGAGAAACTAACACAATTTTCAGGTTCAAAAAGGTCAACGGAACTTGGGATTCCCAGCCAGTCTCCCATGCTGGTACTTGCCAAGCCTTAAGCTGCATTGCCGCTGCGATCTGATGAGAGCAGGCACATTCAGCTTAGAATGGCCGTTGACAGCAGCTGTTCAATTTGAACCTTCTTTTACTATCTCATAGAGAAACTAATACAATTTTCAGGTTCAAAAAGGTCAACGGAACTTGGGATTCCAAGCCAGTCTCCCATGCTGGTACTTGCCAAGCCTTAAGCTGCATTGCTGCTGCGAACTGACGAGAGCAGGCACATTCAGCTTAGAATGGCCGTTGACAGCAGTTGTTCAATTTGAACCTTCTTTTACCATCTTTGACAGAGAATCTAACACAATTTTCAGGTTCAAAAAGGTCATTGTAACTTGGGATTCCCAGCCAGTCTCCCATGCTGGTACTTGCCAAGCCTTAAGCTGCATTGCTGCTGCGATCTGACGAGAGCAGGCCCATTCAGCTTAGAATGGTCGTTGACAGCAGCTGTTCAATTTGAACCTTCTTTTACCATCTTTGACAGAGAAACTAACACAATTTTCAGGTTCAAAAAGGTCAACGGAACTTGGAATTCCCAGCCAGTCTCCCATGCTGGTACTTGCCAAGCCTTAAGCTGCATTGCTGCTGCGATCTGATGAGAGCAGGCACATTCAGCTTAGAATGGCCGTTGACAACAGCTGTTCAATTTGAACCTTCTTTTACTATCTCATAGAGAAACTAACACAATTTTCAGGTTCAAAAAGGTCAACGGAACTTGGGATTCCCAGCCAGTCTCCCATGCTGGTACTTGCCAAGCCTTAAGCTGCATTGCTGCTGCGATCTGACGAGAGCAGGCACATTCAGCTTAGAATGGCCGTTGACAGCAGCTGTTCAATTTGAACCTTCTTTTACTATCTCATAGAGAATCTAACACAATTTTCAGGTTCAAAAAGGTCATTGTAACTTGGGATTCTTAGCCAGTCTCCCATGCTGGTACTTGCCAAGCCTTAAGCTGCATTGCTGCTGCGATCTGACGAGAGCAGGCCCATTCAGCTTAGAATGGCCGTTGACAGCAGCTGTTCAATTTGAACCTTCTTTTACCATCTTTGACAGAGAAACTAACACAATTTTCAGGTTCAAAAACGTCAACGGAACTTGGAATTCCCAGCCAGTCTCCCATTCTGGTACTTGCCAAGCCTTAAGCTGCATTGCTGTTGTGATCTGATGAGAGCAGGCACATTCAGCTTAGAATGGCCGTTGACAGCAGCTGTTCAATTTGAACCTTCTTTTACTATCTCATAGAGAAACTAACACAATTTTCAGGTTCAAAAAGGTCAACGGAACTTGGGACTCCCAGCCAGTCTCCCATTTTGGTACTTGCCAAGCCTTAAGCTGCATTGCTGCTGCGATCTGACGAGAGCAGGCACATTCAGCTTAGAATGGCCGTTGACAGCAGCTGTTCAATTTGAACCTTCTTTTACTATCTCATAGAGAAACTAACACAATTTTCAGGTTCAAAAAGGTCAACGGAACTTGGGATTCCCAGCCAGTCTCCCATGCTGGTACTTGCCAAGCCTTAAGCTGCATTGCTGCTGCAATCTGACGAGAGCAGGCACATTCAGCTTAGAATGGCCGTTGACAGCAACTGTTCAATTTGAACCTTCTTTTACTATCTCATAGAGAAACTAACACAATTTTCAGGTTCAAAAAGGTCAACGGAACTTGGGATTCCCAGCCAGTCTCCCATGCTGGTACTTGCCAAGCCTTAAGCTGCATTGCTGCTGCGATCTGACGAGAGCAGGCACATTCAGCTTAGAATGGCCGTTGACAGCAGCTGTTCAATTTGAACCTTCTTTTACCATCTTTGACAGAGAAACTAACACAATTTTCAGGTTCAAAAAGGTCAACGGAACTTGGGATTCCCAGCCAGTCTCCCATGCTGGTACTTGCCAAGCCTTAAGCTGCATTGCTGCTGCGATCTGACGAGAGCAGGCACATTCAGCTTAGAATGGCCGTTGACAGCAGCTGTTCAATTTGAACCTTCTTTTACCATCTGTGCCAGAGAAACTAACACAATTTTCAGGTTCAAAAAGGTCAACGGAACTTGGGATTTCCAGCCAGTCTCCCATGCTGGTACTTGCCAAGCCTTAAGCTGCATTGCTGCTGCGATCTGACGAGAGCAGGCACATTCAGCTTAGAATGGCCGTTGACAGCAGCTGTTCAATTTGAACCTTCTTTTACCATCTGTGCCAGAGAAACTAACACAATTTTCAGGTTCAAAAAGGTCAACGGAACTTGGGATTCCCAGCCAGTCTCCCATGCTGGTACTTGCCAAGCCTTAAGCTGCATTGCTGCTGCGATCTGACGAGAGCAGGCACATTCAGCTTAGAATGGCCGTTGACAGCAGCTGTTCAATTTGAACCTTCTTTTACCATCTTTGACAGAGAAACTAACACAATTTTCAGGTTCAAAAAGGTCAACGGAACTTGGGATTCCCAGCCAGTCTCCCATGCTGGTACTTGCCAAGCCTTAAGCTGCATTGCTGCTGCGATCTGACGAGAGCAGGCACATTCAGCTTAGAATGGCCGTTGACAGCAGCTGTTCAATTTGAACCTTCTTTTACTATCTCATAGAGAAACTAATACAATTTTCAGGTTTAAAAAGGTCAACGGAACTTGGGATTCCAAGCCAGTCTCCCATGCTGGTACTTGCCAAGCCTTAAGCTGCATTGCTGCTGCGAACTGACGAGAGCAGGCACATTCAGCTTAGAATGGCCGTTGACAGCAGCTGTTCAATTTGAACCTTCTTTTACCATCTTTGACAGAGAATCTAACACAATTTTCAGGTTCAAAAAGGTCATTGTAACTTGGGATTCCCAGCCAGTCTCCCATGCTGGTACTTGCCAAGCCTTAAGCTGCATTGCTGCTGCGATCTGACGAGAGCAGGCCCATTCAGCTTAGAATGGCCGTTGACAGCAGCTGTTCAATTTGAACCTTCTTTTACCATCTTTGACAGAGAAACTAACACAATTTTCAGGTTCAAAAAGGTCAACGGAACTTGGAATTCCCAGCCAGTCTCCCATGCTGGTACTTGCCAAGCCTTAAGCTGCATTGCTGCTGCGATCTGATGAGAGCAGGCACATTCAGCTTAGAATGGCCGTTGACAACAGCTGTTCAATTTGAACCTTCTTTTACTATCTCATAGAGAAACTAACACAATTTTCAGGTTCAAAAAGGTCAACGGAACTTGGGATTCCCAGCCAGTCTCCCATGCTGGTACTTGCCAAGCCTTAAGCTGCATTGCTGCTGCGATCTGACGAGAGCAGGCACATTCAGCTTAGAATGGCCGTTGACAGCAGCTGTTCAATTTGAACCTTCTTTTACTATCTCATAGAGAATCTAACACAATTTTCAGGTTCAAAAAGGTCATTGTAACTTGGGATTCTTAGCCAGTCTCCCATGCTGGTACTTGCCAAGCCTTAAGCTGCATTGCTGCTGCGATCTGACAAGAGCAGGCCCATTCAGCTTAGAATGGCCGTTGACAGCAGCTGTTCAATTTGAACCTTCTTTTACCATCTTTGACAGAGAAACTAACACAATTTTCAGGTTCAAAAACGTCAACGGAACTTGGAATTCCCAGCCAGTCTCCCATGCTGGTACTTGCCAAGCCTTAAGCTGCATTGCTGTTGTGATCTGATGAGAGCAGGCACATTCAGCTTAGAATGGCCGTTGACAGCAGCTGTTTAATTTGAACCTTCTTTTACTATCTCATAGAGAAACTAACACAATTTTCAGGTTCAAAAAGGTCAACGGAACTTGGGATTCCCAGCCAGTCTCCCATGCTGGTACTTGCCAAGCCTTAAGCTGCATTGCTGCTGCGATCTGACGAGAGCAGGCACATTCAGCTTAGAATGGCCGTTGACAGCAGCTGTTCAATTTGAACCTTCTTTTACTATCTCATAGAGAAACTAACACAATTTTCAGGTTCAAAAAGGTCAACGGAACTTGGGATTCCCAACCAGTCTCCCATGCTGGTACTTGCCAAGCCTTAAGCTGCATTGCTGCTGCGATCTGACGAGAGCAGGCACATTCAGCTTAGAATGGCCGTTGACAGCAGCTGTTCAATTTGAACCTTCTTTTACCATCTTTGACAGAGAAACTAACACAATTTTCAGGTTCAAAAATGTCAACGGAACTTGGGATTCCCAGACAGTCTCCCATGCTGGTACTTGCCAAGCCTTAAGCTGCATTGCTGCTGCGATCTGACGAGAGCAGGCACATTCAGCTTAGAATGGCCGTTGACAGCAGCTGTTCAATTTGAACCTTCTTTTACTATCTCATAGAGAATCTAACACAATTTTCAGGTTCAAAAAGGTCATTGTAACTTGGGATTCTTAGCCAGTCTCCCATGCTGGTACTTGCCAAGCCTTAAGCTGCATTGCTGCTGCGATCTGACGAGAGCAGGCCCATTCAGCTTAGAATGGCCGTTGACAGCAGCTGTTCAATTTGAACCTTCTTTTACCATCTCATAGAGAAACTAACACAATTTTCAGGTTCAAAAAGGTCAACGGAACTTGGGATTCCCAGCTAGTCTCCCATGCTGGTACTTGCCAAGCCTTAAGCTGCATTGCTGCTGCGATCTGACGAGAGCAGGCACATTCAGCTTAGAATGGCCGTTGACAGCAGCTGTTCAATTTGAACCTTCTTTTACTATCTCATAGAGAAACTAATACAATTTTCAGGTTCAAAAAGGTCAACGGAACTTGGGATTCCAAGCCAGTCTCCCATGCTGGTACTTGCCAAGCCTTAAGCTGCATTGCTGCTGCGAACTGACGAGAGCAGGCACATTCAGCTTAGAATGGCCGTTGACAGCAGCTGTTCAATTTGAACCTTCTTTTACCATCTTTGACAGAGAATCTAACACAATTTTCAGGTTCAAAAAGGTCATTGTAACTTGGGATTCCCAGCCAGTCTCCCATGCTGGTACTTGCCAAGCCTTAAGCTGCATTGCTGCTGCGATCTGACGAGAGCAGGCCCATTCAGCTTAGAATGGCCGTTGACAACAGCTGTTCAATTTGAACCTTCTTTTACCATCTTTGACAGAGAAACTAACACAATTTTCAGGTTCAAAAAGGTCATTGTAACTTGGGATTCCCAGCCAGTCTCCCATGCTGGTACTTGCCAAGCCTTAAGCTGCATTGCTGCTGCGATCTGATGAGAGCAGGCACATTCAGCTTAGAATGGCCGTTGACAACAGCTGTTCAATTTGAACCTTCTTTTACTATCTCATAGAGAAACTAACACAATTTTCAGGTTCAAAAAGGTCAACGGAACTTGGGATTCCCAGCCAGTCTCCCATGCTGGTACATGCCAAGCCTTAAGCTGCATTGCTGCTGCGATCTGACGAGAGCAGGCCCATTCAGCTTAGAATGGCCGTTGACAGCAGTTGTTCAATTTGAACCTTCTTTTACCATCTTTGACAGAGAAACTAACACAAATTTCAGGTTCAAAAAGGGCAACGGAACTTTGGATTCCCAGCCAGTCTCCCATGCTGGTACTTGCCAAGCCTTAAGCTGCATTGCTGCTGCGATCTGACGAGAGCAGGCACATTCAGCTTAGAATGGCCATTGACATCAGCTGTTCAATTTGAACCTTCTTTTACTATCTCATAGAGAAACTAACACAATTTTCAGGTTCAAAAAGGTCAACGGAACTTGGGATTCCCAGCCAGTCTCCCATTCTGGTACTTGCCAAGCCTTAAGCTGCATTGCTGCTGCGATCTGACGAGAGCAGGCACATTCAGCTTAGAATGGCCGTTGACAGCAGCTGTTCAATTTGAACCTTCTTTTACTATCTCATAGAGAAACTAACACAATTTTCAGGTTCAAAAAGGTCAACGGAAATTGGGATTCCCAGCCAGTCTCCCATTCTGGTACTTGCCAAGCCTTAAGCTGCATTGCTGCTGCGATCTGGCGAGAGCAGGCACATTCAGCTTAGAATGGCCGTTGACAGCAGCTGTTCAATTTGAACCTTCTTTTACTATCTCATAGAGAAACTAACACAACTTTCAGGTTCAAAAAGGTCAACGGAACTTGGAATTCCCAGCCAGTCTCCCATGCTGGTACTTGCCAAGCCTTAAGCTGCATTGCTGCTGCAATCTGATGAGAGCAGGCACATTCAGCTTAGAATGGCCGTTGACAGCAGCTGTTCAATTTGAACCTTCTTTTACCATCTTTGACAGAGAAACTAACACAATTTTCAGGTTCAAAAAGGTCAACGGAACTTGGGATTCCCAGCCAGTCTCCCATGCTGGTACTTGCCAAGCCTTAAGCTGCATTGCTGCTGCGATCTGATGAGAGCAGGCACATTCAGCTTAGAATGGCCGTTGACAGCAGCTGTTCAATTTGAACCTTCTTTTACTATCTCATAGAGAAACTAACACAATTTTCAGGTTCAAAAAGGTCAACGGAACTTGGGATTCCCAACCAGTCTCCCATTCTGGTACTTGCCAAGCCTTAAGCTGCATTGCTGCTGCGATCTGACGAGAGCAGGCACATTCAGCTTAGAATGGCCGTTGACAGCAGCTGTTCAATTTGAACCTTCTTTTACTATCTCATAGAGAAACTAACACAATTTTCAGGTTCAAAAAGGTCAACGGAACTTGGGATTCCCAGCCAGTCTCCCATGCTGGTACTTGCCAAGCCTTAAGCTGCATTGCTGCTGCGATCTGACGAGAGCAGGCACATTCAGCTTAGAATGGCCGTTGACAGCAGCTGTTCAATTTGAACCTTCTTTTACTATCTCATAGAGAAACTAACACAATTTTCAGGTTCAAAAAGGTCAACGGAACTTGGGATTCCCAGCCAGTCTCCCATGCTGGTACTTGCCAAGCCTTAAGCTGCATTGCTGCTGCGATCTGACGAGAGCAGGCACATTCAGCTTAGAATGGCCGTTGACAGCAGCTGTTCAATTTGAACCTTCTTTTACCATCTTTGACAGAGAAACTAACACAATTTTCAGGTTCAAAAATGTCAACGGAACTTGGGATTCCCAGACAGTCTCCCATGCTGGTACTTGCCAAGCCTTAAGCTGCATTGCTGCTGCGATCTGACGAGAGCAGGCACATTCAGCTTAGAATGGCCGTTGACAGCAGCTGTTCAATTTGAACCTTCTTTTACTATCTCATAGAGAAACTAACACAATTTTCAGGTTCAAAAAGGTCAACGGAACTTGGGATTCCCAGCCAGTCTCCCATGCTGGTACTTGCCAAGCCTTAAGCTGCATTGCTGCTGCGATCTGACGAGAGCAGGCACATTCAGCTTAGAATGGCCGTTGACAGCAGCTGTTCAATTTGAACCTTCTTTTACCATCTTTGACAGAGAAACGAACACAATTTTCAGGTTCAAAAAGGTCAACGGAACTTGGGATTCCCAGCCAGTCTCCCATGCTGGTACTTGCCAAGCCTTAAGCTGCATTGCTGCTGCGATCTGACGAGAGCAGGCACATTCAGCTTAGAATGGCCGTTGACAGCAGCTGTTCAATTTGAACCTTCTTTTACTATCTCATAAAGAAACTAATACAATTTTCAGGTTCAAAAAGGTCAACGGAACTTGGGATTCCAAGCCAGTCTCCCATGCTGGTACTTGCCAAGCCTTAAGCTGCATTGCTGCTGCGAACTGACGAGAGCAGGCACATTCAGCTTAGAATGGCCGTTGACAGCAGCTGTTCAATTTGAACCTTCTTTTACCATCTTTGACAGAGAAACTAACACAATTTTCAGGTTCAAAAAGGTCATTGTAACTTGGGATTCCCAGCCAGTCTCCCATGCTGGTACTTGCCAAGCCTTAAGCTGCATTGCTGCTGCGATCTGACGAGAGCAGGCCCATTCAGCTTAGAATGGCCGTTGACAGCAGCTGTTCAATTTGAACCTTCTTTTACCATCTTTGACAGAGAAACTAACACAATTTTCAGGTTCAAAAAGGTCATTGTAACTTGAGATTCCCAGCCAGTCTCCCATGCTGGTACTTGCCAAGCCTTAAGCTGCATTGCTGCTGCGATCTGATGAGAGCAGGCACATTCAGCTTAGAATGGCCGTTGACAACAGCTGTTCAATTTGAACCTTCTTTTACTATCTCATAGAGAAACTAACACAATTTTCAGGTTCAAAAAGGTCAACGGAACTTGGGATTCCCAGCCAGTCTCCCATGCTGGTACTTGCCAAGCCTTAAGCTGCATTGCTGCTGCGATCTGACGAGAGCAGGCACATTCAGCTTAGAATGGCCGTTGACAGCAGCTGTTCAATTTGAACCTTCTTTTACCATCTTTGACAGAGAAACGAACACAATTTTCAGGTTCAAAAAGGTCAACGGAACTTGGGATTCCCAGCCAGTCTCCCATGCTGGTACTTGCCAAGCCTTAAGCTGCATTGCTGCTGCGATCTGACGAGAGCAGGCACATTCAGCTTAGAATGGCCGTTGACAGCAGCTGTTCAATTTGAACCTTCTTTTACTATCTCATAAAGAAACTAATACAATTTTCAGGTTCAAAAAGGTCAACGGAACTTGGGATTCCAAGCCAGTCTCCCATGCTGGTACTTGCCAAGCCTTAAGCTGCATTGCTGCTGCGAACTGACGAGAGCAGGCACATTCAGCTTAGAATGGCCGTTGACAGCAGCTGTTCAATTTGAACCTTCTTTTACCATCTTTGACAGAGAAACTAACACAATTTTCAGGTTCAAAAAGGTCATTGTAACTTGGGATTCCCAGCCAGTCTCCCATGCTGGTACTTGCCAAGCCTTAAGCTGCATTGCTGCTGCGATCTGACGAGAGCAGGCCCATTCAGCTTAGAATGGCCGTTGACAGCAGCTGTTCAATTTGAACCTTCTTTTACCATCTTTGACAGAGAAACTAACACAATTTTCAGGTTCAAAAAGGTCATTGTAACTTGAGATTCCCAGCCAGTCTCCCATGCTGGTACTTGCCAAGCCTTAAGCTGCATTGCTGCTGCGATCTGATGAGAGCAGGCACATTCAGCTTAGAATGGCCGTTGACAACAGCTGTTCAATTTGAACCTTCTTTTACTATCTCATAGAGAAACTAACACAATTTTCAGGTTCAAAAAGGTCAACGGAACTTGGGATTCCCAGCCAGTCTCCCATGCTGGTACTTGCCAAGCCTTAAGCTGCATTGCTGCTGCGATCTGACGAGAGCAGGCACATTCAGCTTAGAATGGCCATTGACAGCAGCTGTTCAATTTGAACCTTCTTTTACTATCTCATAGAGAATCTAACACAATTTTCAGGTTCAAAAAGGTCATTGTAACTTGGGATTCTTAGCCAGTCTCCCATGCTGGTACTTGCCAAGCCTTAAGCTGCATTGCTGCTGCGATCTGACGAGAGCAGGCACATTCAGCTTAGAATGGCCGTTGACAGCAGCTGTTCAATTTGAACCTTCTTTTACTATCTCATAGAGAAACTAACACAATTTTCAGGTTCAAAAAGGTCAACGGAACTTGGGATTCCCAGCCAGTCTCCCATGCTGGTACTTGCCAAGCCTTAAGCTGCATTGCTGCTGCGATCTGACGAGAGCAGGCACATTCAGCTTAGAATGGCCGTTGACAGCAGCTGTTCAATTTGAACCTTCTTTTACCATCTTTGACAGAGAAACTAACACAATTTTCAGGTTCAAAAAGGTCAACGGAACTTGGGATTCCCAGACAGTCTCCCATGCTGGTACTTGCCAAGCCTTAAGCTGCATTGCTGCTGCGATCTGACGAGAGCAGGCACATTCAGCTTAGAATGGCCGTTGACAGCAGCTGTTCAATTTGAACCTTCTTTTACTATCTCATAGAGAAACTAACACAATTTTCAGGTTCAAAAAGGTCAACGGAACTTGGGATTCCCAGCCAGTCTCCCATGCTGGTACTTGCCAAGCCTTAAGCTGCATTGCTGCTGCGATCTGACGAGAGCAGGCACATTCAGCTTAGAATGGCCGTTGACAGCAGCTGTTCAATTTGAACCTTCTTTTACCATCTTTGACAGAGAAACTAACACAATTTTCAGGTTCAAAAAGGTCAATGGAACTTGGGATTCACAGCCAGTCTCCCATGCTGGTACTTGCCAAGCCTTAAGCTGCATTGCTGCTGCGATCTGACGAGAGCAGGCCCATTCAGCTTAGAATGGCCGTTGACAGCAGTTGTTCAATTTGAACCTTCTTTTACCATCTTTGACAGAGAAACTAACACAATTTTCAGGTTCAAAAAGGTCAACGGAACTTGGGATTCCCAGCCAGTCTCCCATGCTGGTACTTGCCAAGCCTTAAGCTGCATTGCTGCTGCGATCTGATGAGAGCAGGCACATTGAGCTTAGAATGGCCATTGACAGCAGCTGTTCAATTTGAACCTTCTTTTACTATCTCATAGAGAAACTAACACAATTTTCAGGTTCAAAAAGGTCAACGGAACTTGGGATTCCCAGCCAGTCTCCCATTCTGGTACTTGCCAAGCCTTAAGCTGCATTGCTGCTGCGATCTGACGAGAGCAGGCACATTCAGCTTAGAATGGCCGTTGACAGCAGCTGTTCAATTTGAACCTTCTTTTACTATCTCATAGAGAAACTAACACAATTTTCAGGTTCAAAAAGGTCAACGGAACTTGGGATTCCCAGCCAGTCTCCCATGCTGGTACTTGCCAAGCCTTAAGCTGCATTGCTGCTGCAATCTGACGAGAGCAGGCACATTCAGCTTAGAATGGCCGTTGACAGCAGCTGTTCAATTTGAACCTTCTTTTACCATCTTTGACAGAGAAACTAACACAATTTTCAGGTTCAAAAAGGTCAACGGAACTTGGGATTCCCAGCCAGTCTCCCATGCTGGTACTTGGCAAGCCTTAAGCTGCATTGCTGCTGCGATCTGATGAGAGCAGGCACATTCAGCTTAGAATGGCCGTTGACAGCAGCTGTTCAATTTGAACCTTCTTTTACTATCTCATAGAGAAACTAACACAATTTTCAGGTTCAAAAAGGTCAACGGAAATTGGGATTCCCAGCCAGTCTCCCATTCTGGTACTTGCCAAGCCTTAAGCTGCATTGCTGCTGCGATCTGGCGAGAGCAGGCACATTCAGCTTAGAATGGCCGTTGACAGCAGCTGTTCAATTTGAACCTTCTTTTACCATCTTTGACAGAGAAACTAACACAATTTTCAGGTTCAAAAAGGTCAACGGAACTTGGGATTCCCAGCCAGTCTCCCATGCTGGTACTTGCCAAGCCTTAAGCTGCATTGCTGCTGCGATCTGATGAGAGCAGGCACATTCAGCTTAGAATGGCCGTTGACAGCAGCTGTTCAATTTGAACCTTCTTTTACTATCTCATAGAGAAACTAACACAATTTTCAGGTTCAAAAAGGTCAACGGAACTTGGGATTCCCAGCCAGTCTCCCATTCTGGTACTTGCCAAGCCTTAAGCTGCATTGCTGCTGCGATCTGACGAGAGCAGGCACATTCAGCTTAGAATGGCCGTTGACAGCAGCTGTTCAATTTGAACCTTCTTTTACTATCTCATAGAGAAACTAACACAATTTTCAGGTTCAAAAAGGTCAACGGAACTTGGGATTCCCAGCCAGTCTCCCATTCTGGTACTTGCCAAGCCTTAAGCTGCATTGCTGCTGCAATCTGACAAGAGCAGGCACATTCAGCTTAGAATGGCCGTTGACAGCAGCTGTTCAATTTGAACCTTCTTTTACTATCTCATAGAGAAACTAACACAATTTTCAGGTTCAAAAAGGTCAACGGAACTTGGGATTCCCAGCCAGTCTCCCATGCTGGTACTTGCCAAGCCTTAAGCTGCATTGCTGCTGCGATCTGACGAGAGCAGGCACATTCAGCTTAGAATGGCCGTTGACAGCAGCTGTTCAATTTGAACCTTCTTTTACCATCTTTGACAGAGAAACTAATACAATTTTCAGGTTCAAAAAGGTCAACGGAACTTGGGATTCCCAGCCAGTCTCCCATTCCGGTACTTGCCAAGCCATACGCTGCATTGCTGCTGCGATCTGACGAGAGCAGGCACAGTCAGCTTAGAATGGCCGTTGACAGCAGCTGTTCAATTTGAACCTTCTTTTACTATCTCATAGAGAAACTAACACAATTTTCAGGTTCAAAAAGGTCAACGGAACTTGGGATTCCCAGCCAGTCTCCCATTCTGGTACTTGCCAAGCCTTAAGCTGCATTGCTGCTGCGATCTGACGAGAGCAGGCACATTCAGCTTAGAATGGCCGTTGACAGCAGCTGTTCAATTTGAACCTTCTTTTACCATCTTTGACAGAGAAACTAACACAATTTTCAGGTTCAAAAAGGTCAACGGAACTTGGGATTCCCAGCCAGTCTCCCATGCTGGTACTTGCCAAGCCTTAAGCTGCATTGCCGCTGCGATCTGATGAGAGCAGGCACATTCAGCTTAGAATGGCCGTTGACAGCAGCTGTTCAATTTGAACCTTCTTTTACTATCTCATAGAGAAACTAACACAATTTTCAGGTTCAAAAAGGTCAACGGAACTTGGGATTCCCAGCCAGTCTCCCATTCTGGTACTTGCCAAGCCTTAAGCTGCATTGCTGCTGCGATCTGACGAGAGCAGGCACATTCAGCTTAGAATGGCCGTTGACAGCAGCTGTTCAATTTGAACCTTCTTTTACCATCTTTGACAGAGAAACTAACACAATTTTCAGGTTCAAAAAGGTCAACGGAACTTGGGATTCCCAGACAGTCTCCCATGCTGGTACTTGCCAAGCCTTAAGCTGCATTGCTGCTGCGATCTGACGAGAGCAGGCACATTCAGCTTAGAATGGCCGTTGACAGCAGCTGTTCAATTTGAACCTTCTTTTACTATCTCATAGAGAAACTAACAAAATTTTCAGGTTCAAAAAGGTCAACGGAACTTGGGATTCCCAGCCAGTCTCCCATTCTGGTACTTGCCAAGCCTTAAGCTGCATTGCTGCTGCGATCTGACGAGAGCAGGCACATTCAGCTTAGAATGGCCGTTGACAGCAGCTGTTCAATTTGAACCTTCTTTTACTATCTCATAGAGAAACTAACACAATTTTCAGGTTCAAAAAGGTCAACGGAACTTGGGATTCCCAGCCAGTCTCCCATGCTGGTACTTGCCAAGCCTTAAGCTGCATTGCTGCTGCAATCTGACGAGAGCAGGCACATTCAGCTTAGAATGGCCGTTGACAGCAGCTGTTCAATTTGAACCTTCTTTTACTATCTCATAGAGAAACTAACACAATTTTCAGGTTCAAAAAGGTCAACGGAACTTGGGATTCCCAGCCAGTCTCCCATGCTGGTACTTGCCAAGCCTTAAGCTGCATTGCTGCTGCGATCTGACGAGAGCAGGCACATTCAGCGTAGAATGGCCGTTGACAGCAGCTGTTCAATTTGAACCTTCTTTTACCATCTTCGACAGAGAAACTAATACAATTTTCAGGTTCAAAAAGGTCAACGGAACTTGGGATTCCCAGCCAGTCTCCCATTCCGGTACTTGCCAAGCCATAAGCTGCATTGCTGCTGCGATCTGACGAGAGCAGGCACATTCAGCTTAGAATGGCCGTTGACAGCAGCTGTTCAATTTGAACCTTCTTTTACTATCTCATAGAGAAACTAACACAATTTTCAGGTTCAAAAAGGTCAACGGAACTTGGGATTCCCAGCCAGTCTCCCATGCTGGTACTTGCCAAGCCTTAAGCTGCATTGCTGCTGCGATCTGACGAGAGCAGGCACATTCAGCTTAGAATGGCCGTTGACAGCAGCTGTTCAATTTGAACCTTCTTTTACCATCTTTGACAGAGAAACTAACACAATTTTCAGGTTCAAAAAGGTCAACGGAACTTGGGATTCCCAGCCAGTCTCCCATGCTGGTACTTGCCAAGCCTTAAGCTGCATTGCCGCTGCGATCTGATGAGAGCAGGCACATTCAGCTTAGAATGGCCGTTGACAGCAGCTGTTCAATTTGAACCTTCTTTTACTATCTCATAGAGAAACTAACACAATTTTCAGGTTCAAAAAGGTCAACGGAACTTGGGATTCCCAGCCAGTCTCCCATTCTGGTACTTGCCAAGCCTTAAGCTGCATTGCTGCTGCGATCTGACGAGAGCAGGCACATTCAGCTTAGAATGGCCGTTGACAGCAGCTGTTCAATTTGAACCTTCTTTTACTATCTCATAGAGAAACTAACACAATTTTCAGGTTCAAAAAGGTCAACGGAACTTGGGATTCCCAGCCAGTCTCCCATGCTGGTACTTGCCAAGCCTTAAGCTGCATTGCTGCTGCGATCTGACGAGATCAGGCACATTCAGCTTAGAATGGCAGTTGACAGCAGCTGTTCAATTTGAACCTTCTTTTACCATCTTTGACAGAGAAACTAACACAATTTTCAGGTTCAAAAAGGTCAATGGAACTTGGGAATCACAGCCAGTCTCCCATGCTGGTACTTGCCAAGCCTTAAGCTGCATTGCTGCTGCGATCTGACGAGAGCAGGCCCATTCAGCTTAGAATGGCCGTTGACAGCAGCTGTTCAATTTGAACCTTCTTTTACCATCTTTGACAGAGAAACTAACACAATTTTCAGGTTCAAAAAGGTCAACGGAACTTGGGATTCCCAGCCAGTCTCCCATGCTGGTACTTGCCAAGCCTTAAGCTGCATTGCTGCTGCGATCTGATGAGAGCAGGCACATTCAGCTTAGAATGGCCGTTGACAGCAGCTGTTCAATTTGAACCTTCTTTTACTATCTCATAGAGAAACTAACACAATTTTCAGGTTCAAAAAGGTCAATGGAACTTGGGATTCCCAGCCAGTCTCCCATTCTGGTACTTGCCAAGCCTTAAGCTGCATTGCTGCTGCGATCTGACGAGAGCAGGCACATTCAGCTTAGAATGGCCGTTGACAGCAGCTGTTCAATTTGAACCTTATTTTACTATCTCATAGAGAAACTAACACAATTTTCAGGTTCAAAAAGGTCAACGGAACTTGGGATTCCCAGCCAGTCTCCCATGCTGGTACTTGCCAAGCCTTAAGCTGCATTGCTGCTGCAATCTGACGAGAGCAGGCACATTCAGCTTAGAATGGCCGTTGACAGCAGCTGTTCAATTTGAACCTTCTTTTACTATCTCATAGAGAAACTAACACAATTTTCAGGTTCAAAAAGGTCAACGGAACTTGGGATTCCCAGCCAGTCTCCCATGCTGGTACTTGCCAAGCCTTAAGCTGCATTGCTGCTGCGATCTGACGAGAGCAGGCACATTCAGCTTAGAATGGCCGTTGACAGCAGCTGTTCAATTTGAACCTTCTTTTACCATCTTTGACAGAGAAACTAATACAATTTTCAGGTTCAAAAAGGTCAACGGAACTTGGGATTCCCAGCCAGTCTCCCATTCCGGTACTTGCCAAGCCATACGCTGCATTGCTGCTGCGATCTGACGAGAGCAGGCACAGTCAGCTTAGAATGGCCGTTGACAGCAGCTGTTCAATTTGAACCTTCTTTTACTATCTCATAGAGAAACTAACAAAATTTTCAGGTTCAAAAAGGTCAACGGAACTTGGGATTCCCAGCCAGTCTCCCATTCTGGTACTTGCCAAGCCTTAAGCTGCATTGCTGCTGCGATCTGACGAGAGCAGGCACATTCAGCTTAGAATGGCCGTTGACAGCAGCTGTTCAATTTGAACCTTCTTTTACTATCTCATAGAGAAACTAACACAATTTTCAGGTTCAAAAAGGTCAACGGAACTTGGGATTCCCAGCCAGTCTCCCATGCTGGTACTTGCCAAGCCTTAAGCTGCATTGCTGCTGCAATCTGACGAGAGCAGGCACATTCAGCTTAGAATGGCCGTTGACAGCAGCTGTTCAATTTGAACCTTCTTTTACTATCTCATAGAGAAACTAACACAATTTTCAGGTTCAAAAAGGTCAACGGAACTTGGGATTCCCAGCCAGTCTCCCATGCTGGTACTTGCCAAGCCTTAAGCTGCATTGCTGCTGCGATCTGACGAGAGCAGGCACATTCAGCGTAGAATGGCCGTTGACAGCAGCTGTTCAATTTGAACCTTCTTTTACCATCTTCGACAGAGAAACTAATACAATTTTCAGGTTCAAAAAGGTCAACGGAACTTGGGATTCCCAGCCAGTCTCCCATTCCGGTACTTGCCAAGCCATAAGCTGCATTGCTGCTGCGATCTGACGAGAGCAGGCACATTCAGCTTAGAATGGCCGTTGACAGCAGCTGTTCAATTTGAACCTTCTTTTACTATCTCATAGAGAAACTAACACAATTTTCAGGTTCAAAAAGGTCAACGGAACTTGGGATTCCCAGCCAGTCTCCCATGCTGGTACTTGCCAAGCCTTAAGCTGCATTGCTGCTGCGATCTGACGAGAGCAGGCACATTCAGCTTAGAATGGCCGTTGACAGCAGCTGTTCAATTTGAACCTTCTTTTACCATCTTTGACAGAGAAACTAACACAATTTTCAGGTTCAAAAAGGTCAACGGAACTTGGGATTCCCAGCCAGTCTCCCATGCTGGTACTTGCCAAGCCTTAAGCTGCATTGCCGCTGCGATCTGATGAGAGCAGGCACATTCAGCTTAGAATGGCCGTTGACAGCAGCTGTTCAATTTGAACCTTCTTTTACTATCTCATAGAGAAACTAACACAATTTTCAGGTTCAAAAAGGTCAACGGAACTTGGGATTCCCAGCCAGTCTCCCATTCTGGTACTTGCCAAGCCTTAAGCTGCATTGCTGCTGCGATCTGACGAGAGCAGGCACATTCAGCTTAGAATGGCCGTTGACAGCAGCTGTTCAATTTGAACCTTCTTTTACTATCTCATAGAGAAACTAACACAATTTTCAGGTTCAAAAAGGTCAACGGAACTTGGGATTCCCAGCCAGTCTCCCATGCTGGTACTTGCCAAGCCTTAAGCTGCATTGCTGCTGCGATCTGACGAGAGCAGGCACATTCAGCTTAGAATGGCCGTTGACAGCAGCTGTTCAATTTGAACCTTCTTTTACCATCTTTGACAGAGAAACTAACACAATTTTCAGGTTCAAAAAGGTCAATGGAACTTGGGAATCACAGCCAGTCTCCCATGCTGGTACTTGCCAAGCCTTAAGCTGCATTGCTGCTGCGATCTGACGAGAGCAGGCCCATTCAGCTTAGAATGGCCGTTGACAGCAGCTGTTCAATTTGAACCTTCTTTTACCATCTTTGACAGAGAAACTAACACAATTTTCAGGTTCAAAAAGGTCAACGGAACTTGGGATTCCCAGCCAGTCTCCCATGCTGGTACTTGCCAAGCCTTAAGCTGCATTGCTGCTGCGATCTGATGAGAGCAGGCACATTCAGCTTAGAATGGCCGTTGACAGCAGCTGTTCAATTTGAACCTTCTTTTACTATCTCATAGAGAAACTAACACAATTTTCAGGTTCAAAAAGGTCAATGGAACTTGGGATTCCCAGCCAGTCTCCCATTCTGGTACTTGCCAAGCCTTAAGCTGCATTGCTGCTGCGATCTGACGAGAGCAGGCACATTCAGCTTAGAATGGCCGTTGACAGCAGCTGTTCAATTTGAACCTTATTTTACTATCTCATAGAGAAACTAACACAATTTTCAGGTTCAAAAAGGTCAACGGAACTTGGGATTCCCAGCCAGTCTCCCATGCTGGTACTTGCCAAGCCTTAAGCTGCATTGCTGCTGCAATCTGACGAGAGCAGGCACATTCAGCTTAGAATGGCCGTTGACAGCAGCTGTTCAATTTGAACCTTCTTTTACTATCTCATAGAGAAACTAACACAATTTTCAGGTTCAAAAAGGTCAACGGAACTTGGGATTCCCAGCCAGTCTCCCATGCTGGTACTTGCCAAGCCTTAAGCTGCATTGCTGCTGCGATCTGACGAGAGCAGGCACATTCAGCTTAGAATGGCCGTTGACAGCAGCTGTTCAATTTGAACCTTCTTTTACCATCTTTGACAGAGAAACTAATACAATTTTCAGGTTCAAAAAGGTCAACGGAACTTGGGATTCCCAGCCAGTCTCCCATTCCGGTACTTGCCAAGCCATACGCTGCATTGCTGCTGCGATCTGACGAGAGCAGGCACAGTCAGCTTAGAATGGCCGTTGACAGCAGCTGTTCAATTTGAACCTTCTTTTACTATCTCATAGAGAAACTAACACAATTTTCAGGTTCAAAAAGGTCAACGGAACTTGGGATTCCCAGCCAGTCTCCCATTCTGGTACTTGCCAAGCCTTAAGCTGCATTGCTGCTGCGATCTGACGAGAGCAGGCACATTCAGCTTAGAATGGCCGTTGACAGCAGCTGTTCAATTTGAACCTTCTTTTACCATCTTTGACAGAGAAACTAACACAATTTTCAGGTTCAAAAAGGTCAACGGAACTTGGGATTCCCAGCCAGTCTCCCATGCTGGTACTTGCCAAGCCTTAAGCTGCATTGCCGCTGCGATCTGATGAGAGCAGGCACATTCAGCTTAGAATGGCCGTTGACAGCAGCTGTTCAATTTGAACCTTCTTTTACTATCTCATAGAGAAACTAACACAATTTTCAGGTTCAAAAAGGTCAACGGAACTTGGGATTCCCAGCCAGTCTCCCATTCTGGTACTTGCCAAGCCTTAAGCTGCATTGCTGCTGCGATCTGACGAGAGCAGGCACATTCAGCTTAGAACGGCCGTTGACAGCAGCTGTTCAATTTGAACCTTCTTTTACCATCTTTGACAGAGAAACTAACACAATTTTCAGGTTCAAAAAGGTCAACGGAACTTGGGATTCCCAGACAGTCTCCCATGCTGGTACTTGCCAAGCCTTAAGCTGCATTGCTGCTGCGATCTGACGAGAGCAGGCACATTCAGCTTAGAATGGCCGTTGACAGCAGCTGTTCAATTTGAACCTTCTTTTACTATCTCATAGAGAAACTAACAAAATTTTCAGGTTCAAAAAGGTCAACGGAACTTGGGATTCCCAGCCAGTCTCCCATTCTGGTACTTGCCAAGCCTTAAGCTGCATTGCTGCTGCGATCTGACGAGAGCAGGCACATTCAGCTTAGAATGGCCGTTGACAGCAGCTGTTCAATTTGAACCTTCTTTTACTATCTCATAGAGAAACTAACACAATTTTCAGGTTCAAAAAGGTCAACGGAACTTGGGATTCCCAGCCAGTCTCCCATGCTGGTACTTGCCAAGCCTTAAGATGCATTGCTGCTGCAATCTGACGAGAGCAGGCACATTCAGCTTAGAATGGCCGTTGACAGCAGCTGTTCAATTTGAACCTTCTTTTACTATCTCATAGAGAAACTAACACAATTTTCAGGTTCAAAAAGGTCAACGGAACTTGGGATTCCCAGCCAGTCTCCCATGCTGGTACTTGCCAAGCCTTAAGCTGCATTGCTGCTGCGATCTGACGAGAGCAGGCACATTCAGCTTAGAATGGCCGTTGACAGCAGCTGTTCAATTTGAACCTTCTTTTACCATCTTCGACAGAGAAACTAATACAATTTTCAGGTTCAAAAAGGTCAACGGAACTTGGGATTCCCAGCCAGTCTCCCATTCCGGTACTTGCCAAGCCATAAGCTGCATTGCTGCTGCGATCTGACGAGAGCAGGCACATTCAGCTTAGAATGGCCGTTGACAGCAGCTGTTCAATTTGAACCTTCTTTTACTATCTCATAGAGAAACTAACACAATTTTCAGGTTCAAAAAGGTCAACGGAACTTGGGATTCCCAGCCAGTCTCCCATGCTGGTACTTGCCAAGCCTTAAGCTGCATTGCTGCTGCGATCTGACGAGAGCAGGCACATTCAGCTTAGAATGGCCGTTGACAGCAGCTGTTCAATTTGAACCTTCTTTTACCATCTTTGACAGAGAAACTAACACAATTTTCAGGTTCAAAAAGGTCAACGGAACTTGGGATTCCCAGCCAGTCTCCCATGCTGGTACTTGCCAAGCCTTAAGCTGCATTGCCGCTGCGATCTGATGAGAGCAGGCACATTCAGCTTAGAATGGCCGTTGACAGCAGCTGTTCAATTTGAACCTTCTTTTACTATCTCATAGAGAAACTAACACAATTTTCAGGTTCAAAAAGGTCAACGGAACTTGGGATTCCCAGACAGTCTCCCATGCTGGTACTTGCCAAGCCTTAAGCTGCATTGCTGCTGCGATCTGATGAGAGCAGGCACATTCAGCTTAGAATGGCCGTTGACAGCAGCTGTTCAATTTGAACCTTCTTTTACTATCTCATAGAGAAACTAACACAATTTTCAGGTTCAAAAAGGTCAACGGAACTTGGGATTCCCAGCCAGTCTCCCATTCTGGTACTTGCCAAGCCTTAAGCTGCATTGCTGCTGCGATCTGACGAGAGCAGGCACATTCAGCTTAGAATGGCCGTTGACAGCAGCTGTTCAATTTGAACCTTCTTTTACTATCTCATAGAGAAACTAACACAATTTTCAGGTTCAAAAAGGTCAACGGAACTTGGGATTCCCAGCCAGTCTCCCATGCTGGTACTTGCCAAGCCTTAAGCTGCATTGCTGCTGCAATCTGACGAGAGCAGGCACATTCAGCTTAGAATGGCCGTTGACAGCAGCTGTTCAATTTGAACCTTCTTTTACTATCTCATAGAGAAACTAACACAATTTTCAGGTTCAAAAAGGTCAACGGAACTTGGGATTCCCAGCCAGTCTCCCATGCTGGTACTTGCCAAGCCTTAAGCTGCATTGCTGCTGCGATCTGACGAGAGCAGGCACATTCAGCTTAGAATGGCCGTTGACAGCAGCTGTTCAATTTGAACCTTCTTTTACCATCTTCGACAAAACAAACTAATACAATTTTCAGGTTCAAAAAGGTCAACGGAACTTGGGATTCCCAGCCAGTCTCCCATTCCGGTACTTGCCAAGCCATAAGCTGCATTGCTGCTGCGATCTGACGAGAGCAGGCACATTCAGCTTAGAATGGCCGTTGACAGCAGCTGTTCAATTTGAACCTTCTTTTACTATCTCATAGAGAAACTAACACAATTTTCAGGTTCAAAAAGGTCAACGGAACTTGGGATTCCCAGCCAGTCTCCCATGCTGGTACTTGCCAAGCCTTAAGCTGCATTGCTGCTGCGATCTGACGAGAGCAGGCACATTCAGCTTAGAATGGCCGTTGACAGCAGCTGTTCAATTTGAACCTTCTTTTACCATCTTTGACAGAGAAACTAACACAATTTTCAGGTTCAAAAAGGTCAACGGAACTTGGGATTCCCAGCCAGTCTCCCATGCTGGTACTTGCCAAGCCTTAAGCTGCATTGCCGCTGCGATCTGATGAGAGCAGGCACATTCAGCTTAGAATGGCCGTTGACAGCAGCTGTTCAATTTGAACCTTCTTTTACTATCTCATAGAGAAACTAACACAATTTTCAGGTTCAAAAAGGTCAACGGAACTTGGGATTCCCAGCCAGTCTCCCATGCTGGTACTTGCCAAGCCTTAAGCTGCATTGCTGCTGCGATCTGACGAGAGCAGGCACATTCAGCTTAGAATGGCCGTTGACAGCAGCTGTTCAATTTGAACCTTCTTTTACCATCTTTGACAGAGAAACTAACACAATTTTCAGGTTCAAAAAGGTCAACGGAACTTGGGATTCCCAGCCAGTCTCCCATGCTGGTACTTGCCAAGCCTTAAGCTGCATTGCCGCTGCGATCTGATGAGAGCAGGCACATTCAGCTTAGAATGGCCGTTGACAGCAGCTGTTCAATTTGAACCTTCTTTTACTATCTCATAGAGAAACTAACACAATTTTCAGGTTCAAAAAGGTCAACGGAACTTGGGATTCCCAGCCAGTCTCCCATTCTGGTACTTGCCAAGCCTTAAGCTGCATTGCTGCTGCGATCTGACGAGAGCAGGCACATTCAGCTTAGAATGGCCGTTGACAGCAGCTGTTCAATTTGAACCTTCTTTTACCATCTTTGACAGAGAAACTAACACAATTTTCAGGTTCAAAAAGGTCAACGGAACTTGGGATTCCCAGCCAGTCTCCCATGCTGGTACTTGCCAAGCCTTAAGCTGCATTGCCGCTGCGATCTGATGAGAGCAGGCACATTCAGCTTAGAATGGCCGTTGACAGCAGCTGTTCAATTTGAACCTTCTTTTACTATCTCATAGAGAAACTAACACAATTTTCAGGTTCAAAAAGGTCAACGGAACTTGGGATTCCCAGCCAGTCTCCCATTCTGGTACTTGCCAAGCCTTAAGCTGCATTGCTGCTGCGATCTGACGAGAGCAGGCACATTCAGCTTAGAATGGCCGTTGACAGCAGCTGTTCAATTTGAACCTTCTTTTACCATCTTTGACAGAGAAACTAACACAATTTTCAGGTTCAAAAAGGTCAACGGAACTTGGGATTCCCAGACAGTCTCCCATGCTGGTACTTGCCAAGCCTTAAGCTGCATTGCTGCTGCGATCTGACGAGAGCAGGCACATTCAGCTTAGAATGGCCGTTGACAGCAGCTGTTCAATTTGAACCTTCTTTTACTATCTCATAGAGAAACTAACAAAATTTTCAGGTTCAAAAAGGTCAACGGAACTTGGGATTCCCAGCCAGTCTCCCATTCTGGTACTTGCCAAGCCTTAAGCTGCATTGCTGCTGCGATCTGACGAGAGCAGGCACATTCAGCTTAGAATGGCCGTTGACAGCAGCTGTTCAATTTGAACCTTCTTTTACTATCTCATAGAGAAACTAACACAATTTTCAGGTTCAAAAAGGTCAACGGAACTTGGGATTCCCAGCCAGTCTCCCATGCTGGTACTTGCCAAGCCTTAAGCTGCATTGCTGCTGCAATCTGACGAGAGCAGGCACATTCAGCTTAGAATGGCCGTTGACAGCAGCTGTTCAATTTGAACCTTCTTTTACTATCTCATAGAGAAACTAACACAATTTTCAGGTTCAAAAAGGTCAACGGAACTTGGGATTCCCAGCCAGTCTCCCATGCTGGTACTTGCCAAGCCTTAAGCTGCATTGCTGCTGCGATCTGACGAGAGCAGGCACATTCAGCGTAGAATGGCCGTTGACAGCAGCTGTTCAATTTGAACCTTCTTTTACCATCTTCGACAGAGAAACTAATACAATTTTCAGGTTCAAAAAGGTCAACGGAACTTGGGATTCCCAGCCAGTCTCCCATTCCGGTACTTGCCAAGCCATAAGCTGCATTGCTGCTGCGATCTGACGAGAGCAGGCACATTCAGCTTAGAATGGCCGTTGACAGCAGCTGTTCAATTTGAACCTTCTTTTACTATCTCATAGAGAAACTAACACAATTTTCAGGTTCAAAAAGGTCAACGGAACTTGGGATTCCCAGCCAGTCTCCCATGCTGGTACTTGCCAAGCCTTAAGCTGCATTGCTGCTGCGATCTGACGAGAGCAGGCACATTCAGCTTAGAATGGCCGTTGACAGCAGCTGTTCAATTTGAACCTTCTTTTACCATCTTTGACAGAGAAACTAACACAATTTTCAGGTTCAAAAAGGTCAACGGAACTTGGGATTCCCAGCCAGTCTCCCATGCTGGTACTTGCCAAGCCTTAAGCTGCATTGCCGCTGCGATCTGATGAGAGCAGGCACATTCAGCTTAGAATGGCCGTTGACAGCAGCTGTTCAATTTGAACCTTCTTTTACTATCTCATAGAGAAACTAACACAATTTTCAGGTTCAAAAAGGTCAACGGAACTTGGGATTCCCAGCCAGTCTCCCATTCTGGTACTTGCCAAGCCTTAAGCTGCATTGCTGCTGCGATCTGACGAGAGCAGGCACATTCAGCTTAGAATGGCCGTTGACAGCAGCTGTTCAATTTGAACCTTCTTTTACTATCTCATAGAGAAACTAACACAATTTTCAGGTTCAAAAAGGTCAACGGAACTTGGGATTCCCAGCCAGTCTCCCATGCTGGTACTTGCCAAGCCTTAAGCTGCATTGCTGCTGCGATCTGACGAGAGCAGGCCCATTCAGCTTAGAATGGCCGTTGACAGCAGCTGTTCAATTTGAACCTTCTTTTACCATCTTTGACAGAGAAACTAACACAATTTTCAGGTTCAAAAAGGTCAACGGAACTTGGGATTCCCAGCCAGTCTCCCATGCTGGTACTTGCCAAGCCTTAAGCTGCATTGCTGCTGCTATCTGATGAGAGCAGGCACATTCAGCTTAGAATGGCCGTTGACAGCAGCTGTTCAATTTGAACCTTCTTTTACTATCTCATAGAGAAACTAACACAATTTTCAGGTTCAAAAAGGTCAATGGAACTTGGGATTCCCAGCCAGTCTCCCATTCTGGTACTTGCCAAGCCTTAAGCTGCATTGCTGCTGCGATCTGACGAGAGCAGGCACATTCAGCTTAGAATGGCCGTTGACAGCAGCTGTTCAATTTGAACCTTATTTTACTATCTCATAGAGAAACTAACACAATTTTCAGGTTCAAAAAGGTCAACGGAACTTGGGATTCCCAGCCAGTCTCCCATGCTGGTACTTGCCAAGCCTTAAGCTGCATTGCTGCTGCAATCTGACGAGAGCAGGCACATTCAGCTTAGAATGGCCGTTGACAGCAGCTGTTCAATTTGAACCTTCTTTTACTATCTCATAGAGAAACTAACACAATTTTCAGGTTCAAAAAGGTCAACGGAACTTGGGATTCCCAGCCAGTCTCCCATGCTGGTACTTGCCAAGCCTTAAGCTGCATTGCTGCTGCGATCTGACGAGAGCAGGCACATTCAGCTTAGAATGGCCGTTGACAGCAGCTGTTCAATTTGAACCTTCTTTTACCATCTTTGACAGAGAAACTAATACAATTTTCAGGTTCAAAAAGGTCAACGGAACTTGGGATTCCCAGCCAGTCTCCCATTCCGGTACTTGCCAAGCCATACGCTGCATTGCTGCTGCGATCTGACGAGAGCAGGCACAGTCAGCTTAGAATGGCCGTTGACAGCAGCTGTTCAATTTGAACCTTCTTTTACTATCTCATAGAGAAACTAACACAATTTTCAGGTTCAAAAAGGTCAACGGAACTTGGGATTCCCAGCCAGTCTCCCATTCTGGTACTTGCCAAGCCTTAAGCTGCATTGCTGCTGCGATCTGACGAGAGCAGGCACATTCAGCTTAGAATGGCCGTTGACAGCAGCTGTTCAATTTGAACCTTCTTTTACCATCTTTGACAGAGAAACTAACACAATTTTCAGGTTCAAAAAGGTCAACGGAACTTGGGATTCCCAGCCAGTCTCCCATGCTGGTACTTGCCAAGCCTTAAGCTGCATTGCCGCTGCGATCTGATGAGAGCAGGCACATTCAGCTTAGAATGGCCGTTGACAGCAGCTGTTCAATTTGAACCTTCTTTTACTATCTCATAGAGAAACTAACACAATTTTCAGGTTCAAAAAGGTCAACGGAACTTGGGATTCCCAGCCAGTCTCCCATTCTGGTACTTGCCAAGCCTTAAGCTGCATTGCTGCTGCGATCTGACGAGAGCAGGCACATTCAGCTTAGAATGGCCGTTGACAGCAGCTGTTCAATTTGAACCTTCTTTTACCATCTTTGACAGAGAAACTAACACAATTTTCAGGTTCAAAAAGGTCAACGGAACTTGGGATTCCCAGACAGTCTCCCATGCTGGTACTTGCCAAGCCTTAAGCTGCATTGCTGCTGCGATCTGACGAGAGCAGGCACATTCAGCTTAGAATGGCCGTTGACAGCAGCTGTTCAATTTGAACCTTCTTTTACTATCTCATAGAGAAACTAACAAAATTTTCAGGTTCAAAAAGGTCAACGGAACTTGGGATTCCCAGCCAGTCTCCCATTCTGGTACTTGCCAAGCCTTAAGCTGCATTGCTGCTGCGATCTGACGAGAGCAGGCACATTCAGCTTAGAATGGCCGTTGACAGCAGCTGTTCAATTTGAACCTTCTTTTACTATCTCATAGAGAAACTAACACAATTTTCAGGTTCAAAAAGGTCAACGGAACTTGGGATTCCCAGCCAGTCTCCCATGCTGGTACTTGCCAAGCCTTAAGCTGCATTGCTGCTGCAATCTGACGAGAGCAGGCACATTCAGCTTAGAATGGCCGTTGACAGCAGCTGTTCAATTTGAACCTTCTTTTACTATCTCATAGAGAAACTAACACAATTTTCAGGTTCAAAAAGGTCAACGGAACTTGGGATTCCCAGCCAGTCTCCCATGCTGGTACTTGCCAAGCCTTAAGCTGCATTGCTGCTGCGATCTGACGAGAGCAGGCACATTCAGCTTAGAATGGCCGTTGACAGCAGCTGTTCAATTTGAACCTTCTTTTACCATCTTCGACAGAGAAACTAATACAATTTTCAGGTTCAAAAAGGTCAACGGAACTTGGGATTCCCAGCCAGTCTCCCATTCCGGTACTTGCCAAGCCATAAGCTGCATTGCTGCTGCGATCTGATGAGAGCAGGCACATTCAGCTTAGAATGGCCGTTGACAGCAGCTGTTCAATTTGAACCTTCTTTTACTATCTCATAGAGAAACTAACACAATTTTCAGGTTCAAAAAGGTCAACGGAACTTGGGATTCCCAGCCAGTCTCCCATGCTGGTACTTGCCAAGCCTTAAGCTGCATTGCTGCTGCGATCTGACGAGAGCAGGCACATTCAGCTTAGAATGGCCGTTGACAGCAGCTGTTCAATTTGAACCTTCTTTTACCATCTTTGACAGAGAAACTAACACAATTTTCAGGTTCAAAAAGGTCAACGGAACTTGGGATTCCCAGCCAGTCTCCCATGCTGGTACTTGCCAAACCTTAAGCTGCATTGCCGCTGCGATCTGATGAGAGCAGGCACATTCAGCTTAGAATGGCCGTTGACAGCAGCTGTTCAATTTGAACCTTCTTTTACTATCTCATAGAGAAACTAACACAATTTTCAGGTTCAAAAAGGTCAACGGAACTTGGGATTCCCAGCCAGTCTCCCATTCTGGTACTTGCCAAGCCTTAAGCTGCATTGCTGCTGCGATCTGACGAGAGCAGGCACATTCAGCTTAGAATGGCCGTTGACAGCAGCTGTTCAATTTGAACCTTCTTTTACCATCTTTGACAGAGAAACTAACACAATTTTCAGGTTCAAAAAGGTCAACGGAACTTGGGATTCCCAGACAGTCTCCCATGCTGGTACTTGCCAAGCCTTAAGCTGCATTGCTGCTGCGATCTGACGAGAGCAGGCACATTCAGCTTAGAATGGCCGTTGACAGCAGCTGTTCAATTTGAACCTTCTTTTACTATCTCATAGAGAAACTAACACAATTTTCAGGTTCAAAAAGGTCAACGGAACTTGGGATTCCCAGCCAGTCTCCCATGCTGGTACTTGCCAAGCCTTAAGCTGCATTGCTGCTGCGATCTGACGAGAGCAGGCACATTCAGCTTAGAATGGCCGTTGACAGCAGCTGTTCAATTTGAACCTTCTTTTACCATCTTTGACAGAGAAACTAATACAATTTTCAGGTTCAAAAAGGTCAACGGAACTTGGGATTCCCAGCCAGTCTCCCATTCCGGTACTTGCCAAGCCATACGCTGCATTGCTGCTGCGATCTGACGAGAGCAGGCACAGTCAGCTTAGAATGGCCGTTGACAGCAGCTGTTCAATTTGAACCTTCTTTTACTATCTCATAGAGAAACTAACACAATTTTCAGGTTCAAAAAGGTCAACGGAACTTGGGATTCCCAGCCAGTCTCCCATTCTGGTACTTGCCAAGCCTTAAGCTGCATTGCTGCTGCGATCTGACGAGAGCAGGCACATTCAGCTTAGAATGGCCGTTGACAGCAGCTGTTCAATTTGAACCTTCTTTTACCATCTTTGACAGAGAAACTAACACAATTTTCAGGTTCAAAAAGGTCAACGGAACTTGGGATTCCCAGCCAGTCTCCCATGCTGGTACTTGCCAAGCCTTAAGCTGCATTGCCGCTGCGATCTGATGAGAGCAGGCACATTCAGCTTAGAATGGCCGTTGACAGCAGCTGTTCAATTTGAACCTTCTTTTACTATCTCATAGAGAAACTAACACAATTTTCAGGTTCAAAAAGGTCAACGGAACTTGGGATTCCCAGCCAGTCTCCCATTCTGGTACTTGCCAAGCCTTAAGCTGCATTGCTGCTGCGATCTGACGAGAGCAGGCACATTCAGCTTAGAATGGCCGTTGACAGCAGCTGTTCAATTTGAACCTTCTTTTACCATCTTTGACAGAGAAACTAACACAATTTTCAGGTTCAAAAAGGTCAACGGAACTTGGGATTCCCAGACAGTCTCCCATGCTGGTACTTGCCAAGCCTTAAGCTGCATTGCTGCTGCGATCTGACGAGAGCAGGCACATTCAGCTTAGAATGGCCGTTGACAGCAGCTGTTCAATTTGAACCTTCTTTTACTATCTCATAGAGAAACTAACACAATTTTCAGGTTCAAAAAGGTCAACGGAACTTGGGATTCCCAGCCAGTCTCCCATTCTGGTACTTGCCAAGCCTTAAGCTGCATTGCTGCTGCGATCTGACGAGAGCAGGCACATTCAGCTTAGAATGGCCGTTGACAGCAGCTGTTCAATTTGAACCTTCTTTTACTATCTCATAGAGAAACTAACACAATTTTCAGGTTCAAAAAGGTCAACGGAACTTGGGATTCCCAGCCAGTCTCCCATGCTGGTACTTGCCAAGCCTTAAGCTGCATTGCTGCTGCAATCTGACGAGAGCAGGCACATTCAGCTTAGAATGGCCGTTGACAGCAGCTGTTCAATTTGAACCTTCTTTTACTATCTCATAGAGAAACTAACACAATTTTCAGGTTCAAAAAGGTCAACGGAACTTGGGATTCCCAGCCAGTCTCCCATGCTGGTACTTGCCAAGCCTTAAGCTGCATTGCTGCTGCGATCTGACGAGAGCAGGCACATTCAGCTTAGAATGGCCGTTGACAGCAGCTGTTCAATTTGAACCTTCTTTTACCATCTTCGACAGAGAAACTAATACAATTTTCAGGTTCAAAAAGGTCAACGGAACTTGGGATTCCCAGCCAGTCTCCCATTCTGGTACTTGCCAAGCCTTAAGCTGCATTGCTGCTGCGATCTGACGAGAGCAGGCACATTCAGCTTAGAATGGCCGTTGACAGCAGCTGTTCAATTTGAACCTTCTTTTACTATCTCATAGAGAAACTAACACAATTTTCAGGTTCAAAAAGGTCAACGGAACTTGGGATTCCCAGCCAGTCTCCCATGCTGGTACTTGCCAAGCCTTAAGCTGCATTGCTGCTGCGATCTAACGAGAGCAGGCACATTCAGCTTAGAATGGCCGTTGACAGCAGCTGTTCAATTTGAACCTTCTTTTACTATCTCATAGAGAAACTAACACAATTTTCAGGTTCAAAAAGGTCAACGGAACTTGGGATTCCCAGCCAGTCTCCCATTCTGGTACTTGCCAAGCCTTAAGCTGCATTGCTGCTGCGATCTGACGAGAGCAGGCACATTCAGCTTAGAATGGCCGTTGACAGCAGCTGTTCAATTTGAACCTTCTTTTACCATCTTTGACAGAGAAACTAACACAATTTTCAGGTTCAAAAAGGTCAACGGAACTTGGGATTCCCAGACAGTCTCCCATGCTGGTACTTGCCAAGCCTTAAGCTGCATTGCTGCTGCGATCTGATGAGAGCAGGCACATTCAGCTTAGAATGGCCGTTGACAGCAGCTGTTCAATTTGAACCTTCTTTTACTATCTCATAGAGAAACTAACACAATTTTCAGGTTCAAAAAGGTCAATGGAACTTGGGATTCCCAGCCAGTCTCCCATTCTGGTACTTGCCAAGCCTTAAGCTGCATTGCTGCTGCGATCTGACGAGAGCAGGCACATTCAGCTTAGAATGGCCGTTGACAGCAGCTGTTCAATTTGAACCTTCTTTTACTATCTCATAGAGAAACTAACACAATTTTCAGGTTCAAAAAGGTCAACGGAACTTGGGATTCCCAGCCAGTCTCCCATGCTGGTACTTGCCAAGCCTTAAGCTGCATTGCTGATGCAATCTGACGAGAGCAGGCACATTCAGCTTAGAATGGCCGTTGACAGCAGCTGTTCAATTTGAACCTTCTTTTACTATCTCATAGAGAAACTAACACAATTTTCAGGTTCAAAAAGGTCAACGGAACTTGGGATTCCCAGCCAGTCTCCCATGCTGGTACTTGCCAAGCCTTAAGCTGCATTGCTGCTGCGATCTGACGAGAGCAGGCACATTCAGCTTAGAATGGCCGTTGACAGAAGCTGTTCAATTTGAACCTTCTTTTACCATCTTTGACAGAGAAACTAATACAATTTTCAGGTTCAAAAAGGTCAACGGAACTTGGGATTCCCAGCCAGTCTCCCATTCCGGTACTTGCCAAGCCATAAGCTGCATTGCTGCTGCGATCTGACGAGAGCAGGCACATTCAGCTTAGAATGGCCGTTGACAGCAGCTGTTCAATTTGAACCTTCTTTTACTATCTCATAGAGAAACTAACACAATTTTCAGGTTCAAAAAGGTCAACGGAACTTGGGATTCCCAGCCAGTCTCCCATGCTGGTACTTGCCAAGCCTTAAGCTGCATTGCTGCTGCGATCTGACGAGAGCAGGCACATTCAGCTTAGAATGGCCGTTGACAGCAGCTGTTCAATTTGAACCTTCTTTTACCATCTTTGACAGAGAAACTAACACAATTTTCAGGTTCAAAAAGGTCAACGGAACTTGGGATTCCCAGCCAGTCTCCCATGCTGGTACTTGCCAAGCCTTAAGCTGCATTGCCGCTGCGATCTGATGAGAGCAGGCACATTCAGCTTAGAATGGCCGTTGACAGCAGCTGTTCAATTTGAACCTTCTTTTACTATCTCATAGAGAAACTAACACAATTTTCAGGTTCAAAAAGGTCAACGGAACTTGGGATTCCCAGCCAGTCTCCCATTCTGGTACTTGCCAAGCCTTAAGCTGCATTGCTGCTGCGATCTGACGAGAGCAGGCACATTCAGCTTAGAATGGCCGTTGACAGCAGCTGTTCAATTTGAACCTTCTTTTACCATCTTTGACAGAGAAAGTAACACAATTTTCAGGTTCAAAAAGGTCAACGGAACTTGGGATTCCCAGACAGTCTCCCATGCTGGTACTTGCCAAGCCTTAAGCTGCATTGCTGCTGCGATCTGACGAGAGCAGGCACATTCAGCTTAGAATGGCCGTTGACAGCAGCTGTTCAATTTGAACCTTCTTTTACCATCTTTGACAGAGAAACTAACACAATTTTCAGGTTCAAAAAGGTCAACGGAACTTGGGATTCCCAGCCAGTCTCCCATGCTGGTACTTGCCAAGCCTTAAGCTGCATTGCCGCTGCGATCTGATGAGAGCAGGCACATTCAGCTTAGAATGGCCGTTGACAGCAGCTGTTCAATTTGAACCTTCTTTTACTATCTCATAGAGAAACTAACACAATTTTCAGGTTCAAAAAGGTCAACGGAACTTGGGATTCCCAGCCAGTCTCCCATTCTGGTACTTGCCAAGCCTTAAGCTGCATTGCTGCTGCGATCTGACGAGAGCAGGCACATTCAGCTTAGAATGGCCGTTGACAGCAGCTGTTCAATTTGAACCTTCTTTTACCATCTTTGACAGAGAAAGTAACACAATTTTCAGGTTCAAAAAGGTCAACGGAACTTGGGATTCCCAGACAGTCTCCCATGCTGGTACTTGCCAAGCCTTAAGCTGCATTGCTGCTGCGATCTGACGAGAGCAGGCACATTCAGCTTAGAATGGCCGTTGACAGCAGCTGTTCAATTTGAACCTTCTTTTACTATCTCATAGAGAAACTAACACAATTTTCAGGTTCAAAAAGGTCAACGGAACTTGGGATTCCCAGCCAGTCTCCCATGCTGGTACTTGCCAAGCCTTAAGCTGCATTGCTGCTGCAATCTGACGAGAGCAGGCACATTCAGCTTAGAATGGCCGTTGACAGCAGCTGTTCAATTTGAACCTTCTTTTACCATCTTTGACAGAGAAACTAACACAATTTTCAGGTTCAAAAAGGTCAACGGAACTTGGGATTCCCAGCCAGTCTCCCATTCTGGTACTTGCCAAGCTTTAAGCTGCATTGCTGCTGCGATCTGGCGAGAGCAGGCACATTCAGCTTAGAATGGCCATTGACAGCAGCTGTTCAATTTGAACCTTCTTTTACTATCTCATAGAGAAACTAACACAACTTTCAGGTTCAAAAAGGTCAACGGAACTTGGGATTCCCAGCCAGTCTCCCATGCTGGTACTTGCCAAGCCTTAAGCTGCATTGCTGCTGCAATCTGATGAGAGCAGGCACATTCAGCTTAGAATGGCCGTTGACAGCAGCTGTTCAATTTGAACCTTCTTTTACCATCTTTGACAGAGAAACTAACACAATTTTCAGGTTCAAAAAGGTCAACGGAACTTGGGATTCCCAGCCAGTCTCCCATGCTGGTACTTGCCAAGCCTTAAGCTGCATTGCTGCTGCGATCTGATGAGAGCAGGCACATTCAGCTTAGAATGGCCGTTGACAGCAGCTGTTCAATTTGAACCTTCTTTTACTAGAAACTAACACAATTTTCAGGTTCAAAAAGGTCAACGGAACTTGGGATTCCCAGCCAGTCTCCCATGCTGGTACTTGCCAAGCCTTAAGCTGCATTGCTGCTGCGATCTGACGAGAGCAGGCACATTCAGCTTAGAATGGCCGTTGACAGCAGCTGTTCAATTTGAACCTTCTTTTACCATCTTTGACAGAGAAACTAACACAATTTTCAGGTTCAAAAAGGTCAACGGAACTTGGGATTCCCAGCCAGTCTCCCATGCTGGTACTTGCCAAGCCTTAAGCTGCATTGCCGCTGCGATCTGATGAGAGCAGGCACATTCAGCTTAGAATGGCCGTTGACAGCAGCTGTTCAATTTGAACCTTCTTTTACTATCTCATAGAGAAACTAACACAATTTTCAGGTTCAAAAAGGTCAACGGAACTTGGGATTCCCAGCCAGTCTCCCATTCTGGTACTTGCCAAGCCTTAAGCTGCATTGCTGCTGCGATCTGACGAGAGCAGGCACATTCAGCTTAGAATGGCCGTTGACAGCAGCTGTTCAATTTGAACCTTCTTTTACCATCTTTGACAGAGAAAGTAACACAATTTTCAGGTTCAAAAAGGTCAACGGAACTTGGGATTCCCAGACAGTCTCCCATGCTGGTACTTGCCAAGCCTTAAGCTGCATTGCTGCTGCGATCTGACGAGAGCAGGCACATTCAGCTTAGAATGGCCGTTGACAGCAGCTGTTCAATTTGAACCTTCTTTTACTATCTCATAGAGAAACTAACACAATTTTCAGGTTCAAAAAGGTCAACGGAACTTGGGATTCCCAGCCAGTCTCCCATGCTGGTACTTGCCAAGCCTTAAGCTGCATTGCTGCTGCAATCTGACGAGAGCAGGCACATTCAGCTTAGAATGGCCGTTGACAGCAGCTGTTCAATTTGAACCTTCTTTTACCATCTTTGACAGAGAAACTAACACAATTTTCAGGTTCAAAAAGGTCAACGGAACTTGGGATTCCCAGCCAGTCTCCCATTCTGGTACTTGCCAAGCTTTAAGCTGCATTGCTGCTGCGATCTGGCGAGAGCAGGCACATTCAGCTTAGAATGGCCATTGACAGCAGCTGTTCAATTTGAACCTTCTTTTACTATCTCATAGAGAAACTAACACAACTTTCAGGTTCAAAAAGGTCAACGGAACTTGGGATTCCCAGCAAGTCTCCCATGCTGGTACTTGCCAAGCCTTAAGCTGCATTGCTGCTGCAATCTGATGAGAGCAGGCACATTCAGCTTAGAATGGCCGTTGACAGCAGCTGTTCAATTTGAACCTTCTTTTACCATCTTTGACAGAGAAACTAACACAATTTTCAGGTTCAAAAAGGTCAACGGAACTTGGGATTCCCAGCCAGTCTCCCATGCTGGTACTTGCCAAGCCTTAAGCTGCATTGCTGCTGCGATCTGATGAGAGCAGGCACATTCAGCTTAGAATGGCCGTTGACAGCAGCTGTTCAATTTGAACCTTCTTTTACTAGAAACTAACACAATTTTCAGGTTCAAAAAGGTCAACGGAACTTGGGATTCCCAGCCAGTCTCCCATGCTGGTACTTGCCAAGCCTTAAGCTGCATTGCTGCTGCGATCTGACGAGAGCAGGCACATTCAGCTTAGAATGGCCGTTGACAGCAGCTGTTCAATTTGAACCTTCTTTTACCATCTTTGACAGAGAAACTAATACAATTTTCAGGTTCAAAAAGGTCAACGGAACTTGGGATTCCCAGCCAGTCTCCCATTCCGGTACTTGCCAAGCCATAAGCTGCATTGCTGCTGCGATCTGACGAGAGCAGGCACATTCAGCTTAGAATGGCCGTTGACAGCAGCTGTTCAATTTGAACCTTCTTTTACTATCTCATAGAGAAACTAACACAATTTTCAGGTTCAAAAAGGTCAACGGAACTTGGGATTCCCAGCCAGTCTCCCATGCTGGTACTTGCCAAGCCTTAAGCTGCATTGCTGCTGCGATCTGACGAGAGCAGGCACATTCAGCTTAGAATGGCCGTTGACAGCAGCTGTTCAATTTGAACCTTCTTTTACCATCTTTGACAGAGAAACTAACACAATTTTCAGGTTCAAAAAGGTCAACGGAACTTGGGATTCCCAGCCAGTCTCCCATGCTGGTACTTGCCAAGCCTTAAGCTGCATTGCCGCTGCGATCTGATGAGAGCAGGCACATTCAGCTTAGAATGGCCGTTGACAGCAGCTGTTCAATTTGAACCTTCTTTTACTATCTCATAGAGAAACTAACACAATTTTCAGGTTCAAAAAGGTCAACGGAACTTGGGATTCCCAGCCAGTCTCCCATTCTGGTACTTGCCAAGCCTTAAGCTGCATTGCTGCTGCGATCTGACGAGAGCAGGCACATTCAGCTTAGAATGGCCGTTGACAGCAGCTGTTCAATTTGAACCTTCTTTTACCATCTTTGACAGAGAAACTAACACAATTTTCAGGTTCAAAAAGGTCAACGGAACTTGGGATTCCCAGACAGTCTCCCATGCTGGTACTTGCCAAGCCTTAAGCTGCATTGCTGCTGCGATCTGACGAGAGCAGGCACATTCAGCTTAGAATGGCCGTTGACAGCAGCTGTTCAATTTGAACCTTCTTTTACTATCTCATAGAGAAACTAACACAATTTTCAGGTTCAAAAAGGTCAACGGAACTTGGGATTCCCAGCCAGTCTCCCATGCTGGTACTTGCCAAGCCTTAAGCTGCATTGCTGCTGCGATCTGACGAGAGCAGGCACATTCAGCTTAGAATGGCCGTTGACAGCAGCTGTTCAATTTGAACCTTCTTTTACCATCTTTGACAGAGAAACTAACACAATTTTCAGGTTCAAAAAGGTCAATGGAACTTGGGATTCACAGCCAGTCTCCCATGCTGGTACTTGCCAAGCCTTAAGCTGCATTGCTGCTGCGATCTGACGAGAGCAGGCCCATTCAGCTTAGAATGGCCGTTGACAGCAGCTGTTCAATTTGAACCTTCTTTTACCATCTTTGACAGAGAAACTAACACAATTTTCAGGTTCAAAAAGGTCAACGGAACTTGGGATTCCCAGCCAGTCTCCCATGCTGGTACTTGCCAAGCCTTAAGCTGCATTGCTGCTGCGATCTGATGAGAGCAGGCACATTCAGCTTAGAATGGCCGTTGACAGCAGCTGTTCAATTTGAACCTTCTTTTACTATCTCATAGAGAAACTAACACAATTTTCAGGTTCAAAAAGGTCAATGGAACTTGGGATTCCCAGCCAGTCTCCCATTCTGGTACTTGCCAAGCCTTAAGCTGCATTGCTGCTGCGATCTGACGAGAGCAGGCACATTCAGCTTAGAATGGCCGTTGACAGCAGCTGTTCAATTTGAACCTTCTTTTACTATCTCATAGAGAAACTAACACAATTTTCAGGTTCAAAAAGGTCAACGGAACTTGGGATTCCCAGCCAGTCTCCCATGCTGGTACTTGCCAAGCCTTAAGCTGCATTGCTGCTGCAATCTGACGAGAGCAGGCACATTCAGCTTAGAATGGCCGTTGACAGCAGCTGTTCAATTTGAACCTTCTTTTACCATCTTTGACAGAGAAACTAACACAATTTTCAGGTTCAAAAAGGTCAACGGAACTTGGGATTCCCAGCCAGTCTCCCATTCTGGTACTTGCCAAGCCTTAAGCTGCATTGCTGCTGCGATCTGGCGAGAGCAGGCACATTCAGCTTAGAATGGCCATTGACAGCAGCTGTTCAATTTGAACCTTCTTTTACTATCTCATAGAGAAACTAACACAACTTTCAGGTTCAAAAAGGTCAACGGAACTTGGGATTCCCAGCCAGTCTCCCATGCTGGTACTTGCCAAGCCTTAAGCTGCATTGCTGCTGCAATCTGATGAGAGCAGGCACATTCAGCTTAGAATGGCCGTTGACAGCAGCTGTTCAATTTGAACCTTCTTTTACCATCTTTGACAGAGAAACTAACACAATTTTCAGGTTCAAAAAGGTCAACGGAACTTGGGATTCCCAGCCAGTCTCCCATGCTGGTACTTGCCAAGCCTTAAGCTGCATTGCTGCTGCGATCTGATGAGAGCAGGCACATTCAGCTTAGAATGGCCGTTGACAGCAGCTGTTCAATTTGAACCTTCTTTTACCATCTTTGACAGAGAAACTAATACAATTTTCAGGTTCAAAAAGGTCAACGGAACTTGGGATTCCCAGCCAGTCTCCCATGCTGGTACTTGCCAAGCCATAAGCTGCATTGCTGCTGCGATCTGACGAGAGCAGGCACATTCAGCTTAGAATGGCCGTTGACAGCAGCTGTTCAATTTGAACCTTCTTTTACTATCTCATAGAGAAACTAACACAATTTTCAGGTTCAAAAAGGTCAACGGAACTTGGGATTCCCAGCCAGTCTCCCATGCTGGTACTTGCCAAGCCTTAAGCTGCATTGCTGCTGCGATCTGACGAGAGCAGGCACATTCAGCTTAGAATGGCCGTTGACAGCAGCTGTTCAATTTGAACCTTCTTTTACCATCTTTGACAGAGAAACTAACACAATTTTCAGGTTCAAAAAGGTCAACGGAACTTGGGATTCCCAGCCAGTCTCCCATGCTGGTACTTGCCAAGCCTTAAGCTGCATTGCCGCTGCGATCTGATGAGAGCAGGCACATTCAGCTTAGAATGGCCGTTGACAGCAGCTGTTCAATTTGAACCTTCTTTTACTATCTCATAGAGAAACTAATACAATTTTCAGGTTCAAAAAGGTCAACGGAACTTGGGATTCCAAGCCAGTCTCCCATGCTGGTACTTGCCAAGCCTTAAGCTGCATTGCTGCTGCGAACTGACGAGAGCAGGCACATTCAGCTTAGAATGGCCGTTGACAGCAGTTGTTCAATTTGAACCTTCTTTTACCATCTTTGACAGAGAATCTAACACAATTTTCAGGTTCAAAAAGGTCATTGTAACTTGGGATTCCCAGCCAGTCTCCCATGCTGGTACTTGCCAAGCCTTAAGCTGCATTGCTGCTGCGATCTGACGAGAGCAGGCCCATTCAGCTTAGAATGGCCGTTGACAGCAGCTGTTCAATTTGAACCTTCTTTTACCATCTTTGACAGAGAAACTAACACAATTTTCAGGTTCAAAAAGGTCAACGGAACTTGGAATTCCCAGCCAGTCTCCCATGCTGGTACTTGCCAAGCCTTAAGCTGCATTGCTGCTGCGATCTGATGAGAGCAGGCACATTCAGCTTAGAATGGCCGTTGACAACAGCTGTTCAATTTGAACCTTCTTTTACTATCTCATAGAGAAACTAACACAATTTTCAGGTTCAAAAAGGTCAACGGAACTTGGGATTCCCAGCCAGTCTCCCATGCTGGTACTTGCCAAGCCTTAAGCTGCATTGCTGCTGCGATCTGACGAGAGCAGGCACATTCAGCTTAGAATGGCCGTTGACAGCAGCTGTTCAATTTGAACCTTCTTTTACCATCTTTGACAGAGAAACTAACACAATTTTCAGGTTCAAAAAGGTCAACGGAACTTGGGATTCCCAGCCAGTCTCCCATGCTGGTACTTGCCAAGCCTTAAGCTGCATTGCCGCTGCGATCTGATGAGAGCAGGCACATTCAGCTTAGAATGGCCGTTGACAGCAGCTGTTCAATTTGAACCTTCTTTTACTATCTCATAGAGAAACTAACACAATTTTCAGGTTCAAAAAGGTCAACGGAACTTGGGATTCCCAGCCAGTCTCCCATTCTGGTACTTGCCAAGCCTTAAGCTGCATTGCTGCTGCGACCTGACGAGAGCAGGCACATTCAGCTTAGAATGGCCGTTGACAGCAGCTGTTCAATTTGAACCTTCTTTTACCATCTTTGACAGAGAAAGTAACACAATTTTCAGGTTCAAAAAGGTCAACGGAACTTGGGATTCCCAGACAGTCTCCCATGCTGGTACTTGCCAAGCCTTAAGCTGCATTGCTGCTGCGATCTGACGAGAGCAGGCACATTCAGCTTAGAATGGCCGTTGACAGCAGCTGTTCAATTTGAACCTTCTTTTACTATCTCATAGAGAAACTAACACAATTTTCAGGTTCAAAAAGGTCAACGGAACTTGGGATTCCCAGCCAGTCTCCCATGCTGGTACTTGCCAAGCCTTAAGCTGCATTGCTGCTGCAATCTGACGAGAGCAGGCACATTCAGCTTAGAATGGCCGTTGACAGCAGCTGTTCAATTTGAACCTTCTTTTACCATCTTTGACAGAGAAACTAACACAATTTTCAGGTTCAAAAAGGTCAACGGAACTTGGGATTCCCAGCCAGTCTCCCATTCTGGTACTTGCCAAGCTTTAAGCTGCATTGCTGCTGCGATCTGGCGAGAGCAGGCACATTCAGCTTAGAATGGCCATTGACAGCAGCTGTTCAATTTGAACCTTCTTTTACTATCTCATAGAGAAACTAACACAACTTTCAGGTTCAAAAAGGTCAACGGAACTTGGGATTCCCAGCAAGTCTCCCATGCTGGTACTTGCCAAGCCTTAAGCTGCATTGCTGCTGCAATCTGATGAGAGCAGGCACATTCAGCTTAGAATGGCCGTTGACAGCAGCTGTTCAATTTGAACCTTCTTTTACCATCTTTGACAGAGAAACTAACACAATTTTCAGGTTCAAAAAGGTCAACGGAACTTGGGATTCCCAGCCAGTCTCCCATGCTGGTACTTGCCAAGCCTTAAGCTGCATTGCTGCTGCGATCTGATGAGAGCAGGCACATTCAGCTTAGAATGGCCGTTGACAGCAGCTGTTCAATTTGAACCTTCTTTTACTAGAAACTAACACAATTTTCAGGTTCAAAAAGGTCAACGGAACTTGGGATTCCCAGCCAGTCTCCCATGCTGGTACTTGCCAAGCCTTAAGCTGCATTGCTGCTGCGATCTGACGAGAGCAGGCACATTCAGCTTAGAATGGCCGTTGACAGCAGCTCTTCAATTTGAACCTTCTTTTACCATCTTTGACAGAGAAACTAATACAATTTTCAGGTTCAAAAAGGTCAACGGAACTTGGGATTCCCAGCCAGTCTCCCATTCCGGTACTTGCCAAGCCATAAGCTGCATTGCTGCTGCGATCTGACGAGAGCAGGCACATTCAGCTTAGAATGGCCGTTGACAGCAGCTGTTCAATTTGAACCTTCTTTTACCATCTTTGACAGAGAAACTAACACAATTTTCAGGTTCAAAAAGGTCAACGGAACTTGGGATTCCCAGCCAGTCTCCCATGCTGGTACTTGCCAAGCCTTAAGCTGCATTGCCGCTGCGATCTGATGAGAGCAGGCACATTCAGCTTAGAATGGCCGTTGACAGCAGCTGTTCAATTTGAACCTTCTTTTACTATCTCATAGAGAAACTAACACAATTTTCAGGTTCAAAAAGGTCAACGGAACTTGGGATTCCCAGCCAGTCTCCCATTCTGGTACTTGCCAAGCCTTAAGCTGCATTGCTGCTGCGATCTGACGAGAGCAGGCACATTCAGCTTAGAATGGCCGTTGACAGCAGCTGTTCAATTTGAACCTTCTTTTACCATCTTTGACAGAGAAACTAACACAATTTTCAGGTTCAAAAAGGTCAACGGAACTTGGGATTCCCAGACAGTCTCCCATGCTGGTACTTGCCAAGCCTTAAGCTGCATTGCTGCTGCGATCTGACGAGAGCAGGCACATTCAGCTTAGAATGGCCGTTGACAGCAGCTGTTCAATTTGAACCTTCTTTTACTATCTCATAGAGAAACTAACACAATTTTCAGGTTCAAAAAGGTCAACGGAACTTGGGATTCCCAGCCAGTCTCCCATGCTGGTACTTGCCAAGCCTTAAGCTGCATTGCTGCTGCGATCTGACGAGAGCAGGCACATTCAGCTTAGAATGGCCGTTGACAGCAGCTGTTCAATTTGAACCTTCTTTTACCATCTTTGACAGAGAAACTAACACAATTTTCAGGTTCAAAAAGGTCAATGGAACTTGGGATTCACAGCCAGTCTCCCATGCTGGTACTTGCCAAGCCTTAAGCTGCATTGCTGCTGCGATCTGACGAGAGCAGGCCCATTCAGCTTAGAATGGCCGTTGACAGCAGCTGTTCAATTTGAACCTTCTTTTACCATCTTTGACAGAGAAACTAACACAATTTTCAGGTTCAAAAAGGTCAACGGAACTTGGGATTCCCAGCCAGTCTCCCATGCTGGTACTTGCCAAGCCTTAAGCTGCATTGCTGCTGCGATCTGATGAGAGCAGGCACATTCAGCTTAGAATGGCCGTTGACAGCAGCTGTTCAATTTGAACCTTCTTTTACTATCTCATAGAGAAACTAACACAATTTTCAGGTTCAAAAAGGTCAATGGAACTTGGGATTCCCAGCCAGTCTCCCATTCTGGTACTTGCCAAGCCTTAAGCTGCATTGCTGCTGCGATCTGACGAGAGCAGGCACATTCAGCTTAGAATGGCCGTTGACAGCAGCTGTTCAATTTGAACCTTCTTTTACTATCTCATAGAGAAACTAACACAATTTTCAGGTTCAAAAAGGTCAACGGAACTTGGGATTCCCAGCCAGTCTCCCATGCTGGTACTTGCCAAGCCTTAAGCTGCATTGCTGCTGCAATCTGACGAGAGCAGGCACATTCAGCTTAGAATGGCCGTTGACAGCAGCTGTTCAATTTGAACCTTCTTTTACTATCTCATAGAGAAACTAACACAATTTTCAGGTTCAAAAAGGTCAACGGAACTTGGGATTCCCAGCCAGTCTCCCATGCTGGTACTTGCCAAGCCTTAAGCTGCATTGCTGCTGCGATCTGACGAGAGCAGGCACATTCAGCTTAGAATGGCCGTTGACAGAAGCTGTTCAATTTGAACCTTCTTTTACCATCTTTGACAGAGAAACTAATACAATTTTCAGGTTCAAAAAGGTCAACGGAACTTGGGATTCCCAGCCAGTCTCCCATTCCGGTACTTGCCAAGCCATAAGCTGCATTGCTGCTGCGATCTGACGAGAGCAGGCACATTCAGCTTAGAATGGCCGTTGACAGCAGCTGTTCAATTTGAACCTTCTTTTACTATCTCATAGAGAAACTAACACAATTTTCAGGTTCAAAAAGGTCAACGGAACTTGGGATTCCCAGCCAGTCTCCCATGCTGGTACTTGCCAAGCCTTAAGCTGCATTGCTGCTGCGATCTGACGAGAGCAGGCACATTCAGCTTAGAATGGCCGTTGACAGCAGCTGTTCAATTTGAACCTTCTTTTACCATCTTTGACAGAGAAACTAACACAATTTTCAGGTTCAAAAAGGTCAACGGAACTTGGGATTCCCAGACAGTCTCCCATGCTGGTACTTGCCAAGCCTTAAGCTGCATTGCCGCTGCGATCTGATGAGAGCAGGCACATTCAGCTTAGAATGGCCGTTGACAGCAGCTGTTCAATTTGAACCTTCTTTTACTATCTCATAGAGAAACTAACACAATTTTCAGGTTCAAAAAGGTCAACGGAACTTGGGATTCCCAGCCAGTCTCCCATTCTGGTACTTGCCAAGCCTTAAGCTGCATTGCTGCTGCGATCTGACGAGAGCAGGCACATTCAGCTTAGAATGGCCGTTGACAGCAGCTGTTCAATTTGAACCTTCTTTTACCATCTTTGACAGAGAAAGTAACACAATTTTCAGGTTCAAAAAGGTCAACGGAACTTGGGATTCCCAGACAGTCTCCCATGCTGGTACTTGCCAAGCCTTAAGCTGCATTGCTGCTGCGATCTGACGAGAGCAGGCACATTCAGCTTAGAATGGCCGTTGACAGCAGCTGTTCAATTTGAACCTTCTTTTACTATCTCATAGAGAAACTAACACAATTTTCAGGTTCAAAAAGGTCAACGGAACTTGGGATTCCCAGCCAGTCTCCCATGCTGGTACTTGCCAAGCCTTAAGCTGCATTGCTGCTGCAATCTGACGAGAGCAGGCACATTCAGCTTAGAATGGCCGTTGACAGCAGCTGTTCAATTTGAACCTTCTTTTACCATCTTTGACAGAGAAACTAACACAATTTTCAGGTTCAAAAAGGTCAACGGAACTTGGGATTCCCAGCCAGTCTCCCATTCTGGTACTTGCCAAGCCTTAAGCTGCATTGCTGCTGCGATCTGGCGAGAGCAGGCACATTCAGCTTAGAATGGCCATTGACAGCAGCTGTTCAATTTGAACCTTCTTTTACTATCTCATAGAGAAACTAACACAACTTTCAGGTTCAAAAAGGTCAACGGAACTTGGGATTCCCAGCCAGTCTCCCATGCTGGTACTTGCCAAGCCTTAAGCTGCATTGCTGCTGCAATCTGATGAGAGCAGGCACATTCAGCTTAGAATGGCCGTTGACAGCAGCTGTTCAATTTGAACCTTCTTTTACCATCTTTGACAGAGAAACTAACACAATTTTCAGGTTCAAAAAGGTCAACGGAACTTGGGATTCCCAGCCAGTCTCCCATGCTGGTACTTGCCAAGCCTTAAGCTGCATTGCTGCTGCGATCTGATGAGAGCAGGCACATTCAGCTTAGAATGGCCGTTGACAGCAGCTGTTCAATTTGAACCTTCTTTTACCATCTTTGACAGAGAAACTAATACAATTTTCAGGTTCAAAAAGGTCAACGGAACTTGGGATTCCCAGCCAGTCTCCCATGCTGGTACTTGCCAAGCCATAAGCTGCATTGCTGCTGCGATCTGACGAGAGCAGGCACATTCAGCTTAGAATGGCCGTTGACAGCAGCTGTTCAATTTGAACCTTCTTTTACTATCTCATAGAGAAACTAACACAATTTTCAGGTTCAAAAAGGTCAACGGAACTTGGGATTCCCAGCCAGTCTCCCATGCTGGTACTTGCCAAGCCTTAAGCTGCATTGCTGCTGCGATCTGACGAGAGCAGGCACATTCAGCTTAGAATGGCCGTTGACAGCAGCTGTTCAATTTGAACCTTCTTTTACCATCTTTGACAGAGAAACTAACACAATTTTCAGGTTCAAAAAGGTCAACGGAACTTGGGATTCCCAGCCAGTCTCCCATGCTGGTACTTGCCAAGCCTTAAGCTGCATTGCCGCTGCGATCTGATGAGAGCAGGCACATTCAGCTTAGAATGGCCGTTGACAGCAGCTGTTCAATTTGAACCTTCTTTTACTATCTCATAGAGAAACTAATACAATTTTCAGGTTCAAAAAGGTCAACGGAACTTGGGATTCCAAGCCAGTCTCCCATGCTGGTACTTGCCAAGCCTTAAGCTGCATTGCTGCTGCGAACTGACGAGAGCAGGCACATTCAGCTTAGAATGGCCGTTGACAGCAGTTGTTCAATTTGAACCTTCTTTTACCATCTTTGACAGAGAATCTAACACAATTTTCAGGTTCAAAAAGGTCATTGTAACTTGGGATTCCCAGCCAGTCTCCCATGCTGGTACTTGCCAAGCCTTAAGCTGCATTGCTGCTGCGATCTGACGAGAGCAGGCCCATTCAGCTTAGAATGGCCGTTGACAGCAGCTGTTCAATTTGAACCTTCTTTTACCATCTTTGACAGAGAAACTAACACAATTTTCAGGTTCAAAAAGGTCAACGGAACTTGGAATTCCCAGCCAGTCTCCCATGCTGGTACTTGCCAAGCCTTAAGCTGCATTGCTGCTGCGATCTGATGAGAGCAGGCACATTCAGCTTAGAATGGCCGTTGACAACAGCTGTTCAATTTGAACCTTCTTTTACTATCTCATAGAGAAACTAACACAATTTTCAGGTTCAAAAAGGTCAACGGAACTTGGGATTCCCAGCCAGTCTCCCATGCTGGTACTTGCCAAGCCTTAAGCTGCATTGCTGCTGCGATCTGACGAGAGCAGGCACATTCAGCTTAGAATGGCCGTTGACAGCAGCTGTTCAATTTGAACCTTCTTTTACTATCTCATAGAGAATCTAACACAATTTTCAGGTTCAAAAAGGTCATTGTAACTTGGGATTCTTAGCCAGTCTCCCATGCTGGTACTTGCCAAGCCTTAAGCTGCATTGCTGCTGCGATCTGACGAGAGCAGGCCCATTCAGCTTAGAATGGCCGTTGACAGCAGCTGTTCAATTTGAACCTTCTTTTACCATCTTTGACAGAGAAACTAACACAATTTTCAGGTTCAAAAACGTCAACGGAACTTGGAATTCCCAGCCAGTCTCCCATTCTGGTACTTGCCAAGCCTTAAGCTGCATTGCTGTTGTGATCTGATGAGAGCAGGCACATTCAGCTTAGAATGGCCGTTGACAGCAGCTGTTCAATTTGAACCTTCTTTTACTATCTCATAGAGAAACTAACACAATTTTCAGGTTCAAAAAGGTCAACGGAACTTGGGACTCCCAGCCAGTCTCCCATTTTGGTACTTGCCAAGCCTTAAGCTGCATTGCTGCTGCGATCTGACGAGAGCAGGCACATTCAGCTTAGAATGGCCGTTGACAGCAGCTGTTCAATTTGAACCTTCTTTTACTATCTCATAGAGAAACTAACACAATTTTCAGGTTCAAAAAGGTCAACGGAACTTGGGATTCCCAGCCAGTCTCCCATGCTGGTACTTGCCAAGCCTTAAGCTGCATTGCTGCTGCAATCTGACGAGAGCAGGCACATTCAGCTTAGAATGGCCGTTGACAGCAACTGTTCAATTTGAACCTTCTTTTACTATCTCATAGAGAAACTAACACAATTTTCAGGTTCAAAAAGGTCAACGGAACTTGGGATTCCCAGCCAGTCTCCCATGCTGGTACTTGCCAAGCCTTAAGCTGCATTGCTGCTGCGATCTGACGAGAGCAGGCACATTCAGCTTAGAATGGCCGTTGACAGCAGCTGTTCAATTTGAACCTTCTTTTACCATCTTTGACAGAGAAACTAACACAATTTTCAGGTTCAAAAAGGTCAACGGAACTTGGGATTCCCAGCCAGTCTCCCATACTGGTACTTGCCAAGCCTTAAGCTGCATTGCTGCTGCGATCTGACGAGAGCAGGCACATTCAGCTTAGAATGGCCGTTGACAGCAGCTGTTCAATTTGAACCTTCTTTTACCATCTGTGCCAGAGAAACTAACACAATTTTCAGGTTCAAAAAGGTCAACGGAACTTGGGATTTCCAGCCAGTCTCCCATGCTGGTACTTGCCAAGCCTTAAGCTGCATTGCTGCTGCGATCTGACGAGAGCAGGCACATTCAGCTTAGAATGGCCGTTGACAGCAGCTGTTCAATTTGAACCTTCTTTTACCATCTGTGCCAGAGAAACTAACACAATTTTCAGGTTCAAAAAGGTCAACGGAACTTGGGATTCCCAGCCAGTCTCCCATGCTGGTACTTGCCAAGCCTTAAGCTGCATTGCTGCTGCGATCTGACGAGAGCAGGCACATTCAGCTTAGAATGGCCGTTGACAGCAGCTGTTCAATTTGAACCTTCTTTTACCATCTTTGACAGAGAAACTAACACAATTTTCAGGTTCAAAAAGGTCAACGGAACTTGGGATTCCCAGCCAGTCTCCCATGCTGGTACTTGCCAAGCCTTAAGCTGCATTGCTGCTGCGATCTGACGAGAGCAGGCACATTCAGCTTAGAATGGCCGTTGACAGCAGCTGTTCAATTTGAACCTTCTTTTACTATCTCATAGAGAAACTAACACAATTTTCAGGTTCAAAAAGGTCAACGGAACTTGGGATTCCAAGCCAGTCTCCCATGCTGGTACTTGCCAAGCCTTAAGCTGCATTGCTGCTGCGAACTGACGAGAGCAGGCACATTCAGCTTAGAATGGCCGTTGACAGCAGCTGTTCAATTTGAACCTTCTTTTACCATCTTTGACAGAGAATCTAACACAATTTTCAGGTTCAAAAAGGTCATTGTAACTTGGGATTCCCAGCCAGTCTCCCATGCTGGTACTTGCCAAGCCTTAAGCTGCATTGCTGCTGCGATCTGACGAGAGCAGGCCCATTCAGCTTAGAATGGCCGTTGACAGCAGCTGTTCAATTTGAACCTTCTTTTACCATCTTTGACAGAGAAACTAACACAATTTTCAGGTTCAAAAAGGTCAACGGAACTTGGAATTCCCAGCCAGTCTCCCATGCTGGTACTTGCCAAGCCTTAAGCTGCATTGCTGCTGCGATCTGATGAGAGCAGGCACATTCAGCTTAGAATGGCCGTTGACAACAGCTGTTCAATTTGAACCTTCTTTTACTATCTCATAGAGAAACTAACACAATTTTCAGGTTCAAAAAGGTCAACGGAACTTGGGATTCCCAGCCAGTCTCCCATTTTGGTACTTGCCAAGCCTTAAGCTGCATTGCTGCTGCGATCTGACGAGAGCAGGCACATTCAGCTTAGAATGGCCGTTGACAGCAGCTGTTCAATTTGAACCTTCTTTTACTATCTCATAGAGAATCTAACACAATTTTCAGGTTCAAAAAGGTCATTGTAACTTGGGATTCTTAGCCAGTCTCCCATGCTGGTACTTGCCAAGCCTTAAGCTGCATTGCTGCTGCGATCTGACAAGAGCAGGCCCATTCAGCTTAGAATGGCCGTTGACAGCAGCTCTTCAATTTGAACCTTCTTTTACTATCTCATAGAGAAACTAACACAATTTTCAGGTTCAAAAAGGTCAACGGAACTTGGGATTCCCAGCCAGTCTCCCATGCTGGTACTTGCCAAGCCTTAAGCTGCATTGCTGCTGCGATCTGACGAGAGCAGGCACATTCAGCTTAGAATGGCCGTTGACAGCAGCTGTTCAATTTGAACCTTCTTTTACCATCTTTGACAGAGAAACTAACACAATTTTCAGGTTCAAAAAGGTCAACGGAACTTGGGATTCCCAGACAGTCTCCCATGCTGGTACTTGCCAAGCCTTAAGCTGCATTGCTGCTGCGATCTGACGAGAGCAGGCACATTCAGCTTAGAATGGCCGTTGACAGCAGCTGTTCAATTTGAACCTTCTTTTACTATCTCATAGAGAAACTAACACAATTTTCAGGTTCAAAAAGGTCAACGGAACTTGGGATTCCCAGCCAGTCTCCCATGCTGGTACTTGCCAAGCCTTAAGCTGCATTGCTGCTGCGATCTGACGAGAGCAGGCACATTCAGCTTAGAATGGCCGTTGACAGCAGCTCTTCAATTTGAACCTTCTTTTACCATCTTTGACAGAGAAACTACCACAATTTTCAGGTTCAAAAAGGTCAATGGAACTTGGGATTCACAGCCAGTCTCCCATGCCGGTACTTGCCAAGCCTTAAGCTGCATTGCTGCTGCGATCTGACGAGAGCAGGCCCATTCAGCTTAGAATGGCCGTTGACAGCAGTTGTTCAATTTGAACCTTCTTTTACCATCTTTGACAGAGAAACTAACACAAATTTCAGGTTCAAAAAGGGCAACGGAACTTTGGATTCCCAGCCAGTCTCCCATGCTGGTACTTGCCAAGCCTTAAGCTGCATTGCTGCTGCGATCTGACGAGAGCAGGCACATTCAGCTTAGAATGGCCATTGACATCAGCTGTTCAATTTGAACCTTCTTTTACTATCTCATAGAGAAACTAACACAATTTTCAGGTTCAAAAAGGTCAACGGAACTTGGGATTCCCAGCCAGTCTCCCATTCTGGTACTTGCCAAGCCTTAAGCTGCATTGCTGCTGCGATCTGACGAGAGCAGGCACATTCAGCTTAGAATGGCCGTTGACAGCAGCTGTTCAATTTGAACCTTCTTTTACTATCTCATAGAGAAACTAACACAATTTTCAGGTTCAAAAAGGTCAACGGAAATTGGGATTCCCAGCCAGTCTCCCATTCTGGTACTTGCCAAGCCTTAAGCTGCATTGCTGCTGCGATCTGGCGAGAGCAGGCACATTCAGCTTAGAATGGCCGTTGACAGCAGCTGTTCAATTTGAACCTTCTTTTACTATCTCATAGAGAAACTAACACAACTTTCAGGTTCAAAAAGGTCAACGGAACTTGGGATTCCCAGCCAGTCTCCCATGCTGGTACTTGCCAAGCCTTAAGCTGCATTGCTGCTGCAATCTGATGAGAGCAGGCACATTCAGCTTAGAATGGCCGTTGACAGCAGCTGTTCAATATGAACCTTCTTTTACCATCTTTGACAGAGAAACTAACACAATTTTCAGGTTCAAAAAGGTCAACGGAACTTGGGATTCCCAGCCAGTCTCCCATGCTGGTACTTGCCAAGCCTTAAGCTGCATTGCTGCTGCGATCTGATGAGAGCAGGCACATTCAGCTTAGAATGGCCGTTGACAGCAGCTGTTCAATTTGAACCTTCTTTTACTATCTCATAGAGAAACTAACACAATTTTCAGGTTCAAAAAGGTCAACGGAACTTGGGATTCCCAGCCAGTCTCCCATTCTGGTACTTGCCAAGCCTTAAGCTGCATTGCTGCTGCGATCTGACGAGAGCAGGCACATTCAGCTTAGAATGGCCGTTGACAGCAGCTGTTCAATTTGAACCTTCTTTTACTATCTCATAGAGAAACTAACACAATTTTCAGGTTCAAAAAGGTCAACGGAACTTGGGATTCCCAGCCAGTCTCCCATGCTGGTACTTGCCAAGCCTTAAGCTGCATTGCTGCTGCGATCTGACGAGAGCAGGCACATTCAGCTTAGAATGGCCGTTGACAGCAGCTGTTCAATTTGAACCTTCTTTTACTATCTCATAGAGAAACTAACACAATTTTCAGGTTCAAAAAGGTCAACGGAACTTGGGATTCCCAGCCAGTCTCCCATGCTGGTACTTGCCAAGCCTTAAGCTGCATTGCTGCTGCGATCTGACGAGAGCAGGCACATTCAGCTTAGAATGGCCGTTGACAGCAGCTGTTCAATTTGAACCTTCTTTTACCATCTTTGACAGAGAAACTAACACAATTTTCAGGTTCAAAAATGTCAACGGAACTTGGAATTCCCAGACAGTCTCCCATGCTGGTACTTGCCAAGCCTTAAGCTGCATTGCTGCTGCGATCTGACGAGAGCAGGCACATTCAGCTTAGAATGGCCGTTGACAGCAGCTGTTCAATTTGAACCTTCTTTTACTATCTCATAGAGAAACTAACACAATTTTCAGGTTCAAAAAGGTCAACGGAACTTGGGATTCCCAGCCAGTCTCCCATGCTGGTACTTGCCAAGCCTTAAGCTGCATTGCTGCTGCGATCTGACGAGAGCAGGCACATTCAGCTTAGAATGGCCGTTGACAGCAGCTGTTCAATTTGAACCTTCTTTTACCATCTTTGACAGAGAAACGAACACAATTTTCAGGTTCAAAAAGGTCAACGGAACTTGGGATTCCCAGCCAGTCTCCCATGCTGGTACTTGCCAAGCCTTAAGCTGCATTGCTGCTGCGATCTGACGAGAGCAGGCACATTCAGCTTAGAATGGCCGTTGACAGCAGCTGTTCAATTTGAACCTTCTTTTACTATCTCATAGAGAAACTAATACAATTTTCAGGTTCAAAAAGGTCAACGGAACTTGGGATTCCAAGCCAGTCTCCCATGCTGGTACTTGCCAAGCCTTAAGCTGCATTGCTGCTGCGAACTGACGAGAGCAGGCACATTCAGCTTAGAATGGCCGTTGACAGCAGCTGTTCAATTTGAACCTTCTTTTACCATCTTTGACAGAGAATCTAACACAATTTTCAGGTTCAAAAAGGTCATTGTAACTTGGGATTCCCAGCCAGTCTCCCATGCTGGTACTTGCCAAGCCTTAAGCTGCATTGCTGCTGCGATCTGACGAGAGCAGGCCCATTCAGCTTAGAATGGCCGTTGACAGCAGCTGTTCAATTTGAACCTTCTTTTACCATCTTTGACAGAGAAACTAACACAATTTTCAGGTTCAAAAAGGTCATTGTAACTTGAGATTCCCAGCCAGTCTCCCATGCTGGTACTTGCCAAGCCTTAAGCTGCATTGCTGCTGCGATCTGATGAGAGCAGGCACATTCAGCTTAGAATGGCCATTGACAACAGCTGTTCAATTTGAACCTTCTTTTACTATCTCATAGAGAAACTAACACAATTTTCAGGTTCAAAAAGGTCAACGGAACTTGGGATTCCCAGCCAGTCTCCCATGCTGGTACTTGCCAAGCCTTAAGCTGCATTGCTGCTGCGATCTGACGAGAGCAGGCACATTCAGCTTAGAATGGCCATTGACAGCAGCTGTTCAATTTGAATCTTCTTTTACTATCTCATAGAGAATCTAACACAATTTTCAGGTTCAAAAAGGTCATTGTAACTTGGGATTCTTAGCCAGTCTCCCATGCTGGTACTTGCCAAGCCTTAAGCTGCATTGCTGCTGCGATCTGACGAGAGCAGGCACATTCAGCTTAGAATGGCCGTTGACAGCAGCTGTTCAATTTGAACCTTCTTTTACTATCTCATAGAGAAACTAACACAATTTTCAGGTTCAAAAAGGTCAACGGAACTTGGGATTCCCAGCCAGTCTCCCATGCTGGTACTTGCCAAGCCTTAAGCTGCATTGCTGCTGCGATCTGACGAGAGCAGGCACATTCAGCTTAGAATGGCCGTTGACAGCAGCTGTTCAATTTGAACCTTCTTTTACCATCTTTGACAGAGAAACTAACACAATTTTCAGGTTCAAAAAGGTCAACGGAACTTGGGATTCCCAGACAGTCTCCCATGCTGGTACTTGCCAAGCCTTAAGCTGCATTGCTGCTGCGATCTGACGAGAGCAGGCACATTCAGCTTAGAATGGCCGTTGACAGCAGCTGTTCAATTTGAACCTTCTTTTACTATCTCATAGAGAAACTAACACAATTTTCAGGTTCAAAAAGGTCAACGGAACTTGGGATTCCCAGCCAGTCTCCCATGCTGGTACTTGCCAAGCCTTAAGCTGCATTGCTGCTGCGATCTGACGAGAGCAGGCACATTCAGCTTAGAATGGCCGTTGACAGCAGCTGTTCAATTTGAACCTTCTTTTACCATCTTTGACAGAGAAACTAACACAATTTTCAGGTTCAAAAAGGTCAATGGAACTTGGGATTCACAGCCAGTCTCCCATGCTGGTACTTGCCAAGCCTTAAGCTGCATTGCTGCTGCGATCTGACGAGAGCAGGCCCATTCAGCTTAGAATGGCCGTTGACAGCAGTTGTTCAATTTGAACCTTCTTTTACCATCTTTGACAGAGAAACTAACACAATTTTCAGGTTCAAAAAGGTCAACGGAACTTGGGATTCCCAGCCAGTCTCCCATGCTGGTACTTGCCAAGCCTTAAGCTGCATTGCTGCTGCGATCTGATGAGAGCAGGCACATTCAGCTTAGAATGGCCATTGACAGCAGCTGTTCAATTTGAACCTTCTTTTACTATCTCATAGAGAAACTAACACAATTTTCAGGTTCAAAAAGGTCAACGGAACTTGGGATTCCCAGCCAGTCTCCCATTCTGGTACTTGCCAAGCCTTAAGCTGCATTGCTGCTGCGATCTGACGAGAGCAGGCACATTCAGCTTAGAATGGCCGTTGACAGCAGCTGTTCAATTTGAACCTTCTTTTACTATCTCATAGAGAAACTAACACAATTTTCAGGTTCAAAAAGGTCAACGGAACTTGGGATTCCCAGCCAGTCTCCCATGCTGGTACTTGCCAAGCCTTAAGCTGCATTGCTGCTGCAATCTGACGAGAGCAGGCACATTCAGCTTAGAATGGCCGTTGACAGCAGCTGTTCAATTTGAACCTTCTTTTACCATCTTTGACAGAGAAACTAACACAATTTTCAGGTTCAAAAAGGTCAACGGAACTTGGGATTCCCAGCCAGTCTCCCATGCTGGTACTTGCCAAGCCTTAAGCTGCATTGCTGCTGCGATCTGATGAGAGCAGGCACATTCAGCTTAGAATGGCCGTTGACAGCAGCTGTTCAATTTGAACCTTCTTTTACTATCTCATAGAGAAACTAACACAATTTTCAGGTTCAAAAAGGTCAACGGAAATTGGGATTCCCAGCCAGTCTCCCATTCTGGTACTTGCCAAGCCTTAAGCTGCATTGCTGCTGCGATCTGGCGAGAGCAGGCACATTCAGCTTAGAATGGCCGTTGACAGCAGCTGTTCAATTTGAACCTTCTTTTACTATCTCATAGAGAAACTAACACAACTTTCAGGTTCAAAAAGGTCAACGGAACTTGGGATTCCCAGCCAGTCTCCCATGCTGGTACTTGCCAAGCCTTAAGCTGCATTGCTGCTGCAATCTGATGAGAGCAGGCACATTCAGCTTAGAATGGCCGTTGACAGCAGCTGTTCAATTTGAACCTTCTTTTACCATCTTTGACAGAGAAACTAACACAATTTTCAGGTTCAAAAAGGTCAACGGAACTTGGGATTCCCAGCCAGTCTCCCATGCTGGTACTTGCCAAGCCTTAAGCTGCATTGCTGCTGCGATCTGATGAGAGCAGGCACATTCAGCTTAGAATGGCCGTTGACAGCAGCTGTTCAATTTGAACCTTCTTTTACTATCTCATAGAGAAACTAACACAATTTTCAGGTTCAAAAAGGTCAACGGAACTTGGGATTCCCAGCCAGTCTCCCATTCTGGTACTTGCCAAGCCTTAAGCTGCATTGCTGCTGCGATCTGACGAGAGCAGGCACATTCAGCTTAGAATGGCCGTTGACAGCAGCTGTTCAATTTGAACCTTCTTTTACTATCTCATAGAGAAACTAACACAATTTTCAGGTTCAAAAAGGTCAACGGAACTTGGGATTCCCAGCCAGTCTCCCATTCTGGTACTTGCCAAGCCTTAAGCTGCATTGCTGCTGCAATCTGACAAGAGCAGGCACATTCAGCTTAGAATGGCCGTTGACAGCAGCTGTTCAATTTGAACCTTCTTTTACTATCTCATAGAGAAACTAACACAATTTTCAGGTTCAAAAAGGTCAACGGAACTTGGGATTCCCAGCCAGTCTCCCATGCTGGTACTTGCCAAGCCTTAAGCTGCATTGCTGCTGCGATCTGACGAGAGCAGGCACATTCAGCTTAGAATGGCCGTTGACAGCAGCTGTTCAATTTGAACCTTCTTTTACCATCTTTGACAGAGAAACTAATACAATTTTCAGGTTCTAAAAGGTCAACGGAACTTGGGATTCCCAGCCAGTCTCCCATTCCGGTACTTGCCAAGCCATACGCTGCATTGCTGCTGCGATCTGACGAGAGCAGGCACAGTCAGCTTAGAATGGCCGTTGACAGCAGCTGTTCAATTTGAACCTTCTTTTACTATCTCATAGAGAAACTAACACAATTTTCAGGTTCAAAAAGGTCAACGGAACTTGGGATTCCCAGCCAGTCTCCCATTCTGGTACTTGCCAAGCCTTAAGCTGCATTGCTGCTGCGATCTGACGAGAGCAGGCACATTCAGCTTAGAATGGCCGTTGACAGCAGCTGTTCAATTTGAACCTTCTTTTACCATCTTTGACAGAGAAACTAACACAATTTTCAGGTTCAAAAAGGTCAACGGAACTTGGGATTCCCAGCCAGTCTCCCATGCTGGTACTTGCCAAGCCTTAAGCTGCATTGCCGCTGCGATCTGATGAGAGCAGGCACATTCAGCTTAGAATGGCCGTTGACAGCAGCTGTTCAATTTGAACCTTCTTTTACTATCTCATAGAGAAACTAACACAATTTTCAGGTTCAAAAAGGTCAACGGAACTTGGGATTCCCAGCCAGTCTCCCATTCTGGTACTTGCCAAGCCTTAAGCTGCATTGCTGCTGCGATCTGACGAGAGCAGGCACATTCAGCTTAGAATGGCCGTTGACAGCAGCTGTTCAATTTGAACCTTCTTTTACCATCTTTGACAGAGAAACTAACACAATTTTCAGGTTCAAAAAGGTCAACGGAACTTGGGATTCCCAGACAGTCTCCCATGCTGGTACTTGCCAAGCCTTAAGCTGCATTGCTGCTGCGATCTGACGAGAGCAGGCACATTCAGCTTAGAATGGCCGTTGACAGCAGCTGTTCAATTTGAACCTTCTTTTACTATCTCATAGAGAAACTAACAAAATTTTCAGGTTCAAAAAGGTCAACGGAACTTGGGATTCCCAGCCAGTCTCCCATTCTGGTACTTGCCAAGCCTTAAGCTGCATTGCTGCTGCGATCTGACGAGAGCAGGCACATTCAGCTTAGAATGGCCGTTGACAGCAGCTGTTCAATTTGAACCTTCTTTTACTATCTCATAGAGAAACTAACACAATTTTCAGGTTCAAAAAGGTCAACGGAACTTGGGATTCCCAGCCAGTCTCCCATGCTGGTACTTGCCAAGCCTTAAGCTGCATTGCTGCTGCAATCTGACGAGAGCAGGCACATTCAGCTTAGAATGGCCGTTGACAGCAGCTGTTCAATTTGAACCTTCTTTTACTATCTCATAGAGAAACTAACACAATTTTCAGGTTCAAAAAGGTCAACGGAACTTGGGATTCCCAGCCAGTCTCCCATGCTGGTACTTGCCAAGCCTTAAGCTGCATTGCTGCTGCGATCTGACGAGAGCAGGCACATTCAGCTTAGAATGGCCGTTGACAGCAGCTGTTCAATTTGAACCTTCTTTTACCATCTTCGACAGAGAAACTAATACAATTTTCAGGTTCAAAAAGGTCAACGGAACTTAGGATTCCCAGCCAGTCTCCCATTCCGGTACTTGCCAAGCCATAAGCTGCATTGCTGCTGCGATCTGACGAGAGCAGGCACATTCAGCTTAGAATGGCCGTTGACAGCAGCTGTTCAATTTGAACCTTCTTTTACTATCTCATAGAGAAACTAACACAATTTTCAGGTTCAAAAAGGTCAACGGAACTTGGGATTCCCAGCCAGTCTCCCATGCTGGTACTTGCCAAGCCTTAAGCTGCATTGCTGCTGCGATCTGACGAGAGCAGGCACATTCAGCTTAGAATGGCCGTTGACAGCAGCTGTTCAATTTGAACCTTCTTTTACCATCTTTGACAGAGAAACTAACACAATTTTCAGGTTCAAGAAGGTCAACGGAACTTGGGATTCCCAGCCAGTCTCCCATGCTGGTACTTGCCAAGCCTTAAGCTGCATTGCCGCTGCGATCTGATGAGAGCAGGCACATTCAGCTTAGAATGGCCGTTGACAGCAGCTGTTCAATTTGAACCTTCTTTTACTATCTCATAGAGAAACTAACACAATTTTCAGGTTCAAAAAGGTCAACGGAACTTGGGATTCCCAGCCAGTCTCCCATTCTGGTACTTGCCAAGCCTTAAGCTGCATTGCTGCTGCGATCTGACGAGAGCAGGCACATTCAGCTTAGAATGGCCGTTGACAGCAGCTGTTCAATTTGAACCTTCTTTTACCATCTTTGACAGAGAAACTAACACAATTTTCAGGTTCAAAAAGGTCAACGGAACTTGGGATTCCCAGACAGTCTCCCATGCTGGTACTTGCCAAGCCTTAAGCTGCATTGCTGCTGCGATCTGACGAGAGCAGGCACATTCAGCTTAGAATGGCCGTTGACAGCAGCTGTTCAATTTGAACCTTCTTTTACTATCTCATAGAGAAACTAACACAATTTTCAGGTTCAAAAAGGTCAACGGAACTTGGGATTCCCAGCCAGTCTCCCATGCTGGTACTTGCCAAGCCTTAAGCTGCATTGCTGCTGCGATCTGACGAGAGCAGGCACATTCAGCTTAGAATGGCCGTTGACAGCAGCTGTTCAATTTGAACCTTCTTTTACCATCTTTGACAGAGAAACTAACACAATTTTCAGGTTCAAAAAGGTCAATGGAACTTGGGAATCACAGCCAGTCTCCCATGCTGGTACTTGCCAAGCCTTAAGCTGCATTGCTGCTGCGATCTGACGAGAGCAGGCCCATTCAGCTTAGAATGGCCGTTGACAGCAGCTGTTCAATTTGAACCTTCTTTTACCATCTTTGACAGAGAAACTAACACAATTTTCAGGTTCAAAAAGGTCAACGGAACTTGGGATTCCCAGCCAGTCTCCCATGCTGGTACTTGCCAAGCCTTAAGCTGCATTGCTGCTGCGATCTGATGAGAGCAGGCACATTCAGCTTAGAATGGCCGTTGACAGCAGCTGTTCAATTTGAACCTTCTTTTACTATCTCATAGAGAAACTAACACAATTTTCAGGTTCAAAAAGGTCAATGGAACTTGGGATTCCCAGCCAGTCTCCCATTCTGGTACTTGCCAAGCCTTAAGCTGCATTGCTGCTGCGATCTGACGAGAGCAGGCACATTCAGCTTAGAATGGCCGTTGACAGCAGCTGTTCAATTTGAACCTTATTTTACTATCTCATAGAGAAACTAACACAATTTTCAGGTTCAAAAAGGTCAACGGAACTTGGGATTCCCAGCCAGTCTCCCATGCTGGTACTTGCCAAGCCTTAAGCTGCATTGCTGCTGCAATCTGACGAGAGCAGGCACATTCAGCTTAGAATGGCCGTTGACAGCAGCTGTTCAATTTGAACCTTCTTTTACTATCTCATAGAGAAACTAACACAATTTTCAGGTTCAAAAAGGTCAACGGAACTTGGGATTCCCAGCCAGTCTCCCATGCTGGTACTTGCCAAGCCTTAAGCTGCATTGCTGCTGCGATCTGACGAGAGCAGGCACATTCAGCTTAGAATGGCCGTTGACAGCAGCTGTTCAATTTGAACCTTCTTTTACCATCTTTGACAGAGAAACTAACACAATTTTCAGGTTCAAAAAGGTCAACGGAACTTGGGATTCCCAGCCAGTCTCCCATGCTGGTACTTGCCAAGCCTTAAGCTGCATTGCCGCTGCGATCTGATGAGAGCAGGCACATTCAGCTTAGAATGGCCGTTGACAGCAGCTGTTCAATTTGAACCTTCTTTTACTATCTCATAGAGAAACTAACACAATTTTCAGGTTCAAAAAGGTCAACGGAACTTGGGATTCCCAGCCAGTCTCCCATTCTGGTACTTGCCAAGCCTTAAGCTGCATTGCTGCTGCGATCTGACGAGAGCAGGCACATTCAGCTTAGAATGGCCGTTGACAGCAGCTGTTCAATTTGAACCTTCTTTTACCATCTTTGACAGAGAAACTAACACAATTTTCAGGTTCAAAAAGGTCAACGGAACTTGGGATTCCCAGACAGTCTCCCATGCTGGTACTTGCCAAGCCTTAAGCTGCATTGCTGCTGCGATCTGACGAGAGCAGGCACATTCAGCTTAGAATGGCCGTTGACAGCAGCTGTTCAATTTGAACCTTCTTTTACTATCTCATAGAGAAACTAACACAATTTTCAGGTTCAAAAAGGTCAACGGAACTTGGGATTCCCAGCCAGTCTCCCATGCTGGTACTTGCCAAGCCTTAAGCTGCATTGCTGCTGCAATCTGACGAGAGCAGGCACATTCAGCTTAGAATGGCCGTTGACAGCAGCTGTTCAATTTGAACCTTCTTTTACTATCTCATAGAGAAACTAACACAATTTTCAGGTTCAAAAAGGTCAACGGAACTTGGGATTCCCAGCCAGTCTCCCATGCTGGTACTTGCCAAGCCTTAAGCTGCATTGCTGCTGCGATCTGACGAGAGCAGGCACATTCAGCTTAGAATGGCCGTTGACAGCAGCTGTTCAATTTGAACCTTCTTTTACCATCTTCGACAGAGAAACTAATACAATTTTCAGGTTCAAAAAGGTCAACGGAACTTGGGATTCCCAGCCAGTCTCCCATTCCGGTACTTGCCAAGCCATAAGCTGCATTGCTGCTGCGATCTGACGAGAGCAGGCACATTCAGCTTAGAATGGCCGTTGACAGCAGCTGTTCAATTTGAACCTTCTTTTACTATCTCATAGAGAAACTAACACAATTTTCAGGTTCAAAAAGGTCAACGGAACTTGGGATTCCCAGCCAGTCTCCCATGCTGGTACTTGCCAAGCCTTAAGCTGCATTGCTGCTGCAATCTGACGAGAGCAGGCACATTCAGCTTAGAATGGCCGTTGACAGCAGCTGTTCAATTTGAACCTTCTTTTACTATCTCATAGAGAAACTAACACAATTTTCAGGTTCAAAAAGGTCAACGGAACTTGGGATTCCCAGCCAGTCTCCCATGCTGGTACTTGCCAAGCCTTAAGCTGCATTGCTGCTGCGATCTGACGAGAGCAGGCACATTCAGCTTAGAATGGCCGTTGACAGCAGCTGTTCAATTTGAACCTTCTTTTACCATCTTCGACAGAGAAACTAATACAATTTTCAGGTTCAAAAAGGTCAACGGAACTTGGGATTCCCAGCCAGTCTCCCATTCTGGTACTTGCCAAGCCTTAAGCTGCATTGCTGCTGCGATCTGACGAGAGCAGGCACATTCAGCTTAGAATGGCCGTTGACAGCAGCTGTTCAATTTGAACCTTCTTTTACTATCTCATAGAGAAACTAACACAATTTTCAGGTTCAAAAAGGTCAACGGAACTTGGGATTCCCAGCCAGTCTCCCATGCTGGTACTTGCCAAGCCTTAAGCTGCATTGCTGCTGCGATCTGACGAGAGCAGGCACATTCAGCTTAGAATGGCCGTTGACAGCAGCTGTTCAATTTGAACCTTCTTTTACCATCTTTGACAGAGAAACTAACACAATTTTCAGGTTCAAAAAGGTCAACGGAACTTGGGATTCCCAGACAGTCTCCCATGCTGGTACTTGCCAAGCCTTAAGCTGCATTGCTGCTGCGATCTGATGAGAGCAGGCACATTCAGCTTAGAATGGCCGTTGACAGCAGCTGTTCAATTTGAACCTTCTTTTACTATCTCATAGAGAAACTAACACAATTTTCAGGTTCAAAAAGGTCAATGGAACATGGGATTCCCAGCCAGTCTCCCATTCTGGTACTTGCCAAGCCTTAAGCTGCATTGCTGCTGCGATCTGACGAGAGCAGGCACATTCAGCTTAGAATGGCCGTTGACAGCAGCTGTTCAATTTGAACCTTCTTTTACTATCTCATAGAGAAACTAACACAATTTTCAGGTTCAAAAAGGTCAACGGAACTTGGGATTCCCAGCCAGTCTCCCATGCTGGTACTTGCCAAGCCTTAAGCTGCATTGCTGCTGCAATCTGACGAGAGCAGGCACATTCAGCTTAGAATGGCCGTTGACAGCAGCTGTTCAATTTGAACCTTCTTTTACTATCTCATAGAGAAACTAACACAATTTTCAGGTTCAAAAAGGTCAACGGAACTTGGGATTCCCAGCCAGTCTCCCATGCTGGTACTTGCCAAGCCTTAAGCTGCATTGCTGCTGCGATCTGACGAGAGCAGGCACATTCAGCTTAGAATGGCCGTTGACAGCAGCTGTTCAATTTGAACCTTCTTTTACCATCTTTGACAGAGAAACTAATACAATTTTCAGGTTCAAAAAGGTCAACGGAACTTGGGATTCCCAGCCAGTCTCCCATTCCGGTACTTGCCAAGCCATAAGCTGCATTGCTGCTGCGATCTGACGAGAGCAGGCACATTCAGCTTAGAATGGCCGTTGACAGCAGCTGTTCAATTTGAACCTTCTTTTACTATCTCATAGAGAAACTAACACAATTTTCAGGTTCAAAAAGGTCAACGGAACTTGGGATTCCCAGCCAGTCTCCCATGCTGGTACTTGCCAAGCCTTAAGCTGCATTGCTGCTGCGATCTGACGAGAGCAGGCACATTCAGCTTAGAATGGCCGTTGACAGCAGCTGTTCAATTTGAACCTTCTTTTACCATCTTTGACAGAGAAACTAACACAATTTTCAGGTTCAAAAAGGTCAACGGAACTTGGGATTCCCAGCCAGTCTCCCATGCTGGTACTTGCCAAGCCTTAAGCTGCATTGCCGCTGCGATCTGATGAGAGCAGGCACATTCAGCTTAGAATGGCCGTTGACAGCAGCTGTTCAATTTGAACCTTCTTTTACTATCTCATAGAGAAACTAACACAATTTTCAGGTTCAAAAAGGTCAACGGAACTTGGGATTCCCAGCCAGTCTCCCATTCTGGTACTTGCCAAGCCTTAAGCTGCATTGCTGCTGCGATCTGACGAGAGCAGGCACATTCAGCTTAGAATGGCCGTTGACAGCAGCTGTTCAATTTGAACCTTCTTTTACCATCTTTGACAGAGAAAGTAACACAATTTTCAGGTTCAAAAAGGTCAACGGAACTTGGGATTCCCAGACAGTCTCCCATGCTGGTACTTGCCAAGCCTTAAGCTGCATTGCTGCTGCGATCTGACGAGAGCAGGCACATTCAGCTTAGAATGGCCGTTGACAGCAGCTGTTCAATTTGAACCTTCTTTTACCATCTTTGACAGAGAAACTAACACAATTTTCAGGTTCAAAAAGGTCAACGGAACTTGGGATTCCCAGCCAGTCTCCCATGCTGGTACTTGCCAAGCCTTAAGCTGCATTGCCGCTGCGATCTGATGAGAGCAGGCACATTCAGCTTAGAATGGCCGTTGACAGCAGCTGTTCAATTTGAACCTTCTTTTACTATCTCATAGAGAAACTAACACAATTTTCAGGTTCAAAAAGGTCAACGGAACTTGGGATTCCCAGCCAGTCTCCCATTCTGGTACTTGCCAAGCCTTAAGCTGCATTGCTGCTGCGATCTGACGAGAGCAGGCACATTCAGCTTAGAATGGCCGTTGACAGCAGCTGTTCAATTTGAACCTTCTTTTACCATCTTTGACAGAGAAAGTAACACAATTTTCAGGTTCAAAAAGGTCAACGGAACTTGGGATTCCCAGACAGTCTCCCATGCTGGTACTTGCCAAGCCTTAAGCTGCATTGCTGCTGCGATCTGACGAGAGCAGGCACATTCAGCTTAGAATGGCCGTTGACAGCAGCTGTTCAATTTGAACCTTCTTTTACTATCTCATAGAGAAACTAACACAATTTTCAGGTTCAAAAAGGTCAACGGAACTTGGGATTCCCAGCCAGTCTCCCATGCTGGTACTTGCCAAGCCTTAAGCTGCATTGCTGCTGCAATCTGACGAGAGCAGGCACATTCAGCTTAGAATGGCCGTTGACAGCAGCTGTTCAATTTGAACCTTCTTTTACCATCTTTGACAGAGAAACTAACACAATTTTCAGGTTCAAAAAGGTCAACGGAACTTGGGATTCCCAGCCAGTCTCCCATTCTGGTACTTGCCAAGCTTTAAGCTGCATTGCTGCTGCGATCTGGCGAGAGCAGGCACATTCAGCTTAGAATGGCCATTGACAGCAGCTGTTCAATTTGAACCTTCTTTTACTATCTCATAGAGAAACTAACACAACTTTCAGGTTCAAAAAGGTCAACGGAACTTGGGATTCCCAGCCAGTCTCCCATGCTGGTACTTGCCAAGCCTTAAGCTGCATTGCTGCTGCAATCTGATGAGAGCAGGCACATTCAGCTTAGAATGGCCGTTGACAGCAGCTGTTCAATTTGAACCTTCTTTTACCATCTTTGACAGAGAAACTAACACAATTTTCAGGTTCAAAAAGGTCAACGGAACTTGGGATTCCCAGCCAGTCTCCCATGCTGGTACTTGCCAAGCCTTAAGCTGCATTGCTGCTGCGATCTGATGAGAGCAGGCACATTCAGCTTAGAATGGCCGTTGACAGCAGCTGTTCAATTTGAACCTTCTTTTACTAGAAACTAACACAATTTTCAGGTTCAAAAAGGTCAACGGAACTTGGGATTCCCAGCCAGTCTCCCATGCTGGTACTTGCCAAGCCTTAAGCTGCATTGCTGCTGCGATCTGACGAGAGCAGGCACATTCAGCTTAGAATGGCCGTTGACAGCAGCTGTTCAATTTGAACCTTCTTTTACCATCTTTGACAGAGAAACTAACACAATTTTCAGGTTCAAAAAGGTCAACGGAACTTGGGATTCCCAGCCAGTCTCCCATGCTGGTACTTGCCAAGCCTTAAGCTGCATTGCCGCTGCGATCTGATGAGAGCAGGCACATTCAGCTTAGAATGGCCGTTGACAGCAGCTGTTCAATTTGAACCTTCTTTTACCATCTTTGACAGAGAAACTAACACAATTTTCAGGTTCAAAAAGGTCAACGGAACTTGGGATTCCCAGCCAGTCTCCCATTCTGGTACTTGCCAAGCTTTAAGCTGCATTGCTGCTGCGATCTGGCGAGAGCAGGCACATTCAGCTTAGAATGGCCATTGACAGCAGCTGTTCAATTTGAACCTTCTTTTACTATCTCATAGAGAAACTAACACAACTTTCAGGTTCAAAAAGGTCAACGGAACTTGGGATTCCCAGCCAGTCTCCCATGCTGGTACTTGCCAAGCCTTAAGCTGCATTGCTGCTGCGATCTGATGAGAGCAGGCACATTCAGCTTAGAATGGCCGTTGACAGCAGCTGTTCAATTTGAACCTTCTTTTACCATCTTTGACAGAGAAACTAACACAATTTTCAGGTTCAAAAAGGTCAACGGAACTTGGGATTCCCAGCCAGTCTCCCATGCTGGTACTTGCCAAGCCTTAAGCTGCATTGCTGCTGCGATCTGATGAGAGCAGGCACATTCAGCTTAGAATGGCCGTTGACAGCAGCTGTTCAATTTGAACCTTCTTTTACTAGAAACTAACACAATTTTCAGGTTCAAAAAGGTCAACGGAACTTGGGATTCCCAGCCAGTCTCCCATGCTGGTACTTGCCAAGCCTTAAGCTGCATTGCTGCTGCGATCTGACGAGAGCAGGCACATTCAGCTTAGAATGGCCGTTGACAGCAGCTGTTCAATTTGAACCTTCTTTTACCATCTTTGACAGAGAAACTAACACAATTTTCAGGTTCAAAAAGGTCAACGGAACTTGGGATTCCCAGCCAGTCTCCCATGCTGGTACTTGCCAAGCCTTAAGCTGCATTGCCGCTGCGATCTGATGAGAGCAGGCACATTCAGCTTAGAATGGCCGTTGACAGCAGCTGTTCAATTTGAACCTTCTTTTACTATCTCATAGAGAAACTAACACAATTTTCAGGTTCAAAAAGGTCAACGGAACTTGGGATTCCCAGCCAGTCTCCCATTCTGGTACTTGCCAAGACTTAAGCTGCATTGCTGCTGCGATCTGACGAGAGCAGGCACATTCAGCTTAGAATGGCCGTTGACAGCAGCTGTTCAATTTGAACCTTCTTTTACCATCTTTGACAGAGAAAGTAACACAATTTTCAGGTTCAAAAAGGTCAACGGAACTTGGGATTCCCAGACAGTCTCCCATGCTGGTACTTGCCAAGCCTTAAGCTGCATTGCTGCTGCGATCTGACGAGAGCAGGCACATTCAGCTTAGAATGGCCGTTGACAGCAGCTGTTCAATTTGAACCTTCTTTTACCATCTTTGACAGAGAAACTAACACAATTTTCAGGTTCAAAAAGGTCAACGGAACTTGGGATTCCCAGCCAGTCTCCCATGCTGGTACTTGCCAAGCCTTAAGCTGCATTGCCGCTGCGATCTGATGAGAGCAGGCACATTCAGCTTAGAATGGCCGTTGACAGCAGCTGTTCAATTTGAACCTTCTTTTACTATCTCATAGAGAAACTAACACAATTTTCAGGTTCAAAAAGGTCAACGGAACTTGGGATTCCCAGCCAGTCTCCCATTCTGGTACTTGCCAAGCCTTAAGCTGCATTGCTGCTGCGATCTGACGAGAGCAGGCACATTCAGCTTAGAATGGCCGTTGACAGCAGCTGTTCAATTTGAACCTTCTTTTACCATCTTTGACAGAGAAAGTAACACAATTTTCAGGTTCAAAAAGGTCAACGGAACTTGGGATTCCCAGACAGTCTCCCATGCTGGTACTTGCCAAGCCTTAAGCTGCATTGCTGCTGCGATCTGACGAGAGCAGGCACATTCAGCTTAGAATGGCCGTTGACAGCAGCTGTTCAATTTGAACCTTCTTTTACTATCTCATAGAGAAACTAACACAATTTTCAGGTTCAAAAAGGTCAACGGAACTTGGGATTCCCAGCCAGTCTCCCATGCTGGTACTTGCCAAGCCTTAAGCTGCATTGCTGCTGCAATCTGACGAGAGCAGGCACATTCAGCTTAGAATGGCCGTTGACAGCAGCTGTTCAATTTGAACCTTCTTTTACCATCTTTGACAGAGAAACTAACACAATTTTCAGGTTCAAAAAGGTCAACGGAACTTGGGATTCCCAGCCAGTCTCCCATTCTGGTACTTGCCAAGCTTTAAGCTGCATTGCTGCTGCGATCTGGCGAGAGCAGGCACATTCAGCTTAGAATGGCCATTGACAGCAGCTGTTCAATTTGAACCTTCTTTTACTATCTCATAGAGAAACTAACACAACTTTCAGGTTCAAAAAGGTCAACGGAACTTGGGATTCCCAGCCAGTCTCCCATGCTGGTACTTGCCAAGCCTTAAGCTGCATTGCTGCTGCAATCTGACGAGAGCAGGCACATTCAGCTTAGAATGGCCGTTGACAGCAGCTGTTCAATTTGAACCTTCTTTTACCATCTTTGACAGAGAAACTAACACAATTTTCAGGTTCAAAAAGGTCAACGGAACTTGGGATTCCCAGCCAGTCTCCCATTCTGGTACTTGCCAAGCTTTAAGCTGCATTGCTGCTGCGATCTGGCGAGAGCAGGCACATTCAGCTTAGAATGGCCATTGACAGCAGCTGTTCAATTTGAACCTTCTTTTACTATCTCATAGAGAAACTAACACAACTTTCAGGTTCAAAAAGGTCAACGGAACTTGGGATTCCCAGCCAGTCTCCCATGCTGGTACTTGCCAAGCCTTAAGCTGCATTGCTGCTGCAATCTGACGAGAGCAGGCACATTCAGCTTAGAATGGCCGTTGACAGCAGCTGTTCAATTTGAACCTTCTTTTACCATCTTTGACAGAGAAACTAACACAATTTTCAGGTTCAAAAAGGTCAACGGAACTTGGGATTCCCAGCCAGTCTCCCATGCTGGTACTTGCCAAGCCTTAAGCTGCATTGCTGCTGCGATCTGATGAGAGCAGGCACATTCAGCTTAGAATGGCCGTTGACAGCAGCTGTTCAATTTGAACCTTCTTTTACTAGAAACTAACACAATTTTCAGGTTCAAAAAGGTCAACGGAACTTGGGATTCCCAGCCAGTCTCCCATGCTGGTACTTGCCAAGCCTTAAGCTGCATTGCTGCTGCGATCTGACGAGAGCAGGCACATTCAGCTTAGAATGGCCGTTGACAGCAGCTGTTCAATTTGAACCTTCTTTTACCATCTTTGACAGAGAAACTAATACAATTTTCAGGTTCAAAAAGGTCAACGGAACTTGGGATTCCCAGCCAGTCTCCCATTCCGGTACTTGCCAAGCCATAAGCTGCATTGCTGCTGCGATCTGACGAGAGCAGGCACATTCAGCTTAGAATGGCCGTTGACAGCAGCTGTTCAATTTGAACCTTCTTTTACTATCTCATAGAGAAACTAACACAATTTTCAGGTTCAAAAAGGTCAACGGAACTTGGGATTCCCAGCCAGTCTCCCATGCTGGTACTTGCCAAGCCTTAAGCTGCATTGCTGCTGCGATCTGACGAGAGCAGGCACATTCAGCTTAGAATGGCCGTTGACAGCAGCTGTTCAATTTGAACCTTCTTTTACCATCTTTGACAGAGAAACTAACACAATTTTCAGGTTCAAAAAGGTCAACGGAACTTGGGATTCCCAGACAGTCTCCCATGCTGGTACTTGCCAAGCCTTAAGCTGCATTGCCGCTGCGATCTGATGAGAGCAGGCACATTCAGCTTAGAATGGCCGTTGACAGCAGCTGTTCAATTTGAACCTTCTTTTACTATCTCATAGAGAAACTAACACAATTTTCAGGTTCAAAAAGGTCAACGGAACTTGGGATTCCCAGCCAGTCTCCCATTCTGGTACTTGCCAAGCCTTAAGCTGCATTGCTGCTGCGATCTGACGAGAGCAGGCACATTCAGCTTAGAATGGCCGTTGACAGCAGCTGTTCAATTTGAACCTTCTTTTACCATCTTTGACAGAGAAAGTAACACAATTTTCAGGTTCAAAAAGGTCAACGGAACTTGGGATTCCCAGCCAGTCTCCCATGCTGGTACTTGCCAAGCCTTAAGCTGCATTGCTGCTGCGATCTGACGAGAGCAGGCACATTCAGCTTAGAATGGCCGTTGACAGCAGCTGTTCAATTTGAACCTTCTTTTACTATCTCATAGAGAAACTAACACAATTTTCAGGTTCAAAAAGGTCAACGGAACTTGGGATTCCCAGCCAGTCTCCCATGCTGGTACTTGCCAAGCCTTAAGCTGCATTGCTGCTGCAATCTGACGAGAGCAGGCACATTCAGCTTAGAATGGCCGTTGACAGCAGCTGTTCAATTTGAACCTTCTTTTACCATCTTTGACAGAGAAACTAACACAATTTTCAGGTTCAAAAAGGTCAACGGAACTTGGGATTCCCAGCCAGTCTCCCATTCTGGTACTTGCCAAGCCTTAAGCTGCATTGCTGCTGCGATCTGGCGAGAGCAGGCACATTCAGCTTAGAATGGCCATTGACAGCAGCTGTTCAATTTGAACCTTCTTTTACTATCTCATAGAGAAACTAACACAACTTTCAGGTTCAAAAAGGTCAACGGAACTTGGGATTCCCAGCCAGTCTCCCATGCTGGTACTTGCCAAGCCTTAAGCTGCATTGCTGCTGCAATCTGATGAGAGCAGGCACATTCAGCTTAGAATGGCCGTTGACAGCAGCTGTTCAATTTGAACCTTCTTTTACCATCTTTGACAGAGAAACTAACACAATTTTCAGGTTCAAAAAGGTCAACGGAACTTGGGATTCCCAGCCAGTCTCCCATGCTGGTACTTGCCAAGCCTTAAGCTGCATTGCTGCTGCGATCTGATGAGAGCAGGCACATTCAGCTTAGAATGGCCGTTGACAGCAGCTGTTCAATTTGAACCTTCTTTTACTAGAAACTAACACAATTTTCAGGTTCAAAAAGGTCAACGGAACTTGGGATTCCCAGCCAGTCTCCCATGCTGGTACTTGCCAAGCCTTAAGCTGCATTGCTGCTGCGATCTGACGAGAGCAGGCACATTCAGCTTAGAATGGCCGTTGACAGCAGCTGTTCAATTTGAACCTTCTTTTACCATCTTTGACAGAGAAACTAATACAATTTTCAGGTTCAAAAAGGTCAACGGAACTTGGGATTCCCAGCCAGTCTCCCATTCCGGTACTTGCCAAGCCATAAGCTGCATTGCTGCTGCGATCTGACGAGAGCAGGCACATTCAGCTTAGAATGGCCGTTGACAGCAGCTGTTCAATTTGAACCTTCTTTTACTATCTCATAGAGAAACTAACACAATTTTCAGGTTCAAAAAGGTCAACGGAACTTGGGATTCCCAGCCAGTCTCCCATGCTGGTACTTGCCAAGCCTTAAGCTGCATTGCTGCTGCGATCTGACGAGAGCAGGCACATTCAGCTTAGAATGGCCGTTGACAGCAGCTGTTCAATTTGAACCTTCTTTTACTATCTCATAGAGAAACTAACACAATTTTCAGGTTCAAAAAGGTCAACGGAACTTGGGATTCCCAGCCAGTCTCCCATGCTGGTACTTGCCAAGCCTTAAGCTGCATTGCTGCTGCGATCTGATGAGAGCAGGCACATTCAGCTTAGAATGGCCGTTGACAGCAGCTGTTCAATTTGAACCTTCTTTTACTATCTCATAGAGAAACTAACACAATTTTCAGGTTCAAAAAGGTCAACGGAACTTGGGATTCCCAGCCAGTCTCCCATTCTGGTACTTGCCAAGCCTTAAGCTGCATTGCTGCTGCGATCTGACGAGAGCAGGCACATTCAGCTTAGAATGGCCGTTGACAGCAGCTGTTCAATTTGAACCTTCTTTTACCATCTTTGACAGAGAAACTAACACAATTTTCAGGTTCAAAAAGGTCAACGGAACTTGGGATTCCCAGACAGTCTCCCATGCTGGTACTTGCCAAGCCTTAAGCTGCATTGCTGCTGCGATCTGACGAGAGCAGGCACATTCAGCTTAGAATGGCGGTTGACAGCAGCTGTTCAATTTGAACCTTCTTTTACTATCTCATAGAGAAACTAACACAATTTTCAGGTTCAAAAAGGTCAACGGAACTTGGGATTCCCAGCCAGTCTCCCATGCTGGTACTTGCCAAGCCTTAAGCTGCATTGCTGCTGCGATCTGACGAGAGCAGGCACATTCAGCTTAGAATGGCCGTTGACAGCAGCTGTTCAATTTGAACCTTCTTTTACCATCTTTGACAGAGAAACTAACACAATTTTCAGGTTCAAAAAGGTCAATGGAACTTGGGATTCCCAGCCAGTCTCCCATTCTGGTACTTGCCAAGCCTTAAGCTGCATTGCTGCTGCGATCTGACGAGAGCAGGCACATTCAGCTTAGAATGGCCGTTGACAGCAGCTGTTCAATTTGAACCTTCTTTTACTATCTCATAGAGAAACTAACACAATTTTCAGGTTCAAAAAGGTCAACGGAACTTGGAATTCCCAGCCAGTCTCCCATTCTGGTACTTGCCAAGCCTTAAGCTGCATTGCTGCTGCGATCTGACGAGAGCAGGCACATTCAGCTTAGAATGGCCGTTGACAGCAGCTGTTCAATTTGAACCTTCTTTTACTATCTCATAGAGAAACTAACACAATTTTCAGGTTCAAAAAGGTCAATGGAACTTGGGATTCACAGCCAGTCTCCCATGCTGGTACTTGCCAAGCCTTAAGCTGCATTGCTGCTGCGATCTGATGAGAGCAGGCACATTCAGCTTAGAATGGCCGTTGACAGCAGCTGTTCAATTTGAACCTTCTTTTACCGAGAAACTAACACAATTTTCAGGTTCAAAAAGGTCAATGGAACTTGGGATTCACAGCCAGTCTCCCATGCTGGTACTTGCCAAGCCTTAAGCTGCATTGCTGCTGCGATCTGACGAGAGCAGGCCCATTCAGCTTAGAATGGCCGTTGACAGCAGCTGTTCAATTTGAACCTTCTTTTACCATCTTTGACAGAGAAACTAACACAATTTTCAGGTTCAAAAAGGTCAACGGAACTTGGGATTCCCAGCCAGTCTCCCATGCTGGTACTTGCCAAGCCTTAAGCTGCATTGCTGCTGCGATCTGATGAGAGCAGGCACATTCAGCTTAGAATGGCCGTTGACAGCAGCTGTTCAATTTGAACCTTCTTTTACTATCTCATAGAGAAACTAACACAATTTTCAGGTTCAAAAAGGTCAACGGAACTTGGGATTCCCAGCCAGTCTCCCATTCTGGTACTTGCCAAGCCTTAAGCTGCATTGCTGCTGCGATCTGACGAGAGCAGGCACATTCAGCTTAGAATGGCCGTTGACAGCAGCTGTTCAATTTGAACCTTCTTTTACTATCTCATAGAGAAACTAACACAATTTTCAGGTTCAAAAAGGTCAACGGAACTTGGGATTCCCAGCCAGTCTCCCATGCTGGTACTTGCCAAGCCTTAAGCTGCATTGCTGCTGCAATTTGACGAGAGCAGGCACATTCAGCTTAGAATGGCCGTTGACAGCAGCTGTTCAATTTGAACCTTCTTTTACCATCTTTGACAGAGAAACTAACACAATTTTCAGGTTCAAAAAGGTCAACGGAACTTGGGATTCCCAGCCAGTCTCCCATTCTGGTACTTGCCAAGCCTTAAGCTGCATTGCTGCTGCGATCTGATGAGAGCAGGCACATTCAGCTTAGAATGGCCGTTGACAGCAGCTGTTCAATTTGAACCTTCTTTTACTATCTCATAGAGAAACTAACACAATTTTCAGGTTCAAAAAGGTCAACGGAACTTGGGATTCCCAGCCAGTCTCCCATTCTGGTACTTGCCAAGCCTTAAGCTGCATTGCTGCTGCGATCTGACGAGAGCAGGCACATTCAGCTTAGAATGGCCGTTGACAGCAGCTGTTCAATTTGAACCTTCTTTTACCATCTTTGACAGAGAAACTAATACAATTTTCAGGTTCAAAAAGGTCAACGGAACTTGGGATTCCCAGCCAGTCTCCCATTCCGGTACTTGCCAAGCCATAAGCTGCATTGCTGCTGCGATCTGACGAGAGCAGGCACATTCAGCTTAGAATGGCCGTTGACAGCAACTGTTCAATTTGAACCTTCTTTTACTATCTCATAGAGAAACTAACACAATTTTCAGGTTCAAAAAGGGCAACGGAACTTGGGATTCCCAGCCAGTCTCCCATGCTGGTACTTGCCAAGCCTTAAGCTGCATTGCTGCTGCGATCTGACGAGAGCAGGCACATTCAGCTTAGAAAGGCCGTTGACAGCAGCTGTTCAATTTGAACCTTCTTTTACCATCTTTGACAGAGAAACTAACACAATTTTCAGGTTCAAAAAGGTCAACGGAACTTGGGATTCCCAGCCAGTCTCCCATTCTGGTACTTGCCAAGCCTTAAGCTGCATTGCTGCTGCGATCTGACGAGAGCAGGCACATTCAGCTTAGAATGGCCGTTGACAGCAGCTGTTCAATTTGAACCTTCTTTTACTATCTCATAGAGAAACTAACACAATTTTCAGGTTCAAAAAGGTCAACGGAACTTGGGATTCCCAGCCAGTCTCCCATGCTGGTACTTGCCAAGCCTTAAGCTGCATTGCTGCTGCAATCTGACGAGAGCAGGCACATTCAGCTTAGAATGGCCGTTGACAGCAGCTGTTCAATTTGAACCTTCTTTTACCATCTTTGACAGAGAAACTAACACAATTTTCAGGTTCAAAAAGGTCAACGGAACTTGGGATTCCCAGCCAGTCTCCCATGCTGGTACTTGCCAAGCCTTAAGCTGCATTGCTGCTGCGATCTGGCGAGAGCAGGCACATTCAGCTTAGAATGGCCGTTGACAGCAGCTGTTCAATTTGAACCTTCTTTTACTATCTCATAGAGAAACTAACACAATTTTCAGGTTCAAAAAGGTCAACGGAACTTGGGATTCCCAGCCAGTCTCCCATTCTGGTACTTGCCAAGCCTTAAGCTGCATTGCTGCTGCGATCTGACGAGAGCAGGCACATTCAGCTTAGAATGGCCGTTGACAGCAGCTGTTCAATTTGAACCTTCTTTTACTATCTCATAGAGAAACTAACACAATTTTCAGGTTCAAAAAGGTCAACGGAACTTGGGATTCCCAGCCAGTCTCCCATGCTGGTACTTGCCAAGCCTTAAGCTGCATTGCTGCTGCAATCTGACGAGAGCAGGCACATTCAGCTTAGAATGGCCGTTGACAGCAACTGTTCAATTTGAACCTTCTTTTACTATCTCATAGAGAAACTAACACAATTTTCAGGTTCAAAAAGGGCAACGGAACTTGGGATTCCCAGCCAGTCTCCCATGCTGGTACTTGCCAAGCCTTAAGCTGCATTGCTGCTGCGATCTGACGAGAGCAGGCACATTCAGCTTAGAATGGCCGTTGACAGCAGCTGTTCAATTTGAACCTTCTTTTACCATCTTTGACAGAGAAACTAACACAATTTTCAGGTTCAAAAAGGTCAACGGAACTTGGGATTCCCAGCCAGTCTCCCATTCTGGTACTTGCCAAGCCTTAAGCTGCATTGCTGCTGCGATCTGATGAGAGCAGCCACATTCAGCTTAGAATGGCCGTTGACAGCAGCTGTTCAATTTGAACCTTCTTTTACTATCTCATAGAGAAACTAACACAAGTTTCAGGTTCAAAAAGGTCAACGGAACTTGGGATTCCCAGCCAGTCTCCCATGCTGGTACTTGCCAAGCCTTAAGCTGCATTGCTGCTGCGATCTGACGAGAGCAGGCACATTGAGCTTAGAATGGCCGTTGACAGCAGCTGTTCAATTTGAACCTTCTTTTACCATCTTTGACAGAGAAACTAACACAATTTTCAGGTTCAAAAAGGTCAACGGAACTTGGGATTCCCAGCCAGTCTCCCATGCTGGTACTTGCCAAGCCTTAAGCTGCATTGCTGCTGCAATCTGATGAGAGCAGGCACATTCAGCTTAGAATGGCCGTTGACAGCAGCTGTTCAATTTGAACCTTCTTTTACCATCTTTGACAGAGAAACTAACACAATTTTCAGGTTCAAAAAGGTCAACGGAACTTGGGATTCCAAGCCAGTCTCCCATGCTGGTACTTGCCAAGCCTTAAGCTGCATTGCTGCTGCGATCTGATGAGAGCAGCCACATTCAGCTTAGAATGGCCGTTGACAGCAGCTGTTCAATTTGAACCTTCTTTTACTATCTCATAGAGAAACTAACACAATTTTCAGGTTCAAAAAGGTCAACGGAACTTGGGATTCCCAGCCAGTCTCCCATTCTGGTACTTGCCAAGCCTTAAGCTGCATTGCTGCTGCGATCTGACGAGAGCAGGCACATTCAGCTTAGAATGGCCGTTGACAGCAGCTGTTCAATTTGAACCTTCTTTTACTATCTCATAGAGAAACTAACACAATTTTCAGGTTCAAAAAGGGCAACGGAACTTGGGATTCCCAGCCAGTCTCCCATGCTGGTACTTGCCAAGCCTTAAGCTGCATTGCTGCTGCGATCTGACGAGAGCAGGCACATTCAGCTTAGAATGGCCGTTGACAGCAGCTGTTCAATTTGAACCTTCTTTTACCATCTTTGACAGAGAAACTAACACAAGTTTCAGGTTCAAAAAGGTCAACGGAACTTGGGATTCCCAGCCAGTCTCCCATGCTGGTACTTGCCAAGCCTTAAGCTGCATTGCTGCTGCAATCTGACGAGAGCAGGCACATTGAGCTTAGAATGGCCGTTGACAGCAGCTGTTCAATTTGAACCTTCTTTTACCATCTTTGACAGAGAAACTAACACAATTTTCAGGTTCAAAAAGGTCAACGGAACTTGGGATTCCCAGCCAGTCTCCCATGCTGGTACTTGCCAAGCCTTAAGCTGCATTGCTGCTGCGATCTGAAGAGAGCAGGCACATTCAGCTTAGAATGGCCGTTGACAGCAGCTGTTCAATTTGAACCTTCTTTTACCATCTTTGACAGAGAAACTAATACAATTTTCAGGTTCAAAAAGGTCAACGGAACTTGGGATTCCCAGCCAGTCTCCCATTCTGGTACTTGCCAAGCCTTAAGCTGCATTGCTGCTGCGATCTGACGAGAGCAGGCACATTCAGCTTAGAATGGCCGTTGACAGCAGCTGTTCAATTTGAACCTTCTTTTACTATCTCATAGAGAAACTAACACAATTTTCAGGTTCAAAAAGGTCAACGGAACTTGGGATTCCCAGCCAGTCTCCCATGCTGGTACTTGCCAAGCCTTAAGCTGCATTGCTGCTGCGATCTGACGAGAGCAGGCACATTCAGCTTAGAATGGCCGTTGACAGCAGCTGTTCAATTTGAACCTTCTTTTACTATCTCATAGAGAAACTAACACAATTTTCAGGTTCAAAAAGGTCAACGGAACTTGGGATTCCCAGCCAGTCTCCCATGCTGGTACTTGCCAAGCCTTAAGCTGCATTGCTGCTGCGATCTGAAGAGAGCAGGCACATTCAGCTTAGAATGGCCGTTGACAGCAGCTGTTCAATTTGAACCTTCTTTTACCATCTTTGACAGAGAAACTAACACAATTTTCAGGTTCAAAAAGGTCAACGGAACTTGGGATTCCCAGCCAGTCTCCCATGCTGGTACTTGCCAAGCCTTAAGCTGCATTGCTGCTGCGATCTGACGAGAGCAGGCACATTCAGCTTAGAATGGCCGTTGACAGCAGCTGTTCAATTTGAACCTTCTTTTACCATCTTTGACAGAGAAACTAATACAATTTTCAGGTTCAAAAAGGTCAACGGAACTTGGGATTCCCAGCCAGTCTCCCATTCTGGTACTTGCCAAGCCTTAAGCTGCATTGCTGCTGCGATCTGACGAGAGCAGGCACATTCAGCTTAGAATGGCCGTTGACAGCAGCTGTTCAATTTGAACCTTCTTTTACTATCTCATAGAGAAACTAACACAATTTTCAGGTTCAAAAAGGTCAACGGAACTTGGGATTCCCAGCCAGTCTCCCATGCTGGTACTTGCCAAGCCTTAAGCTGCATTGCTGCTGCAATCTGATGAGAGCAGGCACATTCAGCTTAGAATGGCCGTTGACAGCAGCTGTTCAATTTGAACCTTCTTTTACCATCTTTGACAGAGAAACTAACACAATTTTCAGGTTCAAAAAGGTCAACGGAACTTGGGATTCCCAGCCAGTCTCCCATGCTGGTACTTGCCAAGCCTTAAGCTGCATTGCTGCTGCGATCTGATGAGAGCAGCCACATTCAGCTTAGAATGGCCGTTGACAGCAGCTGTTCAATTTGAACCTTCTTTTACTATCTCATAGAGAAACTAACACAATTTTCAGGTTCAAAAAGGTCAACGGAACTTGGGATTCCCAGCCAGTCTCCCATTCTGGTACTTGCCAAGCCTTAAGCTGCATTGCTGCTGCGATCTGACGAGAGCAGGCACATTCAGCTTAGAATGGCCGTTGACAGCAGCTGTTCAATTTGAACCTTCTTTTACTATCTCATAGAGAAACTAACACAATTTTCAGGTTCAAAAAGGTCAACGGAACTTGGGATTCCCAGCCAGTCTCCCATGCTGGTACTTGCCAAGCCTTAAGCTGCATTGCTGCTGCGATCTGACGAGAGCAGGCACATTCAGCTTAGAATGGCCGTTGACAGCAGCTGTTCAATTTGAACCTTCTTTTACTATCTCATAGAGAAACTAACACAATTTTCAGGTTCAAAAAGGTCAACGGAACTTGGGATTCCCAGCCAGTCTCCCATGCTGGTACTTGCCAAGCCTTAAGCTGCATTGCTGCTGCGATCTGAAGAGAGCAGGCACATTCAGCTTAGAATGGCCGTTGACAGCAGCTGTTCAATTTGAACCTTCTTTTACCATCTTTGACAGAGAAACTAACACAATTTTCAGGTTCAAAAAGGTCAACGGAACTTGGGATTCCCAGCCAGTCTCCCATGCTGGTACTTGCCAAGCCTTAAGCTGCATTGCTGCTGCGATCTGACGAGAGCAGGCACATTCAGCTTAGAATGGCCGTTGACAGCAGCTGTTCAATTTGAACCTTCTTTTACCATCTTTGACAGAGAAACTAATACAATTTTCAGGTTCAAAAAGGTCAACGGAACTTGGGATTCCCAGCCAGTCTCCCATTCTGGTACTTGCCAAGCCTTAAGCTGCATTGCTGCTGCGATCTGAAGAGAGCAGGCACATTCAGCTTAGAATGGCCGTTGACAGCAGCTGTTCAATTTGAACCTTCTTTTACTATCTCATAGAGAAACTAACACAATTTTCAGGTTCAAAAAGGTCAACGGAACTTGGGATTCCCAGCCAGTCTCCCATGCTGGTACTTGCCAAGCCTTAAGCTGCATTGCTGCTGCGATCTGAAGAGAGCAGGCACATTCAGCTTAGAATGGCCGTTGACAGCAGCTGTTCAATTTGAACCTTCTTTTACCATCTTTGACAGAGAAACTAACACAATTTTCAGGTTCAAAAAGGTCAACGGAACTTGGGATTCCAAGCCAGTCTCCCATGCTGGTACTTGCCAAGCCTTAAGCTGCATTGCTGCTGCGATCTGATGAGAGCAGCCACATTCAGCTTAGAATGGCCGTTGACAGCAGCTGTTCAATTTGAACCTTCTTTTACTATCTCATAGAGAAACTAACACAATTTTCAGGTTCAAAAAGGTCAACGGAACTTGGGATTCCCAGCCAGTCTCCCATTCTGGTACTTGCCAAGCCTTAAGCTGCATTGCTGCTGCGATCTGACGAGAGCAGCCACATTCAGCTTAGAATGGCCGTTGACAGCAGCTGTTCAATTTGAACCTTCTTTTACTATCTCATAGAGAAACTAACACAAGTTTCAGGTTCAAAAAGGTCAACGGAACTTGGGATTCCCAGCCAGTCTCCCATGCTGGTACTTGCCAAGCCTTAAGCTGCATTGCTGCTGCGATCTGACGAGAGCAGGCACATTGAGCTTAGAATGGCCGTTGACAGCAGCTGTTCAATTTGAACCTTCTTTTACCATCTTTGACAGAGAAACTAACACAATTTTCAGGTTCAAAAAGGTCAACGGAACTTGGGATTCCCAGCCAGTCTCCCATGCTGGTACTTGCCAAGCCTTAAGCTGCATTGCTGCTGCGATCTGAAGAGAGCAGGCACATTCAGCTTAGAATGGCCGTTGACAGCAGCTGTTCAATTTGAACCTTCTTTTACCATCTTTGACAGAGAAACTAATACAATTTTCAGGTTCAAAAAGGTCAACGGAACTTGGGATTCCCAGCCAGTCTCCCATTCTGGTACTTGCCAAGCCTTAAGCTGCATTGCTGCTGCGATCTGACGAGAGCAGGCACATTCAGCTTAGAATGGCCGTTGACAGCAGCTGTTCAATTTGAACCTTCTTTTACTATCTCATAGAGAAACTAACACAATTTTCAGGTTCAAAAAGGTCAACGGAACTTGGGATTCCCAGCCAGTCTCCCATGCTGGTACTTGCCAAGCCTTAAGCTGCATTGCTGCTGCGATCTGACGAGAGCAGGCACATTCAGCTTAGAATGGCCGTTGACAGCAGCTGTTCAATTTGAACCTTCTTTTACTATCTCATAGAGAAACTAACACAATTTTCAGGTTCAAAAAGGTCAACGGAACTTGGGATTCCCAGCCAGTCTCCCATGCTGGTACTTGCCAAGCCTTAAGCTGCATTGCTGCTGCGATCTGAAGAGAGCAGGCACATTCAGCTTAGAATGGCCGTTGACAGCAGCTGTTCAATTTGAACCTTCTTTTACCATCTTTGACAGAGAAACTAACACAATTTTCAGGTTCAAAAAGGTCAACGGAACTTGGGATTCCCAGCCAGTCTCCCATGCTGGTACTTGCCAAGCCTTAAGCTGCATTGCTGCTGCGATCTGACGAGAGCAGGCACATTCAGCTTAGAATGGCCGTTGACAGCAGCTGTTCAATTTGAACCTTCTTTTACCATCTTTGACAGAGAAACTAATACAATTTTCAGGTTCAAAAAGGTCAACGGAACTTGGGATTCCCAGCCAGTCTCCCATTCTGGTACTTGCCAAGCCTTAAGCTGCATTGCTGCTGCGATCTGACGAGAGCAGGCACATTCAGCTTAGAATGGCCGTTGACAGCAGCTGTTCAATTTGAACCTTCTTTTACTATCTCATAGAGAAACTAACACAATTTTCAGGTTCAAAAAGGTCAACGGAACTTGGGATTCCCAGCCAGTCTCCCATGCTGGTACTTGCCAAGCCTTAAGCTGCATTGCTGCTGCAATCTGATGAGAGCAGGCACATTCAGCTTAGAATGGCCGTTGACAGCAGCTGTTCAATTTGAACCTTCTTTTACCATCTTTGACAGAGAAACTAACACAATTTTCAGGTTCAAAAAGGTCAACGGAACTTGGGATTCCAAGCCAGTCTCCCATGCTGGTACTTGCCAAGCCTTAAGCTGCATTGCTGCTGCGATCTGATGAGAGCAGCCACATTCAGCTTAGAATGGCCGTTGACAGCAGCTGTTCAATTTGAACCTTCTTTTACTATCTCATAGAGAAACTAACACAATTTTCAGGTTCAAAAAGGTCAACGGAACTTGGGATTCCCAGCCAGTCTCCCATTCTGGTACTTGCCAAGCCTTAAGCTGCATTGCTGCTGCGATCTGACGAGAGCAGGCACATTCAGCTTAGAATGGCCGTTGACAGCAGCTGTTCAATTTGAACCTTCTTTTACTATCTCATAGAGAAACTAACACAATTTTCAGGTTCAAAAAGGTCAACGGAACTTGGGATTCCCAGCCAGTCTCCCATGCTGGTACTTGCCAAGCCTTAAGCTGCATTGCTGCTGCGATCTGACGAGAGCAGGCACATTCAGCTTAGAATGGCCGTTGACAGCAGCTGTTCAATTTGAACCTTCTTTTACTATCTCATAGAGAAACTAACACAATTTTCAGGTTCAAAAAGGTCAACGGAACTTGGGATTCCCAGCCAGTCTCCCATGCTGGTACTTGCCAAGCCTTAAGCTGCATTGCTGCTGCGATCTGAAGAGAGCAGGCACATTCAGCTTAGAATGGCCGTTGACAGCAGCTGTTCAATTTGAACCTTCTTTTACCATCTTTGACAGAGAAACTAACACAATTTTCAGGTTCAAAAAGGTCAACGGAACTTGGGATTCCCAGCCAGTCTCCCATGCTGGTACTTGCCAAGCCTTAAGCTGCATTGCTGCTGCGATCTGACGAGAGCAGGCACATTCAGCTTAGAATGGCCGTTGACAGCAGCTGTTCAATTTGAACCTTCTTTTACCATCTTTGACAGAGAAACTAATACAATTTTCAGGTTCAAAAAGGTCAACGGAACTTGGGATTCCCAGCCAGTCTCCCATTCTGGTACTTGCCAAGCCTTAAGCTGCATTGCTGCTGCGATCTGACGAGAGCAGGCACATTCAGCTTAGAATGGCCGTTGACAGCAGCTGTTCAATTTGAACCTTCTTTTACTATCTCATAGAGAAACTAACACAATTTTCAGGTTCAAAAAGGTCAACGGAACTTGGGATTCCCAGCCAGTCTCCCATGCTGGTACTTGCCAAGCCTTAAGCTGCATTGCTGCTGCAATCTGATGAGAGCAGGCACATTCAGCTTAGAATGGCCGTTGACAGCAGCTGTTCAATTTGAACCTTCTTTTACCATCTTTGACAGAGAAACTAACACAATTTTCAGGTTCAAAAAGGTCAACGGAACTTGGGATTCCAAGCCAGTCTCCCATGCTGGTACTTGCCAAGCCTTAAGCTGCATTGCTGCTGCGATCTGATGAGAGCAGCCACATTCAGCTTAGAATGGCCGTTGACAGCAGCTGTTCAATTTGAACCTTCTTTTACTATCTCATAGAGAAACTAACACAATTTTCAGGTTCAAAAAGGGCAACGGAACTTGGGATTCCCAGCCAGTCTCCCATGCTGGTACTTGCCAAGCCTTAAGCTGCATTGCTGCTGCGATCTGACGAGAGCAGGCACATTCAGCTTAGAATGGCCGTTGACAGCAGCTGTTCAATTTGAACCTTCTTTTACCATCTTTGACAGAGAAACTAACACAATTTTCAGGTTCAAAAAGGTCAACGGAACTTGGGATTCCCAGCCAGTCTCCCATTCTGGTACTTGCCAAGCCTTAAGCTGCATTGCTGCTGCGATCTGACGAGAGCAGCCACATTCAGCTTAGAATGGCCGTTGACAGCAGCTGTTCAATTTGAACCTTCTTTTACTATCTCATAGAGAAACTAACACAAGTTTCAGGTTCAAAAAGGTCAACGGAACTTGGGATTCCCAGCCAGTCTCCCATGCTGGTACTTGCCAAGCCTTAAGCTGCATTGCTGCTGCGATCTGACGAGAGCAGGCACATTGAGCTTAGAATGGCCGTTGACAGCAGCTGTTCAATTTGAACCTTCTTTTACCATCTTTGACAGAGAAACTAACACAATTTTCAGGTTCAAAAAGGTCAACGGAACTTGGGATTCCCAGCCAGTCTCCCATGCTGGTACTTGCCAAGCCTTAAGCTGCATTGCTGCTGCGATCTGAAGAGAGCAGGCACATTCAGCTTAGAATGGCCGTTGACAGCAGCTGTTCAATTTGAACCTTCTTTTACCATCTTTGACAGAGAAACTAATACAATTTTCAGGTTCAAAAAGGTCAACGGAACTTGGGATTCCCAGCCAGTCTCCCATTCTGGTACTTGCCAAGCCTTAAGCTGCATTGCTGCTGCGATCTGACGAGAGCAGGCACATTCAGCTTAGAATGGCCGTTGACAGCAGCTGTTCAATTTGAACCTTCTTTTACTATCTCATAGAGAAACTAACACAATTTTCAGGTTCAAAAAGGTCAACGGAACTTGGGATTCCCAGCCAGTCTCCCATGCTGGTACTTGCCAAGCCTTAAGCTGCATTGCTGCTGCAATCTGATGAGAGCAGGCACATTCAGCTTAGAATGGCCGTTGACAGCAGCTGTTCAATTTGAACCTTCTTTTACCATCTTTGACAGAGAAACTAACACAATTTTCAGGTTCAAAAAGGTCAACGGAACTTGGGATTCCAAGCCAGTCTCCCATGCTGGTACTTGCCAAGCCTTAAGCTGCATTGCTGCTGCGATCTGATGAGAGCAGCCACATTCAGCTTAGAATGGCCGTTGACAGCAGCTGTTCAATTTGAACCTTCTTTTACTATCTCATAGAGAAACTAACACAATTTTCAGGTTCAAAAAGGTCAACGGAACTTGGGATTCCCAGCCAGTCTCCCATTCTGGTACTTGCCAAGCCTTAAGCTGCATTGCTGCTGCGATCTGACGAGAGCAGGCACATTCAGCTTAGAATGGCCGTTGACAGCAGCTGTTCAATTTGAACCTTCTTTTACTATCTCATAGAGAAACTAACACAATTTTCAGGTTCAAAAAGGTCAACGGAACTTGGGATTCCCAGCCAGTCTCCCATGCTGGTACTTGCCAAGCCTTAAGCTGCATTGCTGCTGCAATCTGACGAGAGCAGGCACATTCAGCTTAGAATGGCCGTTGACAGCAGCTGTTCAATTTGAACCTTCTTTTACTATCTCATAGAGAAACTAACACAATTTTCAGGTTCAAAAAGGTCAACGGAACTTGGGATTCCCAGCCAGTCTCCCATGCTGGTACTTGCCAAGCCTTAAGCTGCATTGCTGCTGCGATCTGACGAGAGCAGGCACATTCAGCTTAGAATGGCCGTTGACAGCAGCTGTTCAATTTGAACCTTCTTTTACCATCTTTGACAGAGAAACTAATACAATTTTCAGGTTCAAAAAGGTCAACGGAACTTGGGATTCCCAGCCAGTCTCCCATTCTGGTACTTGCCAAGCCATAAGCTGCATTGCTGCTGCGATCTGACGAGAGCAGGCACATTCAGCTTAGAATGGCCGTTGACAGCAGCTGTTCAATTTGAACCTTCTTTTACTATCTCATAGAGAAACTAACACAATTTTCAGGTTCAAAAAGGTCAACGGAACTTGGGATTCCCAGCCAGTCTCCCATGCTGGTACTTGCCAAGCCTTAAGCTGCATTGCTGCTGCGATCTGACGAGAGCAGGCACATTCAGCTTAGAATGGCCGTTGACAGCAGCTGTTCAATTTGAACCTTCTTTTACCATCTTTGACAGAGAAACTAACACAATTTTCAGGTTCAAAAAGGTCAACGGAACTTGGGATTCCCAGCCAGTCTCCCATGCTGGTACTTGCCAAGCCTTAAGCTGCATTGCCGCTTCGATCTGATGAGAGCAGGCACATTCAGCTTAGAATGGCCGTTGACAGCAGCTGTTCAATTTGAACCTTCTTTTACTATCTCATAGAGAAACTAACACAACTTTCAGGTTCAAAAAGGTCAACGGAACTTGGGATTCCCAGCCAGTCTCCCATGCTGGTACTTGCCAAGCCTTAAGCTGCATTGCTGCTGCAATCTGATGAGAGCAGGCACATTCAGCTTAGAATGGCCGTTGACAGCAGCTGTTCAATTTGAACCTTCTTTTACCATCTTTGACAGAGAAACTAACACAATTTTCAGGTTCAAAAAGGTCAACGGAACTTGGGATTCCCAGCCAGTCTCCCATGCTGGTACTTGCCAAGCCTTAAGCTGCATTGCTGCTGCGATCTGATGAGAGCAGGCACATTCAGCTTAGAATGGCCGTTGACAGCAGCTGTTCAATTTGAACCTTCTTTTACTATCTCATAGAGAAACTAACACAATTTTCAGGTTCAGAAAGGTCAACGGAACTTGGGATTCCCAGCCAGTCTCCCATTCTGGTACTTGCCAAGCCTTAAGCTGCATTGCTGCTGCGATCTGACGAGAGCAGGCACATTCAGCTTAGAATGGCCGTTGACAGCAGCTGTTCAATTTGAACCTTCTTTTACTATCTCATAGAGAAACTAACACAATTTTCAGGTTCAAAAAGGTCAACAGAACTTGGGATTCCCAGCCAGTCTCCCATGCTGGTACTTGCCAAGCCTTAAGCTGCATTGCTGCTGCAATCTGACGAGAGCAGGCACATTCAGCTTAGAATGGCCGTTGACAGCAGCTGTTCAATTTGAACCTTCTTTTACCATCTTTGACAGAGAAACTAATACAATTTTCAGGTTCAAAAAGGTCAACGGAACTTGGGATTCCCAGCCAGTCTCCCATTCCGGTACTTGCCAAGCCATAAGCTGCATTGCTGCTGCGATCTGACGAGAGCAGGCACATTCAGCTTAGAATGGACGTTGACAGCAGCTGTTCAATTTGAACCTTCTTTTACTATCTCATAGAGAAACTAACACAATTTTCAGGTTCAAAAAGGTCAACGGAACTTGGGATTCCCAGCCAGTCTCCCATGCTGGTACTTGCCAAGCCTTAAGCTGCATTGCTGCTGCGATCTGACGAGAGCAGGCACATTCAGCTTAGAATGGCCGTTGACAGCAGCTGTTCAATTTGAACCTTCTTTTACTATCTCATAGAGAAACTAACACAATTTTCAGGTTCAAAAAGGTCAACGGAACTTGGGATTCCCAGCCAGTCTCCCATGCTGGTACTTGCCAAGCCTTAAGCTGCATTGCTGCTGCAATCTGACGAGAGCAGGCACATTCAGCTTAGAATGGCCGTTGACAGCAACTGTTCAATTTGAACCTTCTTTTACTATCTCATAGAGAAACTAACACAATTTTCAGGTTCAAAAAGGGCAACGGAACTTGGGATTCCCAGCCAGTCTCCCATGCTGGTACTTGCCAAGCCTTAAGCTGCATTGCTGCTGCGATCTGACGAGAGCAGGCACATTCAGCTTAGAAAGGCCGTTGACAGCAGCTGTTCAATTTGAACCTTCTTTTACCATCTTTGACAGAGAAACTAACACAATTTTCAGGTTCAAAAAGGTCAACGGAACTTGGGATTCCCAGCCAGTCTCCCATTCTGGTACTTGCCAAGCCTTAAGCTGCATTGCTGCTGCGATCTGACGAGAGCAGGCACATTCAGCTTAGAATGGCCGTTGACAGCAGCTGTTCAATTTGAACCTTCTTTTACTATCTCATAGAGAAACTAACACAATTTTCAGGTTCAAAAAGGTCAACGGAACTTGGGATTCCCAGCCAGTCTCCCATGCTGGTACTTGCCAAGCCTTAAGCTGCATTGCTGCTGCAATCTGACGAGAGCAGGCACATTCAGCTTAGAATGGCCGTTGACAGCAGCTGTTCAATTTGAACCTTCTTTTACCATCTTTGACAGAGAAACTAACACAATTTTCAGGTTCAAAAAGGTCAACGGAACTTGGGATTCCCAGCCAGTCTCCCATGCTGGTACTTGCCAAGCCTTAAGCTGCATTGCTGCTGCGATCTGGCGAGAGCAGGCACATTCAGCTTAGAATGGCCGTTGACAGCAGCTGTTCAATTTGAACCTTCTTTTACTATCTCATAGAGAAACTAACACAATTTTCAGGTTCAAAAAGGTCAACGGAACTTGGGATTCCCAGCCAGTCTCCCATGCTGGTACTTGCCAAGCCTTAAGCTGCATTGCTGCTGCGATCTGACGAGAGCAGGCACATTCAGCTTAGAATGGCCGTTGACAGCAGCTGTTCAATTTGAACCTTCTTTTACCATCTTTGACAGAGAAACTAATACAATTTTCAGGTTCAAAAAGGTCAACGGAACTTGGGATTCCCAGCCAGTCTCCCATTCCGGTACTTGCCAAGCCATAAGCTGCATTGCTGCTGCGATCTGACGAGAGCAGGCACATTCAGCTTAGAATGGCCGTTGACAGCAGCTGTTCAATTTGAACCTTCTTTTACTATCTCATAGAGAAACTAACACAATTTTCAGGTTCAAAAAGGTCAACGGAACTTGGGATTCCCAGCCAGTCTCCCATGCTGGTACTTGCCAAGCCTTAAGCTGCATTGCGGCTGCGATCTGACGAGAGCAGGCACATTCAGCTTAGAATGGCCGTTGACAGCAGCTGTTCAATTTGAACCTTCTTTTACCATCTTTGACAGAGAAACTAACACAATTTTCAGGTTCAAAAAGGTCAACGGAACTTGGGATTCCCAGCCAGTCTCCCATGCTGGTACTTGCCAAGCCTTAAGCTGCATTGCCGCTGCGATCTGATGAGAGCAGGCACATTCAGCTTAGAATGGACGTTGACAGCAGCTGTTCAATTTGAACCTTCTTTTACTATCTCATAGAGAAACTAACACAATTTTCAGGTTCAAAAAGGTCAACGGAACTTGGGATTCCCAGCCAGTCTCCCATTCTGGTACTTGCCAAGCCTTAAGCTGCATTGCTGCTGCGATCTGACGAGAGCAGGCACATTCAGCTTAGAATGGCCGTTGACAGCAGCTGTTCAATTTGAACCTTCTTTTACTATCTCATAGAGAAACTAACACAATTTTCAGGTTCAAAAAGGTCAACGGAACTTGGGATTCCCAGCCAGTCTCCCATGCTGGTACTTGCCAAGCCTTAAGCTGCATTGCTGCTGCAATCTGACGAGAGCAGGCACATTCAGCTTAGAATGGCCGTTGACAGCAACTGTTCAATTTGAACCTTCTTTTACTATCTCATAGAGAAACTAACACAATTTTCAGGTTCAAAAAGGTCAACGGAACTTGGGATTCCCAGCCAGTCTCCCATGCTGGTACTTGCCAAGCCTTAAGCTGCATTGCTGCTGCGATCTGACGAGAGCAGGCACATTCAGCTTAGAATGGCCGTTGACAGCAGCTGTTCAATTTGAACCTTCTTTTACCATCTTTGACAGAGAAACTAACACAATTTTCAGGTTCAAAAAGGTCAACGGAACTTGGGATTCCCAGCCAGTCTCACATTCTGGTACTTGCCAAGCCTTAAGCTGCATTGCTGCTGCGATCTGATGAGAGCAGCCACATTCAGCTTAGAATGGCCGTTGACAGCAGCTGTTCAATTTGAACCTTCTTTTACTATCTCATAGAGAAACTAACACAAGTTTCAGGTTCAAAAAGGTCAACGGAACTTGGGATTCCCAGCCAGTCTCCCATGCTGGTACTTGCCAAGCCTTAAGCTGCATTGCTGCTGCGATCTGACGAGAGCAGGCACATTGAGCTTAGAATGGCCGTTGACAGCAGCTGTTCAATTTGAACCTTCTTTTACCATCTTTGACAGAGAAACTAACACAATTTTCAGGTTCAAAAAGGTCAACGGAACTTGGGATTCCCAGCCAGTCTCCCATGCTGGTACTTGCCAAGCCTTAAGCTGCATTGCTGCTGCGATCTGTTGAGAGCAGCCACATTCAGCTTAGAATGGCCGTTGACAGCAGCTGTTCAATTTGAACCTTCTTTTACTATCTCATAGAGAAACTAACACAATTTTCAGGTTCAAAAAGGTCAACGGAACTTGGGATTCCCAGCCAGTCTCCCATGCTGGTACTTGCCAAGCCTTAAGCTGCATTGCTGCTGCGATCTGACGAGAGCAGGCACATTCAGCTTAGAATGGCCGTTGACAGCAGCTGTTCAATTTGAACCTTCTTTTACCATCTTTGACAGAGAAACTAACACAATTTTCAGGTTCAAAAAGGTCAACGGAACTTGGGATTCCCAGCCAGTCTCACATTCTGGTACTTGCCAAGCCTTAAGCTGCATTGCTGCTGCGATCTGATGAGAGCAGCCACATTCAGCTTAGAATGGCCGTTGACAGCAGCTGTTCAATTTGAACCTTCTTTTACTATCTCATAGAGAAACTAACACAAGTTTCAGGTTCAAAAAGGTCAACGGAACTTGGGATTCCCAGCCAGTCTCCCATGCTGGTACTTGCCAAGCCTTAAGCTGCATTGCTGCTGCGATCTGACGAGAGCAGGCACATTGAGCTTAGAATGGCCGTTGACAGCAGCTGTTCAATTTGAACCTTCTTTTACCATCTTTGACAGAGAAACTAACACAATTTTCAGGTTCAAAAAGGTCAACGGAACTTGGGATTCCCAGCCAGTCTCCCATGCTGGTACTTGCCAAGCCTTAAGCTGCATTGCTGCTGCGATCTGACGAGAGCAGGCACATTCAGCTTAGAATGGCCGTTGACAGCAGCTGTTCAATTTGAACCTTCTTTTACCATCTTTGACAGAGAAACTAATACAATTTTCAGGTTCAAAAAGGTCAACGGAACTTGGGATTCCCAGCCAGTCTCCCATTCTGGTACTTGCCAAGCCTTAAGCTGCATTGCTGCTGCGATCTGACGAGAGCAGGCACATTCAGCTTAGAATGGCCGTTGACAGCAGCTGTTCAATTTGAACCTTCTTTTACTATCTCATAGAGAAACTAACACAATTTTCAGGTTCAAAAAGGTCAACGGAACTTGGGATTCCCAGCCAGTCTTCCATGCTGGTACTTGCTAAGCCTTAAGCTGCATTGCTGCTGCAATCTGATGAGAGCAGGCACATTCAGCTTAGAATGGCCGTTGACAGCAGCTGTTCAATTTGAACCTTCTTTTACCATCTTTGACAGAGAAACTAACACAATTTTCAGGTTCAAAAAGGTCAACGGAACTTGGGATTCCAAGCCAGTCTCCCATGCTGGTACTTGCCAAGCCTTAAGCTGCATTGCTGCTGCGATCTGATGAGAGCAGCCACATTCAGCTTAGAATGGCCGTTGACAGCAGCTGTTCAATTTGAACCTTCTTTTACTATCTCATAGAGAAACTAACACAATTTTCAGGTTCAAAAAGGTCAACGGAACTTGGGATTCCCAGCCAGTCTCCCATTCTGGTACTTGCCAAGCCTTAAGCTGCATTGCTGCTGCGATCTGACGAGAGCAGGCACATTCAGCTTAGAATGGCCGTTGACAGCAGCTGTTCAATTTGAACCTTCTTTTACTATCTCATAGAGAAACTAACACAATTTTCAGGTTCAAAAAGGGCAACGGAACTTGGGATTCCCAGCCAGTCTCCCATGCTGGTACTTGCCAAGCCTTAAGCTGCATTGCTGCTGCGATCTGACGAGAGCAGGCACATTCAGCTTAGAATGGCCGTTGACAGCAGCTGTTCAATTTGAACCTTCTTTTACCATCTTTGACAGAGAAACTAACACAATTTTCAGGTTCAAAAAGGTCAACGGAACTTGGGATTCCCAGCCAGTCTCCCATTCTGGTACTTGCCAAGCCTTAAGCTGCATTGCTGCTGCGATCTGACGAGAGCAGCCACATTCAGCTTAGAATGGCCGTTGACAGCAGCTGTTCAATTTGAACCTTCTTTTACTATCTCATAGAGAAACTAACACAAGTTTCAGGTTCAAAAAGGTCAACGGAACTTGGGATTCCCAGGCAGTCTCCCATGCTGGTACTTGCCAAGCCTTAAGCTGCATTGCTGCTGCGATCTGACGAGAGCAGGCACATTGAGCTTAGAATGGCCGTTGACAGCAGCTGTTCAATTTGAACCTTCTTTTACCATCTTTGACAGAGAAACTAACACAATTTTCAGGTTCAAAAAGGTCAACGGAACTTGGGATTCCCAGCCAGTCTCCCATTCTGGTACTTGCCAAGCCTTAAGCTGCATTGCTGCTGCGATCTGACGAGAGCAGGCACATTCAGCTTAGAATGGCCGTTGACAGCAGCTGTTCAATTTGAACCTTCTTTTACTATCTCATAGAGAAACTAACACAATTTTCAGGTTCAAAAAGGTCAACGGAACTTGGGATTCCCAGCCAGTCTCCCATGCTGGTACTTGCCAAGCCTTAAGCTGCATTGCTGCTGCAATCTGATGAGAGCAGGCACATTCAGCTTAGAATGGCCGTTGACAGCAGCTGTTCAATTTGAACCTTCTTTTACCATCTTTGACAGAGAAACTAACACAATTTTCAGGTTCAAAAAGGTCAACGGAACTTGGGATTCCAAGCCAGTCTCCCATGCTGGTACTTGCCAAGCCTTAAGCTGCATTGCTGCTGCGATCTGATGAGAGCAGCCACATTCAGCTTAGAATGGCCGTTGACAGCAGCTGTTCAATTTGAACCTTCTTTTACTATCTCATAGAGAAACTAACACAATTTTCAGGTTCAAAAAGGTCAACGGAACTTGGGATTCCCAGCCAGTCTCCCATTCTGGTACTTGCCAAGCCTTAATCTGCATTGCTGCTGCGATCTGACGAGAGCAGGCACATTCAGCTTAGAATGGCCGTTGACAGCAGCTGTTCAATTTGAACCTTCTTTTACTATCTCATAGAGAAACTAACACAATTTTCAGGTTCAAAAAGGTCAACGGAACTTGGGATTCCCAGCCAGTCTCCCATGCTGGTACTTGCCAAGCCTTAAGCTGCATTGCTGCTGCGATCTAACGAGAGCAGGCACATTCAGCTTAGAATGGCCGTTGACAGCAGCTGTTCAATTTGAACCTTCTTTTACTATCTCATAGAGAAACTAACACAATTTTCAGGTTCAAAAAGGTCAACGGAACTTGGGATTCCCAGCCAGTCTCCCATGCTGGTACTTGCCAAGCCTTAAGCTGCATTGCTGCTGCGATCTGACGAGAGCAGGCACATTCAGCTTAGAATGGCCGTTGACAGCAGCTGTTCAATTTGAACCTTCTTTTACCATCTTTGACAGAGAAACTAATACAATTTTCAGGTTCAAAAAGGTCAACGGAACTTGGGATTCCCAGCCAGTCTCCCATTCTGGTACTTGCCAAGCCATAAGCTGCATTGCTGCTGCGATCTGACGAGAGCAGGCACATTCAGCTTAGAATGGCCGTTGACAGCAGCTGTTCAATTTGAACCTTCTTTTACTATCTCATAGAGAAACTAACACAATTTTCAGGTTCAAAAAGGTCAACGGAACTTGGGATTCCCAGCCAGTCTCCCATGCTGGTACTTGCCAAGCCTTAAGCTGCATTGCTGCTGCGATCTGACGAGAGCAGGCACATTCAGCTTAGAATGGCCGTTGACAGCAGCTGTTCAATTTGAACCTTCTTTTACCATCTTTGACAGAGAAACTAACACAATTTTCAGGTTCAAAAAGGTCAACGGAACTTGGGATTCCCAGCCAGTCTCCCATGCTGGTACTTGCCAAGCCTTAAGCTGCATTGCCGCTTCGATCTGATGAGAGCAGGCACATTCAGCTTAGAATGGCCGTTGACAGCAGCTGTTCAATTTGAACCTTCTTTTACTATCTCATAGAGAAACTAACACAATTTTCAGGTTCAAAAAGGTCAACGGAACTTGGGATTCCCAGCCAGTCTCCCATTCTGGTACTTGCCAAGCCTTAAGCTGCATTGCTGCTGCGATCTGACGAGAGCAGGCACATTCAGCTTAGAATGGCCGTTGACAGCAGCTGTTCAATTTGAACCTTCTTTTACTATCTCATAGAGAAACTAACACAATTTTCAGGTTCAAAAAGGTCAACGGAACTTGGGATTCCCAGCCAGTCTCCCATGCTGGTACTTGCCAAGCCTTAAGCTGCATTGCTGCTGCAATCTGACGAGAGCAGGCACATTCAGCTTAGAATGGCCGTTGACAGCAACTGTTCAATTTGAACCTTCTTTTACCATCTTTGACAGAGAAACTAACACAATTTTCAGGTTCAAAAAGGTCAACGGAACTTGGGATTCCCAGCCAGTCTCCCATTCTGGTACTTGCCAAGCCTTAAGCTGCATTGCTGCTGCGATCTGACGAGAGCAGCCACATTCAGCTTAGAATGGCCGTTGACAGCAGCTGTTCAATTTGAACCTTCTTTTACTATCTCATAGAGAAACTAACACAAGTTTCAGGTTCAAAAAGGTCAACGGAACTTGGGATTCCCAGCCAGTCTCCCATGCTGGTACTTGCCAAGCCTTAAGCTGCATTGCTGCTGCGATCTGACGAGAGCAGGCACATTGAGCTTAGAATGGCCGTTGACAGCAGCTGTTCAATTTGAACCTTCTTTTACCATCTTTGACAGAGAAACTAACACAATTTTCAGGTTCAAAAAGGTCAACGGAACTTGGGATTCCCAGCCAGTCTCCCATGCTGGTACTTGCCAAGCCTTAAGCTGCATTGCTGCTGCGATCTGACGAGAGCAGGCACATTCAGCTTAGAATGGCCGTTGACAGCAGCTGTTCAATTTGAACCTTCTTTTACCATCTTTGACAGAGAAACTAATACAATTTTCAGGTTCAAAAAGGTCAACGGAACTTGGGATTCCCAGCCAGTCTCCCATTCTGGTACTTGCCAAGCCTTAAGCTGCATTGCTGCTGCGATCTGACGAGAGCAGGCACATTCAGCTTAGAATGGCCGTTGACAGCAGCTGTTCAATTTGAACCTTCTTTTACCATCTTTGACAGAGAAACTAACACAATTTTCAGGTTCAAAAAGGTCAACGGAACTTGGGATTCCAAGCCAGTCTCCCATGCTGGTACTTGCCAAGCCTTAAGCTGCATTGCTGCTGCGATTTGATGAGAGCAGCAACATTCAGCTTAGAATGGCCGTTGACAGCAGCTGTTCAATTTGAACCTTCTTTTACTATCTCATAGAGAAACTAACACAATTTTCAGGTTCAAAAAGGTCAACGGAACTTGGGATTCCCAGCCAGTCTCCCATTCTGGTACTTGCCAAGCCTTAAGCTGCATTGCTGCTGCGATCTGACGAGAGCAGGCACATTCAGCTTAGAATGGCCGTTGACAGCAGCTGTTCAATTTGAACCTTCTTTTACTATCTCATAGAGAAACTAACACAATTTTCAGGTTCAAAAAGGGCAACGGAACTTGGGATTCCCAGCCAGTCTCCCATGCTGGTACTTGCCAAGCCTTAAGCTGCATTGCTGCTGCGATCTGACGAGAGCAGGCACATTCAGCTTAGAATGGCCGTTGACAGCAGCTGTTCAATTTGAACCTTCTTTTACCATCTTTGACAGAGAAACTAACACAATTTTCAGGTTCAAAAAGGTCAACAGAACTTGGGATTCCCAGCCAGTCTCCCATTCTGGTACTTGCCAAGCCTTAAGCTGCATTGCTGCTGCGATCTGACGAGAGCAGCCACATTCAGCTTAGAATGGCCGTTGACAGCAGCTGTTCAATTTGAACCTTCTTTTACTATCTCATAGAGAAACTAACACAAGTTTCAGGTTCAAAAAGGTCAACGGAACTTGGGATTCCCAGCCAGTCTCCCATGCTGGTACTTGCCAAGCCTTAAGCTGCATTGCTGCTGCGATCTGACGAGAGCAGGCACATTGAGCTTAGAATGGCCGTTGACAGCAGCTGTTCAATTTGAACCTTCTTTTACCATCTTTGACAGAGAAACTAACACAATTTTCAGGTTCAAAAAGGTCAACGGAACTTGGGATTCCCAGCCAGTCTCCCATGCTGGTACTTGCCAAGCCTTAAGCTGCATTGCTGCTGCGATCTGACGAGAGCAGGCACATTCAGCTTAGAATGGCCGTTGACAGCAGCTGTTCAATTTGAACCTTCTTTTACCATCTTTGACAGAGAAACTAATACAATTTTCAGGTTCAAAAAGGTCAACGGAACTTGGGATTCCCAGCCAGTCTCCCATTCTGGTACTTGCCAAGCCTTAAGCTGCATTGCTGCTGCGATCTGACGAGAGCAGGCACATTCAGCTTAGAATGGCCGTTGACAGCAGCTGTTCAATTTGAACCTTCTTTTACTATCTCATAGAGAAACTAACACAATTTTCAGGTTCAAAAAGGTCAACGGAACTTGGGATTCCCAGCCAGTCTCCCATGCTGGTACTTGCCAAGCCTTAAGCTGCATTGCTGCTGCAATCTGATGAGAGCAGGCACATTCAGCTTAGAATGGCCGTTGACAGCAGCTGTTCAATTTGAACCTTCTTTTACCATCTTTGACAGAGAAACTAACACAATTTTCAGGTTCAAAAAGGTCAACGGAACTTGGGATTCCAAGCCAGTCTCCCATGCTGGTACTTGCCAAGCCTTAAGCTGCATTGCTGCTGCGATCTGATGAGAGCAGCCACATTCAGCTTAGAATGGCCGTTGACAGCAGCTGTTCAATTTGAACCTTCTTTTACTATCTCATAGAGAAACTAACACAATTTTCAGGTTCAAAAAGGTCAACGGAACTTGGGATTCCCAGCCAGTCTCCCATTCTGGTACTTGCCAAGCCTTAAGCTGCATTGCTGCTGCGATCTGACGAGAGCAGGCACATTCAGCTTAGAATGGCCGTTGACAGCAGCTGTTCAATTTGAACCTTCTTTTACTATCTCATAGAGAAACTAACACAATTTTCAGGTTCAAAAAGGTCAACGGAACTTGGGATTCCCAGCCAGTCTCCCATGCTGGTACTTGCCAAGCCTTAAGCTGCATTGCTGCTGCAATCTGATGAGAGCAGGCACATTCAGCTTAGAATGGCCGTTGACAGCAGCTGTTCAATTTGAACCTTCTTTTACCATCTTTGACAGAGAAACTAACACAATTTTCAGGTTCAAAAAGGTCAACGGAACTTGGGATTCCAAGCCAGTCTCCCATGCTGGTACTTGCCAAGCCTTAAGCTGCATTGCTGCTGCGATCTGATGAGAGCAGCCACATTCAGCTTAGAATGGCCGTTGACAGCAGCTGTTCAATTTGAACCTTCTTTTACTATCTCATAGAGAAACTAACACAATTTTCAGGTTCAAAAAGGTCAACGGAACTTGGGATTCCCAGCCAGTCTCCCATTCTGGTACTTGCCAAGCCTTAAGCTGCATTGCTGCTGCGATCTGACGAGAGCAGGCACATTCAGCTTAGAATGGCCGTTGACAGCAGCTGTTCAATTTGAACCTTCTTTTACTATCTCATAGAGAAACTAACACAATTTTCAGGTTCAAAAAGGTCAACGGAACTTGGGATTCCCAGCCAGTCTCCCATGCTGGTACTTGCCAAGCCTTAAGCTGCATTGCTGCTGCAATCTGACGAGAGCAGGCACATTCAGCTTAGAATGGCCGTTGACAGCAGCTGTTCAATTTGAACCTTCTTTTACTATCTCATAGAGAAACTAACACAATTTTCAGGTTCAAAAAGGTCAACGGAACTTGGGATTCCCAGCCAGTCTCCCATGCTGGTACTTGCCAAGCCTTAAGCTGCATTGCTGCTGCGATCTGACGAGAGCAGGCACATTCAGCTTAGAATGGCCGTTGACAGCAGCTGTTCAATTTGAACCTTCTTTTACCATCTTTGACAGAGAAACTAATACAATTTTCAGGTTCAAAAAGGTCAACGGAACTTGGGATTCCCAGCCAGTCTCCCATTCTGGTACTTGCCAAGCCATAAGCTGCATTGCTGCTGCGATCTGACGAGAGCAGGCACATTCAGCTTAGAATGGCCGTTGACAGCAGCTGTTCAATTTGAACCTTCTTTTACTATCTCATAGAGAAACTAACACAATTTTCAGGTTCAAAAAGGTCAACGGAACTTGGGATTCCCAGCCAGTCTCCCATGCTGGTACTTGCCAAGCCTTAAGCTGCATTGCTGCTGCGATCTGACGAGAGCAGGCACATTCAGCTTAGAATGGCCGTTGACAGCAGCTGTTCAATTTGAACCTTCTTTTACCATCTTTGACAGAGAAACTAACACAATTTTCAGGTTCAAAAAGGTCAACGGAACTTGGGATTCCCAGCCAGTCTCCCATGCTGGTACTTGCCAAGCCTTAAGCTGCATTGCCGCTTCGATCTGATGAGAGCAGGCACATTCAGCTTAGAATGGCCGTTGACAGCAGCTGTTCAATTTGAACCTTCTTTTACTATCTCATAGAGAAACTAACACAATTTTCAGGTTCAAAAAGGTCAACGGAACTTGGGATTCCCAGCCAGTCTCCCATGCTGGTACTTGCCAAGCCTTAAGCTGCATTGCTGCTGCGATCTGACGAGAGCAGGCACATTCAGCTTAGAATGGCCGTTGACAGCAACTGTTTAATTTGAACCTTCTTTTACTATCTCATAGAGAAACTAACACAATTTTCAGGTTCAAAAAGGTCAACGCAACTTGGCATTCCCAGCCAGTCTCCCATGCTGGTACTTGCCAAGCCTTAAGCTGCATTGCTGCTGCAATCTGACGAGAGCAGGCACATTCAGCTTAGAATGGCCGTTGACAGCAACTGTTTAATTTGAACCTTCTTTTACTATCTCATAGAGAAACTAACACAATTTTCAAGTTCAAAAAGGGCAACGGAACTTGGGATTCCCAAACAGTCTCCCATGCTGGTACTTGCCAAGCCTTAAGCTGCATTGCTGCTGCGATCTGACGAGAGCAGGCACATTCAGCTTAGAATGGCCGTTGACAGCAGCTGTTCAATTTGAACCTTCTTTTACCATCTTTGACAGAGAAACTAACACAATTTTCAGGTTCAAAAACTTCAACGGAACTTGGGATTCCCAGCCAGTCTCCCATTCTGGTACTTGCCAAGCCTTAAGCTGCATTGCTGCTGCGATCTGACGAGAGCAGGCACATTCAGCTTAGAATGGCCGTTGACAGCAGCTGCTCAATTTGAACCTTCTTTTACTATCTCATAGAGAAACTAACACAATTTTCAGGTTCAAAAAGGTCAACGGAACTTGGGATTCCCAGCCAGTCTCCCATGCTGGTACTTGCCAAGCCTTAAGCTGCATTGCTGCTGCGATCTGACGAGAGCAGGCACATTGAGCTTAGAATGGCCGTTGACAGCAGCTGTTCAATTTGAACCTTCTTTTACTATCTCATAGAGAAACTAACACAATTTTCAGGTTCAAAAAGGTCAACGGAACTTGGGATTCCCAGCCAGTCTCCCATGCTGGTACTTGCCAAGCCTTAAGCTGCATTGCTGCTGCGATCTGACGAGAGCAGGCACATTCAGCTTAGAATGGCCGTTGACAGCAGCTGTTCAATTTGAACCTTCTTTTACCATCTTTGACAGAGAAACTAATACAATTTTCAGGTTCAAAAAGGTCAACGGAACTTGGGATTCCCAGCCAGTCTCCCATTCTGGTACTTGCCAAGCCTTAAGCTGCATTGCTGCTGCGATCTGACGAGAGCAGGCACATTCAGCTTAGAATGGCCGTTGACAGCAGCTGTTCAATTTGAACCTTCTTTTACTATCTCATAGAGAAACTAACACAATTTTCAGGTTCAAAAAGGTCAACGGAACTTGGGATTCCCAGCCAGTCTCCCATGCTGGTACTTGCCAAGCCTTAAGCTGCATTGCTGCTGCGATCTGACGAGAGCAGGCACATTGAGCTTAGAATGGCCGTTGACAGCAGCTGTTCAATTTGAACCTTCTTTTACTATCTCATAGAGAAACTAACACAATTTTCAGGTTCAAAAAGGTCAACGGAACTTGGGATTCCCAGCCAGTCTCCCATGCTGGTACTTGCCAAGCCTTAAGCTGCATTGCTGCTGCGATCTGACGAGAGCAGGCACATTCAGCTTAGAATGGCCGTTGACAGCAGCTGTTCAATTTGAACCTTCTTTTACCATCTTTGACAGAGAAACTAATACAATTTTCAGGTTCAAAAAGGTCAACGGAACTTGGGATTCCCAGCCAGTCTCCCATTCTGGTACTTGCCAAGCCTTAAGCTGCATTGCTGCTGCGATCTGACGAGAGCAGGCACATTCAGCTTAGAATGGCCGTTGACAGCAGCTGTTCAATTTGAACCTTCTTTTACTATCTCATAGAGAAACTAACACAATTTTCAGGTTCAAAAAGGTCAACGGAACTTGGGATTCCCAGCCAGTCTCCCATGCTGGTACTTGCCAAGCCTTAAGCTGCATTGCTGCTGCGATCTAACGAGAGCAGGCACATTCAGCTTAGAATGGCCGTTGACAGCAGCTGTTCAATTTGAACCTTCTTTTACCATCTTTGACAGAGAAACTAACACAATTTTCAGGTTCAAAAAGGTCAACGGAACTTGGAATTCCCAGCCAGTCTCCCATGCTGGTACTTGCCAAGCCTTAAGCTGCATTGCTGCTGCAATCTGATGAGAGCAGGCACATTCAGCTTAGAATGGCCGTTGACAGCAGCTGTTCAATTTGAACCTTCTTTTACTATCTCATAGAGAAACTAACACAATTTTAAGGTTCAAAAAGGTCAACGGAACTTGGGATTCCCAGCCTGTCTCCCATGCTGGTACTTGCCAAGCCTTAAGCTGCATTGCTGCTGCGATCTGACGAGAGCAGGCACATTCAGCTTAGAATGGCCGTTGACAGCAGCTGTTCAATTTGAACCTTCTTTTACCATCTTTGACAGAGAAACTAACAAAATTTTCAGGTTCAAAAAGGTCATCGGAACTTGGGATTCCCAGCCAGTCTCCCATGCTGGTACTTGCCAAGCCTTAAGCTGCATTGCTGCTGCGATCTGACGAGAGCAGGCACATTCAGCTTAGAATGGCCGTTGACAGCAGCTGTTCAATTTGAACCTTCTTTTACCATCTTTGACAGAGAAACTAACACAATTTTCAGGTTCAAAAAGGTCAACGGAACTTGGGATTCCCAGCCAGTCTCCCATGCTGGTACTTGCCAAGCCTTAAGCTGCATTGCTGCTGCGATCTGACGAGAGGAGGCACATTCAGCTTAGAATGAACGTTGACAGCAGCTGTTCAATTTGAACCTTCTTTTACCATCTTTGACAGAGAAACTAACACAATTTTCAGGTTCAAAAAGGTCAACGGTACTTGGGATTCCCAGCCAGTCTCCCATGCTGGTACTTGCTAAGCCTTAAGCTGCATTGCTGCTGTGATCTGACGAGAGCAGGCACATTCAGCTTAGAATGGCCATTGAAAGCATCTGTTCAATTTGAACCTTCTTTTACTATCTTATAGAGAAACTAACACAGTTTTCAGATTCAAAAAGGTCAAAGGAACTTGGGATTCCCTGCCAGTCTCCCATGCTGGTACTTGCCAAGCCTTAAGCTGCATTGCTGTTGCGATCTGACGAGAGCAGGCACATTCAGCTTAGAATGGCCGTTGACAGCAGCTGTTCAATTTGAACCTTCTTTTACTATCTCATAGAGAAACTAACACAATTTTCAGGTTCAAAAAGGTCAACGGAACTTGGGATTCCCAGCCAGTCTCCCATGCTGGTACTTGCCAAGCCTTAAGCTGCATTGCTGCTGCGATCTGACGAGAGCAGGCACATTCAGCTTAGAATGGCCGTTGACAGTAGCTGTTCAATTTGAACCTTCTTTTACCATCTTTGACAGAGAAACTAACACAATTTTCAGGTTCAAAAAGGTCAACGGTACTTGGGATTCCCAGCCAGACTCCCATGCTGGTACTTGCTAATCCTTAAGCTGCATTGCTGCTGTGATCTGACGAGAGCAGGCACATTCAGCTTAGAATGGCCGATGAAAGCATCTGTTCAATTTGAACCTTCTTTTACTATCTTATAGAGAAACTAACACAATTTTCAGATTCAAAAAGGTCAACGGAACTTGGGATTCCCTGCCAGTCTCCCATGCTGGTACTTGCCAAGCCTTAAGCTGCATTGCTGCTGCGATCTGACGAGAGCAGGCACATTCAGCTTAGAATGGCCGTTGACAGCAGCTGTTCAATTTGAACCTTCTTTTACTATCTCATAGAGAAACTAACACAATATCAGGTTCAAAAAGGTCAACGGAACTTGGGATTCCCAGCCAGTCTCCCACGCTGGTACTTGCCAAGCCTTAAGCTGCATTGCTACTGCGATCTGACGAGAGCATGCACATTCAGCTTAGAATGGCCGTTGACAGCAGCTGTTCAAATTGAACCTTCTTTTACCATCTTTGACAGAGAAACTAACACAATTTTCAGGTTCAAAAAGGTCAACGGTACTTCAGATTCCCAGCCAGTCTCCCATGCTGGTACTTGCCAAGCCTTAAGCTGCATTGCTGCTGCGATCTGACGAGAGCAGGCCCATTCAGCTTAGAATGGCCGTTGACAGCAGCTGTTCAATTTGAACCTTCTTTTACTATCTCATAGAGAAACTAACACAATTTTCAGGTTCAAAAAGGTCAACGGAACTTGGGATTCCCAGCCAGTCTCCCATGCTGGTACTTGCCAAGCCTTAAGCTGCATTGCTGCTGCGATCTGACGAGAGCAGGCACATTCAGCTTAGAATGGCCGTTGACAGCAGCTGTTCAATTTGAACCTTCTTTTACCATCTTTGACAGAGAAACTAACAAAATTTTCAGGTTCAAAAAGGTCATCGGAACTTGGGATTCCCAGCCAGTCTCCCATGCTGGTACTTGCCAAGCCTTAAGCTGCATTGCTGCTGCGATCTGACGAGAGCAGGCACATTCAGCTTAGAATGGCCGTTGACAGCAGCTGTTCAATTTGAACCTTCTTTTACCATCTTTGACAGAGAAACTAACACAATTTTCAGGTTCAAAAAGGTCAATGGAACTTGGGATTCCCAGCCAGTCTCCCATGCTGGTACTTGCCAAGCCTTAAGCTGCATTGCTGCTGCGATCTGACGAGAGCAGGCACATTCAGCTTAGAATGGCCGTTGACAGCAGCTGTTCAATTTGAAACTTCTTTTACCATCTTTGACAGAGAAACTAACACAATTTTCAGGTTCAAAAAGGTCAATGGAACTTGGGATTCCCAGCCAGTCTCCCATGCTGGTACTTGCCAAGCCTTAAGCTGCATTGCTGCTGCGATCTGACGAGAGCAGGCACATTCAGCTTAGAATGGCCGTTGACAGCAGCTGTTCAATTTGAACCTTCTTTTACTATCTCATAGAGAAACTAACACAACTTTCAGGTTCAAAAAGGTCAACGGAACTTGGGATTCCCAGCCAGTCTCCCATGCTGGTACTTGCCAAGCCTTAAGCTGCATTGCTGCTGCGATCTGACGAGAGCAGGCACATTCAGCTTAGAATGGCCGTTGACAGCAGCTGTTCAATTTGAACCTTCTTTTACTATCTCATAGAGAAACTAACACAACTTTCAGGTTCAAAAAGGTCAACGGAACTTGGGATTCCCAGCCAGTCTCCCATGCTGGTACTTGCCAAGCCTTAAGCTGCATTGCTGCTGCAATCTGACGAGAGCAGGCACATTCAGCTTAGAATGGCAGTTGACAGCAGCTGTTCAATTTGAACCTTCTTTTGCCATCTTTGACAGAGAAACTAACACAATTTTCAGGTTCAAAAAGGTCAACGGAACTTGGAATTCCCAGCCAGTCTCCCATGCTGGTACTTGCCAAGCCTTAAGCTGCATTGCTGCTGCGATCTGACGAGAGCAGGCCCATTCAGCTTAGAATGGCCGTTGACAGCAGCTGTTCAATTTGAACCTTCTTTTACCATCTTTGACAGAGAAACTAACACAATTTTCAGGTTCAAAAAGGTCAACGGAACTTGGGATTCCCAGCCAGTCTCCCATGCTGGTACTTGCCAAGCCATAAGCTGCATTGCTGCTGCGATCTGACGAGAGCAGGCACATTCAGCTTAGAATGGCCGTTGACAGCAGCTTTTCAATTTGAACCTTCTTTTACTATCTTATAGAGAAACTAACACAATTTTCTGGTTCAAGAAGGTCAACGGAACATGGGATTCCCAGCCAGTCTCCCATGCTGGTACTTGCCAAGCCTTAAGCTGCATTGCTGCTGCGATCTGACGAGAGCAGGCACATTCAGCTTAGAATGGCCGTTGACAGCAGCTGTTCAATTTGAACCTTCTTTTACCATCTTTGACAGAGAAACTAATACAATTTTCAGGTTCAAAAAGGTCAACAGAACTTGGGATTCCCAGCCAGTCTCCCATGCTGGTACTTGCCAAGCCTTAAGTTGCATTGCTGCTGCGATCTGACGAGAGCAGGCACATTCAGCTTAGAATGGCCGTTGACAGCAGCTGTTCAATTTGAACCTTCTTTTACTATCTCATAGAGAAACTAACACAATTTTCAGGTTCAAAAAGGTCAATGGAACTTGGGATTCCCAGCCAGTCTCCCATGCTGGTACTTGCCAAGCCTTAAGCTGCATTGCTGCTGCAATCTGACGAGAGCAGGCACATTCAGCTTAGAATGGCCGTTGACAGCAGCTGTTCAATTTGAACCTTCTTTTACTATCTCATAGAGAAACTAATACAATTTTCAGGTTCAAAAAGGTCAACGGAACTTGGGATTCCAAGCCAGTCTCCCATGCTGGTACTTGCCAAGCCTTAAGCTGCATTGCTGCTGCGATCTGACGAGAGCAGGCCCATTCAGCTTAGAATGGCCGTTGACAGCAGCTGTTCAATTTGAACCTTCTTTTACCATCTTTGACAGAGAAACTAACACAATTTTCAGGTTCAAAAAGGTCAACGGAACTTGGAATTCCCAGCCAGTCTCCCATGCTGGTACTTGCCAAGCCTTAAGCTGCATTGCTGCTGCGATCTGATGAGAGCAGGCACATTCAGCTTAGAATGGCCGTTGACAGCAGCTGTTCAATTTGAACCTTCTTTTACTATCTCATAGAGAAACTAACACAATTTTCAGGTTCAAAAAGGTCAACGGAACTTGGGATTCCCAGCCAGTCTCCCATGCTGGTACTTGCCAAGCCTTAAGCTGCATTGCTGCTGCGATCTGACGAGAGCAGGCACATTCAGCTTAGAATGGCCGTTGACAGCAGCTGTTCAATTTGAACCTTCTTTTACTATCTCATAGAGAAACTAACACAATTTTCAGGTTCAAAAAGGTCAACGGAACTTGGGATTCCCAGCCAGTCTCCCATGCTGGTACTTGCCAAGCCATAAGCTGCATTGCTGCTGCGATCTGACGAGAGCAGGCACATTCAGCTTAGAATGGCCGTTGACAGCAGCTTTTCAATTTGAACCTTCTTTTACTATCTTATAGAGAAACTAACACAATTTTCAGGTTCAAGAAGGTCAACGGAACTTGGGATTCCCAGCCAGTCTCCCATGCTGGTACTTGCCAAGCCTTAAGCTGCATTGCTGCTGCGATCTGACGAGAGCAGGCACATTCAGCTTAGAATGGCCGTTGACAGCAGCTGTTCAATTTGAACCTTCTTTTACCATCTTTGACAGAGAAACTAATACAATTTTCAGGTTCAAAAAGGTCAACAGAACTTGGGATTCCCAGCCAGTCTCCCATGCTGGTACTTGCCAAGCCTTAAGTTGCATTGCTGCTGCGATCTGACGAGAGCAGGCACATTCAGCTTAGAATGGCCGTTGACAGCAGCTGTTCAATTTGAACCTTCTTTTACTATCTCATAGAGAAACTAACACAATTTTCAGGTTCAAAAAGGTCAATGGAACTTGGGATTCCCAGCCAGTCTCCCATGCTGGTACTTGCCAAGCCTTAAGCTGCATTGCTGCTGCAATCTGACGAGAGCAGGCACATTCAGCTTAGAATGGCCGTTGACAGCAGCTGTTCAATTTGAACCTTCTTTTACTATCTCATAGAGAAACTAATACAATTTTCAGGTTCAAAAAGGTCAACGGAACTTGGGATTCCAAGCCAGTCTCCCATGCTGGTACTTGCCAAGCCTTAAGTTGCATTGCTGCTGCGATCTGACGAGAGCAGGCACATTCAGCTTAGAATGGCCGTTGACAGCAGCTGTTCAATTTGAACCTTCTTTTACTATCTCATAGAGAAACTAACACAATTTTCAGGTTCAAAAAGGTCAATGGAACTTGGGATTCCCAGCCAGTCTCCCATGCTGGTACTTGCCAAGCCTTAAGCTGCATTGCTGCTGCAATCTGACGAGAGCAGGCACATTCAGCTTAGAATGGCCGTTGACAGCAGCTGTTCAATTTGAACCTTCTTTTACTATCTCATAGAGAAACTAATACAATTTTCAGGTTCAAAAAGGTCAACGGAACTTGGGATTCCAAGCCAGTCTCCCATGCTGGTACTTGCCAAGCCTTAAGCTGCATTGCTGCTGCGATCTGACGAGAGCAGGCCCATTCAGCTTAGAATGGCCGTTGACAGCAGCTGTTCAATTTGAACCTTCTTTTACCATCTTTGACAGAGAAACTAACACAATTTTCAGGTTCAAAAAGGTCAACGGAACTTGGAATTCCCAGCCAGTCTCCCATGCTGGTACTTGCCAAGCCTTAAGCTGCATTGCTGCTGCGATCTGATGAGAGCAGGCACATTCAGCTTAGAATGGCCGTTGACAGCAGCTGTTCAATTTGAACCTTCTTTTACTATCTCATAGAGAAACTAACACAATTTTCAGGTTCAAAAAGGTCAACGGAACTTGGGATTCCCAGCCAGTCTCCCATGCTGGTACTTGCCAAGCCTTAAGCTGCATTGCTGCTGCGATCTGACGAGAGCAGGCACATTCAGCTTAGAATGGCCGTTGACAGCAGCTGTTCAATTTGAACCTTCTTTTACTATCTCATAGAGAAACTAACACAATTTTCAGGTTCAAAAAGGTCAACGGAACTTGGGATTCCCAGCCAGTCTCCCATGCTGGTACTTGCCAAGCCATAAGCTGCATTGCTGCTGCGATCTGACGAGAGCAGGCACATTCAGCTTAGAATGGCCGTTGACAGCAGCTTTTCAATTTGAACCTTCTTTTACTATCTTATAGAGAAACTAACACAATTTTCAGGTTCAAGAAGGTCAACGGAACTTGGGATTCCCAGCCAGTCTCCCATGCTGGTACTTGCCAAGCCTTAAGCTGCATTGCTGCTGCGATCTGACGAGAGCAGGCACATTCAGCTTAGAATGGCCGTTGACAGCAGCTGTTCAATTTGAACCTTCTTTTACCATCTTTGACAGAGAAACTAATACAATTTTCAGGTTCAAAAAGGTCAACAGAACTTGGGATTCCCAGCCAGTCTCCCATGCTGGTACTTGCCAAGCCTTAAGTTGCATTGCTGCTGCGATCTGACGAGAGCAGGCACATTCAGCTTAGAATGGCCGTTGACAGCAGCTGTTCAATTTGAACCTTCTTTTACTATCTCATAGAGAAACTAACACAATTTTCAGGTTCAAAAAGGTCAATGGAACTTGGGATTCCCAGCCAGTCTCCCATGCTGGTACTTGCCAAGCCTTAAGCTGCATTGCTGCTGCAATCTGACGAGAGCAGGCACATTCAGCTTAGAATGGCCGTTGACAGCAGCTGTTCAATTTGAACCTTCTTTTACTATCTCATAGAGAAACTAATACAATTTTCAGGTTCAAAAAGGTCAACGGAACTTGGGATTCCAAGCCAGTCTCCCATGCTGGTACTTGCCAAGCCTTAAGCTGCATTGCTGCTGCGATCTGACGAGAGCAGGCCCATTCAGCTTAGAATGGCCGTTGACAGCAGCTGTTCAATTTGAACCTTCTTTTACCATCTTTGACAGAGAAACTAACACAATTTTCAGGTTCAAAAAGGTCAACGGAACTTGGAATTCCCAGCCAGTCTCCCATGCTGGTACTTGCCAAGCCTTAAGCTGCATTGCTGCTGCGATCTGATGAGAGCAGGCACATTCAGCTTAGAATGGCCGTTGACAGCAGCTGTTCAATTTGAACCTTCTTTTACTATCTCATAGAGAAACTAACACAATTTTCAGGTTCAAAAAGGTCAACGGAACTTGGGATTCCCAGCCAGTCTCCCATGCTGGTACTTGCCAAGCCTTAAGCTGCATTGCTGCTGCGATCTGACGAGAGCAGGCACATTCAGCTTAGAATGGCCGTTGACAGCAGCTGTTCAATTTGAACCTTCTTTTACTATCTCATAGAGAAACTAACACAATTTTCAGGTTCAAAAAGGTCAACGGAACTTGGGATTCCCAGCCAGTCTCCCATGCTGGTACTTGCCAAGCCTTAAGCTGCATTGCTGCTGCGATCTGACGAGAGCAGGCACATTCAGCTTAGAATGGCCGTTGACAGCAGCTGTTCAATTTGAACCTTCTTTTACTATCTCATAGAGAAACTAACACAATTTTCAGGTTCAAAAATGTCAACGGAACTTGGGATTCCCAGCCAGTCTCCCATGCTGGTACTTGCCAAGCCTTAAGCTGCATTGCTGCTGCGATCTGACGAGAGCAGGCACATTCAGCTTAGAATGGCCGTTGACAGCAGCTGTTCAATTTGAACCTTCTTTTACCATCTTTGACAGAGAAACTAACACAATTTTCAGGTTCAAAAAGGTCAATGGAACTTGGGATTCACAGCCAGTCTCCCATGCTGGTACTTGCCAAGCCTTAAGCTGCATTGCTGCTGCGATCTGACAAGAGCAGGCCCTTTCAGCTTAGAATGGCCGTTGACAGCAGCTGTTCAATTTGAACCTTCTTTTACCATCTTTGACAGAGAAACTAACACAATTTTCAGGTTCAAAAAGGTCAAAGGAACTTGGGATTCCCAGCCAGTCTCCCATGCTGGTACTTGCCAAGCCTTAAGCTGCATTGCTGCTGCGATCTGATGAGAGCAGGCTCATTCAGCTTAGAATGGCCGTTGACAGCAGCTGTTCAATTTGAACCTTCTTTTACTATCTCATAGAGAAACTAACACAATTTTCAGGTTCAAAAAGGTCAACAGAACTTGGGATTCCCAGCCAGTCTCCCATTCTGGTACTTGCCAAGCCTTAAGCTGCATTGCTGCTGCGATCTGACGAGAGCAGGCACATTCAGCTTAGAATGGCCGTTGACAGCAGCTTTTCAATTTGAACCTTCTTTTACCATCTTTGACAGAGAAACTAACACAATTTTCAGGTTCAAAAAGGTCAACGGAACTTGGGATTCCCAGCCAGTCTCCCATGCTGGTACTTGCCAAGCCTTAAGCTGCATTGCTGCTGCAATCTGACGAGAGCAGGCACATTCAGCTTAGAATGGCAGTTGACAGCATCTGTTCAATTTGAACCTTCTTTTACCATCTTTGACAGAGAAGCTAATACAATTTTCAGGTTCAAAAAAGTCAACGGAACTTGGGATTCCCAGCCAGGCTCCCATGCTGGTACTTGCCAAGCCTTAAGCTGCATTGCTGCTGCGATCTGACGAGAGCAGGCACATTCAGCTTAGAATGGCCGTTGACAGCAGCTGTTCAATTTGAACCTTCTTTTACTAACTCATAGAGAAACTAACACAATTTTCAGGTTCAAAAAGGTCAACGGAACTTGGGATTCCCAGCCAGTCTCCCATGCTGGTACTTGCCAAGCCTTAAGCTGCATTGCTGCTGCGATCTGATGAGAGCAGGCACATTCAGCTTAGAATGGCCGTTGACAGCAGCTGTTCAATTTGAACCTTCTTTTACTATCTCATAGAGAAACTAACACAATTTTCAGGTTCAAAAAGGTCAACGGAACTTGGGATTCCCAGCCAGTCTCCCATGCTGGTACTTGCCAAGCCTTAAGCTGCATTGCTGCTGCGATCTGACGAGAGCAGGCACATTCAGCTTAGAATGGCCGTTGACAGCATATTTTCAATTTGAACCTTCTTTTACCATCTTTGAAAGAGAAACTAACACAATTTTCAGGTTCAAAAAGGTCAACGGAACTTGGGATTCCCAGCCAGTCTCCCATGCTGGTACTTGCCAAGCCTTAAGCTGCATTGCTGCTGCGATCTGACGAGAGCAGGCACATTCAGCTTAGAATGGCCGGTGACAGCAGCTTTTCAATTTGAACCTTCTTTTACCATCTTTGAAAGAGAAACTAACACAATTTTCAGGTTCAAAAAGGTCAACGGAACTTGGGATTCGCAGCCAGTCTCCCATGCTGGTACTTGCCAAGCCTTAAGCTGCATTGCTGCTGCAATCTGACGAGAGCAGGCACATTCAGCTTAGAATGGCCGTTGAAAGCAGCTGTTCAATTTGAACCTTCTTTTACTATCTTTGACAGGGAAACTAACACAATTTTCAGGTTCAAAAAGGTCAACGGAACTTGGGATTCGCAGCCAGTCTCCCATGCTGGTACTTGCCAAGCCTTAAGCTGCATTGCTGCTGCGATCTGACGAGAGCAGGCACATTCAGCTTAGAATGGCCGTTGACAGCAGCTGTTCAATTTGAACCTTCTTTTACTATCTCATAGAGAAACTAACACAATTTTCAGGTTCAAAAAGGTCAACGGAACTTGGGATTCCCAGCCAGTCTCCCATGCTGGTACTTGCCAAGCCTTAAGCTGCATTGCTGCTGCGATCTGATGAGAGCAGGCACATTCAGCTTAGAACGGCCGTTGACAGCAGCTGTTCAATTTGAACCTTCTTTTACGATCTTTGACAGAGATACTAACACAATTTTCAGGTTCAAAAAGGTCAACGGAACTTGGGATTCCCAGCCAGTCTCCCATGCTGGTACTTGCCAAGCCTTAAGCTGCATTGCTGCTGCGATCTGACGAGAGCAGGCACATTCAGCTTAGAATGGCCGTTGGCAGCAGCTGTTCAATTTGAACCTTCTTTTACTATCTCATAGAGAAACTAACACAATTTTCAGGTTCAAAAAGGTCAACGGAACTTGGGATTCCCAGCCAGTCTCCCATGCTGGTACTTGCCAAGCCATAAGCTGCATTGCTGCTGCGATCTGACGAGAGCAGGCACATTCAGCTTAGAATGGCCGTTGACAGCAGCTTTTCAATTTGAACCTTCTTTTACTATCTTATAGAGAAACTAACACAATTTTCAGGTTCAAAAAGGTCAACGGAACTTGGGATTCCCAGCCAGTCTCCCATGCTGGTACTTGCCAAGCCTTAAGCTGCATTGCTGCTGCGATCTGACGAGAGCAGGCACATTCAGCTTAGAATGGCCGTTGACAGCAGCTGTTCAATTTGAACCTTCTTTTACCATCTTTGACAGAGAAACTAATACAATTTTCAGGTTCAAAAAGGTCAACAGAACTTGGGATTCCCAGCCAGTCTCCCATGCTGGTACTTGCCAAGCCTTAAGCTGCATTGCTGCTGCGATCTGACGAGAGCAGGCACATTCAGCTTAGAATGGCCGTTGACAGCAGCTGTTCAATTTGAACCTTCTTTTACCATCTTTGACAGAGAAACTAATACAATTTTCAGGTTCAAAAAGGTCAACAGAACTTGGGATTCCCAGCCAGTCTCCCATGCTGGTACTTGCCAAGCCTTAAGTTGCATTGCTGCTGCAATCTGACGAGAGCAGGCACATTCAGCTTAGAATGGCCGTTGACAGCAGCTGTTCAATTTGAACCTTCTTTTACTATCTCATAGAGAAACTAATACAATTTTCAGGTTCAAAAAGGTCAACGGAACTTGGGATTCCAAGCCAGTCTCCCATGCTGGTACTTGCCAAGCCTTAAGCTGCATTGCTGCTGCGATCTGACGAGAGCAGGCCCATTCAGCTTAGAATGGCCGTTGACAGCAGCTGTTCAATTTGAACCTTCTTTTACCATCTTTGACAGAGAAACTAACACAATTTTCAGGTTCAAAAAGGTCAACGGAACTTGGAATTCCCAGCCAGTCTCCCATGCTGGTACTTGCCAAGCCTTAAGCTGCATTGCTGCTGCGATCTGATGAGAGCAGGCACATTCAGCTTAGAATGGCCGTTGACAGCAGCTGTTCAATTTGAACCTTCTTTTACTATCTCATAGAGAAACTAACACAATTTTCAGGTTCAAAAAGGTCAACGGAACTTGGGATTCCCAGCCAGTCTCCCATGCTGGTACTTGCCAAGCCTTAAGCTGCATTGCTGCTGCGATCTGACGAGAGCAGGCACATTCAGCTTAGAATGGCCGTTGACAGCAGCTGTTCAATTTGAACCTTCTTTTACTATCTCATAGAGAAACTAACACAATTTTCAGGTTCAAAAAGGTCAACGGAACTTGGGATTCCCAGCCAGTCTCCCATGCTGGTACTTGCCAAGCCTTAAGCTGCATTGCTGCTGCGATCTGACGAGAGCAGGCACATTCAGCTTAGAATGGCCGTTGACAGCAGCTGTTCAATTTGAACCTTCTTTTACTATCTCATAGAGAAACTAACACAATTTTCAGGTTCAAAAATGTCAACGGAACTTGGGATTCCCAGCCAGTCTCCCATGCTGGTACTTGCCAAGCCTTAAGCTGCATTGCTGCTGCGATCTGACGAGAGCAGGCACATTCAGCTTAGAATGGCCGTTGACAGCAGCTGTTCAATTTGAACCTTCTTTTACCATCTTTGACAGAGAAACTAACACAATTTTCAGGTTCAAAAAGGTCAATGGAACTTGGGATTCACAGCCAGTCTCCCATGCTGGTACTTGCCAAGCCTTAAGCTGCATTGCTGCTGCGATCTGACAAGAGCAGGCCCTTTCAGCTTAGAATGGCCGTTGACAGCAGCTGTTCAATTTGAACCTTCTTTTACCATCTTTGACAGAGAAACTAACACAATTTTCAGGTTCAAAAAGGTCAAAGGAACTTGGGATTCCCAGCCAGTCTCCCATGCTGGTACTTGCCAAGCCTTAAGCTGCATTGCTGCTGCGATCTGATGAGAGCAGGCTCATTCAGCTTAGAATGGCCGTTGACAGCAGCTGTTCAATTTGAACCTTCTTTTACTATCTCATAGAGAAACTAACACAATTTTCAGGTTCAAAAAGGTCAACAGAACTTGGGATTCCCAGCCAGTCTCCCATTCTGGTACTTGCCAAGCCTTAAGCTGCATTGCTGCTGCGATCTGACGAGAGCAGGCACATTCAGCTTAGAATGGCCGTTGACAGCAGCTTTTCAATTTGAACCTTCTTTTACCATCTTTGACAGAGAAACTAACACAATTTTCAGGTTCAAAAAGGTCAACGGAACTTGGGATTCCCAGCCAGTCTCCCATGCTGGTACTTGCCAAGCCTTAAGCTGCATTGCTGCTGCAATCTGACGAGAGCAGGCACATTCAGCTTAGAATGGCAGTTGACAGCATCTGTTCAATTTGAACCTTCTTTTACCATCTTTGACAGAGAAGCTAATACAATTTTCAGGTTCAAAAAAGTCAACGGAACTTGGGATTCCCAGCCAGGCTCCCATGCTGGTACTTGCCAAGCCTTAAGCTGCATTGCTGCTGCGATCTGACGAGAGCAGGCACATTCAGCTTAGAATGGCCGTTGACAGCAGCTGTTCAATTTGAACCTTCTTTTACTAACTCATAGAGAAACTAACACAATTTTCAGGTTCAAAAAGGTCAACGGAACTTGGGATTCCCAGCCAGTCTCCCATGCTGGTACTTGCCAAGCCTTAAGCTGCATTGCTGCTGCGATCTGATGAGAGCAGGCACATTCAGCTTAGAATGGCCGTTGACAGCAGCTGTTCAATTTGAACCTTCTTTTACTATCTCATAGAGAAACTAACACAATTTTCAGGTTCAAAAAGGTCAACGGAACTTGGGATTCCCAGCCAGTCTCCCATGCTGGTACTTGCCAAGCCTTAAGCTGCATTGCTGCTGCGATCTGACGAGAGCAGGCACATTCAGCTTAGAATGGCCGTTGACAGCATATTTTCAATTTGAACCTTCTTTTACCATCTTTGAAAGAGAAACTAACACAATTTTCAGGTTCAAAAAGGTCAACGGAACTTGGGATTCCCAGCCAGTCTCCCATGCTGGTACTTGCCAAGCCTTAAGCTGCATTGCTGCTGCGATCTGACGAGAGCAGGCACATTCAGCTTAGAATGGCCGGTGACAGCAGCTTTTCAATTTGAACCTTCTTTTACCATCTTTGAAAGAGAAACTAACACAATTTTCAGGTTCAAAAAGGTCAACGGAACTTGGGATTCGCAGCCAGTCTCCCATGCTGGTACTTGCCAAGCCTTAAGCTGCATTGCTGCTGCAATCTGACGAGAGCAGGCACATTCAGCTTAGAATGGCCGTTGAAAGCAGCTGTTCAATTTGAACCTTCTTTTACTATCTTTGACAGGGAAACTAACACAATTTTCAGGTTCAAAAAGGTCAACGGAACTTGGGATTCGCAGCCAGTCTCCCATGCTGGTACTTGCCAAGCCTTAAGCTGCATTGCTGCTGCGATCTGACGAGAGCAGGCACATTCAGCTTAGAATGGCCGTTGACAGCAGCTGTTCAATTTGAACCTTCTTTTACTATCTCATAGAGAAACTAACACAATTTTCAGGTTCAAAAAGGTCAACGGAACTTGGGATTCCCAGCCAGTCTCCCATGCTGGTACTTGCCAAGCCTTAAGCTGCATTGCTGCTGCGATCTGATGAGAGCAGGCACATTCAGCTTAGAATGGCCGTTGACAGCAGCTGTTCAATTTGAACCTTCTTTTACGATCTTTGACAGAGATACTAACACAATTTTCAGGTTCAAAAAGGTCAACGGAACTTGGGATTCCCAGCCAGTCTCCCATGCTGGTACTTGCCAAGCCTTAAGCTGCATTGCTGCTGCGATCTGACGAGAGCAGGCACATTCAGCTTAGAATGGCCGTTGGCAGCAGCTGTTCAATTTGAACCTTCTTTTACTATCTCATAGAGAAACTAACACAATTTTCAGGTTCAAAAAGGTCAACGGAACTTGGGATTCCCAGCCAGTCTCCCATGCTGGTACTTGCCAAGCCATAAGCTGCATTGCTGCTGCGATCTGACGAGAGCAGGCACATTCAGCTTAGAATGGCCGTTGACAGCAGCTTTTCAATTTGAACCTTCTTTTACTATCTTATAGAGAAACTAACACAATTTTCAGGTTCAAAAAGGTCAACGGAACTTGGGATTCCCAGCCAGTCTCCCATGCTGGTACTTGCCAAGCCTTAAGCTGCATTGCTGCTGCGATCTGACGAGAGCAGGCACATTCAGCTTAGAATGGCCGTTGACAGCAGCTGTTCAATTTGAACCTTCTTTTACCATCTTTGACAGAGAAACTAATACAATTTTCAGGTTCAAAAAGGTCAACAGAACTTGGGATTCCCAGCCAGTCTCCCATGCTGGTACTTGCCAAGCCTTAAGCTGCATTGCTGCTGCGATCTGACGAGAGCAGGCACATTCAGCTTAGAATGGCCGTTGACAGCAGCTGTTCAATTTGAACCTTCTTTTACCATCTTTGACAGAGAAACTAATACAATTTTCAGGTTCAAAAAGGTCAACAGAACTTGGGATTCCCAGCCAGTCTCCCATGCTGGTACTTGCCAAGCCTTAAGTTGCATTGCTGCTGCGATCTGACGAGAGCAGGCACATTCAGCTTAGAATGGCCGTTGACAGCAGCTGTTCAATTTGAACCTTCTTTTACTATCTCATAGAGAAACTAATACAATTTTCAGGTTCAAAAAGGTCAACGGAACTTGGGATTCCAAGCCAGTCTCCCATGCTGGTACTTGCCAAGCCTTAAGCTGCATTGCTGCTGCGATCTGACGAGAGCAGGCCCATTCAGCTTAGAATGGCCGTTGACAGCAGCTGTTCAATTTGAACCTTCTTTTACCATCTTTGACAGAGAAACTAACACAATTTTCAGGTTCAAAAAGGTCAATGGAACTTGGGATTCACAGCCAGTCTCCCATGCTGGTACTTGCCAAGCCTTAAGCTGCATTGCTGCTGCGATCTGACAAGAGCAGGCCCTTTCAGCTTAGAATGGCCGTTGACAGCAGCTGTTCAATTTGAACCTTCTTTTACCATCTTTGACAGAGAAACTAACACAATTTTCAGGTTCAAAAAGGTCAAAGGAACTTGGGATTCCCAGCCAGTCTCCCATGCTGGTACTTGCCAAGCCTTAAGCTGCATTGCTGCTGCGATCTGATGAGAGCAGGCTCATTCAGCTTAGAATGGCCGTTGACAGCAGCTGTTCAATTTGAACCTTCTTTTACTATCTCATAGAGAAACTAACACAATTTTCAGGTTCAAAAAGGTCAACAGAACTTGGGATTCCCAGCCAGTCTCCCATTCTGGTACTTGCCAAGCCTTAAGCTGCATTGCTGCTGCGATCTGACGAGAGCAGGCACATTCAGCTTAGAATGGCCGTTGACAGCAGCTTTTCAATTTGAACCTTCTTTTACCATCTTTGACAGAGAAACTAACACAATTTTCAGGTTCAAAAAGGTCAACGGAACTTGGGATTCCCAGCCAGTCTCCCATGCTGGTACTTGCCAAGCCTTAAGCTGCATTGCTGCTGCAATCTGACGAGAGCAGGCACATTCAGCTTAGAATGGCAGTTGACAGCATCTGTTCAATTTGAACCTTCTTTTACCATCTTTGACAGAGAAGCTAATACAATTTTCAGGTTCAAAAAAGTCAACGGAACTTGGGATTCCCAGCCAGGCTCCCATGCTGGTACTTGCCAAGCCTTAAGCTGCATTGCTGCTGCGATCTGACGAGAGCAGGCACATTCAGCTTAGAATGGCCGTTGACAGCAGCTGTTCAATTTGAACCTTCTTTTACTAACTCATAGAGAAACTAACACAATTTTCAGGTTCAAAAAGGTCAACGGAACTTGGGATTCCCAGCCAGTCTCCCATGCTGGTACTTGCCAAGCCTTAAGCTGCATTGCTGCTGCGATCTGATGAGAGCAGGCACATTCAGCTTAGAATGGCCGTTGACAGCAGCTGTTCAATTTGAACCTTCTTTTACTATCTCATAGAGAAACTAACACAATTTTCAGGTTCAAAAAGGTCAACGGAACTTGGGATTCCCAGCCAGTCTCCCATGCTGGTACTTGCCAAGCCTTAAGCTGCATTGCTGCTGCGATCTGACGAGAGCAGGCACATTCAGCTTAGAATGGCCGTTGACAGCATATTTTCAATTTGAACCTTCTTTTACCATCTTTGAAAGAGAAACTAACACAATTTTCAGGTTCAAAAAGGTCAACGGAACTTGGGATTCCCAGCCAGTCTCCCATGCTGGTACTTGCCAAGCCTTAAGCTGCATTGCTGCTGCGATCTGACGAGAGCAGGCACATTCAGCTTAGAATGGCCGGTGACAGCAGCTTTTCAATTTGAACCTTCTTTTACCATCTTTGAAAGAGAAACTAACACAATTTTCAGGTTCAAAAAGGTCAACGGAACTTGGGATTCGCAGCCAGTCTCCCATGCTGGTACTTGCCAAGCCTTAAGCTGCATTGCTGCTGCGATCTGACGAGAGCAGGCACATTCAGCTTAGAATGGCCGTTGACAGCAGCTGTTCAATTTGAACCTTCTTTTACTATCTCATAGAGAAACTAACACGATTTTCAGGTTCAAAAAGGTCAACGGAACTTGGGATTCCCAGCCAGTCTCCCATGCTGGTACTTGCCAAGCCTTAAGCTACATTGCTGCTGCGATCTGACGAGAGCAGGCACATTCAGCTTAGAATGGCCGTTGACAGCAGCTGTTCAATTTGAACCTTCTTTTACTATCTCATAGAGAAACTAACACAATTTTCAGGTTCAAAAAGGTCAACGGAACTTGGGATTCCCAGCCAGTCTCCCATGCTGGTACTTGCCAAGCCTTAAGCTGCATTGCTGCTGCGATCTGACGAGAGCAGGCACATTCAGCTTAGAATGGCCGTTGACAGCAGCTGTTCAATTTGAACCTTCTTTTACCATCTTTGACAGAGAAACTAACACAATTTTCAGGTTCAAAAAGGTCAAAGGAACTTGGGATTCCCAGCCAGTCTCCCATGCTGGTACTTGCCAAGCCTTAAGCTGCATTGCTGCTGCGATCTGACGAGAGCAGGCACATTCAGCTTAGAATGGCCGTTGACAGCAGCTGTTCAATTTGAACCTTCTTTTACTATCTCATAGAGAAACTAACACAATTTTCAGGTTCAAAAAGGTCAACGGAACTTGGGATTCCCAGCCAGTCTCCCATGCTGGTACTTGCCAAGCCTTAAGCTGCATTGCTGCTGCGATCTGATGAGAGCAGGCACATTCAGCTTAGAATGGCCGTTGACAGCAGCTGTTCAATTTGAACCTTCTTTTACCATCTTTGACAGAGATACTAACACAATTTTCAGGTTCAAAAAGGTCAATGGAACTTGGGATTCCCAGCCAGTCTCCCATGCTGGTACTTGCCAAGCCTTAAGCTGCATTGCTGCTGCGATCTGACGAGAGCAGGCACATTCAGCTTAGAATGGCCGTTGGCAGCAGCTGTTCAATTTGAACCTTCTTTTACTATCTCATAGAGAAACTAACACAATTTTCAGGTTCAAAAAGGTCAACGGAACTTGGGATTCCCAGCCAGTCTCCCATGCTGGTACTTGCCAAGCCTTAAGCTACATTGCTGCTGCGATCTGACGAGAGCAGGCACATTCAGCTTAGAATGGCCGTTGACAGCAGCTGTTCAATTTGAACCTTCTTTTACTATCTCATAGAGAAACTAACACAATTTTCAGGTTCAAAAAGGTCAACGGAACTTGGGATTCCCAGCCAGTCTCCCATGCTGGTACTTGCCAAGCCTTAAGCTGCATTGCTGCTGCGATCTGATGAGAGCAGGCACATTCAGCTTAGAATGGCCGTTGACAGCAGCTGTTCAATTTGAACCTTCTTTTACTATCTCATAGAGAAACTAACACAATTTTCAGGTTCAAAAAGGTCAACGGAACTTGGGATTCCCAGCCAGTCTCCCATGCTGGTACTTGCCAAGCCTTAAGCTGCATTGCTGCTGCGATCTGACGAGAGCAGGCACATTCAGCTTAGAATGGCCGTTGACAGCATATTTTAAATTTGAACCTTCTTTTACCATCTTTGAAAGAGAAACTAACACAATTTTCAGGTTCAAAAAGGTCAACGGAACTTGGGATTCCCAGCCAGTCTCCCATGCTGGTACTTGCCAAGCCTTAAGCTGCATTGCTGCTGCGATCTGACGAGAGCAGGCACATTCAGCTTAGAATGGCCGGTGACAGCAGCTTTTCAATTTGAACCTTCTTTTACCATCTTTGAAAGAGAAACTAACACAATTTTCAGGTTCAAAAAGGTCAACGGAACTTGGGATTCGCAGCCAGTCTCCCATGCTGGTACTTGCCAAGCCTTAAGCTGCATTGCTGCTGCAATCTGACGAGAGCAGGCACATTCAGCTTAGAATGGCCGTTGAAAGCAGCTGTTCAATTTGAACCTTCTTTTACTATCTTTGACAGGGAAACTAACACAATTTTCAGGTTCAAAAAGGTCAACGGAACTTGGGATTCGCAGCCAGTCTCCCATGCTGGTACTTGCCAAGCCTTAAGCTGCATTGCTGCTGCAATCTGACGAGAGCAGGCACATTCAGCTTAGAATGGCCGTTGAAAGCAGCTGTTCAATTTGAACCTTCTTTTACTATCTTTGACAGGGAAACTAACACAATTTTCAGGTTCAAAAAGGTCAACGGAACTTGGGATTCGCAGCCAGTCTCCCATGCTGGTACTTGCCAAGCCTTAAGCTGCATTGCTGCTGCGATCTGACGAGAGCAGGCACATTCAGCTTAGAATAGCCGTTGACAGCAGCTGTTCAATTTGAACTTTCTTTTACTATCTCATAGAGAAACTAACACAATTTTCAGGTTCAAAAAGGTCAACGGAACTTGGGATTCCCAGCCAGTCTCCCATGCTGGTACTTGCCAAGCCTTAAGCTGCATTGCTGCTGCGATCTGATGAGAGCAGGCACATTCAGCTTAGAATGGCCGTTGACAGCAGCTGTTCAATTTGAACCTTCTTTTACCATCTTTGACAGAGATACTAACACAATTTTCAGGTTCAAAAAGGTCAACGGAACTTGGGATTCCCAGCCAGTCTCCCATGCTGGTACTTGCCAAGCCTTAAGCTGCATTGCTGCTGCGATCTGACGAGAGCAGGCACATTCAGCTTAGAATGGCCGTTGGCAGCAGCTGTTCAATTTGAACCTTCTTTTACTATCTCATAGAGAAACTAACACAATTTTCAGGTTCAAAAAGGTCAACGGAACTTGGGATTCCCAGCCAGTCTCCCATGCTGGTACTTGCCAAGCCTTAAGCTGCATTGCTGCTGCGATCTGACGAGAGCAGGCACATTCAGCTTAGAATGGCCGTTGACAGCAGCTGTTCAATTTGAACCTTCTTTTACCATCTTTGACAGAGATACTAACACAATTTTCAGGTTCAAAAAGGTCAACGGAACTTGGGATTCCCAGCCAGTCTCCCATGCTGGTACTTGCCAAGCCTTAAGCTGCATTGCTGCTGCGATCTGACGAGAGCAGGCACATTCAGCTTAGAATGGCCGTTGGCAGCAGCTGTTCAATTTGAACCTTCTTTTACTATCTCATAGAGAAACTAACACAATTTTCAGGTTCAAAAAGGTCAACGGAACTTGGGATTCCCAGCCAGTCTCCCATGCTGGTACTTGCCAAGCCTTAAGCTGCATTGCTGCTGCGATCTGACGAGAGCAGGCACATTCAGCTTAGAATGGCCGGTGACAGCAGCTGTTCAATTTGAACCTTCTTTTACTATCTCATAGAGAAACTAACACGATTTTCAGGTTCAAAAAGGTCAACGGAACTTGGGATTCCCAGCCAGTCTCCCATGCTGGTACTTGCCAAGCCTTAAGCTACATTGCTGCTGCGATCTGACGAGAGCAGGCACATTCAGCTTAGAATGGCCGTTGACAGCAGCTGTTCAATTTGAACCTTCTTTTACTATCTCATAGAGAAACTAACACAATTTTCAGGTTCAAAAAGGTCAACGGAACTTGGGATTCCCAGCCAGTCTCCCATGCTGGTACTTGCCAAGCCTTAAGCTGCATTGCTGCTGCGATCTGACGAGAGCAGGCACATTCAGCTTAGAATGGCCGTTGACAGCAGCTCTTAAATTTGAACCTTCTTTTACCATCTTTGAAAGAGAAACTAACACAATTTTCAGGTTCAAAAAGGTCAACGGAACTTGGGATTCCCAGCCAGTCTCCCATGCTGGTACTTGCCAAGCCTTAAGCTGCATTGCTGCTGCGATCTGACGAGAGCAGGCACATTCAGCTTAGAATGGCCGGTGACAGCAGCTTTTCAATTTGAACCTTCTTTTACCATCTTTGAAAGAGAAACTAACACAATTTTCAGGTTCAAAAAGGTCAACGGAACTTGGGATTCGCAGCCAGTCTCCCATGCTGGTACTTGCCAAGCCTTAAGCTGCATTGCTGCTGCAATCTGACGAGAGCAGGCACATTCAGCTTAGAATGGCCGTTGAAAGCAGCTGTTCAATTTGAACCTTCTTTTACTATCTTTGACAGGGAAACTAACACAATTTTCAGGTTCAAAAAGGTCAACGGAACTTGGGATTCGCAGCCAGTCTCCCATGCTGGTACTTGCCAAGCCTTAAGCTGCATTGCTGCTGCGATCTGACGAGAGCAGGCACATTCAGCTTAGAATGGCCGTTGACAGCAGCTGTTCAATTTGAACCTTCTTTTACTATCTCATAGAGAAACTAACACAATTTTCAGGTTCAAAAAGGTCAACGGAACTTGGGATTCCCAGCCAGTCTCCCATGCTGGTACTTGCCAAGCCTTAAGCTGCATTGCTGCTGCGATCTGATGAGAGCAGGCACATTCAGCTTAGAACGGCCGTTGACAGCAGCTGTTCAATTTGAACCTTCTTTTACGATCTTTGACAGAGATACTAACACAATTTTCAGGTTCAAAAAGGTCAACGGAACTTGGGATTCCCAGCCAGTCTCCCATGCTGGTACTTGCCAAGCCTTAAGCTGCATTGCTGCTGCGATCTGACGAGAGCAGGCACATTCAGCTTAGAATGGCCGTTGGCAGCAGCTGTTCAATTTGAACCTTCTTTTACTATCTCATAGAGAAACTAACACAATTTTCAGGTTCAAAAAGGTCAACGGAACTTGGGATTCCCAGCCAGTCTCCCATGCTGGTACTTGCCAAGCCATAAGCTGCATTGCTGCTGCGATCTGACGAGAGCAGGCACATTCAGCTTAGAATGGCCGTTGACAGCAGCTTTTCAATTTGAACCTTCTTTTACTATCTTATAGAGAAACTAACACAATTTTCAGGTTCAAAAAGGTCAACGGAACTTGGGATTCCCAGCCAGTCTCCCATGCTGGTACTTGCCAAGCCTTAAGCTGCATTGCTGCTGCGATCTGACGAGAGCAGGCACATTCAGCTTAGAATGGCCGTTGACAGCAGCTGTTCATTTTGAACCTTCTTTTACCATCTTTGACAGAGAAACTAATACAATTTTCAGGTTCAAAAAGGTCAACAGAACTTGGGATTCCCAGCCAGTCTCCCATGCTGGTACTTGCCAAGCCTTAAGTTGCATTGCTGCTGCGATCTGACGAGAGCAGGCACATTCAGCTTAGAATGGCCGTTGACAGCAGCTGTTCAATTTGAACCTTCTTTTACCATCTTTGACAGAGAAACTAATACAATTTTCAGGTTCAAAAAGGTCAACAGAACTTGGGATTCCCAGCCAGTCTCCCATGCTGGTACTTGCCAAGCCTTAAGTTGCATTGCTGCTGCGATCTGACGAGAGCAGGCACATTCAGCTTAGAATGGCCGTTGACAGCAGCTGTTCAATTTGAACCTTCTTTTACTATCTCATAGAGAAACTAACACAATTTTCAGGTTCAAAAAGGTCAATGGAACTTGGGATTCCCAGCCAGTCTCCCATGCTGGTACTTGCCAAGCCTTAAGCTGCATTGCTGCTGCAATCTGACGAGAGCAGGCACATTCAGCTTAGAATGGCCGTTGACAGCAGCTGTTCAATTTGAACCTTCTTTTACTATCTCATAGAGAAACTAATACAATTTTCAGGTTCAAAAAGGTCAACGGAACTTGGGATTCCAAGCCAGTCTCCCATGCTGGTACTTGCCAAGCCTTAAGCTGCATTGCTGCTGCGATCTGACGAGAGCAGGCCCATTCAGCTTAGAATGGCCGTTGACAGCAGCTGTTCAATTTGAACCTTCTTTTACCATCTTTGACAGAGAAACTAACACAATTTTCAGGTTCAAAAAGGTCAACGGAACTTGGAATTCCCAGCCAGTCTCCCATGCTGGTACTTGCCAAGCCTTAAGCTGCATTGCTGCTGCGATCTGATGAGAGCAGGCACATTCAGCTTAGAATGGCCGTTGACAGCAGCTGTTCAATTTGAACCTTCTTTTACTATCTCATAGAGAAACTAACACAATTTTCAGGTTCAAAAAGGTCAACGGAACTTGGGATTCCCAGCCAGTCTCCCATGCTGGTACTTGCCAAGCCTTAAGCTGCATTGCTGCTGCGATCTGACGAGAGCAGGCACATTCAGCTTAGAATGGCCGTTGACAGCAGCTGTTCAATTTGAACCTTCTTTTACTATCTCATAGAGAAACTAACACAATTTTCAGGTTCAAAAAGGTCAACGGAACTTGGGATTCCCAGCCAGTCTCCCATGCTGGTACTTGCCAAGCCTTAAGCTGCATTGCTGCTGCGATCTGACGAGAGCAGGCACATTCAGCTTAGAATGGCCGTTGACAGCAGCTGTTCAATTTGAACCTTCTTTTACTATCTCATAGAGAAACTAACACAATTTTCAGGTTCAAAAATGTCAACGGAACTTGGGATTCCCAGCCAGTCTCCCATGCTGGTACTTGCCAAGCCTTAAGCTGCATTGCTGCTGCGATCTGACGAGAGCAGGCACATTCAGCTTAGAATGGCCGTTGACAGCAGCTGTTCAATTTGAACCTTCTTTTACCATCTTTGACAGAGAAACTAACACAATTTTCAGGTTCAAAAAGGTCAATGGAACTTGGGATTCACAGCCAGTCTCCCATGCTGGTACTTGCCAAGCCTTAAGCTGCATTGCTGCTGCGATCTGACAAGAGCAGGCCCTTTCAGCTTAGAATGGCCGTTGACAGCAGCTGTTCAATTTGAACCTTCTTTTACCATCTTTGACAGAGAAACTAACACAATTTTCAGGTTCAAAAAGGTCAAAGGAACTTGGGATTCCCAGCCAGTCTCCCATGCTGGTACTTGCCAAGCCTTAAGCTGCATTGCTGCTGCGATCTGATGAGAGCAGGCTCATTCAGCTTAGAATGGCCGTTGACAGCAGCTGTTCAATTTGAACCTTCTTTTACTATCTCATAGAGAAACTAACACAATTTTCAGGTTCAAAAAGGTCAACAGAACTTGGGATTCCCAGCCAGTCTCCCATTCTGGTACTTGCCAAGCCTTAAGCTGCATTGCTGCTGCAATCTGACGAGAGCAGGCACATTCAGCTTAGAATGGCCGTTGACAGCAGCTGTTCAATTTGAACCTTTCTTTTACCATCTTTGACAGAGAAACTAACACAATTTTCAGGTTCAAAAAGGTCAACGGAACTTGGGATTCCCAGCCAGTCTCCCATGCTGGTACTTGCCAAGCCTTAAGCTGCATTGCTGCTGCGATCTGACGAGAGCAGGCACATTCAGATTAGAATGGCCGTTGACAGCAGCTGTTCAATTTGAACCTTCTTTTACTATCTCATAGAGAAACTAACACAATTTTCAGGTTCAAAAAGGTCAACGGAACTTGGGATTCCCAGCCAGTCTCCCATGCTGGTACTTGCCAAGCCTTAAGCTACATTGCTGCTGCGATCTGACGAGAGCAGGCACATTCAGCTTAGAATGGCCGTTGACAGCAGCTGTTCAATTTGAACCTTCTTTTACTATCTCATAGAGAAACTAACACAATTTTCAGGTTCAAAAAGGTCAACGGAACTTGGGATTCCCAGCCAGTCTCCCATGCTGGTACTTGCCAAGCCTTAAGCTACATTGCTGCTGCGATCTGACGAGAGCAGGCACATTCAGCTTAGAATGGCCGTTGACAGCAGCTGTTCAATTTGAACCTTCTTTTACTATCTCATAGAGAAACTAACACAATTTTCAGGTTCAAAAAGGTCAACGGAACTTGGGATTCCCAGCCAGTCTCCCATGCTGGTACTTGCCAAGCCTTAAGCTGCATTGCTGCTGCGATCTGATGAGAGCAGGCACATTCAGCTTAGAATGGCCGTTGACAGCAGCTGTTCAATTTGAACCTTCTTTTACTATCTCATAGAGAAACTAACACAATTTTCAGGTTCAAAAAGGTCAACGGAACTTGGGATTCCCAGCCAGTCTCCCATGCTGGTACTTGCCAAGCCTTAAGCTGCATTGCTGCTGCGATCTGACGAGAGCAGGCACATTCAGCTTAGAATGGCCGTTGACAGCATATTTTCTATTTGAACCTTCTTTTACCATCTTTGAAAGAGAAACTAACACAATTTTCAGGTTCAAAAAGGTCAACGGAACTTGGGATTCCCAGCCAGTCTCCCATGCTGGTACTTGCCAAGCCTTAAGCTGCATTGCTGCTGCGATCTGACGAGAGCAGGCACATTCAGCTTAGAATGGCCGGTGACAGCAGCTTTTCAATTTGAACCTTCTTTTACCATCTTTGAAAGAGAAACTAACACAATTTTCAGGTTCAAAAAGGTCAACGGAACTTGGGATTCGCAGCCAGTCTCCCATGCTGGTACTTGCCAAGCCTTAAGCTGCATTGCTGCTGCGATCTGACGAGAGCAGGCACATTCAGCTTAGAATGGCCGTTGACAGCAGCTGTTCAATTTGAACCTTCTTTTACCATCTTTGACAGAGAAACTAACACAATTTTCAGGTTCAAAAAGGTCAAAGGAACTTGGGATTCCCAGCCAGTCTCCCATGCTGGTACTTGCCAAGCCTTAAGCTGCATTGCTGCTGCGATCTGACGAGAGCAGGCACATTCAGCTTAGAATGGCCGTTGACAGCAGCTGTTCAATTTGAACCTTCTTTTACTATCTCATAGAGAAACTAACACAATTTTCAGGTTCAAAAAGGTCAACGGAACTTGGGATTCCCAGCCAGTCTCCCATGCTGGTACTTGCCAAGCCTTAAGCTGCATTGCTGCTGCGATCTGATGAGAGCAGGCACATTCAGCTTAGAATGGCCGTTGACAGCAGCTGTTCAATTTGAACCTTCTTTTACCATCTTTGACAGAGATACTAACACAATTTTCAGGTTCAAAAAGGTCAATGGAACTTGGGATTCCCAGCCAGTCTCCCATGCTGGTACTTGCCAAGCCTTAAGCTGCATTGCTGCTGCGATCTGACGAGAGCAGGCACATTCAGCTTAGAATGGCCGTTGGCAGCAGCTGTTCAATTTGAACCTTCTTTTACTATCTCATAGAGAAACTAACACAATTTTCAGGTTCAAAAAGGTCAACGGAACTTGGGATTCCCAGCCAGTCTCCCATGCTGGTACTTGCCAAGCCTTAAGCTACATTGCTGCTGCGATCTGACGAGAGCAGGCACATTCAGCTTAGAATGGCCGTTGACAGCAGCTGTTCAATTTGAACCTTCTTTTACTATCTCATAGAGAAACTAACACAATTTTCAGGTTCAAAAAGGTCAACGGAACTTGGGATTCCCAGCCAGTCTCCCATGCTGGTACTTGCCAAGCCTTAAGCTGCATTGCTGCTGCGATCTGATGAGAGCAGGCACATTCAGCTTAGAATGGCCGTTGACAGCAGCTGTTCAATTTGAACCTTCTTTTACTATCTCATAGAGAAACTAACACAATTTTCAGGTTCAAAAAGGTCAACGGAACTTGGGATTCCCAGCCAGTCTCCCATGCTGGTACTTGCCAAGCCTTAAGCTGCATTGCTGCTGCGATCTGACGAGAGCAGGCACATTCAGCTTAGAATGGCCGTTGACAGCATATTTTAAATTTGAACCTTCTTTTACCATCTTTGAAAGAGAAACTAACACAATTTTCAGGTTCAAAAAGGTCAACGGAACTTGGGATTCCCAGCCAGTCTCCCATGCTGGTACTTGCCAAGCCTTAAGCTGCATTGCTGCTGCGATCTGACGAGAGCAGGCACATTCAGCTTAGAATGGCCGGTGACAGCAGCTTTTCAATTTGAACCTTCTTTTACCATCTTTGAAAGAGAAACTAACACAATTTTCAGGTTCAAAAAGGTCAACGGAACTTGGGATTCGCAGCCAGTCTCCCATGCTGGTACTTGCCAAGCCTTAAGCTGCATTGCTGCTGCAATCTGACGAGAGCAGGCACATTCAGCTTAGAATGGCCGTTGAAAGCAGCTGTTCAATTTGAACCTTCTTTTACTATCTTTGACAGGGAAACTAACACAATTTTCAGGTTCAAAAAGGTCAACGGAACTTGGGATTCGCAGCCAGTCTCCCATGCTGGTACTTGCCAAGCCTTAAGCTGCATTGCTGCTGCGATCTGACGAGAGCAGGCACATTCAGCTTAGAATGGCCGTTGACAGCAGCTGTTCAATTTGAACCTTCTTTTACTATCTCATAGAGAAACTAACACAATTTTCAGGTTCAAAAAGGTCAACGGAACTTGGGATTCCCAGCCAGTCTCCCATGCTGGTACTTGCCAAGCCTTAAGCTGCATTGCTGCTGCGATCTGACGAGAGCAGGCACATTCAGCTTAGAATGGCCGTTGACAGCAGCTGTTCAATTTAAACCTTCTTTTACTATCTCAAAGAGAAACTAACACAATTTTCAGGTTCAAAAAGGTCAACGGAACTTGGGATTCCCAGCCAGTCTCCCATGCTGGTACTTGCCAAGCCTTAAGCTGCATTGCTGCTGCGATCTGACGAGTGTAGGCACGTTCAGCTTAGAATGGCCGTTTACAGCAGCTGTTCAATTTGAACCTTCTTTTACCATCTTTGACAGAGAAACTAATACAATTTTCAGGTTCAAAAAGGTCAACGGAACTTGGGATTCCCAGCCAGTCTCCCATGCTGGTACTTGCCAACCCTTAAGCTGCATTGCTGCTGCGATCTGATGAGAGCAGGCACATTCAGCTTAGAATGGCCGTTGACAGGAGCTGTTCAATTTGAACCTTCTTTTACTATCTCATAGAGAAACTAACACAATTTTCAAGTTCAAAAAGGTCAACGGAACTTGGGATTCCCAGCCAGTCTCCCACGCTGGTACTTGCCAAGCCTTAAGCTGCATTGCTGCTGCGATCTGACGAGAGCAGGCACATTCAGCTTAGAATGGCCGTTGACAGCAGCTGTTCAATTTGAACCTTCTTTTACTATCTCATAGAGAAACTAACACAATTTTCAGGTTCAAAAAGGTCAACGGAACTTGGGATTCCCAGCCAGTCTCCCATGCTGGTACTTGCCAAGCCTTAAGCTACATTGCTGCTGCGATCTGACGAGAGCAGGCACATTCAGCTTAGAATGGCCGTTGACAGCAGCTGTTCAATTTGAACCTTCTTTTACTATCTCATAGAGAAACTAACACAATTTTCAGGTTCAAAAAGGTCAACGGAACTTGGGATTCCCAGCCAGTCTCCCATGCTGGTACTTGCCAAGCCTTAAGCTGCATTGCTGCTGCGATCTGATGAGAGCAGGCACATTCAGCTTAGAATGGCCGTTGACAGCAGCTGTTCAATTTGAACCTTCTTTTACTATCTCATAGAGAAACTAACACAATTTTCAGGTTCAAAAAGGTCAACGGAACTTGGGATTCCCAGCCAGTCTCCCATGCTGGTACTTGCCAAGCCTTAAGCTGCATTGCTGCTGCGATCTGACGAGAGCAGGCACATTCAGCTTAGAATGGCCGTTGACAGCAGCTGTTCAATTTGAACCTTCTTTTACTATCTTATAGAGAAACTAACACAATTTTCAGGTTCAAAAAGGTCAACGGAACTTGGGATTCCCAGCCAGTCTCCCATGCTGGTACTTGCCAAGCCTTAAGCTGCATTGCTGCTGCGATCTGATGAGAGCAGGCAAATTCAGCTTAGAATGGCCGTTGACAGCAGCTGTTCAATTTGAACCTTCTTTTACTATCTCATAGAGAAACTAACACAATTTTCAGGTTCAAAAAGGTCAACGGAACTTGGGATTCCCAGCCAGTCTCCCATTCTGGTACTTGCCAAGCCTTAAGCTGCATTGCTGCTGCGATCTGACGAGAGCAGGCACATTCAGCTTAGAATGGCCGTTGACAGCAGCTGTTCAATTTGAACCTTCTTTTACTATCTCATAGAGAAACTAACACAATTTTCAGGTTCAAAAAGGTCAACGGAACTTGGGATTCCCAGCCAGTCTCCCATGCTGGTACTTGCCAAGCCTTAAGCTGCATTGCTGCTGCAATCTGACGAGAGCAGGCACATTCAGCTTAGAATGGCAGTTGACAGCAGCTGTTCCATTTGAACCTTCTTTTACCATCTTTGACAGAGAAACTAACACAATTTTCAGGTTCAAAAAGGTCAACGGAACTTGGGATTCCCAGCCAGTCTCCCATGCTGGTACTTGCCAAGCCTTAAGCTGCATTGCTGCTGCGATCTGGTGAGAGCAGGCACATTCAGCTTAGAATGGCCGTTGACAGCAACTGTTCAATTTGAACCTTCTTTTACTATCTCATAGAGAAACTAACACAATTTTCAGGTTCAAAAAGGTCAATGGAACTTGGGATTCCCAGCCAGTCTCCCATGCTGGTACTTGCCAAGCCTTAAGCTGCATTGCTGCTGCGATCTGACGAGTGTAGGCACGTTCAGCTTAGAATGGCCGTTTACAGCAGCTGTTCAATTTGAACCTTCTTTTACCATCTTTGACAGAGAAACTAATACAATTTTCAGGTTCAAAAAGGTCAACGGAACTTGGGATTCCCAGCCAGTCTCCCATGCTGGTACTTGCCAACCCTTAAGCTGCATTGCTGCTGCGATCTGATGAGAGCAGGCACATTCAGCTTAGAATGGCCGTTGACAGGAGCTGTTCAATTTGAACCTTCTTTTACTATCTCATAGAGAAACTAACACAATTTTCAGGTTCAAAAAGGTCAACGGAACTTGGGATTCCCAGCCAGTCTCCCATGCTGGTACTTGCCAAGCCTTAAGCTACATTGCTGCTGCGATCTGACGAGAGCAGGCACATTCAGCTTAGAATGGCCGTTGACAGCAGCTGTTCAATTTGAACCTTCTTTTACTATCTCATAGAGAAACTAACACAATTTTCAGGTTCAAAAAGGTCAACGGAACTTGGGATTCCCAGCCAATCTCCCATGTTGGTACTTGCCAAGCCTTAAGCTGCATTGCTGCTGCGATGTGACGAGAGCAGGCACATTCAGCTTAGAATGGCCGTTGACAGCAGCTGTTCAATTTGAACCTTCTTTTACCATCTTTGACAGAGAAACTAACACAATTTTCAGGTTCAAAAAGGTCAACGGAACTTGGGATTCCCAGCCAGTCTCCCATGCTGGTACTTGCCAAGCCTTAAGCTGCATTGCTGCTGCAATCTGACGAGAGCAGGCACATTCAGCTTAGAATGGCCGTTGACAGCAGCTGTTCAATTTGAACCTTCTTTTACTATCTCATAGAGAAACTAACACAATTTTCAGGTTCAAAAAGGTCAACGGAACTTGGGATTCCCAGCCAATCTCCCATGTTGGTACTTGCCAAGCCTTAAGCTGCATTGCTGCTGCGATGTGACGAGAGCAGGCACATTCAGCTTAGATTGGCCGTTGACAGCAGCTGTTCAATTTGAACCTTCTTTTACCATCTTTGACAGAGAAACTAACACAATTTTCAGGTTCAAAAAGGTCAACGGAACTTGGGATTCCCAGCCAGTCTCCCATGCTGGTACTTGCCAAGCCTTAAGCTGCATTGCTGCTGCGATCTGACGAGAGCAGGCACATTCAGCTTAGAATGAACGTTGACAGCAGCTGTTCAATTTGAACCTTCTTTTACCATCTTTGACAGAGAAACTAACACAATTTTCAGGTTCAAAAAGGTCAACGGTACTTGGGATTCCCAGCCAGTCTCCCATGCTGGTACTTGCTAAGCCTTAAGCTGCATTGCTGCTGTGATCTGACGAGAGCAGGCACATTCAGCTTAGAATGGCCATTGAAAGCATTTGTTCAATTTGAACCTTCTTTTACTATCTTATAGAGAAACTAACACAGTTTTCAGATTCAAAAAGGTCAACGGAACTTGGGATTCCCTGCCAGTCTCCCATGCTGGTACTTGCCAAGCCTTAAGCTGCATTGCTGTTGCGATCTGACGAGAGCAGGCACATTCAGCTTAGAATGGCCGTTGACAGCAGCTGTTCAATTTGAACCTTCTTTTACTATCTCATAGAGAAACTAACACAATTTTCAGGTTCAAAAAGGTCAACGGAACTTGGGATTCCCAGCCAGTCTCCCATGCTGGTACTTGCCAAGCCTTAAGCTGCATTGCTGCTGCGATCTGACGAGAGCAGGCACATTCAGCTTAGAATGGCCGTTGACAGCAGCTGTTCAATTTGAACCTTCTTTTACCATCTTTGACAGAGAAACTAACACAATTTTCAGGTTCAAAAAGGTCAACGGTACTTGGGATTCCCAGCCAGTCTCCCATGCTGGTACTTGCTAATCCTTAAGCTGCATTGCTGCTGTGATCTGACGAGAGCAGGCACATTCAGCTTAGAATGGCCGTTGAAAGCATCTGTTCAATTTGAACCTTCTTTTACTATCTTATAGAGAAACAAACACAATTTTCAGATTCAAAAAGGTCAACGGAACTTGGGATTCCCTGCCAGTCTCCCATGCTGGTACTTGCCAAGCCTTAAGCTGCATTGCTGCTGCGATCTGACGAGAGCAGGCACATTCAGCTTAGAATGGCCGTTGACAGCAGCTGTTCAATTTGAACCTTCTTTTACTATCTCATAGAGAAACTAACACAATTTTCAGGTTCAAAAAGGTCAACGGAACTTGGGATTCCCAGCCAGTCTCCCACGCTGGTACTTGCCAAGCCTTAAGCTGCATTGCTACTGCGATCTGACGAGAGCATGCACATTCAGCTTATAATGGCCGTTGACAGCAGCTGTTCAAATTGAACCTTCTTTTACCATCTTTGACAGAGAAACTAACACAATTTTCAGGTTCAAAAAGGTCAACGGTACTTCAGATTCCCAGCCAGTCTCCCATGCTGGTACTTGCCAAGCCTTAAGCTGCATTGCTGCTGCGATCTGACGAGAGCAGGCCCATTCAGCTTAGAATGGCCGTTGACAGCAGCTGTTCAATTTGAACCTTCTTTTACCATCTTTGACAGAGAAACTAACACAATTTTCAGGTTCAAAAAGGTCAACGGAACTTGGGATTCCCAGCCAGTCTCCCATGCTGGTACTTGCCAAGCCTTAAGCTGCATTGCTGCTGCGATCTGATGAGAGCAGGCACATTCAGCTTAGAATGGCCGTTGACAGCAGCTGTTCAATTTGAAACTTCTTTTACTATCTCATAGAGAAACTAACACAATTTTCAGGTTCAAAAAGGTCAACGGAACTTGGGATCCCCAGCCAGTCTCCCATGCTGGTACTTGCCAAGCCTTAAGCTGCATTGCTGCTGCGATCTGACGAGAGCAGGCACATTCAGCTTAGAATGGCAGTTGACAGCAGCTGTTCAATTTGAACCTTCTTTTACTATCTCATAGAGAAACTAACACAATTTTCAGGTTCAAAAAGGTCAACGGAACTTGGGATTCCCAGCCAGTCTCCCATGCTGGTACTTGCCAAGCCTTAAGCTGCATTGCTGCTGCGATCTGACGAGAGCAGGCACATTCAGCTTAGAATGGCCGTTGACAGCAGCTGTTCAATTTGAACCTTCTTTTACCATCTTTGACAGAGAAACTAACAAAATTTTCAGGTTCAAAAAGGTCAACGGAACTTGGGATTCCCAGCCAGTCTCCCATGCTGGTACTTGCCAAGCCTTAAGCTGCATTGCTGCTGCGATCTGACAAGAGCAGGCACATTCAGCTTAGAATGGCCGTTGACAGCAGCTGTTCAATTTGAACCTTCTTTTACCATCTTTGACAGAGAAACTAACACAATTTTCAGGTTCAAAAAGGTCAATGGAACTTGGGATTCCCAGCCAGTCTCCCATGCTGGTACTTGCCAAGCCTTAAGCTGCATTGCTGCTGCGATCTGACGAGAGCAGGCACATTCAGCTTAGAATTGCCGTTGACAGCAGCTGTTCAATTTGAACCTTCTTTTACCATCTTTGACAGAGAAACTAACACAATTTTCAGGTTCAAAAAGGTCAACGGAACTTGGGATTCCCAGCCAGTCTCCCATGCTGGTACTTGCCAAGCCTTAAGCTGCATTGCTGCTGCGATCTGACGAGAGCAGGCACATTCAGCTTAGAATGGCCGTTGACAGCAGCTGTTCAATTTGAACCTTCTTTTACTATCTCATAGAGAAACTAACACAATTTTCAGGTTCAAAAAGGTCAACGGAACTTGGGATTCCCAGCCAGTCTCCCATGCTGGTACTTGCCAAGCCATAAGCTGCATTGCTGCTGCGATCTGACGAGAGCAGGCACATTCAGCTTAGAATGGCCGTTGACAGCAGCTTTTCAATTTGAACCTTCTTTTACTATCTTATAGAGAAACTAACACAATTTTCAGGTTCAAAAAGGTCAACGGAACTTGGGATTCCCAGCCAGTCTCCCATGCTGGTACTTGCCAAGCCTTAAGCTGCATTGCTGCTGCGATCTGACGAGAGCAGGCACATTCAGCTTAGAATGGCCGTTGACAGCAGCTGTTCAATTTGAACCTTCTTTTACCATCTTTGACAGAGAAACTAATACAATTTTCAGGTTCAAAAAGGTCAACAGAACTTGGGATTCCCAGCCAGTCTCCCATGCTGGTACTTGCCAAGCCTTAAGTTGCATTGCTGCTGCGATCTGACGAGAGCAGGCACATTCAGCTTAGAATGGCCGTTGACAGCAGCTGTTCAATTTGAACCTTCTTTTACTATCTCATAGAGAAACTAACACAATTTTCAGGTTCAAAAAGGTCAATGGAACTTGGGATTCCCAGCCAGTCTCCCATGCTGGTACTTGCCAAGCCTTAAGCTGCATTGCTGCTGCAATCTGACGAGAGCAGGCACATTCAGCTTAGAATGGCCGTTGACAGCAGCTGTTCAATTTGAACCTTCTTTTACTATCTCATAGAGAAACTAATACAATTTTCAGGTTCAAAAAGGTCAACGGAACTTGGGATTCCAAGCCAGTCTCCCATGCTGGTACTTGCCAAGCCTTAAGCTGCATTGCTGCTGCGATCTGACGAGAGCAGGCCCATTCAGCTTAGAATGGCCGTTGACAGCAGCTGTTCAATTTGAACCTTCTTTTACCATCTTTGACAGAGAAACTAACACAATTTTCAGGTTCAAAAAGGTCAATGGAACTTGGGATTCACAGCCAGTCTCCCATGCTGGTACTTGCCAAGCCTTAAGCAGCATTGCTGCTGCGATCTGACAAGAGCAGGCCCTTTCAGCTTAGAATGGCCGTTGACAGCAGCTGTTCAATTTGAACCTTCTTTTACCATCTTTGACAGAGAAACTAACACAATTTTCAGGTTCAAAAAGGTCAAAGGAACTTGGGATTCCCAGCCAGTCTCCCATGCTGGTACTTGCCAAGCCTTAAGCTGCATTGCTGCTGCGATCTGATGAGAGCAGGCTCATTCAGCTTAGAATGGCCGTTGACAGCAGCTGTTCAATTTGAACCTTCTTTTACTATCTCATAGAGAAACTAACACAATTTTCAGGTTCAAAAAGGTCAACAGAACTTGGGATTCCCAGCCAGTCTCCCATTCTGGTACTTGCCAAGCCTTAAGCTGCATTGCTGCTGCGATCTGACGAGAGCAGGCACATTCAGCTTAGAATGGCCGTTGACAGCAGCTTTTCAATTTGAACCTTCTTTTACCATCTTTGACAGAGAAACTAACACAATTTTCAGGTTCAAAAAGGTCAATGGAACTTGGGATTCCCAGCCAGTCTCCCATGCTGGTACTTGCCAAGCCTTAAGCTGCATTGCTGCTGCAATCTGACGAGAGCAGGCACATTCAGCTTAGAATGGCCGTTGACAGCAGCTGTTCAATTTGAACCTTTCTTTTACCATCTTTGACAGAGAAACTAACACAATTTTCAGGTTCAAAAAGGTCAACGGAACTTGGGATTCCCAGCCAGTCTCCCATGCTGGTACTTGCCAAGCCTTAAGCTGCATTGCTGCTGCGATCTGACGAGAGCAGGCACATTCAGATTAGAATGGCCGTTGACAGCAGCTGTTCAATTTGAACCTTCTTTTACTATCTCATAGAGAAACTAACACAATTTTCAGGTTCAAAAAGGTCAACGGAACTTGGGATTCCCAGCCAGTCTCCCATGCTGGTACTTGCCAAGCCTTAAGCTACATTGCTGCTGCGATCTGACGAGAGCAGGCACATTCAGCTTAGAATGGCCGTTGACAGCAGCTGTTCAATTTGAACCTTCTTTTACTATCTCATAGAGAAACTAACACAATTTTCAGATTCAAAAAGGTCAACGGAACTTGGGATTCCCAGCCAGTCTCCCATGCTGGTACTTGCCAAGCCTTAAGCTGCATTGCTGCTGCAATCTGACGAGAGCAGGCACATTCAGCTTAGAATGGCCGTTGACAGCAGCTGTTCAATTTGAACCTTCTTTTACCATCTTTGACAGAGAAACTAACACAATTTTCAGGTTCAAAAAGGTCAATGGAACTTGGGATTCCCAGCCAGTCTCCCATGCTGGTACTTGCCAAGCCTTAAGCTGCATTGCTGCTGCGATCTGACGAGAGCAGGCCCATTCAGCTTAGAATGGCCGTTGACAGCAGCTGTTCAATTTGAACCTTCTTTTACCATCTTTGACAGATAAACTAACACAATTTTCAGGTTCAAAAAGGTCAACGGAACTTGGGATTCCCAGCCAGTCTCCCATGCTGGTACTTGCCAAGCCTTAAACTGCATTGCTGCTGCGATCTGATGAGAGCAGGCACATTCAGCTTAGAATGGCTGTTGACAGCAGCTGTTCAATTTGAACCTTCTTTTACTATCTTTGACAGGGAAACTAACACAATTTTCAGGTTCAAAAAGGTCAACGGAACTTGGGATTCCCAGCCAGTCTCCCATGCTGGTACTTGCCAAGCCTTAAGCTGCATTGCTGCTGCGATCTGACGAGAGCAGGCACATTCAGCTTAGAATGGCCGTTGACAGCAGCTGTTCAATTTAAACCTTCTTTTACTATCTCAAAGAGAAACTAACACAATTTTCAGGTTCAAAAAGGTCAACGGAACTTGGGATTCCCAGCCAGTCTCCCATGCTGGTACTTGCCAAGCCTTAAGCTGCATTGCTGCTGCGATCTGACGAGTGTAGGCACGTTCAGCTTAGAATGGCCGTTTACAGCAGCTGTTCAATTTGAACCTTCTTTTACCATCTTTGACAGAGAAACTAATACAATTTTCAGGTTCAAAAAGGTCAACGGAACTTGGGATTCCCAGCCAGTCTCCCATGCTGGTACTTGCCAACCCTTAAGCTGCATTGCTGCTGCGATCTGATGAGAGCAGGCACATTCAGCTTAGAATGGCCGTTGACAGGAGCTGTTCAATTTGAACCTTCTTTTACTATCTCATAGAGAAACTAACACAATTTTCAAGTTCAAAAAGGTCAACGGAACTTGGGATTCCCAGCCAGTCTCCCACGCTGGTACTTGCCAAGCCTTAAGCTGCATTGCTGCTGCGATCTGACGAGAGCAGGCACATTCAGCTTAGAATGGCCGTTGACAGCAGCTGTTCAATTTGAACCTTCTTTTACTATCTCATAGAGAAACTAACACAATTTTCAGGTTCAAAAAGGTCAACGGAACTTGGGATTCCCAGCCAGTCTCCCATGCTGGTACTTGCCAAGCCTTAAGCTACATTGCTGCTGCGATCTGACGAGAGCAGGCACATTCAGCTTAGAATGGCCGTTGACAGCAGCTGTTCAATTTGAACCTTCTTTTACTATCTCATAGAGAAACTAACACAATTTTCAGGTTCAAAAAGGTCAACGGAACTTGGGATTCCCAGCCAGTCTCCCATGCTGGTACTTGCCAAGCCTTAAGCTGCATTGCTGCTGCGATCTGATGAGAGCAGGCACATTCAGCTTAGAATGGCCGTTGACAGCAGCTGTTCAATTTGAACCTTCTTTTACTATCTCATAGAGAAACTAACACAATTTTCAGGTTCAAAAAGGTCAACGGAACTTGGGATTCCCAGCCAGTCTCCCATGCTGGTACTTGCCAAGCCTTAAGCTGCATTGCTGCTGCGATCTGACGAGAGCAGGCACATTCAGCTTAGAATGGCCGTTGACAGCAGCTGTTCAATTTGAACCTTCTTTTACTATCTTATAGAGAAACTAACACAATTTTCAGGTTCAAAAAGGTCAACGGAACTTGGGATTCCCAGCCAGTCTCCCATGCTGGTACTTGCCAAGCCTTAAGCTGCATTGCTGCTGCGATCTGATGAGAGCAGGCAAATTCAGCTTAGAATGGCCGTTGACAGCAGCTGTTCAATTTGAACCTTCTTTTACTATCTCATAGAGAAACTAACACAATTTTCAGGTTCAAAAAGGTCAACGGAACTTGGGATTCCCAGCCAGTCTCCCATTCTGGTACTTGCCAAGCCTTAAGCTGCATTGCTGCTGCGATCTGACGAGAGCAGGCACATTCAGCTTAGAATGGCCGTTGACAGCAGCTGTTCAATTTGAACCTTCTTTTACTATCTCATAGAGAAACTAACACAATTTTCAGGTTCAAAAAGGTCAACGGAACTTGGGATTCCCAGCCAGTCTCCCATGCTGGTACTTGCCAAGCCTTAAGCTGCATTGCTGCTGCAATCTGACGAGAGCAGGCACATTCAGCTTAGAATGGCAGTTGACAGCAGCTGTTCCATTTGAACCTTCTTTTACCATCTTTGACAGAGAAACTAACACAATTTTCAGGTTCAAAAAGGTCAACGGAACTTGGGATTCCCAGCCAGTTTCCCATGCTGGTACTTGCCAAGCCTTAAGCTGCATTGCTGCTGCGATCTGGTGAGAGCAGGCACATTCAGCTTAGAATGGCCGTTGACAGCAGCTGTTCAATTTGAACCTTCTTTTACTATCTCATAGAGAAACTAACACAATTTTCAGGTTCAAAAAGGTCAACGGAACTTGGGATTCCCAGCCAGTCTCCGATGCTGGTACTTGCCAAGCCTTAAGCTGCATTGCTGCTGCGATCTGACGAGAGCAGGCACATTCAGCTTAGAATGGCCGTTGACAGCAACTGTTCAATTTGAACCTTCTTTTACTATCTCATAGAGAAACTAACACAATTTTCAGGTTCAAAAAGGTCAATGGAACTTGGGATTCCCAGCCAGTCTCCCATGCTGGTACTTGCCAAGCCTTAAGCTGCATTGCTGCTGCGATCTGACGAGAGCAGGCCCATTCAGCTTAGAATGGCCGTTGACAGGAGCTGTTCAATTTGAACCTTCTTTTACCATCTTTGACAGATAAACTAACACAATTTTCAGGTTCAAAAAGGTCAACGGAACTTGGGATTCCCAGCCAGTCTCCCATGCTGGTACTTGCCAAGCCTTAAACTGCATTGCTGCTGCGATCTGATGAGAGCAGGCACATTCAGCTTAGAATGGCTGTTGACAGCAGCTGTTCAATTTGAACCTTCTTTTACTATCTTTGACAGGGAAACTAACACAATTTTCAGGTTCAAAAAGGTCAACGGAACTTGGGATTCCCAGCCAGTCTCCCATGCTGGTACTTGCCAAGCCTTAAGCTGCATTGCTGCTGCGATCTGACGAGAGCAGGCACATTCAGCTTAGAATGGCCGTTGACAGCAGCTGTTCAATTTCAACCTTCTTTTACTATCTCAAAGAGAAACTAACACAATTTTCAGGTTCAAAAAGGTCAACGGAACTTGGGATTCCCAGCCAGTCTCCCATGCTGGTACTTGCCAAGCCTTAAGCTGCATTGCTGCTGCGATCTGACGAGTGTAGGCACGTTCAGCTTAGAATGGCCGTTTACAGCAGCTGTTCAATTTGAACCTTCTTTTACCATCTTTGACATAGAAACTAATACAATTTTCAGGTTCAAAAAGGTCAACGGAACTTGGGATTCCCAGCCAGTCTCCCATGCTGGTACTTGCCAACCCTTAAGCTGCATTGCTGCTGCGATCTGATGAGAGCAGGCACATTCAGCTTAGAATGGCCGTTGACAGGAGCTGTTCAATTTGAACCTTCTTTTACTATCTCATAGAGAAACTAACACAATTTTCAGGTTCAAAAAGGTCAACGGAACTTGGGATTCCCAGCCAATCTCCCATGTTGGTACTTGCCAAGCCTTAAGCTGCATTGCTGCTGCAATCTGACGAGAGCAGGCACATTCAGCTTAGAATGGCCGTTGACAGCAGCTGTTCAATTTGAAGCTTCTTTTACTATCTCATAGAGAAACTAACACAATTTTCAGGTTCAAAAAGGTCAACGGAACTTGGGATTCCCAGCCAATCTCCCATGTTGGTACTTGCCAAGCCTTAAGCTGCATTGCTGCTGCGATGTGACGAGAGCAGGCACATTCAGCTTAGAATGGCCGTTGACAGCAGCTGTTCAATTTGAACCTTCTTTTACCATCTTTGACAGAGAAACTAACACAATTTTCAGGTTCAAAAAGGTCAACGGAACTTGGGATTCCCAGCCAGTCTCCCATGCTGGTACTTGCCAAGCCTTAAGCTGCATTGCTGCTGCGATCTGACGAGAGCAGGCACATTCAGCTTAGAATGAACGTTGACAGCAGCTGTTCAATTTGAACCTTCTTTTACCATCTTTGACAGAGAAACTAACACAATTTTCAGGTTCAAAAAGGTCAACGGTACTTGGGATTCCCAGCCAGTCTCCCATGCTGGTACTTGCTAAGCCTTAAGCTGCATTGCTGCTGTGATCTGACGAGAGCAGGCACATTCAGCTTAGAATGGCCATTGAAAGCATCTGTTCAATTTGAACCTTCTTTTACTATCTTATAGAGAAACTAACACAATTTTCAGATTCAAAAAGGTCAACGGAACTTGGGATTCCCTGCCAGTCTCCCATGCTGGTACTTGCCAAGCCTTAAGCTGCATCGCTGTTGCGATCTGACGAGAGCAGGCACATTCAGCTTAGAATGGCCGTTGACAGCAGCTGTTCAATTTGAACCTTCTTTTACTATCTCATAGAGAAACTAACACAATTTTCAGGTTCAAAAAGGTCAACGGAACTTGGGATTCCCAGCCAGTCTCCCATGCTGGTACTTGCCAAGCCTTAAGCTGCATTGCTGCTGCGATCTGACGAGAGCAGGCACATTCAGCTTAGAATGGCCGTTGACAGCAGCTGTTCAATTTGAACCTTCTTTTACCATCTTTGACAGAGAAACTAACACAATTTTCAGGTTCAAAAAGGTCAACGGTACTTGGGATTCCCAGCCAGTCTCCCATGCTGGTACTTGCTAATCCTTAAGCTGCATTGCTGCTGTGATCTGACGAGAGCAGGCACATTCAGCTTAGAATGGCCGTTGAAAGCATCTGTTCAATTTGAACCTTCTTTTACTATATTATAGAGAAACTAACACAATTTTCAGATTCAAAAAGGTCAACGGAACTTGGGATTCCCTGCCAGTCTCCCATGCTGGTACTTGCCAAGCCTTAAGCTGCATTGCTGCTGCGATCTGACGAGAGCAGGCACATTCAGCTTAGAATGGCCGTTGACAGCAGCTGTTCAATTTGAACCTTCTTTTACTATCTCATAGAGAAACTAACACAATTTTCAGGTTCAAAAAGGTCAACGGAACTTGGGATTCCCAGCCAGTCTCCCACGCTGGTACTTGCCAAGCCTTAAGCTGCATTGCTACTGCGATCTGACGAGAGCATGCACATTCAGCTTAGAATGGCCGTTGACAGCAGCTGTTCAAATTGAACCTTCTTTTACCATCTTTGACAGAGAAACTAACACAATTTTCAGGTTCAAAAAGGTCAACGGTACTTCAGATTCCCAGCCAGTCTCCCATGCTGGTACTTGCCAAGCCTTAAGCTGCATTGCTGCTGCGATCTGACGAGAGCAGGCACATTCAGTTTAGAATGGCCGTTGACAGCAGCTGTTCAATTTGAACCTTCTTTTACCATCTTTGACAGAGAAACTAACACAATTTTCAGGTTCAAAAAGGTCAACGGAACTTGGGATTCCCAGCCAGTCTCCCATGCTGGTACTTGCCAAGCCTTAAGCTGCATTGCTGCTGCGATCTGATGAGAGCAGGCACATTCAGCTTAGAATGGCCGTTGACAGCAGCTGTTCAATTTGAACCTTCTTTTACTATCTCATAGAGAAACTAACACAATTTTCAGGTTCAAAAAGGTCAACGGAACTTGGGATCCCCAGGCAGTCTCCCATGCTGGTACTTGCCAAGCCTTAAGCTGCATTGCTGCTGCGATCTGACGAGAGCAGGCACATTCAGCTTAGAATGGCAGTTGACAGCAGCTGTTCAATTTGAACCTTCTTTTACTATCTCATAGAGAAACTAACACAATTTTCAGGTTCAAAAAGGTCAACGGAACTTGGGATTCCCAGCCAGTCTCCCATGTTGGTACTTGCCAAGCCTTAAGCTGCATTGGTGCTGCGATCTGACGAGAGCAGGCACATTCAGCTTAGAATGGCCGTTGACAGCAGCTGTTCAATTTGAACCTTCTTTTACCATCTTTGACAGAGAAACTAACACAATTTTCAGGTTCAAAAAGGTCAACGGAACTTGGGATTCCCAGCCAGTCTCCCATGCTGGTACTTGCCAAGCCTTAAGCTGCATTGCTGCTGCGATCTGACGAGAGCAGGCACATTCAGCTTAGAATGGCCGTTGACAGCAGCTGTTCAATTTGAACCTTCTTTTACCATCTTTGACAGAGAAACTAACACAATTTTCAGGTTCAAAAAGGTCAATGGAACTTGGGATTCCCAGCCAGTCTCCCATGCTGGTACTTGCCAAGCCTTAAGCTGCAGTGCTGCTGCGATCTGACGAGAGCAGGCACATTCAGCTTAGAATGGCCGTTGACAGCAGCTGTTCAATTTGAACCTTCTTTTACCATCTTTGACAGAGAAACTAACACAATTTTCAGGTTCAAAAAGGTCAACGGAACTTGGGATTCCCAGCCAGTCTCCCATGCTGGTACTTGCCAAGCCTTAAGCTGCATTGCTGCTGCGATCTGACGAGAGCAGGCACATTCAGCTTAGAATGGCCGTTGACAGCAGCTGTTCAATTTGAACCTTCTTTTACTATCTCATAGAGAAACTAACACAATTTTCAGGTTCAAAAAGGTCAACGGAACTTGGGATTCCCAGCCAGTCTCCCATGCTGGTACTTGCCAAGCCTTAAGCTGCATTGCTGCTGCGATCTGGCAAGAGCAGGCACATTCAGCTTAGAATGGCCGTTGACAGCAGCTGTTCAATTTGAACCTTCTTTTACTATCTCATAGAGAAACTAACACAACTTTCAGGTTCAAAAAGGTCAACGGAACTTGGGATTCCCAGCCAGTCTCCCATGCTGGTACTTGCCAAGCCTTAAGCTGCATTGCTGCTGCAATCTGACGAGAGCAGGCACATTCAGCTTAGAATGGCAGTTGACAGCAGCTGTTCAATTTGAACCTTCTTTTGCCATCTTTGACAGAGAAACTAATACAATTTTCAGGTTCAAAAAGGTCAACGGAACTTGGGATTCCCAGCCAGTCTCCCATGCTGGTACTTGCCAAGCCTTAAGCTGCATTGCTGCTGCAATCTGACGAGAGCAGGCACATTCAGCTTAGAATGGCCGTTGACAGCAGCTGTTCAATTTGAACCTTCTTTTACTATCTCATAGAGAAACTAACACAATTTTCAGGTTCAAAAAGGTCAACGGAACTTGGGATTCCCAGCCAATCTCCCATGTTGGTACTTGCCAAGCCTTAAGCTGCATTGCTGCTGCGATGTGACGAGAGCAGGCACATTCAGCTTAGAATGGCCGTTGACAGCAGCTGTTCAATTTGAACCTTCTTTTACCATCTTTGACAGAGAAACTAACACAATTTTCAGGTTCAAAAAGGTCAACGGAACTTGGGATTCCCAGCCAGTCTCCCATGCTGGTACTTGCCAAGCCTTAAGCTGCATTGCTGCTGCGATCTGACGAGAGCAGGCACATTCAGCTTAGAATGAACGTTGACAGCAGCTGTTCAATTTGAACCTTCTTTTACCATCTTTGACAGAGAAACTAACACAATTTTCAGGTTCAAAAAGGTCAACGGTACTTGGGATTCCCAGCCAGTCTCCCATGCTGGTACTTGCTAAGCCTTAAGCTGCATTGCTGCTGTGATCTGACGAGAGCAGGCACATTCAGCTTAGAATGGCCGTTGAAAGCATCTGTTCAATTTGAACCTTCTTTTACTATCTTATAGAGAAACTAACACAATTTTCAGATTCAAAAAGGTCAACGGAACTTGGTATTCCCTGCCAGTCTCCCATGCTGGTACTTGCCAAGCCTTAAGCTGCATTGCTGTTGCGATCTGACGAGAGCAGGCACATTCAGCTTAGAATGGCCGTTGACAGCAGCTGTTCAATTTGAACCTTCTTTTACTATCTCATAGAGAAACTAACACAATTTTCAGGTTCAAAAAGGTCAACGGAACTTGGGATTCCCAGCCAGTCTCCCATGCTGGTACTTGCCAAGCCTTAAGCTGCATTGCTGCTGCGATCTGACGAGAGCAGGCACATTCAGCTTAGAATGGCCGTTGACAGCAGCTGTTCAATTTGAACCTTCTTTTACCATCTTTGACAGAGAAACTAACACAATTTTCAGGTTCAAAAAGGTCAACGGTACTTGGGATTCCCAGCCAGTCTCCCATGCTGGTACTTGCTAATCCTTAAGCTGCATTGCTGCTGTGATCTGACGAGAGCAGGCACATTCAGCTTAGAATGGCCGTTGAAAGCATCTGTTCAATTTGAACCTTCTTTTACTATCTTATAGAGAAACTAACACAATTTTCAGATTCAAAAAGGTCGACGGAACTTGGGATTCCCTGCCAGTCTCCCATGCTGGTACTTGCCAAGCCTTAAGCTGCATTGCTGCTGCGATCTGACGAGAGCAGGCACATTCAGCTTAGAATGGCCGTTGACAGCAGCTGTTCAATTTGAACCTTCTTTTACTATCTCATAGAGAAACTAACACAATTTTCAGGTTCAAAAAGGTCAACGGAACTTGGGATTCCCAGCCAGTCTCCCACGCTGGTACTTGCCAAGCCTTAAGCTGCATTGCTACTGCGATCTGACGAGAGCATGCACATTCAGCTTAGAATGGCCGTTGACAGCAGCTGTTCAAATTGAACCTTCTTTTACCATCTTTGACAGAGAAACTAACACAATTTTCAGGTTCAAAAAGGTCAACGGTACTTCAGATTCCCAGCCAGTCTCCCATGCTGGTACTTGCCAAGCCTTAAGCTGCATTGCTGCTGCGATCTGACGAGAGCAGGCCCATTCAGCTTAGAATGGCCGTTGACAGCAGCTGTTCAATTTGAACCTTCTTTTACCATCTTTGACAGAGAAACTAACACAATTTTCAGGTTCAAAAAGGTCAACGGAACTTGGGATTCCCAGCCAGTCTCCCATGCTGGTACTTGCCAAGCCTTAAGCTGCATTGCTGCTGCGATCTGATGAGAGCAGGCACATTCAGCTTAGAATGGCCGTTGACAGCAGCTGTTCAATTTGAACCTTCTTTTACTATCTCATAGAGAAACTAACACAATTTTCAGGTTCAAAAAGGTCAACGGAACTTGGGATCCCCAGCCAGTCTCCCATGCTGGTACTTGCCAAGCCTTAAGCTGCATTGCTGCTGCGATCTGACGAGAGCAGGCACATTCAGCTTAGAATGGCCGTTGACAGCAGCTGTTCAATTTGAACCTTCTTTTACCATCTTTGACAGAGAAACTAACACAATTTTCAGGTTCAAAAAGGTCAATGGAACTTGGGATTCCCAGCCAGTCTCCCATGCTGGTACTTGCCAAGCCTTAAGCTGCATTGCTGCTGCGATCTGACGAGAGCAGGCACATTCAGCTTAGAATGGCCGTTGACAGCAGCTGTTCAATTTGAACCTTCTTTTACCATCTTTGACAGAGAAACTAACACAATTTTCAGGTTCAAAAAGGTCAACGGAACTTGGGATTCCCAGCCAGTCTCCCATGCTGGTACTTGCCAAGCCTTAAGCTGCATTGCTGCTGCGATCTGACGAGAGCAGGCACATTCAGCTTAGAATGGCCGTTGACAGCAGCTGTTCAATTTGAACCTTCTTTTACCATCTTTGACAGAGAAACTAACACAATTTTCAGGTTCAAAAAGGTCAACGGAACTTGGGATTCCCAGCCAGTTTCCCATGCTGGTACTTGCCAAGCCTTAAGCTGCATTGCTGCTGCGATCTGGTGAGAGCAGGCACATTCAGCTTAGAATGGCCGTTGACAGCAGCTGTTCAATTTGAACCTTCTTTTACTATCTCATAGAGAAACTAACACAATTTTCAGGTTCAAAAAGGTCAACGGAACTTGGGATTCCCAGCCAGTCTCCGATGCTGGTACTTGCCAAGCCTTAAGCTGCATTGCTGCTGCGATCTGACGAGAGCAGGCACATTCAGCTTAGAATGGCCGTTGACAGCAACTGTTCAATTTGAACCTTCTTTTACTATCTCATAGAGAAACTAACACAATTTTCAGGTTCAAAAAGGTGAACGGAACTTGGGATTCCCAGCCAGTCTCCCATGCTGGTACTTGCCAAGCCTTAAGCTGCATTGCTGCTGCGATCTGACGAGAGCAGGCACATTCAGCTTAGAATGGCCATTGACAGCAGCTGTTCAATTTGAACCTTCTTTTACTATCTCATAGAGAAACTAACACAATTTTCAGGTTCAAAAAGGTCAACGGAACTTGGGATTCCCAGCCAGTCTCCCATGCTGGTACTTGCCAAGCCTTAAGCTGCATTGCTGCTGCGATCTGACGAGAGCAGGCACATTCAGCTTAGAACGGCCGTTGACAGCAGCTGTTTAATTTGAACCTTCTTTTACCATCTTTGACAGAGAAACTAATACAATTTTCAGGTTCAAAGAGGTCAACGGAACTTGGGATTCCCAGCCAGTCTCCCATGCTGGTACTTGCCAAGCCTTAAGCTGCATTGCTGCTGCGATCTGATAAGAGCAGGCACATTCAGCTTAGAATGGCCGTTGACAGCAGCTGTTCAATTTGAACCTTCTTTTACTATCTCATAGAGAAACTAACACAATTTTCAGGTTCAAAAAGGTCAACGGAACTTGGGATTCCCAGCCAGTCTCCCATGCTGGTACTTGCCAAGCCTTAAGCTGCATTGCTGCTGCAATCTGACGAGAGCAGGCACATTCAGCTTAGAATGGCAGTTGACAGCAGCTGTTCCATTTGAACCTTCTTTTACCATCTTTGACAGAGAAACTAACACAATTTTCAGGTTCAAAAAGGTCAACGGAACTTGGGATTCCCAGCCAGTTTCCCATGCTGGTACTTGCCAAGCCTTAAGCTGCATTGCTGCTGCGATCTGGTGAGAGCAGGCACATTCAGCTTAGAATGGCCGTTGACAGCAGCTGTTCAATTTGAACCTTCTTTTACTATCTCATAGAGAAACTAACACAATTTTCAGGTTCAAAAAGGTCAACGGAACTTGGGATTCCCAGCCAGTCTCCGATGCTGGTACTTGCCAAGCCTTAAGCTGCATTGCTGCTGCGATCTGACGAGAGCAGGCACATTCAGCTTAGAATGGCCGTTGACAGCAACTGTTCAATTTGAACCTTCTTTTACCATCTTTGACAGAGAAACTAACACAATTTTCAGGTTCAAAAAGGTCAACGGAACTTGGGATTCCCAACCAGTTTCCCATGCTGGTACTTGCCAAGCCTTAAGCTGCATTGCTGCTGCGATCTGACGAGAGCAGGCACATTCAGCTTAGAATGGCCGTTGACAGCAGCTGTTCAATTTGAACCTTCTTTTACTATCTCATAGAGAAACTAACACAATTTTCAGGTTCAAAAAGGTCAACGGAACTTGGGATTCCCAGCCAGTCTCCGATGCTGGTACTTGCCAAGCCTTAAGCTGCATTGCTGCTGCGATCTGGCGAGAGCAGGCACATTCAGCTTAGAATGGCCGTTGACAGCAGCTGTTCAATTTGAACCTTCTTTTACTATCTCATAGAGAAACTAACACAACTTTCAGGTTCAAAAAGGTCAACGGAACTTGGGATTCCCAGCCAGTCTCCCATGCTGGTACCCACAAAGCCTTAAGCTGCATTGCTGCTGCAATCTGACGAGAGCAGGCACATTCAGCTTAGAATGGCAGTTGACAGCAGCTGTTCAATTTGAACCTTCTTTTGCCATCTTTGACAGAGAAACTAATACAATTTTCAGGTTCAAAAAGGTCAACGGAACTTGGGATTCCCAGCCAGTCTCCCATGCTGGTACTTGCCAAGCCTTAAGCTGCATTGCTGCTGCAATCTGACGAGAGCAGGCACATTCAGCTTAGAATGGCCGTTGACAGCAGCTGTTCAATTTGAACCTTCTTTTACTATCTCATAGAGAAACTAACACAATTTTCAGGTTCAAAAAGGTCAACGGAACTTGGGATTCCCAGCCAGTCTCCCATGTTGGTACTTGCCAAGCCTTAAGCTGCATTGCTGCTGCGATCTGACGAGAGCAGGCACATTCAGCTTAGAATGGCCGTTGACAGCAGCTGTTCAATTTGAACCTTCTTTTACCATCTTTGACAGAGAAACTAACACAATTTTCAGGTTCAAAAAGGTCAACGGAACTTGGGATTCCCAGCCAGTCTCCCATGTTGGTACTTGCCAAGCCTTAAGCTGCATTGCTGCTGCGATCTGACGAGAGCAGGCACATTCAGCTTAGAATGGCCGTTGACAGCAGCTGTTCAATTTGAACCTTCTTTTACCATCTTTGACAGAGAAACTAACACAATTTTTAGGTTCAAAAAGGTCAACGGTACTTGGGATTCCCAGCCAGTCTCCCATGCTGGTACTTGCTAAGCCTTAAGCTGCATTGCTGCTGTGATCTGACGAGAGCAGGCACATTCAGCTTAGAATGGCCGTTGAAAGCATCTGTTCAATTTGAACCTTCTTTTACTATCTTATAGAGAAACTAACACAATTTTCAGATTCAAAAAGGTCAACGGAACTTGGGATTCCCTGCCAGTCTCCCATGCTGGTACTTGCCAAGCCTTAAGCTGCATTGCTGCTGCGATCTGACGAGAGCAGGCACATTCAGCTTAGAATAGCCGTTGACAGCAGCTGTTCAATTTGAACCTTCTTTTACTATCTCATAGAGAAACTAACACAATTTTCAGGTTCAAAAAGGTCAACGGAACTTGGGATTCCCAGCCAGTCTCCCACGCTGGTACTTGCCAAGCCTTAAGCTGCATTGCTACTGCGATCTGACGAGAGCATGCACATTCAGCTTAGAATGGCCGTTGACAGCAGCTGTTCAAATTGAACCTTCTTTTACCATCTTTGACAGAGAAACTAACACAATTTTCAGGTTCAAAAAGGTCAACGGTACTTCAGATTCCCAGCCAGTCTGCCATGCTGGTACTTGCCAAGCCTTAAGCTGCATTGCTGCTGTGATCTGACGAGAGGAGGCACATTCAGCTTAGAATGGCCGTTGACAGCAACTGTTCAATTTGAACCTTCTTTTACCATCTTTGACAGAGAAACTAACACAATTTTCAGGTTCAAAAAGGTCAATGGAACTTGGGATTCCCAGCCAGTCTCCCATGCTGGTACTTGCTAAGCCTTAAGCTGCATTGCTGCTGCGATCTGACGAGAGCAGGAACATTCAGCTTAGAATGGCCGTTGACAGCAGCTTTTCAATTTGAACCTTCTTTTACTATCTCATAGAGAAACTAACACAATTTTCAGGTTCAAAAAGGTCAACGGAACTTGGGATTCCCAGCCAGTCTCCCATGCTGGTACTTGCTAAGCCTTAAGCTGCATTGCTGCTGCGATCTGACGAGAGCAGGCACATTCAGCTTAGAATGGCCGTTGACAGCAGCTGTTCAATTTGAACTTTCTTTTACTATCTCATAGAGAAACTAACACAATTTTCAGGTTCAAAAAGGTCAACGGTACTTGGGATTCCCAGCCAGTCTCCCATGCTGGTACTTCCTAAGCCTTAAGCTGCATTGCTGCTGTGATATGACGAGAGCAGGCACATTCAGCTTAGAATGGCCGTTGAAAGCATCTGTTCAATTTGAACCTTCTTTTACTATCTTATAGAGAAACTAACACAATTTTGAGGTTCAAAAAGGTCAACGGAACTTGGGATTCCCAGCCAGTCTCCCATGCTGGTACTTGCCAAGCCTTAAGCTGCATTGCTGCTGCTATCTGACGAGAGCAGGCACATTCAGCTTAGAATGGCCGTTGACAGCAGCTGTTCAATTTGAACCTTCTTTTACTATCTCATAGAGAAACTAACACAATTTTCAGGTTCAAAAAGGTCAACAGAACGTGGGATTCCCAGCCAGTCTCCCATGCTGGTACTTGCCAAGCCTTAAGCTGCATTGCTGCTGCGATCTGACGAGAGCAGGCACATTCAGCTTAGAATGGCCGTTGACAGCAGCTTTTCAATTTGAACCTTCTTTTACAATCTCATAGAGAAACTAACACAATTTTCAGGTTCAAAAAGGTCAACGGAACGTGGGATTTCCAGCCAGTCTCCCATGCTGGTACTAGCCAAGCCTTAAGCTGCATTGCTGCTGCGATCTGACGAGAGCAGGCACATTCAGCTTAGAATGGCCATTGACAGCAGCTGTTCAATTTGAACCTTCTTTTACTATCTCATAGAGAAACTAACACAATTTTCAGGTTCAAAAAGGTCAACGGAACTTGGGATTCCCAGCCAGTCTCCCATGCTGGTGCTTGCCAAGCCTTAAGCTGCATTGCTGCTGCGATCTGACGAGAGCAGGCACATTCAGCTTTGAATGGCCATTGACAGCAGCTGTTCAATTTGAACCTTCTTTTACTATCTCATAGAGAAACTAACACAATTTTCAGGTTCAAAAAGGTCAACGGAACTTGGGATTCCCAGCCAGTCTCCCATGCTGGTACTTGCCAAGCCTTAAGCTGCATTGCTGCTGCGATCTGACGAGAGCAGGCACATTCAGCTTAGAATGGCAGTTGACAGCAGCTGTTCAATTTGAACCTTCTTTTACTATCTCATAGAGAAACTAACACAATTTTCAGGTTCAAAAAGGTCAACAGAACGTGGGATTCCCAGCCAGTCTCCCATGCTGGTACTTGCCAAGCCTTAAGCTGCATTGCTGCTGCGATCTGACGAGAGCAGGCACATTCAGCTTAGAATGGCCGTTGACAGCAGCTGTTCAATTTGAACCTTCTTTTACTATCTCATAGAGAAACTAACACAATTTTCAGGTTCAAAAAGGTCAACAGAACATGGGATTCCCAGCCAGTCTCCCATGCTGGTACTTGCCAAGCCTTAAGCTGCATTGCTGCTGCGATCTGACGAGAGCAGGCACATTCAGCTTAGAATGGCCGTTGACAGCAGCTGTTCAATTTGAACCTTCTTTTACTATCTCATAGAGAAACTAACACAATTTTCAGGTTCAAATAGGTCAACGAAACTTGGGATTCCCAGCCAGTCTCCCATGCTGGTACTTGCTAAGCCTTAAGCTGCATTGCTGCTGCGATCTGACGAGAGCAGGCACATTCAGCTTAGAATGGCCGTTGACAGCAGCTATCCAATTTGAACTTTCTTTTACTATCTCATAGAGAAACTAACACAATTTTCAGGTTCAAAAAGGTCAACGGTACTTGGGATTCCCAGCCAGTCTCCCATGCTGGTACTTGCTAAGCCTTAAGCTGCATTGCTGCTGTGATCTGACGAGAGCTGGCACATTCAGCTTAGAATGGCCGTTGAAAGCATCTGTTCAATTTGAACCTTATTTTACTATCTCATAGAGAAACTAACACAATTTTCAGGTTCAAAAAGGTCAACGGTACTTCAGATTCCCAGCCAGTCTCCCATGCTGGTACTTGCCAAGCCTTAAGCTGCATTGCTGCTGCGATCTGACGAGAGCAGGCACATTCAGCTTAGAATGGCCGTTGACAGCAGCTGTTCAATTTGAACCTTTCTTTTACCATCTTTGACAGAGAAACTAACACAATTTTCAGGTTCAAAAAGGTCAACGGAACTTGGGATTCCCAGCCAGTCTCCCATGCTGGTACTTGCCAAGCCTTAAGCTGCATTGCTGCTGCGATCTGACGAGAGCAGGCACATTCAGCTTAGAATGGCCGTTGACAGCAGCTTTTCAATTTGAACCTTCTTTTACTATCTCATAGAGAAACTAACACAATTTTCAGGTTCAAAAAGGCCAACGGAACGTGGGATTTCCAGCCAGTCTCCCATGCTGGTACTAGCCAAGCCTTAAGCTGCATTTCTGCTGCGATCTGACGAGAGCAGGCACATTCAGCTTAGAATGGCCATTGACAGCAGCTGTTTAATTTGAACCTTCTTTTACTATCTCATAGAGAAACTAACACAATTTTCAGGTTCAAAAAGGTCAACGGAACTTGGGATTCCCAGCCAGTCTCCCATGCTGGTGCTTGCCAAGCCTTAGGCTGCATTGCTGCTGCGATCTGACGAGAGCAGGCACATTCAGCTTAGAATGGCCGTTGACAGCAGCTGTTCAATTTGAACCTTATTTTACTATCTCATAGAGAAACTAACACAATTTTCAGGTTCAAAAAGGTCAACGGAACTTGGGATTCCCAGCCAGTCTCCCATGCTGGTACTTGCCAAGCCTTAAGCTGCATTGCTGCTGCGATCTGACGAGAGCAGGCACATTCAGCTTAGAATGGCAGTTGACAGCAGCTGTTCAATTTGAACCTTCTTTTACTATCTCATAGAGAAACTAACACAATTTTCAGGTTCAAAAAGGTCAACAGAACGTGGGATTCCCAGCCAGTCTCCCATGCTGGTACTTGCCAAGCCTTAAGCTGCATTGCTGCTGCGATATGACGAGAGCAGGCACATTCAGCTTAGAATGGCCGTTGACAGCAGCTGTTCAATTTGAACCTTCTTTTACTATCTCATAGAGAAACTAACACAATTTTCAGGTTCAAAAAGGTCAACAGAACGTGGGATTCCCAGCCAGTCTCCCATGCTGGTACTTGCCAAGCCTTAAGCTGCATTGCTGCTGCGATCTGACGAGAGCAGGCACATTCAGCTTAGAATGGCCGTTGACAGCAGCTGTTCAATTTGAACCTTCTTTTACTATCTCATAGAGAAACTAACACAATTTTCAGGTTCAAAAAGGTCAACGGAACTTAGGATTCCCAGCCAGTCTCCCATGCTGGTACTTGCTAAGCCTTAAGCTGCATTGCTGCTGCGATCTGACGAGAGCAGGCACATTCAGCTTAGAATGGCCGTTGACAGCAGCTGTTCAATTTGAACTTTCTTTTACTATCTCATAGAGAAACTAACACAATTTTCAGGTTCAAAAAGGTCAACGGTACTTGGGATTCCCAGCCAGTCTCCCATGCTGGTACTTGCTAAGCCTTAAGCTGCATTGCTGCTGTGATCTGACGAGAGCAGGCACATTCAGCTTAGAATGGCCGTTGAAAGCATCTGTTCAATTTGAACCTTCTTTTACTATCTTATAGAGAAACTAACACAATTTTCAGGTTCAAAAACGTCAACGGAACTTGGGATTCCCAGCCAGTCTCCCATGCTGGTACTTGCCAAGCCTTAAGCTGCATTGCTGCTGCGATCTGACGAGAGCAGGCACATTCAGCTTAGAATGGCCGTTGACAGCAGCTGTTCAATTTGAACCTTCTTTTACTATCTCATAGAGAAACTAACGCAATTTTCAGGTTCAAAAAGGTCAACAGAACGTGGGATTCCCAGCCAGTCTCCCATGCTGGTACTTGCCAAGCCTTAAGCTGCATTGCTGCTGCGATCTGACGAGAGCAGGCACATTCAGCTTAGAATGGCCGTTGACAGCAGCTTTTCAATTTGAACCTTCTTTTACTATCTCATAGAGAAACTAACACAATTTTCAGGTTCAAAAAGGTCAACGGAACGTGGGATTTCCAGCCAGTCTCCCATGCTGGTACTAGCCAAGCCTTAAGCTGCATTGCTGCTGCGATCTGACGAGAGCAGGCACATTCAGCTTAGAATGGCCATTGACAGCAGCTGTTCAATTTGAACCTTCTTTTACTATCTCATAGAGAAACTAACACAATTTTCAGGTTCAAAAAGGTCAACGGAACTTGGGATTCCCAGCCAGTCTCCCATGCTGGTACTTGCCAAGCCTTAAGCTGCATTGCTGCTGCGATCTGACGAGAGCAGGCACATTCAGCTTAGAATGGCAGTTGACAGCAGCTGTTCAATTTGAACCTTCTTTTACTATCTCATAGAGAAACTAACACAATTTTCAGGTTCAAAAAGGTCAACAGAACGTGGGATTCCCAGCCAGTCTCCCATGCTGGTACTTGCCAAGCCTTAAGCTGCATTGCTGCTGCGATATGACGAGAGCAGGCACATTCAGCTTAGAATGGCCGTTGACAGCAGCTGTTCAATTTGAACCTTCTTTTACTATCTCATAGAGAAACTAACACAATTTTCAGGTTCAAAAAGGTCAACAGAACGTGGGATTCCCAGCCAGTCTCCCATGCTGGTACTTGCCAAGCCTTAAGCTGCATTGCTGCTGCGATCTGACGAGAGCAGGCACATTCAGCTTAGAATGGCCGTTGACAGCAGCTGTTCAATTTGAACCTTCTTTTACTATCTCATAGAGAAACTAACACAATTTTCAGGTTCAAAAAGGTCAACGGTACTTGGGATTCCCAGCCAGTCTCCCATGCTGGTACTTGCTAAGCCTTAAGCTGCATTGCTGCTGCGATCTGACGAGAGCTGGCACATTCAGCTTAGAATGGCCGTTGAAAGCATCTGTTCAATTTGAACCTTCTTTTACTATCTTATAGAGAAACTAACACAATTTTCAGGTTCAAAAAGGTCAACGGAACTTGGGATTCCCAGCCAGTCTCCCATGCTGGTACTTGCCAAGCCTTAAGCTGCATTGCTGCTGCGATCTGACGAGAGCAGGCACATTCAGCTTAGAATGGCCGTTGACAGCAGCTGTTCAATTTGAACCTTCTTTTACTATCTCATAGAGAAACTAACACAATTTTCAGGTTCAAAAAGGTCAACGGAACGTGGGATTTCCAGCCAGTCTCCCATGCTGGTACTAGCCAAGCCTTAAGCTGCATTGCTGCTGCGATCTGACGAGAGCAGGCACATTCAGCTTAGAATGGCCATTGACAGCAGATGTTCAATTTGAACCTTCTTTTACTATCTCATAAAGAAACTAACACAATTTTCAGGTTCAAAAAGGTCAACGGAACTTGGGATTCCCAGCCAGTCTCCCATGCTGGTGCTTGCCAAGCCTTAGGCTGCATTGCTGCTGCGATCTGACGAGAGCAGGCACATTCAGCTTAGAATGGCCGTTGACAGCAGCTGTTCAATTTGAACCTTATTTTACTATCTCATAGAGAAACTAACACAATTTTCAGGTTCAAAAAGGTCAACGGTACTTGGGATTCCCAGCCAGTCTCCCATGCTGGTACTTGCTAAGCCTTAAGCTGCATTGCTGCTGTGATCTGACGAGAGCAGGCACATTCAGCTTAGAATGGCCGTTGAAAGCATCTGTTCAATTTGAACCTTCTTTTACTATCTTATAGAGAAACTAACACAATTTTCAGGTTCAAAAAGGTCAACGGAACTTGGGATTCCCAGCCAGTCTCCCATGCTGGTACTTGCCAAGCCTTAAGCTGCATTGCTGCTGCGATCTGACGAGAGCAGGCACATTCAGCTTAGAATGACCGTTGACAGCAGCTGTTCAATTTGAACCTTCTTTTACTATCTCATAGAGAAACTAACGCAATTTTCAGGTTCAAAAAGGTCAACAGAACGTGGGATTCCCAGCCAGTCTCCCATGCTGGTACTTGCCAAGCCTTAAGCTGCATTGCTGCTGCGATCTGACGAGAGCAGGCACATTCAGCTTAGAATGGCCGTTGACAGCAGCTTTTCAATTTGAACCTTCTTTTACTATCTCATAGAGAAACTAACACAATTTTCAGGTTCAAAAAGGTCAACGGAACTTGGGATTCCCAGCCAGTCTCCCATGCTGGTACTTGCCAAGCCTTAAGCTGCATTGCTGCTGCGATCTGACGAGAGCAGGCACATTCAGCTTAGAATGACAGTTGACAGCAGCTGTTCAATTTGAACCTTCTTTTACTATCTCATAGAGAAACTAACACAATTTTCAGGTTCAAAAAGGTCAACGGAACTTGGGATTCCCAGCCAGTCTCCCATGCTGGTACTTGCCAAGCCTTAAGCTGCATTGCTGCTGCGATCTGACGAGAGCAGGCACATTCAGCTTAGAATGACAGTTGACAGCAGCTGTTCAATTTGAACCTTCTTTTACTATCTCATAGAGAAACTAACACAATTTTCAGGTTCAAAAAGGTCAACAGAACGTGGGATTCCCAGCCAGTCTCCCATGCTGGTACTTGCCAAGCCTTAAGCTGCATTGCTGCTGCGATCTGACGAGAGCAGGCACATTCAGCTTAGAATGGCCGTTGACAGCAGCTGTTCAATTTGAACCTTCTTTTACTATCTCATAGAGAAACTAACACAATTTTCAGGTTCAAAAAGGTCAACGGAACTTGGGATTCCCAGCCAGTCTCCCATGCTGGTACTTGCTAAGCCTTAAGCTGCATTGCTGCTGCAATCTGACGAGAGCAGGCACATTCAGCTTAGAATGGCTGTTGACAGCAGCTGTTCAATTTGAACCTTCTTTTACTATCTCATAGAGAAACTAACGCAATTTTCAGGTTCAAAAAGGTCAACAGAACGTGGGATTCCCAGCCAGTCTCCCATGCTGGTACTTGCCAAGCCTTAAGCTGCATTGCTGCTGCGATCTGACGAGAGCAGGCACATTCAGCTTAGAATGGCCGTTGACAGCAGCTTTTCAATTTGAACCTTCTTTTACTATCTCATAGAGAAACTAACACAATTTTCAGGTTCAAAAAGGTCAACGGAACGTGGGATTTCCAGCCAGTCTCCCATGCTGGTACTAGCCAAGCCTTAAGCTGCATTGCTGCTGCGATCTGACGAGAGCAGGCACATTCAGCTTAGAATGGCCATTGACAGCAGCTGTTCAATTTGAACCTTCTTTTACTATCTCATAGAGAAACTAACACAATTTTCAGGTTCAAAAAGGTCAACGGAACTTGGGATTCCCAGCCAGTCTCCCATGCTGGTGCTTGCCAAGCCTTTGGCTGCATTGCTGCTGCGATCTGACGAGAGCAGGCACATTCAGCTTAGAATGGCAGTTGACAGCAGCTGTTCAATTTGAACCTTCTTTTACTATCTCATAGAGAAACTAACACAATTTTCAGGTTCAAAAAGGTCAACGGAACTTGGGATTCCCAGCCAGTCTCCCATGCTGGTACTTGCCAAGCCTTAAGCTGCATTGCTGCTGCGATCTGACGAGAGCAGGCACATTCAGCTTAGAATGGCAGTTGACAGCAGCTGTTCAATTTGAACCTTCTTTTACTATCTCATAGAGAAACTAACACAATTTTCAGGTTCAAAAATGTCAACAGAACGTGGGATTCCCAGCCAGTCTCCCATGCTGGTACTTGCCAAGCCTTAAGCTGCATTGCTGCTGCGATATGACGAGAGCAGGCACATTCAGCTTAGAATGGCCATTGACAGCAGCTGTTCAATTTGAACCTTCTTTTACTATCTCATAGAGAAACTAACACAATTTTCAGGTTCAAAAAGGTCAATGGAACTTCGGATTCCCAGCCAGTCTCCCATGCTGGTACTTGCCAAGCCTTAAGCTGCATTGCTGCTGCGATCTGATGAGAGCAGGCACATTCAGCTTAGAATGGCCTTTGACAGCAGCTGTTCAATTTGAACCTTCTTTTACTATCTCATAGAGAAACTAACACAATTTTCAGGTTCAAAAAGGTCAACGGAACTTGGGATTCCCCGCCAGTCTCCCATGCTGGTACTTGCCAAGCCTTAAGCTGCATTGCTGCTGCGATCTGATGAGAGCAGGCACATTCAGCTTAGAATGGCCGTTGACAGCAGCTGTTCAATTTGAACCTTCTTTTACTATCTCATAGAGAAACTAACACAATTTTCAGGTTCAAAAAGGTGAACGGAACTTGGGATTCCCAGCCAGTCTCCCATGCTGGTACTTGCCAAGCCTTAAGCTGCATTGCTGCTGTGATCTGACGAGAGCAGGCACATTCAGCTTAGAATGGCCGTTGACAGCAGCTGTTCAATTTGAACCTTCTTTTACCATCTTTGACAGAGAAACTAAAACAATTTTCAGGTTCAAAGAGGTCAACGGAACTTGGGATTCCCAGCCAGTCACCCATGCTGGTACTTGCCAAGCCTTAAGCTGCATTGCTGCTGCGATATGACGAGAGCAGGCACATTCAGCTTAGAATGGCCGTTGACAGCAACTGTTCAATTTGAACCTTCTTTTACTATCTCATAGAGAAACTAACACAATTTTCAGGTTCAAAAAGATCAACGGAACGTGGGATTCCCAGCCAGTCTCCCATGCTGGTACTTGCCAAGCCTTAAGCTGCACTGCTGCTGCGATCTAACGAGAGCAGGCACATTCAGCTTAGAATGGCCATTGACAGCAGCTGTTCAATTTGAACCTTCTTTTACTATCTCATAGAGAAACTAACACAATTTTCAGGTTCAAAAAGGTCAACGGAACTTGGGATTCCCAGCCAGTCTCCCATGCTGGTACTTGCCAAGCCTTAAGCTGCATTGCTGCTGCGATCTGACGAGAGCAGGCACATTCAGCTTAGAATGGCCGTTGACAGCAGCTGTTCAATTTGAACCTTCTTTTACCATCTTTGACAGACAAACTAACACAATTTTCAGGTTCAAAAAGGTCAACGGAACTTGGGATTCCCAGCCAGTCTCCCATGCTGGTACTTGCCAAGCCTTAAGCTGCATTGCTGCTGCGATCTGACGAGAGCAGGCACATTCAGCTTAGAATGGCCGTTGACAGCAGCTGTTCAATTTGAACCTTCTTTTACAATCTCATAGAGAAACTAACACAATTTTCAGGTTCAAAAAGGTCAACGGAACTTGGGATTCCCAGCCAGTGTCCCATGCTGGAACTTGCCAAGCCTTAAGCTGCATTGCTGCTACAATCTGACGAGAGCAGGCACATTCAGCTTAGAATGGCCGTTGACAGCAGCTGTTCAATTTGAACCTTCTTTTACCATCTTTGACAGAGAAACTAACACAATTTTCAGGTTCAAAAATGTCAACGGTACTTGGGATTCCCAGCCAGTCTCCCATGCTGGTACTTGCCAAGCCTTAAGCTGCATTGCTGCTGCGATCTGACGAGAGCAGGCACATTCAGCTTAGAATGGCCGTTGACAGCAGCTGTTCAATTTGAACCTTCTTTTACTATTTTATAGAGAAACTAGCACAGTTTTCAGGTTCAAAAAGGTCAACGGAACTTGGGATTCCCAGCCAGTGTCCCATGCTGGAACTTGCCAAGCCTTAAGCTGCATAGCTGCTACAATCTGACTAGAGCAGGCACATTCAGCTTAGAACGGCTGTTGACAGCAGCTGTTCAATTTGAACCTTCTTTTACCATCTTTGAAAGAGAAACTAACACAATTTTCAGGTTCAAAAATGTCAACAGTACTTGGGATTCCCAGCCAGTCTCCCATGCTGGTACTTGCCAAGCCTTAAGCTGCATTGCTGCTGTGATCTGACGAGAGGAGGCTCATTCAGCTTAGAATGGTCGTTGACAGCTGCTGTTCAATTTGAACCTTCTTTTACTATCTCATAGAGAAACTAACACAATTTTCAGGTTCAAAAAGGTCAACGGAACTTGGGATTCCCAGCCAGTCTCCCATGCTGGTACTTGCTAAGCCTTAAGCTGCATTGCTGCTGCGATCTGACGAGAGCAGGCACATTCAGCTTAGAATGGTCGTTGACAGCAGCTGTTCAATTTGAACCTTCTTTTACCATCTTTGACAGAGAAACTAACACAATTTTCAGGTTCAAAAAGGTCAACGGAACTTGGGATTCCCATGCTGGTACTTGCCAAGCCTTAAGCTGCATTGTTGCTGCGATCTTTCGAGAGCAGGCACATTCAGCTTAGAATGGCCGTTGACAGCAGCTGTTCAATTTGAACCTTCTTTTACCATCTTTGACAGAGAAACTAACACAATTTTCAGGTTCAAAAAGGTCAACGGAACTTGGGATTCCAAGCCAGTCTCCCATGCTGGTACTTGCCAAGCCTTAAGCTGCATTGCTGCTGCGATCTGACGAGAGCAGGCACATTCAGCTTAGAATGGCCGTTGACAGCAGCTGTTCAATTTGAACCTTCTTTTACTATCTCATAGAGAAACTAACACAATTTTCAGGTTCAAAAAGGTCAACAGAACTTGGGATTCCCAGCCAGTCTCCCATGCTGGTACTAGCCAAGCCTTAAGCTGCATTGCTGCTGCGAACTGACGAGAGCAGGCACATTCAGCTTAGAATGGCCATTGACAGCAGCTGTTCAAATTGAACCTTCTTTTACTATCTCATATAGAAACTAACACAATTTTCAGGTTCAAAAAGGTCAACGGAACTTGGGATTCCCAGCCAGTCTCCCATGCTGGTGCTTGCCAAGCCTTAGGCTGCATTTCTGCTGCGATCTGACGAGAGCAGAGCAGGCACATTTAGCTTAGAATGGCCGTTGACAGCAGCTGTTCAATTTGAACCTTCTTTTACCATCTTTGACAGAGAAACAAGCACAATTTTCAGGTTCAAAAAGGTCAACAGAACTTGGGATTCTCAGCCAGTCTCCCATGCTGGTACATGCCAAGCCTTAAGCTGCATTGCTGCAGCGATCTGACGAGAGCAGGCACATTCAGCTTAGAATGGCCGTTGACAGCAGCTGTTCAATTTGAACCTTCTTTTACTATCTCATAGAGAAACTAACACAATTTTCAGGTTCAAAAAGGTCAACGGAACTTGGGATTCCCAGCTAGTCTCCCATGCTAGTACTTGCCAAGCCTTAAGCTGCATTGCTGCTGCGATCTGACGAGAGCAGGCACATTCCGCTTAGAATGGCCATTGACAGCAGCTGTTCAATTTGATCCTTCTCTTACGATCTTTGACAGAGAAACTAACACAATTTTCAGGTTCAAAAAGGTCAACGGAACTTGGGATTCCCATGCTGGTACTTGCCAAGCCTTAAGCTGCATTGTTGCTTCGATCTGGCGAGAGCAGGCACATTCAGCTTAGAATGGCCGTTGACAGCAGCTGTTCAATTTGAACCTTCTTTTACCATCTTTGACAGAGAAACTAACACAATTTTCAGGTTCAAAAAGGTCAAAGGAACTTGGGATTCCAAGCCAGTCTCCCATGCTGGTACTTGCCAAGCCTTAAGCTGCATTGCTGCTGCGATCTGACGAGAGCAGGCACATTCAGCTTAGAATGGCCGTTGACAGCAGCTGTTCAATTTGAACCTTCTTTTACTATCTCATAGAGAAACTAACACAATTTTCAGATTCAAAAAGGTCAACGGAACTTGGGATTCCCAGCCAGTCTCCCATGCTGGTACTTGCCAAGCCTTAAGCTGCATTGCTGCTGCGATCTGACGAGAGCAGGCACATTCAGCTTAGAATGGCAGTTGACAGCAGCTGTTCAATTTGAACCTTCTTTTACTATCTCATAGAGAAACTAACACAATTTTCAGGTTCAAAAAGGTCAACAGAACGTGGGATTCCCAGCCAGTCTCCCATGCTGGTACTTGCCAAGCCTTAAGCTGCATTGCTGCTGCGATCTGACGAGAGCAGGCACATTCAGCTTAGAATGGCCATTGACAGCAGCTGTTCAATTTGAACCTTCTTTTACTATCTCATAGAGAAACTAACACAATTTTCAGGTTCAAAAAGGTCAGCGGAACTTGGGATTCCCAGCCAGTCTCCCATGCTGGTACTTGCCAAGCCTTAAGCTGCATTGCTGCTGCGATCTGACGAGAGCAGGCACATTCAGCTTAGAATGGCAGTTGACAGCAGCTGTTCAATTTGAACCTTCTTTTACTATCTCATAGAGAAACTAACACAATTTTCAGGTTCAAAAAGGTCAACAGAACGTGGGATTCCCAGCCAGTCTCCCATGCTGGTACTTGCCAAGCCTTAAGCTGCATTGCTGCTGCGATCTGACGAGAGCAGGCACATTCAGCTTAGAATGGCCGTTGACAGCAGCTGTTCAATTTGAACCTTCTTTTACTATCTCATAGAGAAACTAACACAATTTTCAGGTTCAAAAAGGTCAACAGAACTTGGGATTCCCAGCCAGTCTCCCATGCTGGTACTAGCCAAGCCTTAAGCTGCATTGCTGCTGCGAACTGACGAGAGCAGGCACATTCAGCTTAGAATGGCCATTGACAGCAGCTGTTCAAATTGAACCTTCTTTTACTATCTCATATAGAAACTAACACAATTTTCAGGTTCAAAAAGGTCAACGGAACTTGGGATTCCCAGCCAGTCTCCCATGCTGGTGCTTGCCAAGCCTTAGGCTGCATTTCTGCTGCGATCTGACGAGAGCAGAGCAGGCACATTTAGCTTAGAATGGCCGTTGACAGCAGCTGTTCAATTTGAACCTTCTTTTACTATCTCATATAGAAACTAACACAATTTTCAGGTTCTAAAAGGTAAACGGAACTTGGGATTCCCAGCCAGTCTCCCATGCTGGTACTTGCCAAGCCTTAAGCTGCATTGCTGCTGCGATCTGACGAGAGCAGGCACATTCAGCTTAGAATGGCCGTTGACAGCAGCTGTTCAATTTGAACCTTCTTTTACCATCTTTGACAGAGAAACAAGCACAATTTTCAGGTTCAGAAAGGTCAACAGAACTTGGGATTCTCAGCCAGTCTCCCATGCTGGTACATGCCAAGCCTTAAGCTGCATTGCTGCAGCGATCTGACGAGAGCAGGCACATTCAGCTTAGAATGGCCGTTGACAGCAGCTGTTCAATTTGAACCTTCTTTTACTATCTCATAGAGAAACTAACACAATTTTCAGGTTCAAAAAGGTCAACGGAACTTGGGATTCCCAGCTAGTCTCCCATGCTAGTACTTGCCAAGCCTTAAGCTGCATTGCTGCTGCGATCTGACGAGAGCAGGCACATTCCGCTTAGAATGGCCATTGACAGCAGCTGTTCAATTTGATCCTTCTCTTACGATCTTTGACAGAGAAACTAACACAATTTTCAGGTTCAAAAAGGTCAACGGAACTTGGGATTCCCATGCTGGTACTTGCCAAGCCTTAAGCTGCATTGTTGCTTCGATCTGGCGAGAGCAGGCACATTCAGCTTAGAATGGCCGTTGACAGCAGCTGTTCAATTTGAACCTTCTTTTACCATCTTTGACAGAGAAACTAACACAATTTTCAGGTTCAAAAAGGTCAACGGAACTTGGGATTCCAAGCCAGTCTCCCATGCTGGTACTTGCCAAGCCTTAAGCTGCATTGCTGCTGCGATCTGACGAGAGCAGGCACATTCAGCTTAGAATGGCCGTTGACAGCAGCTGTTCAATTTGAACCTTCTTTTACTATCTCATAGAGAAACTAACACAATTTTCAGATTCAAAAAGGTCAACGGAACTTGGGATTCCCAGCCAGTCTCCCATGCTGGTACTTGCCAAGCCTTAAGCTGCATTGCTGCTGCGATCTGACGAGAGCAGGCACATTCAGCTTAGAATGGCAGTTGACAGCAGCTGTTCAATTTGAACCTTCTTTTACTATCTCATAGAGAAACTAACACAATTTTCAGGTTCAAAAAGGTCAACAGAACGTGGGATTCCCAGCCAGTCTCCCATGCTGGTACTTGCCAAGCCTTAAGCTGCATTGCTGCTGCGATCTGACGAGAGCAGGCACATTCAGCTTAGAATGGCCATTGACAACAGCTGTTCAATTTGAACCTTCTTTTACTATCTCATAGAGAAACTAACACAATTTTCAGGTTCAAAAAGGTCAACGGAACTTGGGATTCCCAGCCAGTCTCCCATGCTGGTACTTGCCAAGCCTTAAGCTGCATTGCTGCTGCGATCTGACGAGAGCAGGCACATTCAGCTTAGAATGGCAGTTGACAGCAGCTGTTCAATTTGAACCTTCTTTTACTATCTCATAGAGAAACTAACACAATTTTCAGGTTCAAAAAGGTCAACAGAACGTGGGATTCCCAGCCAGTCTCCCATGCTGGTACTTGCCAAGCCTTAAGCTGCATTGCTGCTGCGATATGACGAGAGCAGGCACATTCAGCTTAGAATGGCCATTGACAGCAGCTGTTCAATTTGAACCTTCTTTTACTATCTCATAGAGAAACTAACACAATTTTCAGGTTCAAAAAGGTCAATGGAACTTCGGATTCCCAGCCAGTCTCCCATGCTGGTACTTGCCAAGCCTTAAGCTGCATTGCTGCTGCGATCTGATGAGAGCAGGCACATTCAGCTTAGAATGGCCTTTGACAGCAGCTGTTCAATTTGAACCTTCTTTTACTATCTCATAGAGAAACTAACACAATTTTCAGGTTCAAAAAGGTCAACGGAACTTGGGATTCCCAGCCAGTCTCCCATGCTGGTACTTGCCAAGCCTTAAGCTGCATTGCTGCTGCGATCTGACGAGAGCAGGCACATTCAGCTTAGAATGGCCGTTGACAGCAGCTGTTCAATTTGAACCTTCTTTTACTATCTCATAGAGAAACTAACACAATTTTCAGGTTCAAAAAGGTGAACGGAACTTGGGATTCCCAGCCAGTCTCCCATGCTGGTACTTGCCAAGCCTTAAGCTGCATTGCTGCTGTGATCTGACGAGAGCAGGCACATTCAGCTTAGAATGGCCGTTGACAGCAGCTGTTCAATTTGAACCTTCTTTTACCATCTTTGACAGAGAAACTAAAACAATTTTCAGGTTCAAAGAGGTCAACGGAACTTGGGATTCCCAGCCAGTCACCCATGCTGGTACTTGCCAAGCCTTAAGCTGCATTGCTGCTGCGATATGACGAGAGCAGGCACATTCAGCTTAGAATGGCCGTTGACAGCAACTGTTCAATTTGAACCTTCTTTTACTATCTCATAGAGAAACTAACACAATTTTCAGGTTCAAAAAGGTCAACGGAACGTGGGATTCCCAGCCAGTCTCCCATGCTGGTACTTGCCAAGCCTTAAGCTGCACTGCTGCTGCGATCTGACGAGAGCAGGCACATTCAGCTTAGAATGGCCATTGACAGCAGCTGTTCAATTTGAACCTTCTTTTACTATCTCATAGAGAAACTAACACAATTTTCAGGTTCAAAAAGGTCAACGGAACTTGGGATTCCCAGCCAGTCTCCCATGCTGGTACTTGCCAAGCCTTAAGCTGCATTGCTGCTGCGATCTGACGAGAGCAGGCACATTCAGCTTAGAATGGCCGTTGACAGCAGCTGTTCAATTTGAACCTTCTTTTACCATCTTTGACAGAGAAACTAACACAATTTTAAGGTTCAAAAATGTCAACGGTACTTGGGATTCCCAGCCAGTCTCCCATGCTGGTACTTGCCAAGCCTTAAGCTGCATTGCTGCTGCGATCTGACGAGAGCAGGCACATTCAGCTTAGAATGGCCGTTGACAGCAGCTGTTCAATTTGAACCTTCTTTTACTATTTTATAGAGAAACTAGCACAGTTTTCAGGTTCAAAAAGGTCAACGGAACTTGGGATTCCCAGCCAGTGTCCCATGCTGGAACTTGCCAAGCCTTAAGCTGCATAGCTGCTACAATCTGACTAGAGCAGGCACATTCAGCTTAGAACGGCTGTTGACAGCAGCTGTTCAATTTGAACCTTCTTTTACCATCTTTGAAAGAGAAACTAACACAATTTTCAGGTTCAAAAATGTCAACAGTACTTGGGATTCCCAGCCAGTCTCCCATGCTGGTACTTGCCAAGCCTTAAGCTGCATTGCTGCTGTGATCTGACGAGAGGAGGCTCATTCAGCTTAGAATGGTCGTTGACAGCTGCTGTTCAATTTGAACCTTCTTTTACTATCTCATAGAGAAACTAACACAATTTTCAGGTTCAAAAAGGTCAACGGAACTTGGAATTCCCAGCCAGTCTCCCATGCTGGTACTTGCTAAGCCTTAAGCTGCATTGCTGCTGCGATCTGACGAGAGCAGGCACATTCAGCTTAGAATGGTCGTTGACAGCAGCTGTTCAATTTGAACCTTCTTTTACCATCTTTGACAGAGAAACTAACACAATTTTCAGGTTCAAAAAGGTCAACGGAACTTGGGATTCCCATGCTGGTACTTGCCAAGCCTTAAGCTGCATTGTTGCTGCGATCTTTCGAGAGCAGGCACATTCAGCTTAGAATGGCCGTTGACAGCAGCTGTTCAATTTGAACCTTTTTTTACTATCTCATAGAGAAACTAACACAGTTTTCAGGTTCAAAAAGGTCAACAGAACTTGGGATTCCCAGCCAGGCTCCCATGCTTGTACTTGCCAAGCCTTAAGCTGCGTTGCTGCTGCAATCTGACGAGAGCAGGCACATTCAGCTTAGAATGGCCGTTGACAGCAGCTGTTCAACTTGAACCTCCTTTTACAATCTTTGACAGAGAAACTAACACAATTTTCAGGTTCAAAAAGGTCAACGGAACTTGGGATTCCCAGCCAGTCTCCCATGCTGGTAATTGCCAAGCCTTAAGCTGCATTGCTGCTGCGATCTGATGAGGGCAGGCACATTCATCTTAGAATGGCCGATGACAGCAGCATTTGGATATGGAGATCCTATTCTCCAGGTACCTTCATTTTTCCAAAGAGCTCGTCCTGTATGGACTGCATCTCCTGTACCTCTTCTACCTTTATAGTATCCTGTACAGCCTTCAAGAATGATTATAAGTCCTCAGATGCTAGAAGGTATCTGGATTCCATTCTTTTGCGGAGACGGAGGGAGATGGATCTGTTTCTAAGGATTCTCTTCCTTCAGTTCCCTCTGAATCCGAAGCTGAACTTGAAGGGGATTCTATTATCCTCTGTCTCTTCTGAGCTGGTTCCTGAGGGATTAACACAGCTATAGATGACGTAACCGAAGTCTGTACTTCTTTCCCAATAAAACTGTGCATTTTGTCCACGGAAGAGGACCTTTCCTCACTGAGCAGGTTTTCTATACATTTCTTGCATACAGGTTTCTTATAATCACTTGGTAGTCTCTCAAGACACATATTGCATTTTTTATATGTAGTCTTTCTTTTTTTCTGTAGTGGGCTGCTCTTTAGACCTCCCTTTCTCTTCCTCCTTCTCCATGGGTTCCTACCAAGGAGAAGGAGAGCATAATTAATATCATAGAACATGGAATGCTCTTATCATGTGTGGGATATGTGGGTGTCCCACCACCCTATCCCTCTGTACCGCTTACTCACAGGAGTTAGGGTCCAGACCTGAGGTCTCCATGTTGCAGGGTTGCATTTTCCCAATGGTGGAACTATAAGAACCAGCCAGCCTGGTATAGTTGAGCCAGGAGAAGATCTACATGGGTTCTAAAAAAACATACATACATACATGTAGGCCATTGATGAGACATCATAATAACCTACAAAATTGGCATGCAACCAGCTGTATAGGCTGGAATGCCTAATCAAACAATGATCTAGGAAGCACGCGGGTCAGGACCCTTGTCTGAATTGCTATTAGACCTCAGATCAACGTGAGCACCTCGCTACTGCAAATTAAACTTAACAATCCACGTTCCTGCTTCCACGTTGCACGCTCGGGGTGTCATTGGCTCCCCGGAGCCGCAGACAGAGCCAGAGATGATTCAGTTCTCCAAGGGCAGACGTAAGGGCCACAACCCGATCGAGGCCCGAACTTATTGGGGTAATGAACGAGAAACACATGATCCCCCCTCACTGTCCCAACTGACGGGAAGTGAGGAAAGAACTTTCTCTCCACGCCCTGTCCCATATAGGGACAGGAAACCACTGGGGTGTGGATGCAGGGGTGGGGCATTTAACCTCTCTTCTTCCTGTCCCTACAGAGGTTAATGGTCATCCTCCAGTTGGGGCCGTCATGGGGAATGCCATGGAAAATAATGCATGTATTTTCTGATCCCAAAGTATTTGTTTTCCTTTTCATGAATAAGTACACATTTAACTTATAATTATTTGTATATTTTAATGGAAAAACATGTCTTATGTGAGACACTGAAGGGGTTAACTGTGGATGGGCGGTATGTTTCCCCGAGGTTTTCCTACTATGCAAGGCCTTAGTTCTGAGGTTGTGTTGTCCAGCACCTGGGACACAGGTGGTGGGAGCAGCCTAATCAGGCTGCATAAAACTGCTGAGCAGAGATGAGAGTGTTGGCTCTGAAAGGAGGCTGGAGAGCACACACAGCCCTGACCCCTGTGCCTGGAGCAGCGACATACTTTATGTTTTAGTGGTGAGTTAGAGGAACTCTGTTTAGTTAGCACCCAGACGGGTAGGATTTTGTTTTGTGTTTTGATGCCTGTATGTGAAGGCGGTTTTATTTGATACCTGCTGCTGGAATAAACGCAGGCAAGACCTGTTTTGGACGAAACTTTGGTGTCACTGTCTTGAACTGCATCACAGATCACTGCTACTATAGTCTCTACTGGGCCAAATCTCCCACACTTACTATAAAGTACAAAAAATATGAAAATATGCTTATGATATGTATGATGTTTAAATACAATTGGAGTATATAAAACAATATTTAGTAATATTTATGTCATTTTATTTCCTCAGACTAATCTTTACAGATGCAATATGTTAGTTCCAAAAAAAAAATCATGTTAACTCATGTTAACTTATGTTGCTGTTTCTGCCGGCTCAGCTTTAGCAGCCTCTTCAGTCTTGTTAGCAATGCTGTAATAATATATTCTCATACGAGATTCCACATTCTCAAAATTTGGCCGCTCCTCCATCCTGTTGAGAAACAGTTGATTGCTGTTATGACACTGAAAAGAATTGAGGCAATCCACACAGATATAGATGTTAGCATTTATCAAACTTTTCCTTAGGTCAGTTTCACATGCCTTTATTGTGGTATTACATCAATATTTGGTGCGGATATGAGGAGTGGATAACAGATCAAAAACATATAAAACATAGAATGGTGCACAGAGAGGTGGAGAAGGAGCCTCAGCAACTGTACTAAAGTTTTTGAATAAATAGAAGATGCCTTTGGCACTTCAAGAAAGTAAAAAATTTATTAAATTCTTTATTAATACAAAATGTAAAAATTTTTGGGGATCGCACCGATGGCACAGGGATTTAGAAGGGGTTTGTGTTGCACGCGATCGGATTTTGGCACATCGATTCCAGCTTTCATGGGACAGAAATCGGGGGGCGGGCCTTCGGACGATCCAACGGATTTGGACTGAGCGCGGAATTTAACATTAAAATTTTTTAGCAATACAATGCACTTACATGCACCGGGAAGAAGATGGTGAGTGGGGAAGCGACACATGCAGGAAATCAGGCGCACGATGATCGTCGGACAACGCACAGGATCGCGACAGGACTGGGTAAGTAAATGTGCCCCTATGTATACAGACCATTGGTGTAATTTATTATATGCTGATGCTCCAGTCTCTTGATGAATGCGGCCAGGGCCTGCGCAACATTTATTTCTACGACAGGTCCTGGTCAACATGCCTAGCACTGACTCACTCCCCGCCAGTCATGCCCACCCTGTGGCTGGCCACAACTCCATTTCAGGCCCCTCCATGCACCCCCTGGCATTGAGGTTGTGGAAAGAGGGAAATAATCACAAGCGCTAGCAGAAAGCTAGCATTTGCAATTATTTCAGGGCTTCTACACCACTAGGTCATCCCATATTTTTCCCCCATGGATACACATCCTCTTTTTAATTATGTATTAATAAAGAATCAGATTTTTAGCTTTCCCTGAATACTGGAGACATCTTCATCTTGTTTCATGACCTCAATCTATGGAGTGAATCTTATCAAAGGAGTAATACAACTACAACTTTAGCCTCTCAAAGCATTTTGCCTCTATATTCAATATATATTCAATATACTGTAGTTCTTTCTTGCTCAGTTTGAGTCTGGTTAAATGGTCACTAACTTTACAATAAGCATTGCATACATTATTACAGGAAATTGTAGGATATATCTTTTCGTAAAGTGCTTCATTGTCCCCTTAATTTGGCTCTTATCCTACTTACTTCTCTTCTATTCTTTTTTTTCCCTGATTTCAGTTAAATCCATTTTGCAAGTAGCTCACTCAGGTCTCAGATGACATAAACACTGAAAGGGGTTGGCCTTACTCATTTCTTTATTTGCTTATATCCAAATACTGTCTCTAACATAATCCCTCAAAGCACCTGGGGTTCCTTTGCAGTCTTGAAACCTACTTTTATACCTAGATCTGGTAGAGGTATTAACCTCACTGATATACAGGCAATTCAGCTATCCAGAAATGTCAATTGGCAGAGAAGCCAACTTTTACTCTCATAAACACGAATGCCATATTGCCTAACTTCACCTAACCCCTTTGACCAATGCCCCTGTTACTACTTGGCACAAACTTTTGCACATAGACACTTAAAGCAAACATCCTTCACCCTTGACCAAGCATGGAGATCTTCTTCTAAATTCTGCATCTGGCAACAATAATTGTTCATCTGGCACTACAAAAGACTATAGAATGTCAACCGATTTATGACAATTTAATTAATGGTGCCTTTCCCACACTGCCACAGCTTCAGTAAATGTTCTTATATCTTACTATACACTGCATCACCCACTCACAACTACTGTTCTCCTTCTGTTTACATATTTATTAGACATAGTGACATCATGAGAGATCTCACCTGGTACGAACAGCTACCAACCATGTCAAACTCTCCAAGACAGAACTGTTCAACATCTAGTCCCCCTGAATGTCTTTCTTGCAAAACTTACTGAACACCCCTTCCCCTTATTCCAGTCCTGATGTCCCCCCTGGAATGTGATCTTGTAATGTATTCCATTTTGAGAATAAATTACAAATTTTGTTTTATATCTGAGAGATGTCACATGCATATTGCTCTTCACATACCAGGATGTGCTGCATGTTTATGCTGTGTGAGACACTGAAGGGGTTAACTGTGGATGGGCGGTATGTTTCCCCTAGGTTTTGCTATTATGCAAGGCCTTAGTGCTGAGGTTGGGTGTCCAGCACCTTGGACACAGGTGATGGGAGCAGCCCAATCAGTTTTTTTTAAAAAAAAACGCTCAGCAGAGCTGAGAGTGTTGTCTCTCTCTGGAAGGAGGCTGGAGAGCACACAGCCCTGACCTCTGTGCCTGGAGCAGCCAAGTGATTTTGTATAGTGGTGAGTTAGTGAACACCTGTATAGTTAGCACCCTGACGGGTAGGATTTTTGTTTATTTAATGCCTGAATGTAAAGGCTGTTTTATTTTGCTGCTACAATAAACGCAGGCGAGACCTGTTTTGGACTAAACCTTGGTGTCACTGTCTTGAACTGCATCACAGCACCCCGCTACCACGGTCTCTACTGGGCCAAATCTCCCACATATGGTGCTTTGGATTGCGGGCAGTTCAAAAGACACACACCTGAAAGGCTCGCTACATCCTGCAATATTGCATGGCCTGGGTGAAAGCAGCAGGCAAATTGCAGGATAAAGCCAAGATGGAGGACTTTATTAAATACCTGCAAGAGGAGGCCAGAGCTAATCGGCAGCAGCAGCAGGAAGAGTCCCAGGCTAATCGGCAGCTGCAGCAAGCCATGTTCCAGCAGCAGGAGGAGAGGTCCCGCCAGCAGCCGGAGGAGAGGTCCCGCCAGCAGCAAGCCATGTTCCAGCTGCAGGAGGAGAGGTCCCGCCAGCAGCAGGAAGAGTCCCGAGCCATGTTTCAGCTGATGATGGAAAAGTTTTCTGGCATTATGGCAGCACCGCAAGCGACGACTACTGAGGGGTCCCATACTGGTTTGCAAGGGTACCCGGTTGTCCAGCGGTCCGCACGGGCTGCAGTACAAAAGGCTTTACAAAAAATGACGGCGACCGACGACGTGGAGGCGTATCTCACTGTGTTCGAGCGAGTAGCTGAGCAGTGGGCAGATGTCCTGGCACCGTTCCTGACGGGCGAAGCGCAGAAGGCTTACTACGACCTGAGTGAAACGGAGGCCCGTGAGTACCCCCAGCTAAAGGCGGAGATTCTGGCTCGTCTTGGGGTTACCGTTCAAGTTCGTTCCAGCCGGGTCCACCAGTGGGCATACTCAGAAAAACTACCCCCACGCTCCCAAATGCATGACCTCATCCATCTTGTCCGGAAGTGGCTACAACCAGAGGACTGCACCCCAGCACAGATGGTAGAGAGACAAGTTCTTGACAAGTTCTTGACAAGTTCACCCGTTCTCTGCCCTCTCGGCTCCAGCGATGGGTTGGACAGGCCGGTCCCACTAATGCTGAGGAACTCGTGTCCCTAGTAGAGAGATATCGGGCTACGGAGGATCTTCTACTTGTCTCTCCCACACGAAGCAGTGCCAGTGACAAGGCCATTAAACCATCTGGTAAGACTGCTACTGCAGAAAAAGGGAAACAGGTCAGGTTGGGAGGGGGTCCACTGGGGGGCTTGGATACACAGAAACCCAGTGAGGCTCGTGACAGAGGTCATAGCCGTGTCCAGTGCTGGCGATGCCATGAAATGGGCCATATTGCTGCCAACTGTCCCCTGTCAGTGGAGCCAATGGACTGCAACCAGACCCGGCGAATGTCACTGTTTGCCCGGCCGGTTCTGGCAGCCGAGTCAGTCACCGATGCAGAACCCCAAGTGTGTGTGGTCACAATCGGGGGTCACACAGTGGAAGCCTTGCTAGACTCAGGGAGTCTGGTCACCCTGGTGCGGGGAACTTTGGTTGATCCTGGACTATACAGTGGGAGTGTTGTGTATACATGGGGACACTCGCGAATATCCCACTGCTGTCATCAACCTACATACACCTTGTGGTACTGTAACCCATGAAGTGGGGGTGGTGGGGTCCCTGTTTCATGAGGCTATTATCGGCAGAGACTTACCGGTGTTTTGGGACCTCTGGAGACAAAGACCCACCTCAGGTGCTATTACAGATAATGGACATCGGATATGCCCGGCCTTGGCCCCTGAACCCTTCGAGGCCAATGTACCCACACCAGCAGTAGGGGTGACCCCAGGTGATGAATTCTCTCCCCTAGAGGTCCTAGCTGGTGAGGTCGAGGGTCACGAGGAGGTGGCCGACATGCCGGACCTTGAGATTTCCCGTGAAAATTTTGGGGCTGCACAGCTACAGGACCCTACCTTGTTTAAAGCACGGGAGAATGTTAAAGTGATAAATGGGGTACTCCAAATACCAGGGGCTGACAAAATATACCCCCGAATGGTGATTGTTGGGGAACTGTTGTACAGGGTTGACCAGATACGGGGTGAGGAGGTTGAGCAACTTGTAGTACCCCAATCTCACCGTAGGCTGGTGCTAGATTTGCCACACAAACATGTGCTTGGAGGGCACTTAGGTGCTGAGAAGACCCGAGAGAGGATCCTGCAGAGATTTTTCTGGCCCGGGATGTGGGAGGAGGTAAACCAGTATTGTAGCTCCTGCCCTGAGTGTCAACTTACTGCCCCGGTGTCCCACTTCAGGAGTCCTCTGGTCCCATTACCAATCATAGAGGTACCGTTTGAACGGATTGCAATGGATTTGGTTGGCCCCATTGTCAAATCCACAAGGGGGCACCAGTACATCCTGGTTATCCTGGACTACGCTACGCGGTATCCAGAGGCGATTCCATTAAGGAACACCTCCTCCAAAAACATTGCTAGGGAGCTGTTCCAGGTATTCTCCCGCACAGGCCTTCCCAAGGAAATCTTGACTGACCAGGGTACCCCATTCATGTATAGAGTAATGAAGTAGATGTGTAAATTACTGCAGGTTAAACAGCTCCGCACCTCTGTATATCATCCTCAGACAGATGGCCTGGTCGAGAGGTTTAACAAGACCTTGAAGGGGATGCTAAAGAGGGTGGTCAGCAAGGATGGGAAGGACTGGGATTGTTTGTTGCCCTATTTGATGTTTGCCATACGTGAAGTTCCCCAGTCCTCCACGGGTTTCTCACCCTTTGAGCTGTTATATGGCCGTTCCCCACGTGAGCTTTTGGATATAGCCAAGGAGACCTGGGAACAGGAGAGGACCCCCCACCGTAGTGTGATAGAACACGTCTCCCTTATGCAGGACCGCATAGCGGCGGTAATGTCCCTTGTAAAGGAGCACATGACAAGGACACAAGAGGCCCAGTCTAGGGTCTACAATAGGTCAGCCAGACTCAGGACCTTTAACCCAGGCGACAGAGTGCTAGTTCTGGTGCCCACCGTTGAGAGCAAGTTCTTGGCAAAATGGCAAGGACCATATGAGGTCATGGAGAAAGTGGGGGAGGTAACCTACAAGGTATCTCAGCCGGGGAGGAGGAAACCCGAACAGATATACCACGTGAACCTTCTAAAGCCATGGAAGGAAAGAGAGACCCTGATGGCCGAGGGAGTAGAAAAAGCGTCTGTCCCCAATAAGGGGACACCGGAGGTAGGTGTACCCGATGTCAAGGTGCCTGAAGTACGGATCTCGGAGTCCCTCTCCAGGGCCCAGATTCAGGAAGCGAAGGAGTTTGTGCTCCGAAATGTGGATGTGTTCTCTAAGTTACCGGGATGTACTTCAGTCATCAAGCATGACATCATAACCGAACCCCACATCCGGGTACACCAAAAACCCTACCGGGTCCCTGAAGCGCGCCGGCTTGCCATATCCGAAGAAGTCAGGCAGATGTTAGACCTGGGGGTTATCGAGGAGTCTAAAAGTGACTGGTCGAGTCCTATTGTGTTGATTCCCAAACCTGATGGTTTCCTACGGTTCTGCAATGACTTTAGGAAGTTGAACGAGGTGTCCAAATTTGATTCTTATCCCATGCCCAGGGTTGACGAGTTGATAGAACGACTTGGACAGGCTAGGTTCTTCTCCACCCTTACCTGACGAAAGGGTATTGGCAGGTACCCCTTACTGACAGGGCCAAAGAGAAGACCGCTTTTGTTACTCCTGATGGGCTTTTTCAGTACGTGGTACTCCCCTTTGGGCTACATGGGGCTCCCGCCACATTCCAGAGGTTAATGGATCTCGTCCTAAAACCTCACCGGAGATATGCCTCGGCCTACCTGGATGACATCATAGTTTATAGTAACGATTGGGAGAGTCACCTGGCCAAGGTGCAAGCAGTGGTAGACTCCCTGAGGACAGCAGGGTTGACAGCGAACCCCCAAAAATGTGCACTGGGTCTGGAAGAGGCCCGTTACCTGGGGTACCGTATTGGGCGAGGTGTCATCAAACCCCAAGTAAATAAAGTGGAGGCGATCCAGCAGTGGCCACGACCTATGAGCAAGAAGCAAGTGAGGGCTTTCCTAGGCATAGTGGGCTATTATCGCCGATTTATCCCCGATTTTGCTACCATAGCGGCACCCCTGACTGACCTGACCAAGGGTAGCAGGGCGGTGATGGTAAAGTGGAGTGAAGAGGCTGAGGGGGCGTTTCAGCGACTTAAGACGGTTTTGTGCGAGGGACCGGTACTGATCACCCCTGACTTCACCAAGACCTTTATTGTGCAGGCTGTCCTGTCCCAAGTAGTGGAGGGTGAGGAACATCCTGTGACATTCCTGAGCCGCAAGCTCACACCTCCTGAGAAGAACTATAGTATAGTTGAGAGGGAGTGCTTGGCGATAAAATGGGCTCTAGAATCCCTAAAGTATTACTTGATAGGGCGACAGTTTACACTAGTGACCGATCACTCTCCCCTCACCTGGATGAGTCAGGCCAAAGAGAGGAACGCCAGGGTCACAAGGTGGTTCCTAATGTTGCAGAATTTCAAATTCACGGTAGAACATCGAGCAGGAAAGCTGCATGGGAATGCCGATGCCCTGTCTCGTACCCACTGTCTGATGGCCAAAAGTGTTCGCCCCCACAGGGTCAAACAGAGGGGGAGGGTATGTGAGACACTGAAGGGGTTAACTGTGGATGGGCGGTATGTTTCCCCTAGGTTTTGCTATTATGCAAGGCCTTAGTGCTGAGGTTGGGTGTCCAGCACCTCGGACACAGGTGATGGGAGCAGCCCAATCAGTTTTTTTTTTAAAAAAAACGCTCAGCAGAGCTGAGAGTGTTGTCTCTCTCTGGAAGGAGGCTGGAGAGCACACAGCCCTGACCTCTGTGCCTGGAGCAGCCAAGTGATTTTGTATAGTGGTGAGTTAGTGAACACCTGTATAGTTAGCACCCTGACGGGTAGGATTTTTGTTTATTTAATGCCTGAATGTAAAGGCTGTTTTATTTTGCTGCTACAATAAACACAGGCGAGACCTGTTTTGGACTAAACCTTGGTGTCACTGTCTTGAACTGCATCACAGCACCCCGCTACCACGGTCTCTACTGGGCCAAATCTCCCACAGCTGGGACTAGCATTAGAGGACCACAGAATGGCTGCAGGTTAGAAATGAGAAAAAGACATGGCTACATATACACCCCCAGGCAGAGGTCACACTAATGTTTTTCTTTAATTGTATTTTTGAGGAGTATTTTTATACAGGGAAAAGTGCGAAATTTGTAATAACATGACTGATTTGTTCAGTAGTGGACTATAATATATGCAGTTGGCCCATGGCCACCAAAATCACTCACCAAATTTTAGACTGAGAAGGTCCTATGAAATCCTTGCAATCTGTACACATAGCGTATAACTGTAAAGGTGTAATGGTATACGTCATGCTTTTGCTTTATACAGGAGATTTATGGGGAATGTACATATGGTGATGCATAGCATACAAGTGATGCTTGTAAAAATGTATTTTCTTTTATAGTAGATGTTTGTACTACTCTATATGCATAGCTCCATAAATGAAGGACCATTTATATAAATATGATCTTGTCTATACAAAACGGTTATTTGTTTAATATATAAATTCATGATGATTTTTGTAAATTTTTTCAAAATATCACATCCAGGCTATTCCTTACTTTCCACCTGGATGTATAGAAAGTAGGGGATAGTGACAAAAAGTATAAAAATTTTTGTAGCCACTGATGAAGGAGCATCTTCTACGAAACAAATCTGGCATTTTTGACATTTTATTGTTTCACCTTTTTGTTTTAATTTTTTTTTATAAAGGAAAACATTATACTTTATAGACTATAGTCGAAGGAAGAAGTATCCAAATACCTGGTTAAGAATTGAAGCTCTGGTAGAGCCCTGACTACATAGGCAGTTTTCATGGAGCCTGGCATAGCGGTGCATCACATGACAAGCAGCTTGAGTGAGTGATGTCACACACATGAGCACTCACTACTGAACAACACTATGACAACGCTGTTAATATGCCACAAGACAAAGAATTTTGTATTTATGTATGAATAAATGAAATTAAGTATACAATTATAAACATATAGGTTCAGTATCATGTTTTCTTTGCACCATTTCACATTTGTTTTTTGCCCTTTGGTACCAAGGATAAAACTGTGCACGGATCTATACATAGGTGTAGTGTGCCTCCTAAAGTATAATTTATTTCTAAATTATTATTGAAGCCACATGATAAACACCATTAAAAAACGCTTAAAACTCATCAAAAATTATGATTTTTTTTTACCAATTTCATCCCACAAAAGATACAATAAAAAGTGTTAAAAAAACATATCTACTCCAGAAAGATACTGGTAAAAAGTACAACCTGTCCCACAAAAAACAACCCATCAACCAGCTCTGCAACCAAAAAATAAAAATGCTATGCCACTTGGAAGACAGCAATGCAAAAATGATCGATTTTGCCCCACAATAGGTTTTATTTAGCAAATTTTGTAAAATGTAAGAAAAAACATCTAAGTTTGGCATCCCTGTAATTGTGTTGACCCATAGAATAAAGAGAACATGTTTATTTGGCTACACGGTAAACAACAAAAAAAAAGTTAAAAAACCCATTACAGAATTGATGCTTTTCTACTCCTCTAACCCCCCAAAAATTATGATATTTACAGTAGACAAAGAGAAAAAAATGAGAAAGCAGAAATGACATTTGCATAAAAGGCAAAGAAAAAACAAGGAAAAAAAAAGATTAGCTTACATATCAAAATCGTATTTCATAGCTATATTCAGCCACCCCAGCCTGCCCCCAGTAGTATACAGCAACCCCAGCCTGCCCCCAGTAGTATACAGCCACTCCAGCCTGCCCCCAGTAGTATACAGCCACCCCAGCCTGCCCCCAGTAGTATACAGCCACCCCAGCCTGCTCCCAGTAGTATACAGCCACCCCAGCCTGCCCCCAGTAGTATACAGCCACCCCAGCCTGCCCCCCAGTAGTATACAGCCACCCCAGCCTGCCCCCAGTAGTATACAGCCACCCCAGCCTGCCCCCCAGTAGTATACAGCATGCCCCCAGTAGTATACAGCCACCCCAGCCTGTTCCCCAGTAGTATACAGCATGCCCCCAGTAGTATACAGTGTGCCCCCAGTAGTATACAGCGTGCCCCCAGTAGTATTCAGCGTCCCCCCAGTAGTATACAGCGTGCCCCCAGTAGTATTCAGTCAGCCCAGAATTTTTAAAAAAAACGTATATACTCACCCTCCGGTGGCCCTGATGCGCAGCGCTGCTCCCCCGATGTCATCGCGACTCCTCTTCTGGCATCCCGGCTCCTCTTCTTGCTTCTGCGCCGTCTTCTGTCTACTTTAACATCGCGTTGGGCGACGCAACTGTTCTCTCCCGTGCGGCGCCTAGTATGACGCGCCGCTGCTGACGTCATACTAGGTGCCGCACGGGAGAAGAACAATGGCGGTGCCCAGCACGATGTTAAAGAAGACAGAAGACGGCGCGGAAGCAAGAAGAGGAGCCGCGATGACATCGGGGGAGCAGCGCTGCGCATCGGGGCCACCGGAGGGTGAGTAAATAAGTTTATTTTTTTTTTAGTCCATTTTTAATTATTTTTTTACAAGTATTGACTCGTGTATAAGCCGAGGGGACGTTTTTCAGCACTTTTTCTGTGCTGAAAAACTCGGCTTATACACGAGTATATACGGTACCCAATGACTTCAATGGGGTTCATGCTTGGTTTAAAGTGCAGCCTTGGTCCTCAACGAAATTTTCTTGCTTAATTTGGAAGAACCCGTCAAATCTGGATTTTGACCAACCCGCTCATCTCTACAAAAGACTAAAGTAGGCAGGCAGAACCTTTTTTCTAGACTTTCTCTGTCTAGACAGCTTTGAGCTGCCAACCAATGACAGCTAGTGAGATCTCAGGAAAGTTACAAAAGTTACTAACATAATAACAAACACTTTTTAACCCCTAGGTTAACAGACCTACAATAATTAACATTAAAGATATCCATAACTTGGTGTTAGTGTTGTACCATGTAGCCGAACTAAGATGAATAAATATAGTACTATGGATCTTGGGAATATAAAGGAAGGACTATTATCTGAATTGTGGATCCCAGTGGGATGATCACTAAATTTAGTAATTGCCTAACTTTAGAATATTACAAATTTAGGTGTAAATTTTTATAATTTTGTAAATAAACCTTTGGCTTTCAACACTGCCTAAATACTTCTTCATCTCTGCTCAGGGATCATTTTCTGGGGAACAAAACTAATAACACAGTGAGCTATTACGGAATGTGAGAACAGGTTGTATTTTGTGGTATAGAAAAAAAAAAGATTGTTCTACCATCAGGAGCAAAAAATCAAATTCATGAATGTGATACCTAAGAAAACCCTCTGTAAAATGAGGCTGATGGTCAAAAGTGTGAAATTTTGTTTCCCTTCTACTTGTCCGTGTAGCTGTCTATACTATGTAGTTTCCAACCAGCGTACTGCTGCTTATTTCCTACTACAGCTGCAGAGCTTCCTGCTACCTCCTCACATGTCAGCTTCATCTCTAAGTAGACATGTGAGGAGCTGGACTGGCCCCGCCCCCCTCCTACGAGTCACATCACATCCCCAGTAGAAGAGGAGGCAGGACTGTTGTGGGAGGATGAGGAAAAAGTAAGTAACAAAGTTTTTTTCATTGTTGTTTAATACCAGCAACAAGAAGAGGAGAGGGCCACAATATAAGGGGGATAGAGAACAGGGGCCACAGTATGAAGAGAATGTATGGGAGGATGCCACAACTTGAGGAGCATGGAGAACAGGTGGCCATAACATGAGAAGGGTGGAGGATAGGAGGCCACAATATGAGGAGGATGGAGGATAGGAGGCCACTATATGGAGGGTAGGAGGCCACAACTTGAGGAAGATGGAGAACAGGGGGCCATAACATGAGGTGGCTGGAGAAAAGAAGGCCACAATATGAGAGGGATGGAGGACAGGAGGCAACAATACGAGGTTGATGGTGGGCAGGGGCCACAATATGAGGAGTATGGAAGACAGAGGCCACAATATGCGGGATAGAGCACAATGAGGCACAATATGAGGGGGTGGAGGACATGGGGCCACAATATAAGGGGTGATGGAGGACAGATGCCACAATATGAGGAGGTGGGTGTAGGAGTACAGAAAACTAAGGCATTATAATTATGTGGAGATAAATAAAAGTGAGTTGCATTAGGGGGTATTATTTAGGTCCATAGGGGGGTTGGCCACAGGAATAAGCATTATACTATGTGAGAGCCATTGAGGTTGATAATATACTATGCTTTCGAGTGGGACAAAAGGCGTGGCAACAGGTGTGGTTTAGGAAAAAGGGGCAGGGACTTTTTGTCTCTCCTTGTCTAACTCAAAATGTGGGAGGTATGGACTCCCTTTAACAGAGAGAGAATAGAAACAAATTTCAATGGTCCTTCATTCTGCCAAACAGCAAAAGTAACAGAATTTAACCTTGCAACTAGAATGGAAGCAATATCTTACTTATATGTCCAGCAATCCCACATGACTTGATACATTTCTGTAGGACATCCTGCAGGACATGGCAAGCGCTCATTTTTCTCAATAAAACTTAGGACTTCTGTACCCTTGAGTTTCTAGAAAGCAAAATAAACTTTTGTTCAGTTCTATTATACATTTTAGTTACATTTGACAAGGTAGAGAGGCAGAGGGAGAAGATTGGGCACATTTAGTAAGGGCTTTGCCCCGCACTTTTGTCAGAGTATGCACCTTCTTCTAGGCTAAAACGCCTTGCACAGATATTTAAGAAGTGTGTGCGCTTCTTTGTGCCGCATGCAACCCTTTTGTGGCGCAGCTGCATTAACCTCCATGCAAAATAAATTAGGTCTGATTGATTTGGAAAGTGGTCCGTATTTAACTTGCAAATTGTGTTGCACTCCATATGTTAAAGGTGCACCACAAAAAAGATGGTGAACTCTGTCAAGCCAGTACGGGAAAGCGACAGATTCATGATTTCTGGCACCAAGCATTATACACAGAAATAGCACTTTTATTGCAGTTTTCGACTTTCTAAGTAAATGTGCTTCATTAGGTAAGCTACACATCATACTCATGTTTGTACTCACTGGGCCTACATGATAATTCAGGTGCCCAGGTGCCATAGAACTCTATGCTGGCCAAGATCTGGACACAAATTGTGCGATTTTACTGGTGGGCACTTTTTAACTAAGGCACAGTTGGGGGGACAGTTTAATGTGCCTGTCAGCTGAATACGTTCCAGGTCATGTTTTTTTCATGACCCAGTGTGGTGGTATCATTCAGAAAATCAACTTTGAAGTGAGATCGAAATTGCTTGTATAAAGTCGCTGAGGCAGAGATTTTAACACTGAAATTAAGCTCTCTCTTACTCAGAAAGCCCCCTCACTGTAATTGATGATTTTGCATTGAGATACATCACTACTGCATGAAGAAGGGATGTTTAGAGATCCTCACCTTGACTTCAGTGTTAAACTCTCCACCTCCATGACTATATGCACCAATTTACATCTCACTTCAAAGTTGATTTTCTGGAGGATACCACTGCGCGGGCCATGAAAGAAACATTAACTAGCAGGTGTTACCCTACCTGACAATATGCAACAATCAAAAACAGAAAAAAGTTGGATGCGTACAGGGATTCACATAAACAAGAAATTCATTTATTAATACACAAAATACCAATGACAAGACATCAAAAATATAAAAACACTTGAAACATACACCACATGGGTGTAAAAAGCTTCCAAGGGCAATAGTCCCTTACACTCCCCATCCACAAGCAATGTGTTGCACAGGTAAGCAGTTGTTAATAGGCATAATGGTATAAATGATCTAAGAAAACCTCTAAATAGCAACAATACAATAAAGTGCTCTGTGCAAAACAAAATTAGTATAGGGTAAGACCTGATAAACCCTCAACTCGCTCATACAATACCCAAGTAAAAAGGAGCCATGCAATGCCTAGTGATGGAAAGAGAGCCAGGGAGGCAGGTCAGTAGGATGGGGAGTGGAGCAAGCCCACTTGCTTGGGGTGTATGTTTTAAGTGTTTTTATATTTTTGATGTCTTGTCATTGGTATTTTGTGTATTAATAAATGAATTTCTTGTTTATGTGAATCCCTGTACGCATCCAACTTTTTACTGTTTTTGATTGTTGCATTAATCATTGGGATGCGTGGATACGTTAATTAATTATACTGTGGCGGTGCCTGCTCTTTTGTTATGTAGTTGCCTACCTGACAATATACTAATAGCAGTTTATTAAGCAAGTTTCTGATGACAGGTTCCCTTTAACTGGTTAACAACTCCAACTTCCCAAACCACTTTTCCAAACTGTAATTAGTGGTGTAAAACTATACAAATACCTTGTAAGGTTTCTGCCCATAGCTGAATGCTTCCCACATGGTAACACCATAGCTCCAAACATCACTTCGGCTGGAAAACTTGTGAAAATTTATGCATTCTGGGGCATACCATTTCAATGGCCACTTCCCACCTTTTCGAGCCTAAAAAAATACATTTAGAAAATTGGAATAATAAACTAGTTAATAAAATCATTCTATTAATACCAACCTGAAAGTACCTATATAGGATAATTTGAATAAGCTCTAAACTGAGCTCCAATTTCTCCCTGGTAAAGAGACCCCCACAGCTGTTACTTGTTTTATGGGCGCACAGCGAGGCACAGAAGGGAAGGAGCGCCCTGAAGGTGCCAGGATTTTTGTTTCCTCATTGGCCTCTTTTGTAGGCTATAAAATTTTAGCTTTTTCATTATTGGGGCCATGTGACAGCAGTTATTTGCGGGATGAGATGCTTTTTCCGGTGTTACCATTTTTGGGTTGGTATTCCCTATTGTTGAAAATTTCAGAACTTTATTTGAGGGCAGAAGTAGAAAAGCATCAATTTTTAACTGGATTTTTTTTTTTCACCGTGTAGCCTAATGATCATGTTATCTTTATTCTATGGGTCAACACGATTATAGGGATACCATACATAGATGGATTTTCTTATGTTTTACTAAATTTGTCAAATAAAACCCTGATGTGGGGAAAAATCTATCATTTGTGCATCGCTGTCTTTCAAGTGGCATATCATTTTACATTTTTTGGCCACGGATCTGGTTGATGGCTTGTTTTTTGTGGAACATGTTATACTTTGCAACAGTATCATTCTGTAGTACATATATTTTTAGCACCTTTTTGATACATTTTTTTATTGCATGGAATGAAATAGGTAAAAATCATAATTTTTGGTGGGTTTTTTAACATTTTGCTTTCTACAAGGTTCATCAAGCAGGTTCAATAATGATCTTTTTTAAATCTACAGGTTGTTAAGTATGCATTGATAAAATATATGTAGGGTTTGTGTCATGATTTAGCCTTTTTACGTTATATGTCTCTTTATGATTATGGGGCTTATGGGCATTTTTATAGATTTATTAATGTTATTTGAGAACTATTTTTTTAACTTTTTTATTATTTCCACCGTGGGACATGAACAAGCAATCATCTGATTACTTGCTCATGATAATACTTTGCAGTACTGATTTTCAAGGTATTGCAAGGTATTAGCTGTGGCAGCTATCACAGACGGCATTTTACAGGCACTGCCTGCGTACAGCCCTGGGATCCTGTTCAGTCCTGAAGATGGCGCGGCTATTGACTATAGCTGACATCCAGTGCAATCCGATGCTGGCCCAGCCCAGATATATATCGGACGCACAGCATTAAGGAGTTAAATATTAATTATGCTTATTACTGGAATAGCCATTAAAGAGCCCTTTTTTATCATATTTAGAGAAAACATTATCATGCCTTCAATGCCAAATTATGTGTAAGTGGTCATTTTAGAAAAGACCTGATAGGGCAGGATGAACAAAGCAACACAGGTGCTTGAAGAAGAATGAGGGCACAAAGTATATTGACTATTTTTGCAAAGTGACCTGCTTTAATACCAGCTAATACCAGTTGATGTAACCTCATCTGAGATTTATGGCCTTTCCTAATGATAAGTTAATGATAAAATAATGTTTGCCTACAAAGCCTATTTAAAGCTGCATTGAAAGGTGCTAAAATGCAGATATGAGCAAAGCCTTGGTTCCTGTCAGAAAGAAGTAACAGAGAACTCCATAAAATGAGTTAAAAATGTTAATGTTAATATAGACAAAGTAAAAATGAGCATGTCTCATCATGTGTAGAAAATACAGCTGTAACCGGGATCCATTAAGCAGTCAACAGCACTAACAGGAAAGTCACAACCTTAGTATCATCTTGTAATAGTCATGTAAGAGCAAACAGTAAAACGATTATTCATACTTGCAGCTTTAGCACATTTTCACATTAGTGTGACATGAGTTTTCTTGCAAAGTATACATTTGAGATAATATTTTTAGCCTGCACCTAGATAGCTAGCACACAATATCCCTCCCCTCTAGCTGGCACATAAAATTTTCATTAAAAAATATTAAAAGACAAATGTAAGCCGAGACGTAGGCTGTGTTTCAAAGATCAGATTTTAAGCTGAAACCAATAGGTAATCATAAAGAGAATAAACATTCAAACTGACAAATGACGAAAACCAAGGATTAATTGACTTAATAGAAGTTGCTTTACATACGTTGAGGGGTGGGGTATTTTATGGGGTTTTACTATTGTTAGGCCTTTCAAAGTCACTTGAAAGCTAAGTTGTCCCTCAAAATGTGTGTTTTGGCGATTTTCATAAAAAATTTAAAAATCACACCTAAAGTTCTAAGCCTCATAACATCGTAGAAAAATTAGAGGATGCATAAAATATCATTCCAACATAAAGTAGACATTCTGGAAATGTTAGTTATTTAGCTTTGGGGTAGTTTAACTATCTGCCTGGAAAGCAGGACATTTCGAACTTTGAAAATGAAGAATTTTTCAGAAATTTAGCAAATTTTGACTTTTTTTCTGATTGAAATCCAAAACTTATCACTTAAATTTTATAACTATCAAGAAGTTCAATGTGTCAAAATCACCTGACTATGTTAAAGCGTTCCGAAGTTAAAACCAATTATCATGACTAGAGATGAGCGAACACACGAGCTTGATGCTCGTTCGAGCTCGTTCGAGCATTAGCGTATTCGTAACTGCTCATTGCTCGGATGAATACTTCGCCAGCTCGAGAAGATGGCATCTCCCACCATTTTTGGCGGCCAGAAACAGAGCCAATCACAAGCCAGGAGACTCTGCACTCCACCCAGTATGACGTGGTACCCTTACACGTCGATAGCAGTGGTTGGCTGGCCTGATCAGGTGACCCTGGAATAGACTAGCTCCTGCCCGCGCTGCTCGCATCATTCTCTGTCTGGATGCCGTTAGGGAGAGAGCTGCTGCTGCTGCAGGGATAGCGTTAGGGTGTTATATTAGCTTACTGTTAGGCAGGAGTGAGTCCACAAGAACCCAACAGCCCTTGATAGGGCCAGAATAGCGTTATATATATATATTTTTTTTTTTGCTTGTGGGTGGGCTTGCTGGCACTAGTAGTGCAGCTAGTACCATATTGTAATAAATTTGAAGGGAGACTTGCGAATGTTCTGTTTAGCTCTTAGTGACACACATATCCACCTCAAACACCGAAGTGGGACAATTTATTAGGGGTTTGATTGAATTAGGCACAGTCTGCTTTTTCTTTTTTTTTTTTTTCTTTTTTTTTTATAACTCAAATTCATCAGGCACAGCACAAAATCCAGTTGTGTGCTGTCAGTGTAGGCTAGAAACTAGCCATACAAGAACCCAACAGGCCTTCTTAGGGCTACAATAGCGTTATATATTTTATTTTTTGTTGATTTGCTTGTGGCTGGCCTTGCTGGCACTAGTAGTGCAGCTAGTACCATATTGTAATAAATTTGAAGGGAGACTTGCGAACGTTCTGTTTAGCTCTTAGTGACACACATATCCACCTCAAACACCGAAGTGGGACAATTTATTAGGGGTTTGATTGAATTAGGCACAGTCTGCTTTTTCTTTTTTTTTTTTTCTTTTTTTTTTATAACTCAAATTCATCAGGCACAGCACAAAATCCAGTTGTGTGCTGTCAGTGTAGGCTAGAAACTAGCCATACAAGAACCCAACAGGCCTTCTTAGGGCTACAATAGCGTTATATATTTTATTTTTTGTTGATTTGCTTGTGGCTGGCCTTGCTGGCACTAGTAGTGCAGCTAGTACCATATTGTGACGAATTTGCAGGGAGTCATGCGAACGTTCTGTTTAGCTCTTAGTGACTCAAATATCCATCTCAAGCACCTAAGTAGGACAATTTATTAGGGGTTTGATTGAATTAGGCACAGTCTGCTTTTTCTTTTCTTTTTTTATTTTATTCAAAACTAAAAGTCATCAGGCACAGCACAAAATCCTGTTGTGTGCCGTCGGTGTAGGGTAGAAACTAGCCATAGCAATAGGATAGCATCGTTTTGTTAAAAAAACAAAAACACAAAAAAACACAAAAAAAAACAAAAAAAATTTACAGTTTACACTTTAATTTTGAAAATTTTGAACCCAAGGGCTAGGGGTAGAGGACAAGGGCGAGGGCGTGGGCGTCCAACTACTGCAGGGGTCAGAGGCCGTGGTCCTGGGCGGGGTGAGACACCACCTGCTGATGAGGGAGCAGGGGAACGCCGCAGAGCTACACTCCCTAGGTTCATGTCTCAAGTTACTGGGACTTGTGGTAGAGCACTGTTGAGGCCAGAACAGTGCGAACAGGTGATGTCGTGGATTGAGGACAATGCTTCTAGCCATTTGTCCACCAGTCAGTCTTCCACGCAGTCCACCCATGTCACCGAAATCGGCACTCCTCCAGCTCCTCCACCTCAGCCTCCTTCCCCCCAGTCTGCCCCCTCCCAGCAAAATTTGGCATTTGAACTGGCATACTCTGAGGAAATGTTTTCTGGACCCTTCCCAGAGTCACAAACCACTTGTCCGGTTGCTGCTGAGCAATTTTCCGATGCCCAGGTTTTCTACCGGTCGCAGTCTGTGGGTGATGATGACATTGTTGACGTAGTGGAAGAAGTGTGTAAAGAGGTGTAGGACGATGAGGAGACACGGTTGTCAGACAGTGGTGCAGTTGTTGTCAGGGCAGGAAGTCCGAGGGGGGAGCAGACTGAGGGATTGGAGGATGATGAGGTGACAGACCCAAGCTGGGTTGATAGGCCGGGTGAACACAGTGCTTCTGAGACGGAGGCGAGTCCTGGATGAGAACAGGTTGAAAGAGGCAAGGGGTGGGGCCAGAGCTGGTGCATCAGCGCCAAATGTATCACGTAGTGAAGCTCCCGTGGCGAGGGCTAGATTTTGGAAAGTCTGGAAGTTCTTTAAAGAAACATCGGATGACCGACGGACTGTGGTGTGCAACCTGTGCCACACCAGGATCGGCAGGGGTTCCACCACTACCAGCTTAACCACCACCAGTATGCGCAGGCATATGCTAAACACCCCACTCAATGGAACCAAGGCCGTTCACCTCCGGCCGGGCACACCACTGCTCCTTCCCCTGTGTCATCTGCTGCCTCTGCTAGTCAGCCCCCTGCCCAAGACCTCCAAACACCTCCCGTGCGAAAACCACACCTTTGCCTCCACGATCCTCCACAGCATCCACCAATGTCTCCATGCGCAGCGTTCAACTCTCCATACCCCAGACGCTGGAGCATAAGAGGAAGTACAGTGCAACCCACCTACACGCCCAAGTCCTCAACGTCCACATCTCCAAACTACCTAGCCTGGAGATGCTGCCCTATAGGCTGGTAGAGACCGAGGCCTTTCGCAACCTAATGGCGGCGGCCGCCCCTCGTTATTCAGTCCCCAGCCGCCACTACTTTTCCCGATGTGCCGTCCCAGCCCTGCACCAGCACGTGTCCGACAGCATCATCCGTGCCCTGACCAACGCCGTTTCTGACAAGGTCCACCTGACCATGGACGCGTGGACGAGTGCTGCCGGGCAGGGCCACTAGATATCGCTGACGGCACATTGGGTTAACTCGGTGGAGGCTGGGACCGAGTCTGACCCTGCGGCTGGTCATATACTGCCGACGCCAAGGATTGCGGGGCCTACCTCAGACCAAGTCTCTCAGGCCTACTATGCCTCCTCTTCCTCCTCCGAAATACCATCTGTGGGCATGGCGCCATCAGTCGGTAGCTCTAGGCACAGCAGCAGTGCCGTCGCTAAGCGACAGCAGGCGGTGCTCAAACTGCTGAGCCTAGGCGATAAAAGGCACACCGCCCAAGAGCTATTACAGGGCATCACGGCGCAGACTGATCTGTGGCAGGCACCGCTGAACCTGAAGCCAGGCATGGTTGTGTGTGACAACGGCCGTAACTTGGTGGCGGCTCTGCAACTCGGCAGACTGACACATGGGCCATGCCTGGCCCATGTGTTAAATCTCATAGTCCAGCGGTTCCTCAAGACATGACCCAATCTGTCTGGTTTGCTCACGAGCGCCGCCTCCAACTGCCCGCTCACTGACTGGTGTGCAACGTGCCCACGAGGTGGAATTCAACATTAACCATGTTATCCAGAGTTTACCAGCAGCGCAGAGCGATTGCAGACTGCCAGATGTCAACTTCCACCAGAACTGGTAGTCAGTTCAGTCAGCTTCCTCAAGTCTACAATGAGGAGTAGATGTGGATGTCTGATATCTGTCAGGTGCTGAGTAACTTTGAGGAGTCAACACAGATGGTCAGTGGCGATGCCGCCATCATCAGCCTCAACATCCCGCTGCTTGGCCTGTTGAAAAACTCTCTGGTCAGCATGAAGTCAGAAGCTTTGCGCTCGTCACAAGGGACGGGGGAAGAAGATTCCCTTGTTGATAGCCAAAGCACCCTCAGGTCTGTTTCTCAGCGCATATCGGTGGAGGAGGATGAGGAGGAAGAGGAGGAGAATGTTGGCGAGACAGAAGAGGGGAGCATTGCTCAGTCATTCACTGTTCAGCGTGTATGGGCAGAAGAAGAGGAGTTGGAGGAGGAGGAAATGGACAGTCAGGCCAGTGAGGGGAGTGAATTCTTGCGAGTTGGGACTCTGGTGCATATGGCAGATTTCATGCTAGGCTGCCTATCCCGTGACCCTCGCGTTCAAAGAATTTATTCCAGCACCGATTACTGGGTATTCACTCTCCTGGACCCACGTTACAAGCAAAATCTTTCCACTCTCATCCCTGGAGGGGAAAGGAGTGTGAGAATGCATGAATACCAGCAGGCCTTGGTGCACAAGCTGAAACAGTATTTCCCTTCTGACAGCGCTAGAGCAGAGGGTGTACTTCTGTGGGACAAGTAGCAAGGGAGAGTAGGCGAGCAGGCAGCTTGTCCAGCACTGGCAGGGGTACGCTTTACAAGGCCTTTGCCAGTTTTATGTCACCCCAGCAAGACACTATCACCTGTCCCCAGTCTCGGCAGAGTAGGGCTTATCTTTACAGAAAGATGGTGAGGGAGTATGTAGCTGACCATACCATCGTCCTAAATGATCACACAGCTCCCTACAACTACTGGTTTTCAAAGCTGGACATGTGGCACGAACTCGCGCTGTACACCTTGGAGGTTCTTGCCTGCCCTGCCGCTAGCGTGTTGTCTGAGCGGGTTTTCAGTGCAGCTGGTGGCATCATCACTGACAAGCATACACGCCTGTCGACTGACAGCGCTGACAGGCTGACGCTTATCAAGATGAATAAAGCCTGGATTTCTCAGGATTTCCATTCTCCACCAGGTGAAAGAAGCTCAACCTGAATAATGTATGCACTCCTCCTCCTCATTTTCCTCCTTCTCCTCCTCTTTGTACACTAAAGCAGAGGAAACTGGCTATTTTTTGCCAGGGCCAACTAGCTCTAGCTATAGTACTCTATGTATTTAATTTTTCTGGAGGACCACCTACCTGCTCCTCTGGTTTGAAAACTTTTTTGGACTGCCACATACAGGCACTATCAAAATTTAATTGTCTCCATAGCAGCCTCAACATGTCGTCTTTATAGCTGCCCCCACACATTGTCTCCATTGCTACCTCCACACATCATCTCCATAGCTGCCTCCCAAAGTCGTCCATATAGCTGCCTCCATACATCGTCCCCTTAGCAAACGAGCTGTGTCAGGCAGAATTTTGGGTTGTTTTCATGGCTTCCACATCAAACTTGTTAACTTTGTCACCACCCTGCTGTGTTATCCACAAAATATACTGGCAAACTTTTATCATTTACCGATATTATTTCAGCACTTCTTGCGAAACTGTTTACATTCCCCTCACCCGCCATGACCAAAACTTATAAGGACAGTACTACACTTGATCTTATACAAAAGGTTCTTAGAAGTGTTGTTTGTAGCCCCCGACTGCTCTGAAAATTATAATTTTTTCAAAGTAAACGCTTCTGGACCCCAGGCCCATTTTGGGTGGGGAGGAACCAAGAGACAGGGGCTTGGACAGGCAAAAGCTCACCTGGCAGCGGCCAGCTCCATCCCATGATTAGGCAGCCTCAGAGGCATCCATGCATACTGCCCCTGCTGTTTCCTGTCCATTTCGCCTCCACGATCCTCCACAGCGTCCACCAATGTCTCCATGCGCAACTTTCAACTGTCTATACCCCAGACGCTGGAGCGCGAGAGGATATACAGCACATCATCCCCTTATCAAACGAGCTGTGTCAGGCAGAATTTTCGGGTGTTTCACCAGATATATAATGCAACTCGGCCCATCTGTCGCCGCCATGCTGGAGACCTGAAGTTGCAATCATAGCAGCGCAATATGGATGCCCCATACTGTCGCTCTTAATCATGGAACCATTTCCGAAAAAACAATTAAAAATAGAACCGCTATGCTATTCCATTATTCCTAGATGAAATATTCAAACGACCCCGCCTGCTTTGAAAATGATAATTTTTTCAAAGTAAACGCTTCTAGCCCCCAGGCCCATTTTGGGTGGGGAGGAGCCGAGAGACAGGGGCTTGGACAGGCGAAAGCTCGCCTGGCAGCGGACCGCCAGCTCCATCCCAAGATTAGGCAGCCTCAGAGGCATCCATGCATACTGCCCCTGCTGTTTCCTGTCCATTTCGCCTCCACGATCCTCCACAGCTTCCACCAATGTCTCCATGCGCAAATTTCAACTGTCCATACCCCAGACGCTGGAGCGCGAGAGGATATACAGCACATCATCCCCTTATCAAACAAGCTGTGTCAGGCAGAATTTTCAGGTGTTTCACCAGATACATACTGGAACTCGGCGCATCTGTCGCCGCCATGCTGGAGACCTGAAGTTTCAATCATAGCAGCGCAATATGGATGCCCCACACTTGATCTTATACAAAAGGTTCTTAGAAGTGTTGTTTGTAGCCCCCGCCTGCTTTAAAAATTATAATTTTTTCAAAGTAAACGCTTCTGGACCCCAGGCCCATTTTGGGTGGGGAGGAACCGAGAGACAGGGGCTTGGACAGGCAAAAGCTCACCTGGCAGCGGCCCGCCAGCTCTATCCCATGATTAGGCAGCCTTAGAGGCATCCATGCATACTGCCCCTGCTGTTTCCTGTCCATTTCTCCTCCACGATCCTCCATAGCTTCCACCAATGTCTCCATGCGCAACTTTCAGGCCCATTTTGGGTGGGGAGGAACCAAGAGACAGGGGCTTGGACAGGCAAAAGCTCACCTGGCAGCGGCCCGCCAGCTCCATCCCATGATTAGGCAGCCTCAGAGGCATCCATGCATACTGCCCCTGCTGTTTCCTGTCCATTTCGCCTCCACGATCCTCCACAGCGTCCACCAATGTCTCCATGCGCAACTTTCAACTGTCTATACCCCAGACGCTGGAGCGCGAGAGGATATACAGCACATCATCCCCTTATCAAACGAGCTTTGTCAGGCAGAATTTTCAGGTGTTTCACCAGATATATAATGGAACTCGGCGCATCTGTCGCCGCCATGCTGGAGACCTGAAGTTTCAATCATAGCAGCGCAATATGGATGCCCCATACTGTCGCTCCTAATCATGGAACCATTTCTGAAAAAACTATTAAAAATAGAACCGCTATGCTATTCCATTATTCCTATATGAAATATTCAAAGGACCCCACCTGCTTTAAAAATTATAATTTTTTCAAAGTAAACGCTTCTAGCCCCCAGGCCCATTTTGGGTGGGGAGGAGCCGAGAGACAGGGGCTTGGACAGGCGAAAGCTCGCCTGGCAACGGACCACCAGCTCCATCCCAAGATTAGGCAGCCTCAGAGGCATCCATGCATACTGCCCCTGCTATTTCCTGTCCATTTTGCCTCCACGATCCTCCACAACGTCCACCAATGTCTCCATGCGCAACTTTCAACTGTCTATATCCCAGACGCTGCAGCGCGAGAGGATATACAGCACATCATCCCCTTATCAAACGAGCTGTGTCAGGCAGAATTTTCAGGTGTTTCACCAGATACATAATGGAATTCGGCGCAACAGTCGCCGCCATGCTTGAAACATGAAGTTTCAATCATAGCAGCGCAATATGGATGCCCCATACTGTCACTCTAAATCATGGAAGTCGTCTCCATGGCTGCCTCCACATGTTGTCCCCTTATCAAACGAGCTGTGTCAGGCTCATTTTTCGGGTGTTTCACCAGATACATTATGGAACTTGGTCACTATGTCGCCACCATGCTGTGTTATCGACTAAATATACCGTCAACCTTTTGTTCACATAGGAAATCATTTCAGCGCTTCCTTACCTCCTTTGGTTCCTCTCTGCCACCCATTGGTTTTAAGCCTGAGTCCATTTAGGGTAAGTCGCCATGCCACTCTCTAGCCTGCCGCTGCTGCCGCTGCCTCTGCATGCTGTCTTCTATAGTGTCAGGGTCAATTATTGGATGTTTTAGATGCTATCTAGCCTCATTCGGTCACTCTGTCATCGCCATGCTGTTGCCCATAATTTTGGCATAATGGTGTGATTAAGCAGCCTCAGAGGCATCCATGCATGCTGCCCCTGCTGTTTCCTGTCCATTTCTGTGGTGTTTCCATCATTTTCTGATGTTTCCAGGTGTTTGGCCAAGCTTCCCTGTGCAGACCCTTGGTCCCCTTGAAAAATGCTCGAGTCTCCCATTGACTTCAATGGTGTTCGTTATTTGAGACGAGCACTCGAGCATCGGGAAAAGTTTGTCTCGAATAACGAGCACCCGAGCATTTTAGTGCTCGCTCATCTCTAATCATGACACATGTCAGATTTGATAAATCAAGTCTGGTCATTGAGCTGAAAACAAGCGTTAAGATATAGTATCTAACGTGGCTGTTAATGTCCCTCACAAAATCTTAAGGATAGAGTATTAATCCTAATTGTGATTTAAAAGTAGGAATCCCTATAAATTGCGTATAAATCCAGAAGGCAGGGACCTGTATAAAAAGTAAAAGAAATTCTTACTAAAGTTGTTGTCCCCCATATTTGGATTCAGTCACATCGTCATTTACCTCATTGTTGAAGTATATACAGAAACGCGAGAAGCTTGTTATGTTTTAATGGTGGGATTTTTTTTAAATAAAATAAATAAAAGAGAATTTTTAGTAGAAATTGGGTGAATTGGCTCATTTTCTATGGGCCTTTTTGTTTTTTGAGTTGGTCAATGAGTATTTCATTCAGAAAATGCCAAAGGCAAGCTAGGGATAGCCCATATCCGGACTTTTTATTAAAACTTAGCATTTATTAATACCAGTTATATAAAAAAAATTACAATGGTTTTTTGAACATGTGTCCATAATCATGGATTAAAATTACAAGTGTCATAGTGTGTTATTCTTTTTGAAGTTGCAATTGATACCTTTAGTAGCTATTAGTATGTAAGATACGTTGGTAGCTATAGAGTCAGTCATCTATGGCAGCCCGATACACAATCAGGCCATTGTTGCCACACATAGGCTTGTTCCTCACTCAGCAGGATAATCCCTATAATAAAGGGTAGGCGTCTTGAAGATTTTGTGTGAACTAGTCTATGCAGGAAATAGAGCACCACTCATATACAATGGAAGTATAAGATCGTACCAACAAGTATACAAAAGAAACAAAAAAAAGCCACATATTAACAGCCAGTTGCGACTCATAAACCTCTTCTTTGGTTATTACAGGCGGTCCCCTACTAAAGAACACTTACAGATGGACAAAGGGACCTCTGGATGTTGGAAATTTACTGTACTTTAGCCCTAGATTACAATAATCAGCTATAACAGTTTTTAAAGGTGTCTGCAATTAAGCTTTATTGTTAATCCTGGTTCTGAGGACAACCCAATATTTTTAAAATCCAATTGTCACAGAGACCTAAAAAAATTCTGTCTGGATTTACACCTATCCTGTACGTAACTGTACTGTACAGGTTTTTGAAATATTACGATTAAAACTTACCAAACAAGCGGAGGAGCATGCGGCACAATTTTTTCTGCTGTTTCAAGGGGGAATTCCAAGTTCGAACTGAACTTTAGATGAGATTTTTCACTTACTTACTGTAAAGCCTGATACACAAGATCCTTGTTTCATTAGATGATATGGCTTAGGTTTTTGTGGTGATCTCATGGCTCCATGTATTTCTATGGGCTCATACACACAACTAAGGATTCCTCTGCCCCGTGTCTCAGCCTTGTGCCTCTGGTCCTATTATTGGGCGTGTTTGTGTCTCTGCACTCCCATAAAAGTCTATTGGGCAGGTGAAAATATGTCTTATACACAGTGGCCCACATTTAGTAAAGTATTTGCACCAGTTTTCTGTCTGACTTTGCACTATGTGCAACCTGCTTGCACATGTATTTAAGAATTGTCGCAGCTGCACTATGTCCGACAAGAGAGAAAAATGTGCACCAAAAGGGGTGTTCTAGTGCACAGTAGGACAGTGCACCACAATTCTGTCTGACATAAGGGGGACATTATACCCTGTCTAAGCACTGAGCGGGCATTAAATTGTTTGAGGGGTATTGAGGGTGTTTTTGCGGTCACTGAGGGGGATTACACTGTGTGGGAGGCATTGAGGTGAAGTTTACTCTGTCTGGGAGCTGTGATGACATTACACTGAGAAAGCGGCATACTCTAGTGTGTGTGTACTGATGGGGCAATAAACTTTGTGTGCAGATACTGGGTGGAAGCCATTATACTGTGTCTGGGAACTGAGGGTACATTATATGATGGCCCAGATATATGAAAACTGGTGCAATCTGCAGTTTGAACTTACTTTGTGCAAGTTGTACCACGTTATTTAATAGTTGCACTGGCTCTTTGTTAATCTGGTCTGCTTTCAGGATGTGCACACAGGTGCATCTTTTTCTTCTTATTGCACTTTGCTTCATGTTGTTGCAACACAATTGTGTCGGATTCTGTGTTGTCAACTACGGCTAAGTACCACCATGCCCCTTTAGGTGCACAGTTTTGTAAAGTGTCAAAAAAAATAATCCGGGACACAACTGTGCAGACTACAAATGGGGTGAAACTTATTAAAACATAGGGGCACATTTACTAAGGGTCAGTTGAGCGCATTTTCATCGGGTTTCCCGGAATTTTCCATTTTGTGCCACATTTAACTGTGGTTTTTGGTGCATCGGCGCCGGCTTTCACGAGACACAAATCGGGAAAGGTGGGGGGGGGGACGTCGGACGATCTGACAGATTCGGACAACGTGCGGGATTTAACATCTCAAATTGTGAAGGTACTAGATACATTAAATGCAATGATGCACAAGGAGGTAAAATAGGATGAGTAAAGATGAACGAACATACTCGTTCGAGCTTGATGCTCGTTCGAGCATTAGCGTACTCGAAACTGCTCGTTGCTCGGACGAGTATTTCGCCAGCTCGAGAAAATGGCATCTCCCGCCGTTTTGCTTTTTGGCGGCCAGAAAAAGAGCCAATCACAAGCCAGGAGACTCTGCACTCCACCCAGCATGACGTGGTACCCTTACACGTCGATAGCAGTGGTTGGCTGGCCAGATCAGGTGACCCTGGAATAGACTAGCCCCTGCCCGCGCTGCTCACATCATTCTGTGTCTGGATGCCGCTAGGGAAAGAGCTGCTGCTGGTCAGGGAAAGCGTTAGGGTGTTCTATTAGAATAGTGTTAGGCAGGAGTGATTCTACAAGAACCCAACAGTCCTTCTTAGGGCTACAATAACGTTTTATTTTCCTTTTTTTTTTGTTTGCTTGTGGCTGGGCTTGCTGCTATTAGTAGTGCAGCTAGTACCATATTGTGAGGAATTTGCAGGGAGACTTTTAGCTCTTAGTGACACACATATCCACCTCAAACACTGAAGTGGGACAATTTTTTAGGGGTTTGATTTGAATTAGGCATAGACTGCTGATTTATTTTTTTTTACGTTTATTTCTTTTTAGAACTCGCAGTAATCTGCCAAAGCAGTGTGCTTTGAGTGTGGGCTAGAAAATAGCCATAGAAGAACCCCAATGGCTTATTTAGGCCTACAATAGCGTTATATTTTCCTTTTTTTTTTGGTTTGCTTGTGACTGGGCTTGCTGGCATTAGAAGTGCAGCTAGTACCATATTGTGAGGAATTTGCAGGGAGACTTGCGACCGTTGTGTTTAGCTCTTAGTGACACACATATCCACCTCAAACACCGAAGTGGGACAATTTATTAGGGGTTTGATTTGAATTAGGCCGAGTCTGCTGATTTATTTTTTTTTACGTTTATTTCTTTTTAGAACTCACAGTAATCTGCCAAAGCAGTGTGCTTTGAGTGTGGGCTAGAAAATAGCCATAGGAGAACCCCAACGGCTTATTTAGGCCTACAATAGCGTTATATTTTCCTTTTTTTTTGGTTTGCTTGTGGCTGGGCTTGCTGGCATTAGTAGTGCAGCTAGTACCATATTGTGAGGAATTTGCAGGAAGACTTGAGGCCGTTGTGTTTAGCTCTTAGTGACACACATATCCACCTCAAACACCGAAGTGGGACAATTTATTAGGGGTTTGATTTGAATTACGCCGAGTCTGCTGATTTATTTTTTTTTACGTTTATTTCTTTTTAGAACTCACAGTAATCTGCCAAAGCAGTGTGCTTTGAGTGTGGGCTAGAAAATAGCCATAGGAGAACCCCAACGGCTTATTTAGGCCTACAATAGCGTTATATTTTTCTTTTTTTTTGGTTTGCTTGTGGCTGGGCTTGCTGGCATTAGTAGTGCAGCTAGTACCATATTGTGAGGAATTTGCAGGGAGACTTGTGTTTATCTCTTAGTGACACACATATCCACCTCAAACACCGAAGTGGGACAATTTATTAGGGGTTTGATTTGAATTAGGCCGAGTCTGCTGATTTATTTTTTTTTTACGTTTATTTCTTTTTAGAACTCACAGTAATCTGCCAAAGCAGTGTGCTTTGAGTGTGGGCTAGAAAATAACCATAGGAGAACCCCAACGGCTTATATAGGCCTACAATAGCGTTATATTTTCCTTTTTTTTTTTGGTTTGCTTGTGGCTGGGCTTGCTGGCATTGGTAGTGCAGCTAGTACCATATTGTGAGGAATTTGCAGGGAGACTTGTGTTTATCTCTTAGTGACACACATATCCACCTCAAACACTGAAGTGGGACAATTTATTAGGGGTTTGATTTGAATTAGGCACAGTCTGCTGATTTATTTATTTTTTACGTTTATTTCTCTTATAACTCAAAGTCATCTGGCACAGCACAAAATCCAGTTGTGTGCTGTCAGTGTAGGTTAGAAACTAGCCATAGCAATAGGATAGCATCGTTCTGTTTAAAAAAAAAAACACAAAAAAAAAAATTGAAGTTTACACTTTAATTTTGAAAATGTTTAACCCGAGGGCTAGGGGTAGAGGACGAGGGCGTGGACGTGGACATCCAACTACTGCAGGGGTCAGAGGCCGTGGTCCTGGGCGGGGTGAGACACCACCTGCTGATGAGGGAGCAGGGGAACGCCGCAGAGCTACACTCCCTAGGTTCATCATGTCTCAAGTTACTGGGACTCGTGGTAGAGCACTGTTGAGGCCAGAACAGTGCGAAGAGGTGATGTCGTGGATTGCGGACAATGCTTCTAACCATTTGTCCACCAGTCAGTCTTCCACGCAGTCCACCCATGTCACCGAAATCAGCACTCCTCCAGCTCCTCCACCTCAGCCTCCTTCCCCCCAGTCTGCCCCCTCCCGGCAAAATTTGGCATTTGAACCAGCATACTCTGAGGAACTGTTTTCTGGACCCTTCCCACAGTCACAAACCACTTGTCCGGTTGCTGCTGAGCTATTTTCCGATGCCCAGGTTTTCCACCGGTCGCAGTCTGTGGGTGATGATGACATTATTGACGTAGTGGAAGAAGTGTGTAAAGAGGTGTCGGACGATGAGGAGACACGGTTGTCAGACAGTGGTGAAGTTGTTGTCAGGGCAGGAAGTCCGAGGGGGGAGGAGACTGAGGGATCGGAGGATGATGAGGTGACAGACTCAAGCTGGGTTGATAGGCCGGGTGAACATAGTGCTTCTGAGATGGAGGCGAGTCCTATAGCAGAACAGGTTGGAAGAGGCAGTGGTGGGGCCAGACGGGGAGGCAGGGCCAGAGCTGGTGCATCAGCGCCAAATGTTGCCCGTAGTCAAGCTCCCGTGGCGAGGGCTAGATTTTCAGAAGCCTGGAGGTTCTTTAAAGAAACACCGGATGACCGACAGACTGTGGTGTGCAACCTTTGCCAAACCAGGACCAGCAGGGGATCCACCACTACTTAACTACTTAGCTTAACTACCACCAGTATGCGCAGGCATATGAATGCTAAACACCCCACTCAATGGCACCAAGCCCGTTCACCTCTGGCCGGGCACACCACTGCTCCTTCCCCTGTGTCATCTGCTAGTCAGCCCCCTGCCCAGGACCACGGCCCAAACACCTCCCGTGCGAAAACCCCATCTTCGCCTCCACGATCCTCCACAGCATCCACCAGCGTTCAGCTCTCCATACCCCAGACGCTGGAGCGCAAAAGGAAGTATAGCGCAACCCACCCACACGCCCAAGCCCTCAACGTCCACATCTCCAAGTTGCTTAGCCTGGAGATGCTGTCCTATAGGCTGGTAGAGACCAAGGCCTTTCGCAAGCCCATGGCGGCGGCCGCCCCTCGGTATTCGTTTCTGACAAGGTCCACCTGACCACGGACACGTGGACGAGTGCTGCCGGGCAGGGCCACTATATATCGCTGACGGCACATTGGGTTAACTTGGTGGAGGCTGGGACCGAGTCTGACCCTGGGGCTGCTCATATACTGCCGACTCCGAGGATTGCGGGGCCTACCTCGGTCCAGGTCTCAAAGGCCTACTAAGCCTCCTCCTCCTCCCACCCCTCCTCCACCTCCTCCGAATTACCATCCGTGGGCATGGCGCCATCAGTCGGTAGCTCTAGGCACAGCAGCAGTGCCGTCGTTAAGCGACAGCAGGCGGTGCTCAAACTGCTGAGCCTAGGCGATAAAAGGCACACCGCCCAAGAGCTATTACAGGGCATCACAGCGCAGACTGATCTGTGGCTGGCACCGCTGAACCTGAAGCCAGGCATGGTTGTGTGTGACAACGGCCGTAACCTGGTGGCGGCTCTGCAACTCGGCAGACTGACACATGTGCCATGCCTGGCCCATGTGTTAAATCTCATAGTTCAGCGTTTCCTCAAGACATACCCCAATCTGTCTGATTTGCTCACGAAGGTGCGCCGCATCTGTGCGCATTTCAGGAAGTCCAGCACAGATGCTGCCACTCTCAGGGCAGCGCAGTGCCGCCTCCAACTGCCCGCTCACCGACTGTTGTGCGACGTGCCCACGAGGTGGAATTCAACATTAACCATGTTTTCCAGAGTTTACCAGCGCAGAGCGATTGTAGACTGCCAGATGTCAACTTCCACCAGAACTGGTAGTCAGGTCAGTCAGCTTCCTCAAAGACCAAAAAACAAAAGAGCTTGTAAATATAAAAATGTTTTTACTTTATTCAAAATAACTCATACAATGTATAAACACCACTTTCAAAAGGGATTCCTGAAAGTCGGAAATATAAGGGGAACAGGCAATGTCCCAGATGGATGTGGGACAGACACAGAGAACCTATGGCCCCCCTGTCCTAATACTGCCTCATAAATAGTGCCAAAAAGAGGTAAAAAAGAAAATATTGTGTCCAAAAGTAGGACTAATTTTGGAAGGTAGTGGACCTCTGTACTACAATGACAAAATGGTCAACCGGAGGTACCATCCGGTATTAGTAACCCAAGTCAAAAGGCAGGCCACACTTACCTAAGGGCATGGTGTAAATAGCACAGAGGCAGTCAGAGGGAGGACCAACAGGAACACCCCGACGCGCTTTTCGCACAGATGCTTCGTCAGGAGGTGGAGGAGGATGAGGAGGAGGAAGAGGAGAAGAATGTTGGCGAGACAGAAGAGGGGACCATTGTTCAGTCCTTCACTGTTCAGCGTGTATGGGCAGAAGAAGAGGAGTTGGAGGAGTTGGAGGAGGAGGAAATGGGCAGTCAGGCCAGTGAGGGGAGTGAATTCTTGCACGTTTGGCAGATTTCATGCTAGGCTGCCTATCCCGTGACCCTCGCGTTCAAAGAATTTATTCCAGCACCGATTACTGGGTATTCACTCTCCTGGACCCACGGTACAAGCAAAATCTTTCCACTCTCATCCCTGGAGAGGAAAGGAGTGTGAGAATGCATGCCTCCAAAAGTCGTCCATATAGTTGCCTCCATACATGGTCTGCTTATCAAATGAACTGTGTCAGGCAGAATTTTGGGTTGTTTTCATGGCTTCCACATCAAACTTGTGAACTTTGTCGCCACCCTGCTGTGTAATCCACAAAATATACTGGCAAACTTTTAGCATTTACCGATATTATTTCAGCGCTTCGTGCGCATCTGTTTACATTCCCCTCACCCGCCATCGCCCCCTTATCAAACGAGCTGTGTCAGGCAGAATTTTCAGGTGTTTCACCAGATACATAGTGGAACTCGGCCCATCTGTCGCCGCCATGCTGGAGACCTGAAGTTGCAATCATAGCAGCGCAATATGGATGCCCCATACTGTCGCTCTTAATCATGGAACCGTTTCCGTAAAAACAATTAAAAATAGAACCACTATTCTATTCGATTATTCCTAGGTGAAATATTCAAACGACCCGGCCTGTTTTGAAAATTATAATTTTTCAAAGTAAACGCTTCTGGCCCCCAGGCCCATTTTGGGTGGGGAGGAGCCGAGAGACAGGGGCTTGGACAGGCGAAAGCTCGCCTGGCAGTGGACCGCCAGCTCCATCCCAAGATTAGGCAGCCTCAGAGGCATCCATGCATGCTGCCCCTGCTGTTTCCTGTCCATTTTGCCTCCACGATCCTCCACAGCGTCCACCAATGTCTCATTTCAACTCTCTACACCCCAGACGCTGGATCATGAGAGGATATGCAGCACATCATCCCCTTATCAAACGAGCTGTGTCAGGCAGAATTTTCAGGTGTTTCACCAGATACATAATGGAACTCGGTCTATCTGTCGCCGCCATGCTGGAGACCTGAAGTTGCAATCATAGCAGCGCAATATGAATGCCCCATACTGTCGCTCTTAATCATGGAAGTCGTCTCCATGGCTGCCTCCACATGTCGTCCCCTTATCAAAAGAGCTGTGTCAGGCTCATTTTTTGGGTGTTTCACCAGATACGTTATGGAACTTGGTCACTATGTCGCCACCATGCTGTGTTATCGACTAAATATACCGTCAACCTTTTGTTCACATAGGAAATCATTTCACCTCCTTTGGTGAAACCTGAGTCCATTTAGGGTATGTCGCCATGACACTCTCTAGCCTGCCACTGCTGCCGCTGCCTCTGCATGCCGTCCTCTGTAGTGTCAGGGTCAATTATTGCATGTTTTAGATGCTATCTAGCCTCATTCGGTCACTCTGTCATGGCCATGCTGTTGCCCATAATTTTTGCATAATGGTGCGATTAAGCAGCCTCAGAGGCATCCATGCATGCTGCCCCTGCTGTTTCCTGTCCATTTCCGTTTTGTTTCCATCCTTTTCTGAGGTTCCCAGGTGTTTGGCCAAGCTTCCCTGTGCAGAGCCTTGGTCCTCTTGAAAAATGCTCGAGTCTCCCATTGACTTCAATGGGGCTCGTTATTCGAGACGAGCACTCGAGCATCGGGAAAAGTTCGTCTCGAATAACGAGTACCCGAGCATTTTAGTGCTCGCTCATCTCTAAGGATGAGACAAAAGTAACCAGAAGGGACAGGTAAGAGAACAGAGGCATAACTGACTTTAACAAGTAGTGCAGTAGAAATTAATGCTATGATGAAAAACGTTCTAATGAACCCTATGGGGCATATTTATCAGGACCTCTGCGCCACGTCAGCAGATGCCTCTTGATGTATGACCTCTGAGAATATGCAACGGCGGGCCTAAGCGCCGGCTTATGATAAATGTTCCCCTATGTGTCTGGTATTAACCTAGTATTCGCTAAATTCCTCCCCTCGGAGAGACAATCCTAAACAATTGCCCCAAATCGGAACCTGTACTTAAATGGGAATACTGTCCCTAATCTTTTTATACTTTAGTATGGTCTGAGTTTAATGGGTCAGTGTATCCCTCAAGGAGAACAAAAAGATGCAAAGTAGTGCATTTAGCATATAGGTCGATGTATCCCAACATGGAATTTTTCTCCTGTGCAAAAATGCACATTAGGGAAATAAATGACCTATGGTAACAATTGTGGCGCAAACACTTCAAAAATACATGTGTGAGCTCCAAAGACACTTTTTATATGGAAACTTACTCAAAAAATGGCACAGACACAATAATACATCTTGGCACTTAGCAGCATTATGATACTGTATTGGGACTGGGGGGGGGGGGGTGATTTGAAAGTACTAAATTGGCATTAATCCATGTGGGTGGAATGACTAGTTATATTACAGTGTGACGGATCCTGCTTTATACACAAACCATATACAGTATATCAATACACACACTACATTCATACATTATACATAAACATGTACACAATCTTTAAAAACAGTGAAGAGTTTACTATAAACAGAGGCTGGAGGAGGGGGAGTTAACTAGGGAATTATTAGCAATTTTTTGTCATTGCAGTTTAAGGGCCAAAACTGTTTTTTCTTGCATGGTACTGGGATGGGACAGGGCCTATTGTTTAATTTCTGTGAACGCTTTGCACTCTTAAAATGTTATGTGCATATGATTTGTATAGGAAACTTATCAATATGTTATTATGGGGGAGGGGATACAGTATCCTAGGACCCTGGTGCAGGTGGCCCAGCTAGATATATACTGGTGGACATTGTGGAGCCGCTCCTCTGTGGAATGTCTGGAGTAGAGGACATTGTAGGGGAAGGGGTTAGAGCCTGGCCGCTTATTATGTTTTTCTGTAACCACCCATTGGCTGTTCAGAGAGTAAGATGTAAAGCCCATGCGGTTAAGGGTTGTGGGGTCAGACTGTATTGTCTTGGAAGGAGCAAGGATCTGCGGCTGCGGCCAGATCCTGAGACCAGGGGGAGAATGAGAAGTGGCTAAGAGAAGAGCCTGGGCATTTTCTTGAGGCATCTCCCATGCTTTCCTTGAATATGTGGATTACAAATAAATAAACTGAGCAGCATTTGGATTTTCTGGCTATTGAATCATCAAGGACCCTTTTATTACCCTGCCACAGCTATCTTAAAATTTTTGGCTGTGTTTATTTAAGGACACATAGAGCTAGTTAAAACATAATGAAAGTTTAAATATTTTTTTCATTTTATGTTTTATTTGGGGTTAAAAGTGGAAAAAAGCCTTTTTTGTAATTTATAGAATATTTTATTTTTCATTTTCCAAATAACTCAAAATGAGCATTATTAATGAATTCCCTTTTTTTCGGTCATTTTGATATACACTCACAGGCCACTTTATTAGGTACACCTGTCCAACTGCTCGTTAACACTTAAATTCTAATCAGCCAATCACATGGCGGCAACTCAGTGCATTTAGGCATGTAGACATGGTCAAGACAATCTTCTGCAGTTCAAACCGAGCATCAGTATGGGGAAGAAAGGTGATTTGAGTGCCTTTGAACGTGGCATGGTTGTTGGTGCCAGAAGGACTGGTCTGAGTATTTCAGGAACTGCTGATCTACTGGGATTTTCACGCACAACCATCTCTAGGCTTTACAGAGAATGGTCCGAAAAAGAAAAAACATTCAGTGAGCGGCAGATCTGTGGGCGGAAATGCCTTGTTGATGCCAGAGGTCAGAGGAGAATGGGCAGACTGGTTCGAGCTGATAGAAAGGCAACAGTGACTCAAATCACCACCCGTTACAACCAAGGTAGACAGAAGAGCATCTCTGAACGCACAGTACGTCGAACTTTGAGGCAGATGGGCTGCAGCAGCAGAAGACGACACCGGGTGCCACTCCTTTCAGCTAAGAACAGGAAACTGAGGCTACAATTTGCAAAAGCTCATCAAAATTGGACAGTAGAAGTTTGGAAAAACGTTGCCTGGCCTGATTTCTGCTGCGATTTCTGCTGCAACATTCGGATGGTAGGGTCAGAATTTGGCGTCAACAACATGAAAGCATGTTGTATCAACGGTTCAGGCTGGTGGTGGTGGTGTCATGGTGTGGGGAATATTTTCTTGGCACTCTTTGGGCCCCTTGGTACCAATTGAGCATTGTTGCAACGCCACAGCCTACCTGAGTATTGTTGCTGACCATGTCCACCCCTTTATGTACCCAACATCTGATGGCTACTTTCAGCAGGATAATGCACCATATCATAAAGCTGGAATCATCTCAGACTGGTTTCTTGAACATGACAATGAGTTCACTGTACTCAAATAGCCTCCCATGTCACCAGATCTCAATCCAATAGAGCATCTTTGGGATGTGGTGGAACGGGACATTCGCATCATGGATGTGCAGCCGACAAATCTGCGGCAACTGTGTGATGCCATCATGTCAATATGGACCAAAATCTCTGAGGAATGCTTCCAGCACCTTGTTGAATCTATGCCACGAAGAATTGAGGCAGTTCTGAAGGCAAAAGGGGGTCCAACCCGTTACTAGCATGGTGTACCTAATAAAGTGGCCGGTGAGTGTATAATATGCACAGTCTCTGCCAAACGGGGCGCTATGGAAATGTCTTCTGTAGTGTACCAGGGGATTTTTTTAAATTATATGGGGAAATGTGAATGTATTTTTATGAATATCTGTTAATATTTTCTGTGTATGTGTGTGTTTTTACTTCCTATGTCCTCCATGAAGTCATAAAAGATCTCTGGGGGACATTTTCACTGTCACGAGGGAGCAGTAGAAAACTGCAGCAACATCTAAAGATGTTGCTGCTGACTCCTGACTGTCTAAAGTCAGCGGGCAGTCCAAAACTAGTAAAATTTACATAGGCCGCACCTGCAGTCCTATAGCAACAGAGGAAGAGCACAACTGTGACGGAAATAGGCAGCACGTGCATGTTACCGCACATCTGATAATATAACAAGTAGAGCTAAATTCATGTCAGGTGAAATGCAGACACCAAGTACTCCCTTTCCAGACCCTTCCTTAATGCCAGTAAAAATATTTTTGGTGCCCACAACCCCAGAGTAGAGGTGGCACCCTTGGCGATCACCTATGTCTGCCTACCCTTTTTTGCTGACCCGGCTTAAAATAGATAGACACTAAAACTAAGACTACAATTACTATAATTAAAGACCTGTTGATTCGAAACAAATAAAGGGCATTTTTAATAGTTTTGTAATTTCAACTGCTAGTTAGCTGGATTGACCTGAATAGTAAATAACTGCTCTTAGCTAAAATAAAATCAAATGATTTAACAAAAATATTTTATATTTATTTATCTCTATCTATATAGATTTCAATCTATATTTATAGATCTCCATCTATTTACCTCTGTATCTATAGCAAAGTCAAATTTAAAGAAGCTTTATTAGCAGGACCAAATAAAACTTGCATTGCCAATAATAGATTGTGGGAAAGAGGGTGAGGGATGTGGGACATGGGGTGCAAAGTGATGTGAGGGCATGGAATGTTGGGATGTGGGGGTTATATCAGTCCATGGTATTTCACAAGTCTCTCAGCCTATGACATACAGTCACATGTTGTACAGCTATGGCCATTATGGGCACTCGGTTTGTAGAAGCTCAGGATCTGATGGTCCCTGATGTCCAGTGGTTTCTGCAGGCAAAGGTCAAGTGGTCTCTCTGTAGACTCTGGTAGATGGTCAGACGGTATAGAGGTGTTCAGCGGTGGTGATGGTTTGGCATGAACCTTGCTTGGCTCTTGCTGAGGACATGGTGTTGGGTGACGATGCTGGAGATCCTTCTGTTCAGGACACTATTAAATAGCTTTTCTAATCTACTACAGACATAGCTCCCTTGCTTGTTGGCTGGGTCAAACCTGTCCCCATTCTTGTGTATGGGGGTTATAAGACATTGGTTCCAGGTCTGAGAGAAGTAGCTGGCACTTAGCACAATGTTGAAGACTTTGGCTATTGCGGCCTGTATTGCTGGAGATCTGTGTCTAATCAGCTCTGGTATGATGACATCGGGGCCACCAGTTTTTTTAACATTTTATTGAGGAGATTATCAGGGCATCTAGAAGGTTTGGACATGCTTGATTTTTTTTTCTCCAGAGCTTCTAGTTTAGTTCTGATGTCTTTCTGCTCCTGGTTGGTTCCTCTGTTGGGATATCTTTGTAGAGATCCTTAAAGTATTGGTGCCAGATGTTGCCATTTTGTATATGGAGGACATTGTCCTTCCTGTCACTGCTAATATGGTGCCATAGTTATGTTGTTGTTATGTTATCGTTATTTTGCCCTGGAGGGCGTCTTGGAGCTGGTTGAGCTTATTGGAGATGTAGTTGTATTTCTTTTTTTGGAGTATGGATTTGTATTGATGTTGTATGCTTTTGTAGGCTTCTCTCAAGCTGTCATTGTTGGGATCTCTGTGTTTCTTGTTGGACGCTGGTCAAAGGACCTTATGTAGGGCTTTGTACTCTTTGCTGTTACATCGGTTCTTGAGGTTGTGTCTAATTTCTGCCATTTTATACTGTATATGGTTGATGTCTGTCACGGCTTGGTCTACCCACTGTGAGATTGTCTCATACACGGTTATGTAGAAATTCTGGAGCTTTTCCGTAGATTATGGACTAAGCCAATGTTTTAGACCATTTGAAGGATGGTAGGAGACAGAAGAGGCCGCTATGCTGGGTTTATGTGCAGATGGTTTGTTGGTAGACTGGATTTATAGAAGTAGCTGGTTGTGATCTGGGAGATGTGTTTGCAGAGTGGCTATGAATGCAACAATGTTTGCAGTGTTCACATCAGTGATGCTCTAGTCCACCAAACTGCTGCCTACATGGGAACTCATTGTTCACTGTCCTAAAGAGTCTCCCTTTGTTTGGCCACCTAGTATGTGGAGTCAGAGAACTTGGTATAAGTCAAGCAGTTTTCTGCTGCTCCAGTTGATTGTGCTGTTGTAGCAGTTTCTACTTGTGTGTATGGGCTACTAGAGCCAGTGTCTGCTCCAATGATGTAAATGTTTTCATCTATGATGAGGAAGTCTTTCTCCCACCCAGTTCTGGCATGGAGGTCTCCATAGATGAAAACTTGCTCAGAGCCTGGGAATGAGCAACTTCCCTCTTTAAATCTGTCTATGTTGAAGTTGGACTCTGGCGGTGCTATGTAGGCTGCACAGAGTTAGAGGTTAAAAAGATTTAAGGATGGAGCAGCCTAGTTTTATCCATATGTGGCTGTCTCCTCTCTTCACTGGTTCAGGAAAAAGAAGAAGGCCAATGCAGGCGCCACATGTGTGAGATCTGTTTTCGGTGTGTGAGTTTTTATAGCAATATTAGTTTCACTCACCTTTTTTGGTTGTACGTCCGGTACAACACGTTAGAAGACGTTATGAAATATAAATAGGAGTCTGGCAGCCTTCCTGGTCTCCGTAGCAGTAGGCGTCTATGGAGCATGCATCATCGGGTAATGTTGTTTTTTTCAAGAGGTTATTTCGGCGCCAAATACTCACAAGTATTATATGATAAACTTAGAGTTCCTTTATTGGGTAAGACGCGTTTCGAGCCCGAACCGGGCTCTTCTTCAGTTACAAAAGGTATACAGTGCATAGGAAAAGCGGGCTTATAAGCATCACTTGGCGGGAAGATGACCCCCAGCTGACATCAGGGTGATGTCACTATGTAAACATATACATTGTAGTAATTGTATTCATTCATAAAATTGACTCGTATTGAGTCATTGTTACTAAAAGTAATAATAATAATAAACATCATCCTAATATATAAATAAATAAGCGACCTAATTAAAATGCATATTAAAGATGACATAATAGAAAAATCCATAATAGAATAAAATAAAATAAATTAAATAGAATAAATTAACGTATACATAATTGGTAAGATGTATATATACACATATAAAACCAATAGATACCGGACCTTATGCCTTTACTATATAGAGAGGGAATTATAACCTTGTTGATCCGGCGCAGAGATCTAATCGCGATCCTCCGAGTCAACCAGACTACGGAAGCCGAGAGGGACCAAAAAGCAAGTTGTCAGTCTCGAAGGGAGAATTTAATGAATCATGGTGAGCTGTGGATGTGTTGCGCTGGAGTGCCGGAATTGCGGTATGTATGGATGCTAAGATTGATGGGGATAATGGAGGGAGAAGATATATATTCAAACTGGGATGTATTACTTTTGGGGGAAGAAACAACAGTATTTTTAACTTAATACGGTTTCTGTCATTTCATTGAGTCCAGACGGTTTCAAGGTGTTAAGTTTATAAATCCAATAGATTTCCTTTTTCTTTAAAGTGGCAAATCTATTGTTGATTCCAGGGTTAATGAAGTCAATTGGCATAATGGTAATTTTTCCTTCGCCTTTATGTTTAAGGGTACAGTGTTTAGACAGTCCATGATTTAAGATCTTATGTCTGATATTATATCTGTGTTGGTTTAAACTACAATGCAGTGCTTGTGTCGTTCTACCAACATATTGGAGACCACACTGGCATTCGATAAGGTAGATAACTTAGCTGCTGCTGCAATTCAGCTCAAACTTTAATTCAAAGTTTTCCCCTGTGCTGTTAGATTTAAAATGGTCTGATCTTTTTATCATCCCACAGCATAGACATTGGGGTTTGCCACACTTAAAGCTCCCTTTAGAGGTGCTTGGTGGTACTCTGTTCCTATATTGTTTAGGGATACTGGGTGCCAGGATGTTCTTTACTGTAGGGGCTCTCCTGTATATACATGATATTTTGCCCGGTACAATTTTAGTAAGTACAGGATCTGACTTGATGATCGTCCAATGTTTTTGTAGAATATTGAGGATATCTTTGCTGTCGTTACTGTATGTAGTAATGAATTTTAGTTGGTGTGTTGTTTCGTTGTTTTTATTTATTGTCTGTTTGGTTTGAAGACTTTCTTTCTGGCTACATTGGCTTGCTCTTTCGATGGCATCTTTGATTAGTTTGTTTGGATATTTCTTTTCCTTGAACCTTTTTTTCAGAATATGGCATTGTTGCTCATATCTCTGGGTGTCCGAGCAATTTCTTCTGAGACGTCTGAATTGGCTGTAGGGAATGTTTTGGAGCCATTTCCTATGGTGATTGCTGTAGTAGTCTAAGTAACTATTTACGTCCACTTTTTAAAAAAAAGTGGCTGTAGTGAATTCTTTTTCGTTATGTCTAGAGATGAGCGAGCACTAAAATGCTCGGGTACTCGTTATTCGAGATGAACTTTTCCCGATGCTCGAGTGCTCGTCTCGAATAACGAGCCCCATTGAAGTCAATGGGAGACTCGAGCATTTTTCAAGGGGACCAAGGCTCTGCACAGGGAAGCTTGGCCAAACACCTGGGAACCTCAGAAAAGGATGGAAACACCACGGAAATGGACAGGAAACAGCAGGGGCAGCATGCATGGATGCCTCTGAGGCTGCTTAATCGCACCATTATGCCAAAATTATGGGCAACAGCATGGCCATGACAGAGTGACAGAATGAAGCTAGATAGCATCTAAAACATCCAATAATTGACCCTGACACTATAGGGGACGGCATGCAGAGGCAGCGGCAGCAGCGGCAGGCTAGAGAGTGGCATGGCGACATACCCTAAATGGACTCAGGCTTCAAACCAATGGGTGGCAGAGAGGAACCAAAGGAGGTGAGCAAGAAGCGCTCAAATAATATCGGTACATGATAAAAGTTTGCCAGTATATTTTGTGGATTACACAGCAGGGTGGCGACAAAGTTAACATGGAAGCCATGAAAACAACCCAAAATTCTGCCTGACACAGCTCGTTTGATAAGGGGACCATGTATGGAGGCAGTGAACTAGTAGTAGATTAAAGGTGCTGCAGTTAAAACTATGTTAGTTGGATCTTGGCATGGAGCTGGCGCTCCGCTGCCAGGCGAGCTTTCGCCAATCCAAGCCCCTGTCTCTAGGCTACTCCCCAAACAGCACTTCTAAGAACCTTTTGTATAAGATCAAGTGTAGTAGTGTTCTTATAAGTTTGGGATATGGCGGGTGAGGGGAATGTAAACAGATGCGCAAGAAGCGCTGAAATAATATCGGTAAATGATAAAAGTTTGCCAGTATATTTTGTGGATTACACAGCAGGGTGGCGACAAAGTTAACAAGTTTGATGTGGAATGCCCTGTAATAGCTCTTGGGCGGTGTGCCTTTTATCGCCTAGGCTCAGCAGTTTGAGCACCGCCTGCTGTCGCTTAGCGACGGCACTGCTGCTGTGCCTAGAGCTACCGACTGATGGCGCCATGGCCACGGATGGTAATTCGGAGGAGGAGGAGGTATACTAGGCCTTTGAGACCTGGACCGAGGTAGGCCCCGCAATCCTCTGCGTCGGCAGTATATGACCAGCCCCAGGGTCAGACTCGGTCCCAGCCTGCACCAAGTTAAGTGTAGTAGCGTTCTTATAAGTTTGGGATATGGCGGGTGAGGGGAATGTAAACAGATGCGCAAGAAGCGCATGATGCGCATGGAGCTGGCGCTCCGCTGCCAGGCGAGCTTTCGCCAATCCAAGCCCCTGTCTTTAGGCTACTCCCCAAACAGCACTTCTAAGAACCTTTTGTATAAGATCAAGTGTAGTAGCGTTCTTATAAGTTTAGGATATGGCGGGTGAGGGGAATGTAAACAGATGCGCAAGAAGCCCTGAAATAATATTGGTAAATGATAAAAGTTTGCCAGTATATTTTGTGGATAACACAGCAGGGTGGCGACAAAGTTAACAACTTTAATGTGGAATCCATGAAAACAACCCAAATTTCTGCCTGACACACCTCGTTTGATAAGGGGACGATGTATGGAGGCAGCTATATGGACGACTTTTGGAGGTAGCAATGGAGACAATGTGTGGAGGCTGCTATGGAGACAATTTAATTTGGATAGTGCCTGTATGTGGCAGTCCAAAAAAGTTTTCAAACCAGAGGAGCAGGTAGGTGGCCCTCCAGAAAAATGAAATAGATTGAGTGCCTGTATGTGGCAGTCCAAAAAAGTTTTCAAACCAGAGGAGCAGGTAGGTGGCCCTCCAGAAAAATGAAATAGATTGAGTGCCTGTATGTGGCAGTCCAAAAAAGTTTTCAAACCAGAGGAGCAGGTAGGTGGCCCTCCAGAAAAATGAAATAGATTGAGTGCCTGTATGTGGCAGTCCAAAAAAGTTTTCAAACCAGAGGAGCAGGTAGGTGGCCCTCCAGAAAAATGAAATAGATTGAGTGCCTGTATGTGGCAGTCCAAAAAAGTTTTCAAACCAGAGGAGCAGGTAGGTGGCTCTCCAGAAAAATGAAATAGATTGAGTGCCTGTATGTGGCAGTCCAAAAAAGTTTTCAAACCAGAGGAGCAGGTAGGTGGCCCTCCAGAAAAATTAAATAGATTGAGTGCCTGTATGTGGCACTCCCAAAAATTGTTTAAAACAGAGGACCGGGTAGGTGGCCCTCAAGAAAAATTAAATGCATAAAGTACTATAGCTAGAGCCAGTGGGCCCTGTCAAAAAATAGCCAGTTTCCTCTGCTTTAGTGTACAAAGAGGAGGAGAAGGAGGAAAATGAGGAGGAGGAGGAGTGCATAAATTATTCAGGTTGAGCTTCCTTCACCTGGTGGAGATTGGAAATTATGAGAAATCCAGGCTTTATTCATCTTAATAAGCGTCAGCCTGTCAGCGCTGTCAGTCGACAGGCGTGTACGCTTATCGGTGATGATGCCACCAGCTGCACTGAAAACCCGCTCGGACAAGACGCTAGCGGCAGGGCAGGCAAGAACCTCCAAGGCGTACAGCGCCAGTTCGTGCCACATGTCCAGCTTTGAAACCCAGTAGTTGTAGGGAGCTGTGTGATCATTTAGGACGATGGTATGGTCAGCTACGTACTCCCTCACCATCTTTCTGTAAAGATCAGCCCTACTCTGCCGAGACTGGGGACAGGTGACAGTGTCTTGCTGGGGTGACATAAAGCTGGCAAAAGCCTTGTAAAGCGTACCCTTGCCAGAGCTGGACAAGCTGCCTGCTCGCCTACTCTCCCTCGCTACTTGTCCCGCAGAACTACGCACTCTGCCGCTAGCGCTGTCAGAAGGGAAATAGTGTTTCAGCTTGTGCACCAGGGCCTGCTGGTATTCATGCATTCTCACACTCCTTTCCTCTCCAGGGATGAGAGTGGAAAGATTTTGCTTGTACCGTGGGTCCAGGAGAGTGAATACCCAGTAATCGGTGCTGGAATAAATTCTTTGAACGCGAGGGTCACGGGATAGGCAGCCTAGCATGAAATCTGCCATATGCGCCAGAGTACCAACGCGTAAGAATTCACTCCCCTCACTGGCCTGACTGTCCATTTCCTCCTCCTCCAACTCCTCCAACTCCTCTTCTTCTGCCCATACACGCTGAACAGTGAAGGACTCAACAATGGTCCCCTCTTGTGTCTCGCCAACATTCTCCTCCTCTTCCTCCTCATCCTCCTCCACCTCCACCTCCTCCGATATGCGCTGAGAAACAGACCTAAGGGTGCTTTGGCTATCAACAAGGGAATCTTCTTCCCCCGTCTCTTGTGACGAGCGCAAAGCTTCCGACTTCATGCTGATCAGAGAGTTTTTCAACAGGCCAAGCAGCGGGATGGTGAGGCTGATGATGGCGGCATCGCCACTGACCATCTGTGTTGACTCCTCGAAGTTACTCAGCACCTGACAGATATCAGACATCCACGTCCACTCCTCATTGTAGACTTGAGGAAGCTGACTGACCTGACTACCAGTTCTGGTGGAAGTTGACATCTGGCAGTCTACAATCGCTCTGCGCTGCTTTTAAACTCTGGATAACATGGTTAATGTTGAATTCCACCTCGTGGGCACGTCGCAGAACAGTCGGTGAGCGGGCAGTTGGAGGCGGCGCTGCGCTGCCCTGAGAGTGGCAGCATCTGTGCTGGACTTCCTGAAATGCGCACAGATGCGGCGCACCTTCGTGAGCAAATCAGACAGATTGGGGTATGTCTTGAGGAAACGCTGAACTATCAGATTTAACACATGGGCCAGGCATGGCACATGTGTCAGTCTGCCGAGTTGCAGAGCCGCCACCAGGTTACGGCCGTTGTCACACACAACCATGCCTGGCTTCAGGTTCAGCGGTGCCAGCCACAGATCAGTCTGCGCCGTGATGCCCTGTAATAGCTCTTGGGCGGTGTGCCTTTTATCGCCTAGGCTCAGCAGTTTGAGAACCGCCTGCTGTCGCTTTGCGACGGCACTGCTGCTGTGCCTAGAGCTACCGACTGATGGCGGCATGCCCACGGATGGTAGTTCAGAGGAGGAGGTGGAGGAGGGGTGGGAGGAGGAGGAGGCATAGTAGGCCTGAAAGACCTGGACCGGGTAGGCCCCGCAATCCTCGGCGTCGGCAGTATATGACCAGCCGCAGGGTCAGACTCGGTCCCAGCCTCCACCAAGTTAACCCAATGTGCCGTCAGCGATATATAGTGGCCCTGCCCGGCAGCACTCGTCCACGTGTCCGTGGTCAGGTGGACCTTGTCAGAAACGGCGTTGGTCAGGGCACGGATGATGTTGTCTGACACGTGCTGGTGCAGGGCTGGGACGGCACATCGGGAAAAGTAGTGGCGGCTGGGAACCGAATACCGAGGGGCGGCCGCCGCCATGAGGTTGCGAAAGGTCTCGGTCTCTACTAGCCTATAGGGCAGCATCTCCAGGCTAAGCAATCTGGAGATGTGGACATTAAGGGCTTGGGCGTGCGGTTGGGTTGCACTATATTTCCGTTTCCGCTCCAGCGTCTGGGGTATGGAGAGCTGAACGCTGGTGGATGCTGTGGAGGATCGTGGAGGCGACAATGGGGTTTTTGTGCCAGGGTCCTGGGCAGGGGGCTGACTATCAGCTGAAACAGGGGAAGGAGCAGTGGTGTGCACGGCCGGAGGTGAACGGGCTTGGTGCCACTGAGTGGGGTGTTTAGCATTCATATGCCTGCGCATACTGGTGGTAGTTAAGCTAGTAGTGGTGGAACCCCTGCTGATCCTGGTTTGGCAAAGGTTGCACACCACAGTCCGTCGGTCATCCGGTGTTTCCTTAAAGAACCTCCAGACTTCTGAAAATCTAGCCCTCGCCCCGGGAGCCCTCGCCACGGGAGCTTCACTACGTGACACATTTGGCGCTGATGCACCTGCTCTGGCCCTGCCTCTCCGTCTGGCCCCACCACTGCCTCTTCCAACCTGTTCTGGTCGAGGACTCTCCTCCGTCTCAGAAGCACTGTGTTCACCCGGCCTCTCAACCCAGCTTGGGTCTGTCACCTCATCATCCTCCGATCCCTCAGTCTGCTCCCCCCTCGGACTTCCTGCCCTGACAACAACTTCACCACTGTCTGACAACCGTGTCTCCTCATCGTCGGACACCTCTTTACACACTTCTTCCACTACGTCAAGAAGGTCATCATCACCCACAGACTGCGACTGGTGGAAAACCTGGGCATCGGAAAATTGCTCAGCAGCAACCGGACAAGTGGTTTGTGACTGTGGGAAGGGTCCAGAAAACAGTTCCTCAGAGTATGCCAGTTCAAATGCCAAATTTTCCTGGGAGGGGGCAGACTGGGGGGGAGGAGGCTGAGGTGCAGGAGCTGGAGGAGTGCCGATTTCGGTGACATGGGTGGACTGCGTGGAAGACTGACTGGTGGACAAATTGCTCGAAGCATTGTCGGCAATCCACGACATCACCTGTTCGCACTGTTCTGGCCTCAACAGTGTTCTACCACGAGTCCCAGTAACTTCAGACATGAACCTAGGGAGTGTAGCTCTGCGGCGTTCCCCTGCTCCCTCATCAGCAGGTGGTGTCTCACCCCGCCCAGGACCACGGCCTCTGACCCCTGCAGTAGTTGGACGCCCACGTCCCCGCCCTCGTCCTCTACCCCTAGCCCTCGGGTTAAACATTTTGAAAATGAAAGTTATAACTTTAAATTTTTTTTTAACTTTTTTTGTGTTTTTTTGTGTTTTTTAGTTTTTTTTGTGTTTTTTAGTTTTTAAAGCCAAACAATGCTATCCTATTGCTATGGCTATTTTCTAGCCAAGTATGAAAGCACACTGCTATGCCAGATGAGACGACGCTGAGTTATGAAAAAATAAACGTAAAATAAAAAGGAAATGGCAGACTGTGCCTAATTGAAATCCAACCCCTAATAAATTTTCCCACTTCGGTCTTTGCGATGGATATGTGCGTCACTTAGCGCTAAACACAGCGGTCGCAAGTCTCACTACAAATTCCTGACAATTGGCTAGTAGATGCACTGCAGCAAGGACAGCCACCAGCAGATCAACCAGAAATAAAATATATATAACGCTATTGTAGGCGTAAGTAAGCCGTTTGGATTCTCCTTTGGCTATTTTCTAGCCAAGTATGAAAGCACACTGATGAGATGACGCTGAGTTATGAAAAAATAAACGTAAAATAAAAAGAAACTGCCAGACTGTGCCTAATTGAAATCCAACCCCTAATAAATTTTCCCACTTCGGTCTTTGCGATGGATATGTGCGTCACTAAGCGCTAAACACAGCGGTCGCAAGTCTCACTACAAATTCCTGACAATTGGCTAGTATATGCACTGCAGCAAGGACAGCCACCAGCAGATCAACCAGAAATAAAATATATATAATGCTATTGTAGGCGTAAGTAAGCCGTTTGGATTCTCCTTTGGCTATTTTCTAGCCAAGTATGAAAGCACACTGATGAGATGACGCTGAGTTATGAAAAAATAAACGTAAAATAAAAAGAAACTGCCAGACTGTGCCTAATTGAAATCCAACCCCTAATAAATTTTCCCACTTCGGTCTTTGCGATGGATATGTGCGTCACTAAGCGCTAAACACAGCGGTCGCAAGTCTCACTACAAATTCCTGACAATTGGCTAGTATATGCACTGCAGCAAGGACAGCCACCAGCAGATCAACCAGAAATAAAATATATATAACGCTATTGTAGGCGTAAGTAAGCCGTTTGGATTCTCCTTTGGCTATTTTCTAGCCAAGTATGAAAGCACACTGATGAGATGACGCTGAGTTATGAAAAAATAAACGTAAAATAAAAAGAAACTGCCAGACTGTGCCTAATTGAAATCAAACCCCTAATAAATTTTCCCACTTTGGTGTTTGAGGTGGATATGTGTGTCACTAAGAGCTAAACACAACGGTAGCAAGTCCCCCTGCAAATTCCTCACAATATGGTACTAGCTGCACTACTAGTGCCAGCAAGCCCAGCCACAAGCAAACAAAAAAAAAAAAAGTATAACGTTATTGTAGCCCTAAGAAGGGCTGTTGGGTTCTTGTTGAATCACTCCTGCCTAACACTATTCTAATAGAACACCTAACGCTTTCCCTGACCAGCAGCAGCTCTCTCCCTAGCGGCATCCAGACACAGAATGATCCGAGCAGCGCGGGCAGCGGCTAGTCTATCCCAGGGTCACCTGATCTGGCCAGCCAACCACTGCTATCGACGTGTAAGGGTACCATGTCATGCTGGGTGGAGTGCAGAGTCTCCTGGCTTGTGATTGGCTCTGTTTCTGGCCGCCAAAAAGCAAAACGGCGGGAGCTGCCATTTTCTCGAGCGAGCGAAGTATTCGTCCGAGCAACGAGCAGTTTCGAGTACGCTAATGCTCGAACGAGCATCAAGCTCGGACGAGTATGTTCGCTCATCTCTAGTTATGTCCTATTTCCAGGTCAAGGAATTCTACTTTGTCTGGACTCTGATATGGGGTGAACGTTAGTCCCCAGTCATTATTGTTAATCTTATCAAAGATCAAAGAGTTTTGTAGAGATGTACTATTGCCCTGCCATACTACGAACAGGTCATCGATATATCTTTTGTACAGTTTAAGTCTTCCTAAATGTACTGTTTCTGGCATAATAAAGATGTTTTCAAATATGCACATGAATAGGTTTGCATAAGAAGGGGCTACTTTAGTCCCCATTGCAGTACCGTTTTGTTGATGAAATATTCGTTCTCCATGTGTGAAATAGTTATTATTTAAAATAAAAGATAGACTTTCTAGGAGGAATTGTCTCTGAATCTGTAGAATATTTTTATCCTCTTGGAGGATAACTTCGATGCATGCCAATCCCAATGTATGTTTGATATTGGTATACAGGGCAGTGACATCAAGAGTGGCCAGGATGAAATCCTCTTCCCAGGGGATTTCATTGAGAATCCTGATAAGTTGCGAGGAGTCCCTAAGATAACTGTCCATGTTTATGACATATTTCTGAAGGAACAGATCAAGGTAATGAGATAGATTGCTAGTAAGACAGTTGGTGTTTGAAATGATTGGGCGGCCAGGTGGAGATGTAAGACTCTTATGGATTTTTGGTAGATAATAAAAGTATGGTTTGCTCGGATTTTCAATTAGAAGAAAGTTTTTTTCTTTTTTGTCAAGAATGCCAATTTTGGCATAGTGTTTAATGAATCCCCTGTACTCTTTTTCTATCTTTGCAAATGGATCATCTTTTAGTTCTTTGTAATACATAGTATCAGATAATGGGGCACATTTACTTACCCGGCCCATTCGCGATCCAGCGGCGCGTTCTCTGCACAGGATTCGGGTCCGGCTGGGATTTAAGATGGTAGTTCCTCCGCCGTCCACCAGGTGGCGCTGCAGCGCCGAAAATAATCTTAACGCCCCGGAATGCACCATCCCATAGAAGGTGAAGGTGAGCGCTCCCCAAGCGACACATTTTCGGCATTTAAATGCGGCGGTTTTTCCGAATACGTCGGGTTTTCGTTCGGCCACGCCCCCCCGATTTCTGTCGCGCGCATGCCGGCCCCGATGCGCCACAATCCGATCGCGTGCGCCAAAAACCCGGGGCAATTCATGTACAAGCGGCGCAAATCGGAAATATTCGGGTAACACGTCGGGAAAACGCGAATCGGGCCCTTAGTAAATGACCCCCAATATGTGTGAGGCTTCTCTTTCATAGTCCTCAAAGTTCAGGATTACAGTCCCACCCCCTTTGTCTGCTGACCTAAACACAAGTTGGTCGTTATTCGCTAATTTCTTTAAAGCTGTCATTTCTTCTACGGAAAGATTAGTGGTCTGTTTCTTTCTGTTGTATTTATGTTTACCTTTATTTTTATTTTTGCTATTATCAGATCTTATGGTTTTATTTTTCTTTGTTAGTTCTTGAAGATCGTTAAGTACTAGATCATGAAAGGTCTTTATAAAATGACTTTGGTTATGAATGGGATAGAAAGTGCTTGGTGGTTGTACTTTCATATGCATATATGGGTCTACTGGTGCAGCGATTTCTATACTTTGTATTTGTTTTTGTTCTTGGACCGCAAAGTGTCTTTGGATAGTTATTTTCCTTATAAATTTTTGTAAATCTAAAAAAGTGTCAAAACAATTGCTGGTATTTGTGTTATAAAACAAGAGCCATTTTTCTAAAAGGGATTTCTCGTGTGGGTTAAGTTCATACGTTGAGAGGTTAAAAATTTTTAATGGTTGTGCTAGTAAGTTGTTTCCGGATCGTCCCTCTTTCTTCTTTTTGCCTCCCCTTTTTCCTCTCCTTCTAATTTTCTTTTTGTTTTTATGCTCGGAAAGTAAGAATTGATTGGTTTCATTGGGGTCATCGCTTTTAGTCTTATGGGGTCTTTCGGGGTAATGCATAAAAAATCTTTATCCCCTTTATTTGGACTTTTGTGGTGTGTTGTTTGTGCATTTGGTATCTGGATGGAAAGTGGTTCAAGAAAAGGTACTGATACCAAGGGGCCACTTTGTGAGTGGTCTAGTATGATAGATTGGTCTGTGGGGTGGGTGGAAATGTTCAGAGCCAGATCTGCCACTATCTGTGTGCTAGTTGTGTTGGGGGAGACTGTTTTTGCTAGGGTGTAGCTGCTGTTCAGCGCTGCATCACATCTTCTATTGAATTCAGCATTACGTTCCCTAATTTGTTTGATTTTGATGAGTAGATCTTGATGTTTGCGTGCATAATCAGGGGGGGAGTGTTGTGGGGTCCCCTTGCGTGCATTGCTTGTAGGTGTTGATGGTTGATCAATGTTTTGGGAGGATACATTACTGTTGTTTGTCGTGGTAACCTGTTCATTGTCTGCAATTTTGTATGTGTAAGGATCCTTGCTGATAGTGGTGTCTATCTGTCCAGTGGTTCGTTGGGGAGTTTTATGGTGTGAACTGCTTCTGTATTTCTGGCGATTTGTAGAATCATGAGACTTATATTTGTGATGGTGGTTCCCTGAGAAAAAGGATCTTCCCTGGTTTGGTCGAAGTGAGGGATGGGTGGTGGTGTTTTTAGTATGTTCGGTCTTTGTCTGATCTATGGAGTGTGATTTATTATTTAACCTATAGTGATCCCCTTCCTTGTCAGCTCGATCTCGTTTTAGTTTTCTTGTTTTTCTCTGTATAGTTTCGTGTTCGATCTTCTGTATTCTACCCACAATGTTTTGGCATATTTGAGCAAAGTCAGTATGTGTGTTGAAGAGCGATAGCTGTTGTTGTAAGAATTTGAGCATTTGTCTAGTATCGTTTCCCAGTGCTGTGTATAAATCGGGTCTGTAGGGAAGGTAGAAGGGAAATTAATCCTAAGACCCCTAGGTGCAATATTCTCTTTCACATAAATTTCTAAAAACATCATATCAATTTCATGTGCCAGTTCCTCTTTCATAGCCATACCTTTTGTAACTGAAGAAGAGCCCGGTTCGGGCTCGAAACGCGTCTTACCCAATAAAGGAACTCTAAGTTTATCATATAATACTTGTGAGTATTTGGCGCCGAAATAACCTCCTGAAAAAACCAACATTACTCTCTTCACTGGTGTCATCTTCCCATGGAGTGCATCTTTGCACCATATTAATATTTTAGGCTGATATTTTAGGGCTGAGACAGAGATTTCCCTGTCTCCAGATGGTATCTGTCTTGCTCTGTCTTGATCCATGTCTCTAGGAGATTTGTATGTCTATATTTTTTAGTCTTTTTTTAATCTAGCATTTTACATCCAAAGGCTAAAGCACCAAAGCAACTAGACCATGAATGTTGCAGCTAATTTTAATAAGGGACATGGTTGTTGTGTCCATATACCGTGTAATGATCAGTATGTTTAAAACAAATCTGGATTTGGGACTGGTTGTTTTTGTCCCGACAACCTGGCTTTTATCGCCTTCATGTCTCCATGTCTGAGGTCCATTTATTGTTGGTGACCCCACTATAAGATTTTGGAGTGGAATTGTATGAGGTCCAAGCCTTGGCTCTCTATCCAGCCCCAGATCTTTTAGTTCTTTGGCCAGCATGCTGACCCCTTGTTTGTTGAAGTGTTTGCAATCAAACAGGTGGTGTTGATTGATGAAGGGGTGTTGTGCCAGGGTGATGTGTGACATGGTGCTGATCTTGGTGGTGTGGTAAGGGACGGCCTTTCCTGGAAGCAGGGATGATATGATTATTTTGCAGCCACTCTCCGCTTATTGTTCAAATAGAGTCCTGTATATGTTCACCATTTGTTTGAGTGTTTTCAACCCACTACCCCTTCAGCAGTTCGACAAAGCTGGTATCTTTCAAAATGAAGTTGGGGAACCTCCACAGATAATCTGCTCTCTTTGGAAGCTGGTTAGGTGATCTAGAGCAACAGGTGCCTGGTCTGATAATACTAAGTCTTCTATCGCAAAATTTTGACATAAGAAGCAACTCACACAGGTATAATTTATCCTTGACCATGAATCATCGGGGTGAGAGTAGTGTGCGAACTTCCGTCCCTGTGGGTGACAATGCCACCATCTGTCCATCAGTCCCGAACTTGTAAGGAAGTCTATCAATAGGGTAGTAGTAGATTCAGATCATATTACCTGATGTCTGTCCTCGTGGGGTGAAGCCACTATGTTCACATCCCTTCCTAGAAGCTTGTCCACTGTGGCGTACATCAAAATCCATGATTATACAAACTGGAAGTAAGGTTGTTGATTATTATTATTCGAAGCATACCAATTATATATGCTGATGTTACCCCCTGGAGTGGAAATCAAAACATATGACATATTTTCATCATCTCTGCTGGAGGTGGTGCCACATACCAGTCCTCAATTCATGCCGGGGATTTCAACGTAATGTAGTTTCCCCTGCTGAGATGTCTTGAGGGCAGCTTTCCCGAGTGGGTTTCCACCAGTCAGATTGTCTCCACATAGGTCATTGCTTCCTCTGGGTCTAGAAGAACTTTGTGTGTGGCATCGGGGCTGCGGATCCGCAATGTGGCAGGATATATGTTGTAACCTTATGTTTTTCTCAACCAGTAGGGAGCACTGAAAGTCTTTTGGCGCTTGGATATTTCCACAGAAAAGTCCCTAAAAAGTAGTACCTTCCAGCCCTGAATTGTTAATGGCTCTCTTCTGTTGCGAATGTGCCTCAGGATGGCTTCCTTGTCCTTATAATCAAGATATCTGACAATTACTTGCTGCGGTCTGAGTTTGGGCCATTGACCTCTGGTTTGGGTGGGTCTAATCTGTGTGCCTTTTCCACCCTTCTTTAGATTTGTTAGGCCTTATGCAGTTCTACCTTGCATATATGTTACACCAAAAAGAAGGAACCACCGCAGTATATCAAACCAAGATTACTGGTTTGAATACTGGTCAGTATTCAATCCAAAGAGGTTACATATGGCAGCAACATCTTACCCATGGGTTATTGCAAGTCACCTCCTTGGCATACGTTTTGGTGTTACACGCCTTCCTCCGCTGAAAATTACGCCGAGGAGAGTATTAAATCAATAAAGTAAACATGCTTTCATATACCGCGGTGGTTCCTTCTTTTTGGTAATTTATAGTCAGTCTTGTCACAGGTGCCATATTTATAGTGAATACTCCAGAGAACAAATTTTGGTATCGCATATATGTTGTAGTTCTCCTGCTACCTCAGATTCTGGCAGTCCCACCAATCTCAAGTTGTTCCTGCAAGTCCTATGTTCAAGGTCTTCAACTTTCGAATTGAGCGTGGCGGTGGTGCTCTCTAGGTCTCGTATGTGCTGGTCTATTTGAGGCCGCTCCTTGTCCAAGGTGGAAATCCATTTCTCTGCCGCCTCTATGCTCTCCCCACCTTGTGTCACCTCACCCTGTATATGGCGCAGGGATTCCTACAGTTTGTGATATTTTGATAGTGTTGGCATATAGCTGTGTGCAGGCCAGGGGCTGCTCAATATAGAAAAACAAGTTAGTTTTCTTTTGATCTTTGTTTTGGTTTCTGGATTTTCACTGATTGACTGACCCCCAGCAGGCTGAGGCGCTGGCTGAGGTCCACCTGCCATCTGGGGTATTGAGAATATACCTATGGACTTTAACATAGTCTTGCTTTGTGTCTTGCTTTTCATTTTTGAAGATTTTCTATGTTCTATGGGCTTGGCTTGCTAACTTGTTTCTAGAGGATCTTATGTTCTCAGGATCTTCTTACCTTTAGATGCTGAGGTCTCTTCAGGTCCCTGGGTTGTGGTCTTTGTGCTGTTTTGTTTGGGCTGAGATATTCTTTTTCTTGTTTTGCTCTTTAAATCTTTCTCTTGGCTCTAAAATTTTTTGATGGCAACATTTTATGTCCTGCTGCTTCTGTTTTCCATGGAGAGTGGAATTTGTCTTTAAGTTTGCTCATTACAAGGTATAAACTGGTGGAATCTCAGGAGTTCAGTGTTGCTTACTCCTTGAAGGTCGGCTCTCTATATCTATACATCTCATATTACCTCACACAAAAGCTATCTTATACTCTTTTCCTATAGTAACCAATCATAGCTCATATTAATGACCTGTGGTAAAAATAGACACTGAGCTGTGATTGGTTGCTTACTGCCACAGCAGCCAGCAAACAATGGCTATGACGTTCCCTGAGTCACAGGGCGCAGCTGTGCAAAATTTGGTGATTGTAAACACGATGGTGCAGATTTCTTTAGTGGACATACACACATACATACACTCAGGGAGAGTGACTGAGAGATACATGAAAGGATAGTGACAGAGAGACAGACAAACGGAGAGTGACAGAGAGAAACAGAGAGTGAGTGACTGATTGAGAGAGAGAGACATACAGGCAGGAAGAGGGACTGACAGAGAGTGAGACAGACAGCTAAGGAGAGTGGCAGAGAGAGACAGACAGGCAGAGAGAGTGACAGGCAGACAGGCAGAGGGACTGACTGAGAGAAAGACAGACAGGCAGAGGGAGTAACTGAGAGAAAGACAGACAGGTAGGGAGAGTGACTGAGAAAGACACACAGATAGGCAGGGAGAGTGACTGAGAAAGACACACAGATAGCCAGGGAGAGTGACTAAGAGATAGCGACAGACAGGGAGAGTGACAGAGAGAGACAGACAGGAAAGGGGAATGATTGAAAGAGACAGACAAGGAGAGTGACTGAAACAGAAAGAGAGAAACATACAGGCAGAGGGATTGACAGAGAGAGATACTTAAAGGGAGAGACAGGCAGACAAGGAGAGTAACTGACTGAGAGAGACAAATGAACAGGGAGAGTGGCAGAGAGAGACAGGCAGGGAGAGTGACAGAGAGACAGGCAGGGAGAGTGACAGAGAAACAGGCAGGGAGAGTGAAAGAGAGACAAACAGGCAGGGGAGTGACAGAGAGACAAAAAGGCAGGGAAAGTTACAGAGAGACAGACAGGCATAGAGAGTGACAGAGAGACACACAGGAAGGGAGAATAACTGATTGAGAGATAGACAGACAGGCCGGGAGAGTGACTGACTGACTGAGAGAGAGATAAAGTGAGACAGGGAGAGTGACTGACTGAGAGAGACAGACAGGCACGGAGATTAACAGAAAGAGAGACAGACAGGCAGGGAGAGTGGCTGAAAGAGATACACAGACAAGCAGGGAGAGTGACTAAGAGAAAGAGAAACATGGAGTGTTACTGAGAGAGACAGTGATAGGAAAAGTGACTGACTCAGAGAGAGACACAGAGAGGCAGGGAGAGTGACTGAGTTAAGGACAGACAGGCAGAGGGAGTGACAGAGAAACATGAAGGGAGAGTGACAAAGAGAGAAAGACAGGCAGTGAGAGAGACAGGCAGGGAGAGTGACTGACAGAGAGACAGACAGGCAGGAAGAGTGACTGACAGAGAGAGACAAACAGACGGGAAGAGTGATTGACAGAGAGAGACAGACAGGCAGGTAGAGTGACAGAGTTGGAGAGACAGACAGGCAGAGGGAACAGAGAGAGAGAGAGAGATGAAGAGAGAGTGACAGAGAGAGACTGACAGGCAGGGAAAGTAACTGACAGAAAGAGATAGCCAGGGAGAGTGACAGAAAGAGACATACAGGCAGGGGCAGTGACTGAGAGAAAGACAGGCCAGGAGAGTGATTGAGAGAGAGGCATGAGGGGAGAGTGACAGAGAGAGAGACAGACAGACAGGCAAGGAGAGTGACTGACAGAGAGACAGACAGGCAGGGACAGTGACAGAGAGAGAGACATGAAGGGAGAGTGACAGAGAGAGATAGACAGGCAGGGATATTGACTGACTGAGAGGAAGAGACAGACAGCGAAGGTGAGTGACAGAGAGATACAGATGGTGAGAGTGGCTTAGAAAGACACACAGACAGGCAGGGATAGTGACTAAGAGAGAATAACAGAGAGGGAGATGGACATAGAGAGACAGAGAGGAAGGGAGAATGACTGACAGAAAGAGAAAGACAGAGGAGAGTGACTGACAGAGAGAGACAGGCAAGGAGAGTGACTGGGCTAGAGAGACAGAGAGGCAGAGGGAGTGACAGAGAGAGAAACATGAAGGGAGAGTGACAGAGGCAAGGAGAGTAACTAACAGAGAGAGACACAGATAGGCAGGTAGAGTGACAGAGTGAGACAGACAGAGAGGCAGGGAGAGTGACTGAGAGAGATATGAAGGGAGAGTGACAGAGTGACAGACAGGCAGGGAGAGTGACAGAAAGGCAAGGAGAGTAACTGACAGAGAGAGAAGCAGACAGGAAGGCAGAGAGTCTGAGAGAGAGACAGAAAGACAGGCAAGTAAAGTGACTGAGAGAGACAGTCAGACAAGCAGGGAGAGGGACTGAGAGAGATACAGACAGGCAGGGAGAGTGACTAACTGAGAAAGGAGACAAACAGCCAGGGAGAGTGAGTGACATAGAGAGACAGACAGACAGGCAAGGAAAGTGACTGAGAGAGACAGACAGACAGGGAGAGGGACTGAGAGATACAGACAGGCGGCGAGAGTAACCAAGAGAGAGACATGAAGGGAAAATGACAGAGAGACAGACAGGCAGGGAGACTGACAAAAAGAGAGACAGACAGGCAAGGAGACTTACTGAATGAGAGAGAGATAGACAGCCAAGAAGATTGACTGAGAGAGAGACACACAGGTGACAGGGAGAGTTAGAGAGACAGAGAGGCATACAGAGTGACAGAGAGAGAGTGACATGAAGAGAGAGTGACAGAGAGACAGACAGGCAGGGAGAGAGAGAAAGATAGGCAGGGAGAATGACTGAGAGAGACAAGAATGGAGAGTGACTGGCAGAGAGACAGACAGGCAAGGAGAGTGACCGAGAGAGAGACAGACAGACATGGAGAGTGACTGGCAGAGACAGGTAGGCAGGTACAGTGACTGAGACAGATAAACAGTCAGGGAGAGTGACTGACTGAGAGAGAGACAGACAGGCAGGGGGAGTGACTGAAGAGTGACAGAGAGAGAGAGGCAGGGAGAGTGACAGAGAGACAGACAGGCAGGGAGAGAGAGTGACTGAAAGAGAGGCACAGACAGTCAAGGAGAGTGACTAAGAGAGAGAGGAACATAGAGAGCTATTGAAAGAGACAGGCAGGAAAAGTGACTGACAGAGAGAGACAGACAGGAAGGGAGAGGGACGGACAGAGAGAGAGAGACAGGCAGGGAAAGTGAATAAAAGAGAGAAACACAGACAGGCAGGGAGAGTGACATAGAGAAATACAGGCAGGAAGGGACAGTGACTGACTGTCTCTCTTAGGCAAGGAGAGTGACTGTCTGTCTCTCTCTCTCATTCAGTTACTCTCCTTGTCTGTCTATTTTTCATTGAGTCACTCTCCCTGCCTGTCTGTCTCTCTGTCAGTCACCCTCCCTGTCTGTCGGTCTCTCTTTCTCTGTCAGTCACTCTCCCTGCCTGCCAGTCTCTCTCAGTCAGTTACTCTCCCTGCCTGTCTGTCTCTCCCTCAGTCATTCACTCTCCCTGCCTATCTGTGTCTCTCTCAGTCAGTCACTCTTACTGCCTGTCTGTTTCTCAGTAACTCTCGATGTTCGTCTCTATCTTAGTCACTCTCCCTGTCTGTCTGCGTCTATCTCTCTGGCAGTCGATATTGTTTAATCACAATTGCCTCGATGGTGTCACTTACTGAATAGAGAAAGTTGCACTGAAATAACATTTAAAGGCATGAACAGTAATGTTTTTTATGTAATAAAAAGTATTATTACCGTATAATAACTATTATCAGCCCCGAGTGCCTTAGAGAGGCCAAAGTCACTGATTTTTGCATAATGCTGGTTCACTAAAAGGACATTTCGAGCAGCCAAATCACGGTGTACAAAGTTGTGTTCTTCTAGGTACTTCATTCCCAAGGAAACTTGGTGCATTAGTTCCACAACATTGTTGATTGGAATCTCATCCCTACAGGAAACAATTAAGATTTCCACCATAAGTCCAGAAGTAGAATTCACAAATTTAAGAATATATGACAGTAAATGTGAGTTTTGTTTATTTTTTAGCAAGCTTAGCAAACAATTTATAATCCCAAGACATGTATTTATACAGCATTTTCTCTCCTATCATGACAATTTACTACTAACCAGTATCTGTAATGTCAGACAAAGTTTCTGTACAAAAACTAATCCTGAGGTAAACCCTATTACTTGGATGTTACCTACATGGGCAAGTAGCATTGCTTTTAATTACATAGTAAGAATCTCTTACGCATTTCAGGAAAAAGAATTGAGATTTCTGAAAAGAAAAATATTTCTTCACAAATGATGTGCTAGGAGCAGCTCCTGTGTATCCAGGGGGAGCTATATATCCCTTTGCAATCACCACACTCTACCAGCAGCAGAAGGCTTGAAGTGTAAATGTCATTTGAATAATTTTTTTCTATTATACTTCATTAACAAATTCTTATTAATATTTCCAATAGAAATGCATATTCATGATGAATGATAGTGGCCAGGCAACCCGCTTCCCGCCAGATGTGTCTAGCGGGCGGCGCGGCCCCGGTCAAAACTACGGCAGGTCTGGGACCAGAACACCCCTTGCGCATCCACCCTGCTGGCTGCCGTACCCCTCTACGCCCCCTGCATGCCCACATTGCGTGGAGGTGGCATAGATGCTATAAGAATCCCAAATTCTTGCACTGCGCAAAAATTTTTGATTCTTTCACTGCTTCTACGCCAAAAAACTAGCAGAGCAGTCATCTGAGTAGACGTGAGCTCCTCCCACTTTAATGTTTATGCAATTGTGTTGTCCAGTCTAATCAGGCTATGTAGGACTTGTGTAATGATTGTATTTGCACTTTACTCTTTGCTTTTGATAGGACAATTACTTACTGAATGTAACCTTTATTCTGTTATAGTAGCCCACAATGTTGTTTATGTGTCTCCCCAGTACACTATACTCATTATTTTAATGCCTAATCCTATATTAATTCCGAAGAAATTTCAGCAAAAAAAAGAATTTCAGCAAAAAATAAATGATAGGTTTCAGGCTTCCTTTCTGACTTTGACTACAATCATTAACCCATTTTCCATTTTTTGCTATGATAAATATGACAATAGTAGAGATGAGCGAGCACTAAAATGCTCGGGTACTCGTTATTCGAGAAAACTTTTCTCGATGAAGTCAATGGGATACTCGAGCATTTTTCAAGGGGACCACGGCTCTGCACAGGGAAGCTTGGCCAAACACCTGGGAACCTCAGAAAAGGATGGAAACACCACGGAAATGGACAGGAAACAGCAGGGGCAGCATGCATGGATGCCTCTGAGGCTGCTTAATCGCTCCATTATGCAAAAATTATGGGCAACAGCATGGCCATGACAGAGTGACCGAATGAGGCTAGATAGCATCTAAAACATGCAATAATTGACCCTGACACTATAGGGGACGGCATGCAGAGGCAGCGGCAGCAGTGGCAGGCTAGAGAGTGTCATGGCGACATACCCTAAATGGACTCAGGTTTCACCAAAGGAGGTGAAATGATTTCCTATGTGAACAAAAGGTTGACGGTATATTTAGTCGATAACACAGCATGGTGGCGACATAGTGACCAAGTTCCATAACGTATCTGGTGAAACACCCGAAAAATGAGCCTGATACAGCTCTTTTGATAAGGGGACGACATGTGGAGGCAGCCATGGAGACGACTTCCATGATTAAGAGCGACAGTATGGGGCATTCATATTGCGCTGCTATGATTGCAACTTCAGGTCTCCAACATGGCGGCGACAGATAGACCGAGTCCCACTATGTATCTGGTGAAACACCTGAAAATTCTGCCTGACACAGCTCATTTGATAAGGGGATGATGTGCTGCATATCCTCTCGTGCTCCAGCGTCTGGGGTATAGAGAGTTGAAATGAGACGCTGGTGGACGCTGTGGAGGATCGTGGAGGCAAAATGGACAGGAAACAGCAGGGGCAGCATGCATGGATGCCTCTGAGGCTGCCTAATCTTGGGATGGAGCTGGTGGTCCACTGCCAGGCGAGCTTTCGCCTGTCCAAGCCCCTGTCTCTCGGCTCCTCCCCACCCAAAATGGGCCTGGGGGCCAGAAGCGTTTACTTTGAAAAAATTATAATTTTCAAAGCAGGCCAGGTCGTTTGAATATTTCACCAAAGAATAATGGAATAGCATAGTGGTTCTATTTTTAATTGTTTTTATGGAAATGGTTCCATGATTAAGAGCGACAGTATGGGGCATCCATATTGCGCTGCTATGATTGCAACTTCAGGTCTCCAGCATGGCGGCGACAGATGGGCCGAGTTCCACTATGTATCTGGTGAAACACCTGAAAATTCTGCCTGACACAGCTCGTTTGATAAGGGGACGATGTATGGAGGCAGTGAACTAGTAGTAGATTAAAGGTGCTGCAGTTAAAACTATGTTAGTTGGATCTTGGGATGGAGCTGGCGCTCTGCTGCCAGGCGAGCTTTCACCAATCCAAGCCCCCATCTCTCGGCTACTCCCCAAACAGCACTTCTAAGAACCTTTTGTATAAGATCAAGTGTAGTAGCGTTCTTATAAGTTTGGGTTATGGCGGGTGAGGGGAATGTAAACAGATGCGCAAGAAGCGCTGAAATAATATCGGTAAATGATAAAAGTTTGCCAGTATATTTTGTGGATTACACAGCAGGGTGGCAACAAAGTTAACAAGTTTGATGTGGAAGCCATGAAAACAACCCAAAATTCTGCCTGACACAGTTCGTTTGATAAGGAGACCATGTATGGAGGCAGCTATATGGACGACTTTTGGAGGCAGCTATGGCGATGACGTGTGGAGGTAGCAATGGAGACAACGTGTGGAGCCAGCTAAGAAGACGACATGTGGAGGCTGCTATGGAGACTATTTAATTTGGATAGTGCCTGTATGTGGCTGTCCAAAAAAGTTTTCAAACCAGAGGAGCAGGTAGGTGGTCCTCCAGAAAAATAAAATAAATTGAGTGCCTGTATGTGGCAGTCCCAAAAAGTTTTCAAACCAGAGGAGCAGGTAGGTGGTCCTCCAGAAAAATTAAATACATAGAGTACTATAGCTAGAGCCAGTTGGCCCTGGCAAAAAATAGCCAGTTTCCTTTGCTTTAGTGTACAAAGAGGAGGAGAAGGAGGACAATGAGGAGGAGGAGTGCATACATTATTCAGGTTGAGCTTCTTTCACCTGGTGGAGAATGAAAATCAGGAGAAATCCAGGCTTTATTCATCTTGATAAGCGTCAGCCTGTCAGCGCTGTCAGTCGACAGGCGTGTACACTTATCGGTGATGATGCCACCAGCTGCACTGAAAACCCGCTCGGAAAACATGCTAGCGGCAGGGCAGGCAAGAACCTCCAAGGCGTACAGCGCCAGTTCGTGCCACATGTCCAGCTTTGAAACCCAGTAGTTGTAGGGAGCTGTGTGATCATTTAGGACGATGGTATGGTCAGCTACGTACTCCCTCACCATCTTTCTGTAAAGATCAGCCCTACTCTGCCGAGACTGGGGACAGGTGACAGTGTCTTGCTGGGGTGACATAAAACTGGCAAAGGACTTGTAAAGCGTACCCCTGCCTGTGCTGGAAAAGCTGCCTGCTCGCCTACTCTCCCTCGCTACTTGTTCCGCAGAAGTACGCCCTCTGCCGCTAGGGCTGTCAGAAGGGAAATACTGTTTCAGCTTGTGCACCAGGGCCTGCTGGTATTCATGCATTCTCACACTCCTTTCCTCTCCAGGGATGAGAGTGGAAAGATTTTGCTTGTACCGTGGGTCCAGGAGAGTGAATACCCAGTAATTGGTGCTGGAATAAATTCTTTGAACGCGAGGGTCACGGGATAGGCAGCCTAGCATGAAATCTGCCATATGTGCCAGAGTCCCAACGCGCAAGAATTCACTCCCCTCACTGGCCTGACTGCCCATTTCCTCCTCCTTCAACTCCTCCAACTCCTCTTCTTCTGCCCATACACGCTGAACAGTGAAGGACTGAACAATGGTCCCCTCTTCTGTCTCGCCAACATTCTCCTCCTCTTCCTCCTCATCCTCCGATATGCGCTGAGAAACAGACCTAAGGGTGCTTTGGCTATCAACAAGGGAATCTTCTTCCCCCGTCTCTTGTGAGGAGCGCAAAGCTTCCGACTTCATGCTGACCAGAGAGTTTTTCAACAGGCCAAGCAGCAGGAAGGTGAGGCTGATGATGGCGGCATCGCCACTGACCATCTGTGTTGACTCCTCAAAGTCACTCAGCACCTGACAGATATCAGACATCCACGTCCACTCCTCATTGTAGACTTGAGGAAGCTGACTGACCTGACTACCAGTTCTGGTGGAAGTTGACATCTGGCAGTCTACAATCGCTCTGCGCTGCTGGTAAACTCTGGATAACATGGTTAATGTTGAATTCCACCTCGTGGGCACGTCGCACAACAGTCGGTGAGCGGGCAGTTGGAAGCGGCGCTGCGCTGCCCTGAGAGTGGCAGCATCTGTGCTGGACTTCCTGAAATGCGCACAGATGCGGCGCACCTTCGTGAGCAAATCAGACAGATTGGGGTATGACTTGAGGAAACGCTGAACTATGAGATTTAACACATGGGCCAGGCATGGCACATGTGTCAGTCTGCCGAGTTGCAGAGCCGCCACCAGGTTACGGCCGTTGTCACACACAACCATGCCTGGCTTCAGGTTCAGAGGTGCCAGCCACAGATCGGTCTGCGCCGTGATGCCCTGTAATAGCTCTTGGGCGGTGTGCCTTTTATCGCCTAGGCTCAGCAGTTTGAGCACCTCCTGCTGTCGCTTAGCGACGGCACTGCTGCTGTGCCTAGAGCTACCGACTGATGGCGCCATGCCCACGGATGGTAATTCAGAGGAGGAGGAGGTGGAGGAGGGGTGGGAGGAGGAGGAGGCATAGTAGGCCTTTGAGACATGGACCGAGGTAGGCCCCGCAATCCTCGGCGTCGGCAGTATATGACCAGCCCCAGGGTCAGACTCGGTCCCAGCCTCCACCAAGTTAACCCAATGTGCCGTCAGCGATATATAGTGGCACTGCCCGGCAGCACTCGTCCACGTGTCCGTGGTCAGGTGGACCTTGTCAGAAATGGCGTTGGTCAGGGCACGGATGATGTTCTCTGACACGGGAAAAGTAGTGGCGGCTGGGGACCGAATACCGAGGGGCGGCCGCCGCCATGAGGTTTCAAAAGTCCTCGGTCTCAACCAGCCTATAGGGCAGCATCTCCAGGCTAAGCAACTAGGAGATGTGGACGTTGAGGGCTTGGGCGTGTGGGTGGGTTGCGCTATACTTCCTTTTGCGCTCCAGCGTCTGGGGTATGGAGAGCTGAACGCTGGTGGATGCTGTGGAGGATCGTGGAGGCGAAGTTGGGGTTTTCGCACGGGAGGTGTTTGGGCCGGGGTCCTGGGCAGGGGGCTGACTAGCAGATGACACAGGGGAAGGAGCAGTGGTGTGCCTGGCCGGAGGTGAACGGGCTTGTTGCCATTTAGTGGGGTGTTTAGCATTCATATGCCTGCGCATACTGGTGGTAGTTAAGCTAGTAGTTGTGGAACCCCTGATGATCCTGGTTTGGCAAAGGTTGCACACCACAGTCCGTTGGTCATCCGGTGTTTCTTTAAAGAACCTCCAGACTTCTGAAAATCTAGCCCTCGCCACGGGAGCTTGACTACGTGAAACATTTGGCGCTGATGCACCAGCTCTGGCCCTGCCTCTCCGTCTGGCCCCACCACTGCCTCTTCCAACCTGTTCTGCTATAGGACTCGCCTCCGTCTCAGAAGCACTGTGTTCACCCGGCCTATCAACCCAGCTTGGGTCTGTCACCTCATCATCCTCCGATCCCTCAGTCTGCTCCCCCCTCGGACTTCCTGCCCTGACAACAACTTCACCACTGTCTGACAACCGTGTCTCCTCATCGTCCAACACCTCTTTACACACTTCTTCCACTACGTCAATAATGTCATCATCACCCACAGACTGCGACTGGTGGAAAACCTGGGCATCGGAAAATAGCTCAACAGCAACCGGACAAGTGGTTTGTGACTGTGGGAAGGGTCCAGAAAACAGTTCCTCAGAGTACGCCGGTTCAAATGCCAAATTTTGCTGGGAGGGGGCAGACTGGGGGGAAGAAGGCTGAGGTGGAGGAGCTGGAGGAGTGCTGATTTCGGTGACATGGGTGGACTGCATGGAAGACTGACTGGTGGACAAATGGCAAGAAGCATTGTCCGCAATCCACGACATCACCTCTTCGCACTGTTCTGGCCTCTACAGTGCTCTACCACGAGTCCCAGTAACTTGAGACTTGATGAACCTAGGGAGTGTAGCTCTGCGGCGTTCCCCTGCTCCCTCATCAGCAGGTGGTGTCTCACCCGCCCAGGACCACGGCCTCTGACCCCTGCAGTAGTTGGACGCCCACGTCCACGCCCTCGTCCTCTACCCCTAGCCCTCGGGTTAAACATTTTCCAAATTAAAGTGTAAACTTTAAAAAAAAAATTTTGTGTTTATTTATTTTTATTTATTTTTTTTTTAAACAAAACGATGCTATCCTATTGCTATGGCTAGTTTCTAACCTACACTGACAGCACACAACTGGATTTTGTGCTGTGCCTGATGACTTTGAGTTATAAAAAGAAATAAAGGTAAAAAAAAAAAAATCAGCAGACTCTGCCTAATTCTAATCAAACCCCTAATAAATTGTCCCACTTCGGTGTTTAAGGTGGATATGTGTGTCACTAAGAGCTAAACACAACGGTAGCAAGTCTCCCAGCAAATTCCTCACAATATGGTACTAGCTGCACTACTAATGTCAGCAAGCCCAGCCACAAGCAAACAAAAAAAAGGAAAATATAGCGCTATTGTAGGCCTAAGTAAGCCGTTGGGGTTCTCCTATGGCTATTTTCTAGCCTACACTGAAAGCACACTGCTTTGCAAGATGAATTTGAGCTATAAAAAGAAATAAAGGTAAAAAAAAATAAATCAGCAGACTCTGCCTAATTCTAATTAAACCCCTTATAAATTGTCCCACTTCGGTGTTTAAGGTGGATATGCGTGTCACTAAGAGCTAAACACAACGGTCGCAAGTCTCCCAGCAAATTCCTCACAATATGGTACTAGCTGCACTACTAATGGCAGCAAGCCCAGCCACAGGCAAACCAAAAAAAGTAAAATAAAACGTTATTGTAGCCCTAAGAAGGGCTGTTGGGTTCTTGTAGAATCACTCCTGCCTAACACTATTCTAATAGAACACCCTAACGCTTTCCCTGACCAGCAGCAGCTCTCTCCCTAGCGGCATCCAGACAGAGAATGATCCGAGCAGCGCGGGCAGGGGCTAGTCTCGAGTACGCTAATGCTCGAACGAGCATCAAGCTCGGACGAGTATGTTCGCTCATCTCTAGACAATAGGTATATAACATTAAGGGGCATTAACTAAGGGTCCGTCGGATGCATTTCCGTCGGGTTTCCTGAATATTTCCAATTTGCCCTCTGAAAATGCACTAACTAAAAACGGCCCAAAAACGGCCTAAAAACGCCACGTGTGTCTTCACCTTAAGGGTGCGTTCACAAGTTACATTTTGCTTGTATTTTCATTGCCTTTTGAAAAGCATTACAACAGCTAAGGAGAGGTGATTTGACAAATTTTACTGTTTACATTTATTAAAGCATTGTTATCGCATGTGCATTTTGTAAATGTTAATAGTAATGTAATTAGGTAAATCACCTCTCCTCAGCTGTTGTAATGCATTTCAAAATGCAATTAAAATGCAACCAAAATCTGTCAGGCTGCGGTCACACGTTGCATATTTTTTTGCTTTTAACGCATGCGTTTTTAAACAGTTGAAGAGGAGATTTGCCTAATTACATTGTGGTCAACATTGTGTTTACAAAACATAAATGTTAGCGCTTTGTTAACGCAGCACAGCTGTAGCGGAACGTGTGACCATGGCCTAAACACATTCACACTTGGCGTTTTTGTCACGTTTCTGCTGCGTTGAAAATACATGCGTTTTTATGCATGTGTTTTTCAAATGTTTGCTTGCGTTTGCGATGTTAAAAATGCAATGCTAAGGGTGCATTCATATGTTAATTTTTCAGATGCAGTTTTTGATGTCCAATTCAGGAGTGGAGTGAAAAGAGAGGAGTAGCAGCTTATCTCGATGATATGTTCTCAAACCCTATGATCCACTCCTACTTTTGGCTTCAAAAACTTTGTCTGAAAAACTAAACGTGTGAAAGCATCCTAAGCTTGGTATTTTTTGCAAAACAGTGGTTTTTCACTGCTGCTATTTTGGCTCATGGACACATACAGATTGGTTTTCTTCTGGCTTAAGTGATTTTTTTTTTTACTGATGCCTTAGGGTGCTGCCACATGTCGCGCTCTTGGACCATTTTAAAGCATGCTTTTTCATTCCATTTAAAAATGGTACAAAAACGGTCCAAGAATGCAACATGTGGCAGCACCCTAAGGGTGGTGTCACACATTAGTGCTTTGATTCCGTTTTGTAACAGATCCAAACTGGGGCCGCCGATCGCATATCCATTTGTATGCAAACGCTTGCGATCGGCCATGGGCCACCCCAGTGCACTTTGATTCCGTGACACCACCCTCACTGAACTATTCTTTTCATGGTGCAGCCACATGTTCAGTTTTTTTCCTATTTATTCTTTGGGTCAATACAATCATGGGGATATCAAATTTGTATAGGTTTTATAACGTTTTCATACATCTAAAAAAATGTAAACTCATGTAAAAAATTCTCAATTTTGCCAATAACTTTTTCACATTTCAGCGGATGGAGATTTGTGTGGTGTCTTTTTTTGTGACTTTTGATGACACTTTCAATGCTACCATTAAGTGCTGTATGGGCTCTTGATCACTTCTTATTGAATTTTTTATATTTTTCAAATTAGCAAAAGTAGCATTTTTTACTTTGGCTGCTAGTTTCCGTTGTATGGTTAAATGCCGGAAATAACCGTTATTATACTTTGATAGATTGGAAATTTTAGGTCGTACCCATGCCTAACATGTTTATGATTTATATTTCTAGGATTTCCAGGAATGGTGGCAAAAATGTATTTTTTTTTTTTTTTTTTTAAAACCCAGGCTGTCATGGCAACCGTCCGTCCTCCCCCGATTACCTCACAGGGGGCAGCAATCCACCACAAGATGGTGGTGCCACCGGGATTTAAATGCCTCCAGCAGCTTCGCTGGAAGCATTTACATGGTTAGCACCCGCGATCGGGGCCAGCCCGTAAGCCCTCTCCATATACCCGCAGCCGACATGTGATGTAATAGTACATCACATATAGGTAAGGGGTTAAGGCATCAATGAAAATTACTGATGTGGAAAAAAATACCAATGTAAATATGCCTTAAGGCTGCGTTCACATCTGGTGTTTGCCGTGCCGTGGACGGTGCTTGGCCTGATCACATATGCGTTTTCATGCATACTATCGATAATGAGCACATGAATACACATCACCGTCCATTATGCTTGTGCCACATGTATCAGTGTTTCTATGGAAATGCCTGCAATCGGGAACGAGCCGCCGGTGTTTGGTGTTAAGTTAACGCTCGTATAGTCCTAGCGGCTTCCACCTCTTAAAGTATCCGGGCAGCCTGCTGCGCTGTGTTTATTCTACGCCAACACAGCCTTAAAAACACTTTAGACAAAAAAAGTAGCACAGTTTCTACAGCCAAAATGGGCAATGTAACATGCAGCATGGACACACCAGCAAGCACATACTGTATATACCGTACCTACCACAGGTACCTAAGTACAGTACCAAAGCAATAATCATTACCAATTAATTTTATACACTCACTTTTTTGCAGAAAGGAATTTGTTGAGAGGTCCAGCAGATGCCATTTCCATGACCAACATGAGGCTTTCTGCCTGGCACACCCCAATCATTCTAACAATATAGGGATTGTCCAATTGATGCATAATTTCCGCTTCTTTCATCATTTCATCTTTTACTGATTTCTCATTGCCATTCTGAATCTTCAAGATCTTAATGGCCACATCGATTTGACGTCTGCAAAATAGGATTTTACAACATTTAAAGATAACCTGTCACCAGCAACTCCCTGCATAAGCCACACAGAGTAGTTTCTAGATAAATGCCCCACTGATGCCTTTATCCATGGTATTATAGCCAGCATTCTTCTAAAAGAGACTTTTATTGATTCCTGTGTTCCCATCGTGGAGGTGAGCAACTGCAGTATACAGTCTGTATACCCAACCTCCTCAGTGATGCTGGCACTACTAACCCAGCCGCCCTCATGAATGAGGGAGACATGTGACTCTCTAAAGACAATTCATGAGGGCAGCATGAGGTTGATTTCTCATCATAAAGCCATCTAAGCCCCCACTTTTCTGAGGGAGTGTTTGATGATGTAGCAGTCAGAATCACACACAGCCACTGTTAGTCTCTCTCTCTCTCAAAGTTCAGTGGGGATTCTGTATATGTCTATGGTTTAATATTGACAAGCCCTATGTACTACTGGTAGTTCCATATGGCAGCATGTTGGTAGTAGTAAGACTTGTCAATCAGGAACAAGGGAGCAGGGCAATGCAAGTAAAATTTTATATGCAGGACCCAATAAATATTACTGGTCTCACATCAGGTGAGTTGCATAGAAGTTTACAAACTGATTTTTTAACATTGCAACCTTGGAAAGGAACCATTTAGGAAAAAGGGGAAAGCTTTTTAATCAGAGTTTTTAATGATGTATTTTTTTTGTACGGTTAATCTAAATGACAGGTTCCCTTTAAAGGACATCTACCATCATTTTCTCGCCGGTAGACTGTCCTATATGCCACCCCCGGTACCTTATGCTTTCTATGGAGCCTCTTTGTGCTTCCTCCGGGACCCCGTGGTATGGAGAAAATCCGATCTCGTCCGATGAGTGCCTCCTGGCTCCTTCCAAGGCTAATTTATGCACGCCTCATTTGTATGCACTGCTCCCAGCTACCCGTGCGGTCAGGCAGCCGGTGACGTTATTTGGCACTTTTGATTTCTTGCGCAGCTGCACAGGATACCTGCGAGGTGCACAAGATAGAAGATCTTGTGACAGAAGAGTGCTGAATGACGTCACCGGCCGCCTGATCCCACCGGTGGTAGATGTCCTTTAAGCCTTCATATAATGTGCTACTGACTATAAAAGTGAGAGTGGAAACCATATTCAAAAGAAAAGAATATCAAGCAAATTTATTTAATGGTGAAGCAAATTTCTATCTGATAAATAAGATATCTTCTACTAATTGAACTTGTTTCTAATTAGTGGTTAAAGATAAGGTTTTAAGATAAGCCTCTGTACATATGAGTAAATGTTACAGGCAGTCCCCGGGTTACGTACAAAATAGGTTCTGTAGGTTTGTTCTTAAGTTGAATTTGTATGTAAGTATGTATATTTTTATAATTGTAACCTCAGCCAAATTTGTTTTGGTCTCTGAGACAATTGGATTTTAAAAATGTTGGATTGTCATAAGAACTAGGATTAACAATGAAGCTTAATTGCAGACACCATTGATAACTATTACAGCTGTTTATTGTAGCATAAGGCTAAAGTACAGAAAATTACCAACATCCAGAGGTCCGTTTGTAACTAGGGGTCGTCTGTAAGTCGGTATTCTTAAGTAGGGGACCGCCCATAATTCTGCCAGTGCTAATGTTGAACCGAGGCTTTGAATTCATTCCATTTTAGCCACTGATACATAGTGGGGAATTTATCATATGCCTTCGCTTGTGCATCAGCATATGATAAAGACCACACACTCCTGTGTCCCGTGAATACATCAAGAGGTTTATAGACAATCCAATGGTGTATATGATAAATGTAATAAATAAATACTTACTTTTTCATCTTGTAAACCCCTTTTTTCACACAGCCAAAATTTCCTGAGCCCAGTTCTACTTCATCTATCAGAAGAAGTTCTCTTTTTAGGAAAAGTTTTCGTTCCCTCAGTTCCTCAGGGTCACTATATGGACTGTCATACACACTAGTGTCCATGGGCAAAACTCGAGGTTTCTCACCAGCTATAAATAAAAGTAGATTACAAGGCCTTATAAACATGTTAATTTAAGTACAGTTTCATTTAAAGGAAATTAAAGGCTCAGATGGCCATGTGCTCGTCCGGGCCATCACTCGTTTTCCTATGGAGCACCATGTGCTCATCTCATTGTGACCAGAACCATGTGCTCATCTCATTGTGACCAGAAGACATACAAGTCTATGGGGGTGGTGATCTGGCCACAAGTTATGCAACCAGCTCCCCAGACAGTGTTGTACATAGTCCATCACAAAACACAGGCAAGGACTGATGTAACTAACAAAGGAGGTAGAAGGAGCATAAGGACAAGAATGCACTCAAGAAGGATGGAAGTACAGACAGAGTGGTGCTGCATGAGTGAAGCCAATGCTCTGGGTGCACCACTAGTCTTTCCATATAATTATGCATATATTTAAAAAATGAATGCATCATCTTCAATGGCCCTTGTCCAGTCCCATCTTGTTAGTTAGGGTTCTGAGTGTTAGACCCCATTGATCTGATATTAATGCCCTATCTTAAGAACTATCAATAATATTAAAGTCCTTTAAACCACAGCACCATGAGACAAGACCACCACCACAAGAAATTATAAAGAATGTTTGTTTTCTTTCCCAATTGAAGTTGATGGACAACCTAAGGAACCGGACTCCAGTGGTACTGACCAGCCTAAGTAAAGTCCAAGTTTTGGTTAAATAAAGGCACTACTACACATGTTCTAACCTAACTAACCAGCATAATTGCTAACTGGCATAACTACTGATGTATCGGGATAGACATGCAAAATGTTTATTATATACAATTGCATGTATACTTCCTTTTTTTTATTTCCAATAAAATATTTCTTTAAAAAAAAATTAAAAAAAAATGTAAACTTCTGAATTGATCATTCAAACAATCAGGTTGCCATAATTGTTATGCTTGTGCCAGAGTGAGAGTCTTTCTGGCTCAGGAATATGCTAAAAAAAATTGAGCCTGAAAGCAATTTTCCTTTTTCAAGCTTTGAATAATTATTTGTGTATTTCTTCTCCAGATTTCTTAGTAGAGCCTTCAAGGCCTACAAGACTTCACATACCTGCAAAGATGGCTTGTAAAGGTAGTCTCTAGACATTGGGCCAATTATATTAAAACTGGTGCATTGTGCACTAGTTTTCTTTGTACTTACTTTGTACAAGTTGCAGCACATTATTTAACAGTGTTGCATAATCTTAGTTAATCTTGTCAGTTATCAGGAGGTGCACACAGTTGCACTTATTTTTTCTTGAACTTTGCTTCATGCTCTTTCAACAACTACAAACACACACTACCACGCCTCTTGATATGCACAGTATTAAAAAGTGTCTGACAAAATGCAACTGGAACACAATTTTGTAGCACTGACTTAATAAATAGGGAAATGGTAAAGAAATTCCAGCTGCAAACGGTGTCCACGTGCGAATAAAATACTGTTTTCTTTATTCAAAAGCGTATTAAAAACAGAAACATGTTGAGGGCAAACAGCCTATATGCATGGCAAAAGCTGATACAGGGTAGTGAGGAGACGGATAGCAGCCTACGCGTTTCAGAGAAACATCTCCTTAGTCATGGCTAACCTGTCAAAACTGACCGGGAGCTTATATGGGTACGACTGGTATCACATGATACCAAAAAATGGGCGGTGTCGTAGGTCACGTGAAGCTCTACGGCGAGGTAGACAGGCTGTTTTTTTAACACAGGTATGCATAATAACATTAAAAATACTAACATATACAAAAGTAAAAGAAGGAAAGTATGTTAGTTATAAGAGGGACATGTTAACAAGGAACATAGCAACAGAATGCTTTCAATATTGATATATTATATCCTGTTTTTTATTGAGACTTTCCGGAACACGGGTTTGTAATGAGAAGATCCAGAAGGTTTCTCTATTGAGAAGTTTCCTTCTGTGATCCCCCCCTCTGGAAGGGCGCTTGACTTTTTCAATTGCTATAACCATGAGTCCTGTACAATCTCCCTGATGAACATTTTGAAAATGTTGGGAAACCATAGAGGCATTGATTGTTTCTGTTTTGCTAGCATCTGATATGTGACGACGGATTCTTGTCTTGAGAGAACAGGTGGTACAGCCCATGTATTGTATGTCGCATCTGGTGCATGTAATGAGATAAATTACATATGTTGTGTTGCAGTTGATAAAGCTGCATATTTTGTTTGTTTGTTGAGTGCGTGCAGAGGTGAAATATTTGTTGGGAGCAGCAAAATTACAACAAATACATCTTTTGTGGCCGCATTTAAAAAAACCTTTTAAGTCTAACCAAGTGTTGGACACATGAGTGTTGGATGTGAATAAACTAGGGGATAGTTGCATGTTTATTTATTCTAATATGCTACAAGTGTATGTTGCAGATTACACCATTATGCGGTATTTGACTCAATACCTTTTCACAGCTACTGTATTCATGTACTAGTGGAACATCCATCTCATAAGAAATATATTGAGAAGATCATGGACAGTAAAAATTGGAGACAGCAATATTTTAATGTGTAAGGTTGCATTCACACGACCATCTGGGGAAAAGTATATCCGGCTGCAAAATTTTTCGGCCAGAAATATTCCCCCCATAGATGGCTAAGGCACCCGGTCTCAGTACGGTGAGCACAACTAGTGTTCACCGTTCCAAGCCGTGGCCGTTAAAATGCATACAGCATGCTCTATCTTTGGCCGTACGAAAATATACATATGTACCAATGTTTGAAACGTTATGAAACATCAACCAAAAACCATTCTAAAAGCAAGTAAACATTTTGTGGCACATGGTTGTTATGTTTCAAGAGTCCTATATTTCCTTATGACACCCCTGTCAGTAATTCTAAGCTTCTGACAATAATTAAGGTCTATAATTTGGTACAATTGAGAGAAACTGTTGAGACAATCTTAAACAGTTTCTGTATGATAGCTTGCATAAATGTTAGTATATTTCATTATTGCATACACTTCATTTTCTTACCAACAAAAGGTTCAGGGGTGTATCCATCAAAATTAGCTGATGGCTGTCGCTAAATAGAACAGATTAGAATAAAAATGTTAACATTCGTTGAAATCGTTATTAAAGAAAAAAAGGTAACGCAGACATGACATTTAAAGGGATTCTTCCTGATTACAAACACTAATGTGATCGTGGCATAATATGTAATTAATATGGTAAAATTTGAACTTTGCACTTTGTCCAATCAGTAGGCACAATGGCCCCAATGTATCATCAGAATATTTAATTTAATCCATTTTTATGATGGGCCTGCTTTTGGCCTTTCTGCCTATTCTCAGACCCATTTACCCAAATATAACAATAATGTGGATACATTTTGTCTCGGCAATTTTGGAGTAATGCACTACTGTAATGCTCAGCAGAATTTTGTACAGTGGACCACCCTCCGCGCCTGACTGTCATACAAGCATGCTTTTATAATCATCAGAAACCAGCCACGGTGTGCAGCTATCCTTAAATATACTCTTAAAAATCTTTTAAATAAAGATGTCTTTGGAACAGCTTAGCACAGGGCCGCATCTGCCATGAGACGGCAATAGTACGGACTTGCAAGACATTGGCATGTCCGTACTACAAAAAAAAGTATCATTTACATTGGCCCCTTTAAGACGTTGATGTAATTGAGAGGCAGAGTGGTGCAGCACAGACTTGCCTGTTTGCGCCACTCTGCAGTACATTGGCCGGTGTAACGTCATCACGCACGCAAGCCCAGCGTCTGCCAGCGGGAGAAGACGAGGAGGAAGTGATGACAGCGCAGTGGGAGAGCTGGGGTTGGGAATGGAGCTGAAAGGTAAGTTTAAAGTTTTTTTTTTTCTACAGGGGGTGGCTATGTTCTGCTGAGGAGGGGGAACTGTGTACAATGTGGGGGAGCTGTATACCATGTGGGGGAGCTGTATACCATGTGTGGGAGCTTTTTACCATGTGGGGGAGGGGGGAGCTATATACCGTGTGGGGGAGGGGGAGCTGTATACCATGTGGGAGAGGGGGAACTGTGTACAATATTGGGGAGGCGTAGCTGTGTACCATATGGGGAAGCTGTATCGCATGTGGGGGAGCTGTATTATAAAGCTCCCCCACATGGTATACAGCTTCCCCATATGGTACACAGCTCCACCTCCCGCACACCCTGTATACCATGTGGGGGAGCTGGATTCCATGTGGGGGAGCTGTATACCATGTGGGGGAGGTGGAGGTTTAGCTGGTATACAGCCTGTATACCATGTGGGGGGAGCTGTATACCATGTGGGGGAGGTGGAGCTGTATACCATGTGGGGGACCATTTAGTGGCCTGTGCAGTAGCAGCTATGAAGCTCTCCTGATTTTCTTTCTAAGTTCTGAAGCAGCTGAGATATGAATAGCCATGTCCTATAATGTTGCTCGGTGGTGGGGTTGGGCATTTATCAGTACTGACATTTTTTTAATTGGGCTTGTAAAGCGTGCACCTGATACATGAGGAGACACAAGCCTCTTCATATACTTGGCATACAGCTCACCACAATTTACTCAGGAACTGTCTGGGGGGAGCTTTCACACTAGAAATCTGGTATAAATGTTGGTTTCACCTTTTCTCACCCTTAACATGCCTCCTTTATAAAATCTGTCAAGAACATCTGCAAAGAGTTTGTATGTTCTCTCTGTGTTTGCGTGGGTTTCCTCCCACACTCCAAAACATACTTATGGGTTGAATAGATTGTGAGCCCCATTGGGGACAGGGACTGAATTGGCAAACTCTGTGTAGCACTGCGCAATCTGTGTGGACTTATAAATGAAGGAATTATTATTATTATTATTATTATTATTATTATTATTATTTATTAAGAACCTCCATTCGCAGACTTTTTGTGCAAATGGTGTAGAAAAAGAAACAAACAGGTTGCAACTTTTTCATGATCACTCTAGGATTAACCGGTCTGAAGGGAGAACTGTGTAACTGAACTCAGACTGCTGCTTTAGTTCAGCAGTTTTACATTTGGAGTGGTAAATTCTCCTAATACACAGGGGGTTATGTAGGTATGTATTAAGAGACTCAGAGTTGTGTATTATAATGTTCTGCAACAGCTGAGTTGTGTATTAGTAAGTTCTGCGTGGCTGGCGTATGTATTGGAGGGTTCTGCAGTAGCTGGCACGTGTATTGAGGGTTCTGCTGGCATGTGTATTAGGTGGTTCGGCAGGGCTGGCGTGTGTATTGGTAAGTTCTCCAGCGGCTGACGCGTTTATTGGGGGCTTTTGCTGCTCCTGTGACTGCTTATCAGTGACTTTAGTTAATTGAAGGAATTAGTCCAGAGATTTACTAGTCAGTGATTAGTTGTGTTTCATAATGCTATAGTACAGGGAGCAGGACGCTTGCAATTGTTAACCAGCGCCCAGTGTGTTGCATTTAAACAATACTGGGGTCTGATAACCGATTGCATGCGTTTCCTTTGAAACACCTCACCCCTCTCCCTCCCCATGTGCTACCGTTGCATTATAAATGTGTGACTGTGGCAATGAGGAGACATGGCCCATAAACTGATACTCAGCAGGGAGCTGCCATACTGCTAGGTCCACACCACCTTTAAGGGATTCCATTATTTTCTTCCATTTTGGAGGAGAATAACAGAGTCCAGCAGTACATGGAAGCAGACACAGAAAGTTAACTCCTACCATTAGTTATAAGAGAAAAACATATGTAGCAATCTGCATTATTTTTACAGCTATTAATAAAGTAGACATGAAGGTAGGAAACCTTCTGCAAAGCTTCCATCTACTGCTGGTCACTATTTTCTTCTAGAATAGAATAAGATAATGGAAACTGTCATCTCTATCTGCCTGCAGCTCCCTACTTCTTCTTCTCCATGTTTTCTTCAGCTATCAGGTTGGTAAAAGGGCGGGGACCCATTTCAAACAGCTATAACTTCTGAAATGTGGCACAAACTAAGCTCAGTTTCTTTTAAACTATGTCTTCAACTTATCTATCTCTTTAACTTAAGGATTTTGTCTATGTGTCAAAATCCAAAATGGTGCTAAAGGGACAAAAAGTCTTCAAGAAGGCACAGACCAATAATAAATAAGACAAAACGGAAGAAAACGTCACTACAAAAATAGAAACACATCCGAAATGTGGATCTAAAGGATTGATACATCAGGTTCAATGTATTTCTGTTCTGGCTCCCTCCTTTCCTTTAATTTGTGTAACCTATTTTCTTCTTGTTCTTGTTTTTTGTCATTTTCTTTATGCATTTTTAAAAAATTATAAATAAACAGGGTTTTACTATGTACTTACATATTTAGGAAGTGCTGGAGGAATGGCACACAAACCTGTATAAATAAAAGTCAGTATAAAGTAAGCAAAGCATAGTGTAATAATAAATAATGATTCTGATATTAAAGGAATTGTATCGTGAGGACACCACATAAAACTTGTCATTTTGGACAATGACAGAATCAAATTTAGTCATTTTCAAGTAAATTGAGCATTGTGTAAATCATTCCCTGGAGGTTGTATAAAAATAAGCTTTAACAAATCATTAAGATGGAGAAGTCTCCTCCTGTCCTTATTGATGTCATATAGTTAATTTGCATAATTACAAGTCTACATAAAAGAGGGAATTCTATAAAGAAAATTTCATACACTACCTGTGGGGGTAGTAGTTTAGTGGGGTAAAATCTGTATTAGAAGTGTGGTGGCCACAATGTGGTATTGTGCAGGGTCCAGCATGTGAAGTATTATATTGTGTGGGGGGGCATGGAGAGTACCAGGAACAAGTAAAGAATATAAGATGTCTTTGTCATTGCATGTATTAGCTGTGAATGTTTTCAAAAACTGCACATTACAAGTTTTTTGGCACAAGTGCAGATGAGGGAATTTGTTCCATGTGCAGTGAGGTTCAGGCATCAGATATTTTATGACAATAGCAATCTATTACAGAACAGGCTGGTGATGGCTTCTGAACTACATCCCCATGATTCTGACCTGCTTGTCCTATCTCTGCTACTGGTCCATTCTCTCTGTCAATAGTACATTACATCAACGACAGTCTCTTGTTTACCTTTATATTTTCAATACTATTATTATTACCAATCTATTATTAGATTGGTACTTTTACTTACACGTTCAGATTTTCATACTCACCAGCCACAGTGTTGCCATTTGGACAGCTCTCCTTTAGAACTGTAATAACTCCATCTGATTTGAGCTTTAAGTACTCTACAAGCTGCATAAATTACACCAAGAATTATTTATATATTTGTCCTTATAATTATACATGTTATATGAGATGAAGCATGTGCATTTCTGACATATTACATTCCCCAGCAGATCTCTGTGTATCAGAAGTAGCATTGTAGAATACAAAGCTCCTTAGAGGGAAACTCATCAGATATTAGCCTAATAAACCATGGCCAGTATGTCTTCAAGCAGCTCAACAGTTTCTATATCATGTTTCTTTCATCGTTCAGCATGATGGCATCACCCAGAAAATCTACTTTGAATTGAGATATAAATTGGTTTAATGGAGTCATGTAGGGGGAGAGTTTAACACTGAAGTCAAGCTTTCCCTCCCTCAGAATGCCTCCTCCACTGTGACTGATGGTCTTGCATTCAGAGACATCATTGACCAGATCTTCTAAAGTTTGGTGCATTATGTCAATCACATGGTGTTCAGAGACAGGGAGAGTTGACTTTGGTGTTAAACTCTCGGCTTCCCTGACTTTATACAACCAGTTAAATTTTAAGTACAAAGTTGATTTTCTGGATGATGCCACCAACCTGGGACATAAAAAAAAAACATGACCTAGAAGCTGTTCAGCTGTTTGACAACCTACTGGTAGTTTACTAGATCAATTTCTGATGACATGCTCCCTTTAAGCTCCATCTCAAAGAATCATGGCAGGTTAATATCCCACCATATTATGTATGCCAGCAAAGTATTCTCTACCATAGAAGCAATGCAATAACTGTGTTGAAGTATATAGGTACCTTCCAGATAACTCAGAATAGCAGCAAAAAAAGTGATTTGATTTACCTGCCACAATGTATCAAACTTAGTGCCTTTGGGTATTGAATACTTCCCAGACTTGTCAAGATCAATCATATAATGGTACACAGTCTTTCCATAAACTATTGACAGGGCAAAAGTGCCAGGTTCTTTCCTTTCTCTAACTCTGTAAAAATGATAATTATATAAATCAATTCAATACTAATCTATCACCAATAAAGGCTTTCTATAGAGCAAGTTGCAATCTTACTGGTAATTAACATCCTCATATATAATCTTTTTCGTATGTTTAAACAATTTGGATTAAATGTATAAAAATTATTAGCAATAATTTAATTGATAAACTATGAGTGTAAAGAAAATTGTTTGCATAATAATTTATGTTTATTGCAATGGTATTTAATGCTAAATACTAAATCATTTGTTTCTTTAATATCATATGTTACAAAAAAGGAAATTTCTTATCTTATTCAGTTTATTATTTGAGTCTATTCCAACCATGTCTAGAATGGGTAGCCAGTAGAAATAATTGCATCATACAACTGGAAATCCAATAGTCAACTAGACATGAGGATAATAATAGCAATTATAGATATGTAGATTCTAAAAGTTTAATAAATATTAAATGAATACAGTGTCTTCTATATTAAAATTGTTAACCCCTTGCCACTGAAACCACTTTTCACCTTCCTGACACTTTGTACTTGAAAATAATTGAAAAATTTTGTTGGTATGTTTTTCGTTTATTTATGAAAAAAATAGATATTTGGTGAAAAAATTCTTGATTTTCAAAATTCAAGTTTTTCAATACATAGTCATAACAGCAAAACTGATAACTAAAATGTACCGAATGTGTGCTTTATATTTACATGGTTTTTATGCATCCTCTCATTTTTACATGATGTTATGGGCCTTTGAATTTGAGGTGTGATTTTTCACATTTTCATAAGAAACACAAAATCATGCTTTTGAGGGGCCTGCTCAGATATCAAGTCACTTTGAGAAGCCTAAATAATCGTAAAACCCCATAAATTAGCCCATTAAAAAAACTACACCAGTCAACGTATGTAAAACATCTTCCATAAAGTTTGGTAAGTCTTTAATTGTTTTACAGGGGTTAAAACAAAATCGGATGCAATTTTGAAATTTTATTATTTTGGCTATATGAATGTTTTTTATAAAATGTACACATTCTAAAATACCAAAATGCTCCACAAAGTTTGATACCCAATTTCTCTAGAGTTCACCAATACCCGGTATGTGGTGGTAAACTGCTGTATGGAAACATGCCATGGTATTGAAGGAAAGCTGCGCCATTCACAGCAGACTTGCATTGTCACATTTTAATCGCGACACAATCTTTTTTTTTTTTTATTGCAATTTGGATATATAAAGGCTTATTTTATGAAAGATTAGATGCAATTTACAAATACTTCATTTTAGTGGGTGATTAGCTTATTAGCTGAGATTTCATTAACTCTTGAATGTATGGAGAAGAAAAAAAGAAAAGAAAATTGTGCATTCTGGTTACCTTTCTTTCAGTACTTTTTTGGCACCGTACACAGTGTCACAAAAATAATATGTTTTGTTTCTTCTATAGATCACTAAAATTACGATGATACCTCATTTATATAGGTTTTTTTCAAATATTTACCATTTTACCATACCATTTTACTGAGGAAAAGCTAATACAGAGAAAATCTAATTTGTTTTTGTATCGCCATCTTTTCGGAGATATAACTTTTATATTTTTTGGTTGACAAGGCTGATGTAGGGCTTATTTTTTATGGGTTGAGCTGTCCTTTCCATTGGTACCATTTTGGCGCATATTACTTTTTTTTTAGCACTTTTTGAAACTTTTTTGTGAAGAGATTTTATGAAAAATGTTGGCAAGGTTTTTAGGTTTTGTTTTTATGGCATTCACTGGGCAGGTCCAATATTGTTTCTGATTTATTGCACAGATTGTTACGGATGCGACAATACCAAATATGTGTGGGGGAGGGGGTTGTGACTTTGTGTTTTTTGTACTTTATTGGCTACTTATAGTGAATGTTGGTGTTTAGGGAACTTTTACTTTATTTAATTATTTTCATTGAAAAAAAACGTTATTAAGTATTTTAAACTTTTAAATATTTTTTTCTACAGGTTGGCTTGAACCAGCGATCCCCTGATCACTTGTTCAAGTTCTCTTTCTACTTAAAACAGTGTAATACAGACTTATTCCACTGTGCTATATAATACACTGAGCCCAAGGTGCACGGTGCTCTGGCATTTTGGAACTTTTAAAACTTTATATGCGCATTTTAATCAATGTTTGTGATTATTTCGATAATAAATACCTATCTCCTTAAACCTTGGTCATCTGCACGATAGGCTTCTCTCCCTTTTCATAGAATTTATGGCTGTTTTTTCCATCTGAAAGCAAGATGTTGTTAAAGGGATCAATGCTGACAGCGTATACTGGGACTAACTGCCAAGCCTTGAAGCACTAAGAGTCTTCCATTTCAGAACAGGGTGGAGTGGTGTATGTGATCTTCAATTGAAAGTACTGTTTCTTTCTTTATTTTATCTGAAGCCCATTTTCTATGAATTTTCCTTGTTTTGAAGGGAGAGTTGAGCATTGTGTAATCACAGCCAGGACCTGTTGCGGCTTCTCCGGTAGTGATGTCACTGTTGTATCTCTGTACACAAACAGACATGGGGTGATGGGGGCACAGCGCTTGACTGGTGCACCAGAGGGGGGTAGGTACAACTTTTTCTTGTTCTTACACCCATTTAATTGTGGAGGGCACTATATATGTTAGTGGGTCATTAGATTATGGTTAGTGGGGCTGGATATAGTTGGCTTAGGGTTAGTAGCCACATTAAGGTCCCTGATAGTTGCGTTCACACACTTCATTTGAATTACATTTAGAAACACAATTCGCGGAGGTGTCCCCTGATTGCAAGTCTTTCACTGTATATGCAGATGTGATCTGGAGAATCTCCTCCACACTGTGCTGGAATTGCTTTCCTTAATGTAATTCAAGTGAAGAGTATGAACACAGTCAGAGGCCGCATTCTGATGATACGTTTGTAATTCAGATTCTTTGGTCAAAAGGCATGAAACGCATCTGTGTTCAGCAAGTAGTAACGTTTTTTATCTTTTAACATAACTCATGGCAACCAATTGGAGCTCAGATTTAATTTCATAAGCTGCTGTGGGAAAATGAAAGGTTGAAATGATTGGTTGCCATAAGCAACTAGAACAGTTCTGCTCTGATAAATTAAAAATGTGTTTAATACTTTACAACGTTATCTGTTTTGCACTTCTATTAGTAGTTTGGTATTCTTTCTAGTAAAAAAAAGGGTGGGAACCCAAAAATGATTTTCCCTGGTGGGCCCAAAGTACTTCAGTCCAACCCTGCTTATTAATATTCACTGAAAACACAGTTATGATCCAGTGCATGCAATTCCCTGATCAGAGCACCTGTTTGATCCATGTATTACTGTGTGCTATTCACTGACAATACTTTTACGATCCATGTATGACTACAAGTTTTTCACTTTTACTATCCACGCTACCCACTTTCAAAACAGTTTTATGATTCAGTGCATACTATTCACTGAGAAGAGCAAATTTATGATCCATGTTTTGCTTCTATTAACTGAAAACAGCAATTTTATGATATATGTATTACTGCGTGCTATTCACTGATCACTTTCATGATCCAGCGGGCGCTGTTTATTGAAAAAAAAAACACTTTTAAGTTTAACATATTACTGCATGATTTTCACTGACTAAACACTTTTATGATTCATTGCGTGCTATTTAGTTAGAAGAGCACTCTTATGTTACTAATATTACTGCAAGATATTCAATGAAAAGAGCACTTTAATTATATATATATATATATACAACACTTTTATGATCCACTGCATGGTATTTACTGACAACAACACTTTTCTCATCTGATCTGTGAAGAGCACTTTTATGATGCACATATTAAGGCACAATATTCAACAACAATTTTATAATCCAAGTTTAACTGCAAGCTGCATGCTGATAAAAACACCTTTATGATCCATTTTTAACTGCTTGCTATCCATTGAGAAGTGCACTATTATGATCTATTTATTCCTGTGTGCTACTCACTTAAAACAACATGTTTATGATCTGTATATTGATGCTCGCTATTCACTGAGAAGAGCACTTTTGATGCACATATTACTGCTCCATATTCACTGAGGAAGCCCTTTTATGATTCAGACCAGGCTATTCACTGAGAAGTATACTTTCATGATCTGCATACTATTTAATGATAACAACCATTTTATGATCCATGTATTACTGCCCACAATTAACTGACAAAAATAATTTAATGATCTAATTATTACTGCACACTATTCACTGAGAGCCTTTTCATGATCCACATATTCCTGTGCGCTATTCACTGACACTTTTAATATTTAGTGTGCTCTATTTAATGAGAAGAAGACTTTTATGACACATATATTTCTGTGCTCTATTCACTGAGACATGCATGTTAATGATCGGTGTATTGAGAAGAACACTCTTAATACATGGATCCACTTAGTCGTGTGTGCTATTCACTAAAAACAACATGTTTATGAATCACATATTACTGCTAGCTTTTCAATGAGAAAATTTATTTTGAAGCACAAATTACTGCTTACTATTCACTGACAAAACACTTTTATGATCCACTGCGGGCTATTCCCTGAGAATGCACTTTCATGATCTACACATTGTTGCATGCTTTTTAATGACTTGTCAGTGTTTACCTTATACATCTTTTTGATTCAGTATCGATCAATCTATACTCGTCTAACCATTGAGTAAATCATGTGCGCTTAGATACTTTATTGTAAACCCAATGTGATAAATTATGGGTTATGAGGTCCCTTCTTATGATAGGTGTTAAGAGGAAGTTATCTTTCCCCTATAAAATAATGTAATTAGCAGTAGGTCAACTGATCCCAACCCCCTCTGTGATTCCCTTTATTATCTTATCCCCTTATTCACCCTTATCAAAATAATTGGTAATTGGTTTACTCTGTCTGTCTGGCTACTTAAGAACATGACAAAATTATACTTCAAAGAAAACTTAGTCATAAATCAGATATTTCAATTTCTGGTCAACGAATCTGGATCAGCATCCCCTTATAGTCCTGGGGTGTCGAGCAGCAAGGATTTCAGAGTTAGGGAGCCTAGAAAATGGCTATTAGGCCATTGGGTCAACATTTCAGAATGGTGTTTGGTATTATTATATTTGTTAATTCATGCTGGGGTATATCTTCTTCTCAGGAGACCCATGTGAGAAGATATTACATGATTTGGAAATATGTCCCCAACTTTCCATCTTGATCAGGTGTAGCCATGTAACTCACACATGCCCAAGGGGTGGATCAGGTGGTTAGTTAAAAGTAACATGCCGCCATTGAATTCTGGTTAGTCTCCAACGCGGATCTCTATGCCAATCCAATTGGTAAGCGGTCTTTTTTTCTTTTTTTGTCCCTTTTTAGTTTAATGTTTGCTACTATGTATGTCTGTTATTTCACCATTTTTGTAACTATTAAGCATTGTACCTATTTTGCATAATAAATAGTCCTTTAATAAGTTTCTCCTTGTGGTCTATACATTTCCAGAACTCTGGAGAGGTGTATTACTGCTAAGCTGTGTTACCGTGTAAGTGTCTGTGTGCTACCAGTAGCTATAGACAGTGGGGTTCTAGGTGATCTGTACAGCACCTAGAAAAGTATATATCTGGGTGTATGTGTGTAGTCCTGGTGTAGTCCTGGTATAACTAGGTGTGGTGGCAGCTGTGACAAAGTGTGACTGTAGCGGGGTGCAAAGTGGCTCTGTGCAATAGCGTTCCATAGGCACGTAAGTGGGGGGGGGGTACATAGTGTGTTTGTGAGCCCCCTGGGCTGTGAGTGCTTGGGGTGTGGTGTCTGGGATTCGGATGCCTTTGGTTTCCCTGACATGAGGATTCACTTGACTGGGTGTGCTGTGTGCTAAGAGAGTAGGAATTAGCGTAAGAATGCCATTTTGGGGCGGAGCTTAAGGGCTAATTTGCATGGTTCCCTGGACTCCAGTAAGTGGGGTCTGTGATACCTAGCAACTAAATATTGCAATGTTTTTCACTTCCTCACTTGCACCTCGTCACTTCTGGCGCTCATATGTGGATTATTGTGACGTCCCATGCTACTTGATTCAGCCCATTCTACACCTGCTGGTGAGTACAGTGGGGGTATTTATGGGAGCTGGGCATCTTAGGGGGCACTTTCACTCTTCAGGAAGTCTCCAGCAGGAGACGGAACGTGTGAGGAGCCCTCCACCTCTTCTCTATCCGCTTACCACCCCATCTACCAGTTAATTTGACGCTGACCTGTAAACCTTCCACTCTTATATGACCTGTTATTTATGACAGTGTATTCTTTCTAACCACATCAGCTATTCTGATTTGATTGTTAAGCATTTTGGACATACACTTTTGTATATTTATTTGTACAGACTGTTGTGTTTTCCATACTTATTTGATATTGGTTGGTATCATGCATGTGACATTTACTTATATTTATTAACTATTAGGGGCAGTTCAGGAGCTACTCGCTAGTAGAGGAGGTGTATTGCTGGTTGACCCTACCTGGATAATAAAACTATTTGTTGGTCATATGTACTTATGTGCATCTTTTAATTGTTTTCAATGTGTCTACTTTTCTCTGTTAGAGATCTTTTTGTAATTGCTGAATAAAGATTTATTATATATTTGCAACCTTTGCCTTATGACACACATCTTTTTTCTTTGTGCAGTATCGATGATTTTTAATTACAAGAGTTTTATGATTTATGTATTACTGCATGCTATTCACTTACAAAAATACACACATTAATGCTCACTATTCACTTAGGAGAGCCTTTTCGGGATCCACATATTACTGCACACGATTCACTGACAAAACCCCTTTTATTATCGAGTGTGCGCTATTCACTGAGAGACCAGTTGTATAATCCACATATAACCACACACTATACACAACACTTTTATGATCCAAGTATTACTGTGCTCTATTCAGTGAGACAAACACTTTTATGATCCACATATTACTGCTTACTATTCAATGACATAAACACTTTTATGAATTACGTATTAATTTGCGCTATTCACATACAACAGCACTTTTTTCCCATATTCCAGTGCGGTATTCACTGACAAAACAACACTTTTATGATCCACATATCACTGCATGGTATTCACTGACAAAACACTTTTATTATCAAATGCTCGATATTCACTGAGAAGATCACTTTTTTGATCCACACATTACTATGTGCTATTCACTGACAACAACACTTTTATGATCCACTGATGATTGTCTACTGTTCAATGAGAAGAGTACTTTTATGATCCATGTATGACTGTGAATTATGCACTGACAACAACACTTTTATGCTACATGTATTACTGCATGCTATTCACTTACAACAACACCTTTATGATCCACGTAGTAATGCATGCTATTCACTGAAAAGAGCACTTTTATGTTCCACATATTCCTGTGTGCTCTACTACTAGCGAGAAGTAATATGTGGATCATAAACATTTCACAGGGGAACAAAAATTACTTCTTCTTTCTTCAATTCCTATTTATGCAGCCGATGTACACTGTATTAACAAAAAAATTCCATACTCGCCCTTTCCCAGTCCCCTGAAGCAGTAGCCATGACACCTTTTTTTTAGCTTTCTGCAGCTCCAGTGTGCATATTGGAAGCCGGCAGACACATGCTATGACAAGCATCTCGGGCCACTGGGAGTTTTAAAAATTTTTATGTTTTGTTTATTTATGTATCATAGGTCAGCAGAATTTCCCAATGTTTAAATGAATGCAGAGGCTTGAAAGGGTTGTCCGGTGGTTAAAAGAAATGGCTGCTTTCTTCTAAAAACAGTGACCATGATTTGTGCCTGACCATTATTTGTGCTGGGATTGCAGCTCAGCTGCAAAGAAATTAAGCTTAGATGCGATACCGCAGACTAACCTTGGTCATAGTAGAAGCTGTTTTTGGAAGAAAGCAGCCATGCTTTTCAACCTTTGGAAAACCGCCATGTAATAGTGCCAATAAGTCCCCCTTCAAATAAAATAAAATATGTTCAGTTGCGTTTTGTATGTCTTTCATAAATGGCAAATTGGAGGTGGCAAATTCAGGTCAAAGTTTCTGTTGAACTGTTTGTGTGAATACTTCATTAAGTTATGAAGCAATATACTTACAGGAATTTTCCATCTGGCTGTGCTCCTATGTAAAGTTTTCGCTCAGCTTCATCTCTACTTATGTTCCCATGGTACCATGCCATCTTTTCATGAGCAGTTGTAGCAATGAGTTTTTCCACCTGTGGTGCTTGGCTTATGATTGCTTGTTCCAAAGCATCTCCCTGTTGTATCAATTGAGTTGATGTGTTAAAAATAGGAAACGATTGGCATATCTAAAAACACTACATGGCAACTAAAATGCATATGAACCATACATAAAAATGATCACTAATATATTAACGCATTATGATTTTTAAATGCCAGAAAATGAATATCTTTTATGAGTGTTTACATTGATGGTAAAGTAACCAGTAAGAAAAAGAGTGTGCTACAAGGGACAGAAAAATCACAATTATCTCATATGTTCAATCAATTTCATTAATACTTTATAATAAAAAAGTAGTAATAAAATGTAGACAAAGACAGTGGGAATTTAGGGTCTAATATTGTCATTTGAAGTCTCAATCAAACAAATTGTGCTATGCAGCATTAGATTGAAAAAGGAATCCTATTTGCCACATTAATCGAAAACATTCCGTTAAGTGGCTACCCACTTGAAAGTTCCTCCATCAAAAATATGTGTGACATTTTTACTCCCTATTCTGATATGAACAATCCACAGTCAGGAAATAAAGCACCTATCCCCTTCTGTTCATCTATCAAACCTGGTAATACCATTAGCAAAGCAAGTTTAGGAGAGGTGGTTACTTATTTAGCAGTCACCAGCATGCACTGTAGGTGGAGAATACCTGGTCCCAGAAGGCTTGTATCCTACTAGGGTTGACTCGGATAACTAGGGTGGGAGGGACATCAAAGCAGTTGCTAATGGAGGGAATAAAATCAGAGACACAAGATAACAGATGCCATTTTACATCTGAAAGTAGATGAGACAGCATGGTGGTAGAGCGGAACTGGTGGAGTGGCGGCGGGAGTGGATGGAGAGTGAATGCAGAGATAGGTGGAAAAGATGCTGGGGCCCAGAAAGATCCTGTCTACACAGGCGGTGCGCCGCCTGCATCCATGGGCTCAGGTGGAACAGGGAAACAGTGACAGTGCTGATTCATAAATAGAATGAAAGGGGAAGGATTAAATACAAAACTTGAAAGGACAGATGCATTGAGATATTTTACCTGTTGTCATAAGGGGCATAACTTCTACCATAGCAGCCATAGCAGCTGCTAATGAGCCCTTGGGAGATAAGGACCCAGCACACAACTTGCTGACACTAGTTTGCAGCAGGACCTAGTGAGTGTTCTGTGCTGGATGCTGCTGGCTGTCAGAAAGTTCCAATAATTATCTCGAACATGTTTTGGAGGAGAGATAATTATTGTGTCCAGCACTTGGTAGCATTGCTGTGATGCTAGTTCCTGCTACAATAGAAGAGACAGCGACAACACAGAGGCCAAATGTGGTCCCATTTATGACACGCAACCTTCAGTCGGCACACCAGTACCCACGATGGTCACTGAGAAGTTGTACAAAGAAGTCGAATTAGGCAGGATGGCGGGACCATTTCTGGACCCGCCAGCTGCAATTTAATTGTATTTCCATTAGGGATGGTCCCGAAAAGGTGCAGAATAAATTCAGGCTTACTGTATTCCCCTCTTGTCGTATCCAAAAAAGGCTGTCTGTTACATAAAGCTAGAACTGTGTGCTGTTGCCTACATGTCTTTTAAAACAGCGGTGGAATGGGTCCGAGTTTATGGGAAGGGCATGAATATGGTGAAGACAGACATAGAGGCTGCTTTTCACTTGCTTCCATTGCACTCTGATAGCCAATCGCTTTTTGTATGTTACTGGAAGGGCTTTTTTTCGATTAGATGCTCCATATCTTGAGTACTGTTTGATGCTTTCAGTTCATTTTAAAAGTGGGTGGTTTGGGATATGTACATTCAGTCATCCATTCTTTGGACTTTCTGTTTATAGAGTCTAAAGATTCACAGGTGTATGGGTCTTTGTTGGGGACAATGGATTTGGTTGTGCCGTGTTCCGCTGTAACATTGGCAAGGGACAAAGGGGCTGAGGATAAGGTGGAGGTATTGCGTCGAGGGTAATGTGGTGAGGGTCAAGTCTTTGTGAAAAATGATGCAGAGGGACTTGCAGTCCTCGTTGGGTAAACTCAATTTTGCCAACTATAAGGATGAATTGGGGGTGTGGGGAAAGTTTTGGAGGGATTACAGTGACAGTTCTCTGATGATGAGAGCAACAGTAGAAAACTTTGACAAGGATTTGTACACAATTGCAGATGGGTGTGTCGGTTATGGGGCTTATTGCCAAGAGTAGTGAAATGTGGGGAGTTGGCCACAGGAACGGATTGAGGGGGATGGGTTATCAATGTAGCTCTGTTGGAATCATTTCTAATTCTGGTTTCCATTGAGTTTTTGTGGCCTTGTTAATATTTGGTGGGTTTGTTTTCACTGCAATAATCTAGTGGTGGCTATGGCTATCAATTTAATGTTGGCCTCTGCTCCCCAGTGTTTTTTCTCTTGAGGCGGCTGATCCTGAAAAGCCTGTCTTTGAATGCATGGGTGGTGGCTGTACATGTATCAGGTGTGGTTAACTCAATTCTCCTTCTCGTCTGTAGTGGGAGTGTTTCTGATATTGGGCAACACACACAGGCTGAAGGCATTCACTGCCCACAGAATCTTTGGGAGACAGTGTCCAAGAAGTGGGGGGGGGGGTTAATTAGGGCCTATTTAGCTGAGAATACATGGACAAGTTATAAGGGTATGGGGTAGTGCTGTTTTTGATGAAAAAAGGTCCAGCTTCAAAAGGGGGGAGGTCAGTGGAAGTAGTATATCTCTTAATTTTATGACATGTGATTATTTATATTACAAGTGGAGTCATCTTGTGTGGATACTTGACCATTCATACGTGTATTGGGCAGCACAGAGAGCAGATGAATGACCTAACTGCAGGCAGCTTGGAGGTTCACAAATTTGCGCACATGGATTGGGATCCCAAGATTCTAGTGCTTCACCTGGGAGGAAATTATTTTGGAGCTAGACCTTTCAGGGAATTAATCAGGGACATCAAGCATTATACATTGCAGGAGTTGGTGTATTTTCCAGAATTGCTTGTTGTTTGATCAGACATTGTGCCACATTTTCATTGGAGATTGGGACAGTCGGGGAGAAGTTAAATAAGGCTCAGCTTATAGTAAACATGGCTGTGGGAGGCTTTCTGATGAGACAAGGTACTATTGTGGTAAGGCACCTTCATTTGGAATCTGGTCATGATGCTTATTGATTGGCTGACAGTTTTCCCCTAAATGTTGTGTGGATTGATAAGTGGTCACTTTGTTACTGAAGGGTATCGAGGGAGATTTAGAGATGGTGGGGGGCACACTTGTAAGAGGTGTCAAACAGGTTAATCGTGGTGGGTTATATGGTCTTTGGAGTTGGTGGGGCTATAAACAAAGGGTTAAGACACCCACATCCAGTATTTGAATTGTTGGTCTGGCACTTTGGCTTGGCTTTCTGGGTTTCTGCTGGGTGGTGTCCCAGGGAGTGGTGTAAAATGATATATACAGTGGGTATGAAAAGTATTCTCACCCCTTTACAATTTTTTTCACTCTTTGTCTCATTGAACACTATTGGTAGGATCAAAAAAGTTCTTTTTTTTGCTCATTACTGTACACTCTGCACCCCATCTTGACAGGAAAAAAAACTGAGGTGTAGATATTTTTGCTAATTTATTAAACAAGAAAAACTAAAATATCACATGGTCATTAGTATTCACATGCTTTGCTCAGTATTGAGTAGAAGCACTCTTTTGAGATAATCTAGGTGTGAAAAAAATGCTGCAACATTCCCACGAAAACTCATGGCTTGAGTTTTCGTGGGAATGTTGCAGCATTTTTTTCACACCTAGATTTGGGGATCCTCTGCCATTCTTCCTTGCAGATGCTTTCTAGTTCCCTTAGGTTGGACAGTGAATGTTGGTAGACTGCCATTTTCAAGTCTCTCCAGAGATGCTCAATTCGGTTTATGTCAGGGTCTGGCTGAGTCAGTCAAGAATGTCCTGGAGTTTTTCTGAAGCCACCGCTTTGTTAATTTAGCTGTGTCATTGGGGCAGATTTACTTACCCGTCCCTGCAAGATGGTAGGTGATGAGCAGTGCATTGTTGCTTAAAATTAACACCAAAAAGCGCAATATTTGTCTCATTAGACCAGAGAATCTTATTTTACATAGTCTGTGAGTCCTTCATTTGTTGTTTTACAAGGGAAAATGCCCCAATGTTCTTCTCCCATGATTGTTTTGTTTGGCTGGACAGCCAGGTCAAAGTAGAATTGCAGTTGTCCCAAACTTCTTCCATTTATGGATTATGTAGGCTGCTGTGCTCTTAAAAAACCTGTAGTGCTTCAGAAATATTTTTGTAACCTTGGCCAGATCTGTATAATGTAGCCTTTTGTTATACTGGGGTGATACTGTGCCCCCGCACCTATGATAGCGATTGAGGGTAATGGTGTTATTTCTTGCATACTGGAAGTGATTTTTTTTTTGTATCTAAATAACAGTTATTGACATAATTTAAATATAATTATTCTTTTAAATTCAAATATGCAAAAGATAACACAGCACAAATAATTATCATAAGATAATAATTCCAATGAATATGGTACAAATTGTAGGATTTTCCAATTCCTTGTTTCATTAGCTGCAGCATCCTCTGGTGTCCTGATCTGCTTGGGACAGAATTAGCAAATGATTCAAACAGCAAAAAGTATCACAATTGTGAAGTGGAACAAGATTTATTGGATATTGTGAACTTTTGTAAAAAGTGTTAAACTGAAATGTGGGTGTGCAATTTTATTTGTCCCCCTTTATTTAATACTTTGTAATTCTTTCCCAATATTCCTTGGAAAACAGCTCGAGCTCAGTGAGGTTGGATGGAGAGCATTTGTGAACAGCAGTTTTCAGCTCTTTCCACAGATTCTCGATTGGATTCAGGTCTGGACTTTGACTTGCCCATTCTAGCAACTGGATATGTTATTATTTGCAAACTCTCACAGGTTTTTTTTCCCAGAATGGTCCTGTATTTGGCTCCATCCATTTTCCCATCAATTTTAATCATCTTCTGTGTCCCTGCAGAAGAAAAGCAGGCCCAAACCATGATGCCGCCAACCACCATTTTAGACCGTGGGGTTGGTGTGTCTAGGGTGCTGAGCTGTGTTGCTTTTAAGCCAAACATATTGTTTGGCATTGTGGCCAAAAAGTTCGATTTTGGTTTCATCTGACCAGAGCACCTTCTTCCACATGTTTGGTGTGTCTCCCAGGTGACTTGTGGCAAACTTTAAACAATACTTTTTATGGATACCTTTGCTAAATGGCTTTCTTCTTGACACTCTTCCATAAAGGCCAGATTTGTGCAGTGTACAATTGATTGTTGTCCTATGTTGTCTCCCACCTCAGCTGTAGATCTCTGCAGTTCATCCAGAGTGATCATGGGCCTCTTGGCTGCATCTCTGATCAGTCTTGTCCTTGTCTGAGATGAATGTTTAAAGGGACGGTTGGGTCTTCGTGGATTTGCAGTGGTCTCATACTCCTTTCATTTCAATATGATCGCTTGCACAGTGCTCCATGAGATGCTAAAAGTTTCTGAAATCTTTTTGTATCCAAATACTACTTTAAGCTTCTCCACAACAGTATCACGGACCTGCCTGGCGTGTTCCTTGGTTTTCATGATGCTCTCTGTGCTTTAAACAGAACACGGAGACTATCACAGAGCAGGTGTATTTATACAGAGACTTGATTACACACAGGTGGATTATATTTACCATCATCAGTCATTACGTACAATATTTGATCATTCAGAGATCCTCACTGAACTACTGGAGTGAGTTTGCTGCACTGAATGTAAAGGGGCCGAAAAATATTGCATGCTACACTTTTCTTCACAAAAAATTACAATGTTATAGCTTTATGTTTGAGACTTGAAATGTGGCAAAAAGTAGAAAAGTTCAAGGGGGCCAAATACTTTCGCAAGGCACTGTATAAGAATATCCAAAAAGAAAAACATTTATACAAAAAATGTACATTCTCTAAACATCACATAAACATCTTATTGGGTTTTTCTGTGGCTGGTGATTTAAAAAACCCATATTCTCTTCCTTAGTAATTTATCATCAGAATTACATAGGGTCTAAACTCCAACACCTACCATTTTTCTTTCAATATCTCATTGTTTTATGCTTTTTGCTAGTGCAGCACCCCTGTTAATGCGCAAGACAGAGGAGTGTTTGCGAATAAGCCGTCTGTATAATTCGGTACATCTAGAGGTAATCAGCAGTGGTAGTTTCTGCATGGACAGGCAAAGGTTAATCTTATTGAATACTGTTATCCAATGATGTTCCAATCTGTAAACTGAAGTGTGATTGGAGAGTGAGACCACCTGACCAGAGTGTAACAAAAAAAACCCTGGACAGGAAGTGATAAGTCCTCTTGACAGCCAGCTCTCTTACTGGAGAGAGCTCGTGGAACCTAGCTCCTGACAGAGGAGCATATCTTTAGGCCCAGCTCCTGACTGAGGAGCAGCATCTCTTTTAGATCTTCTAGAACACTGAGTGACCAGAGACAGTGTGAGACACACCTTCATTGTCTCACACATAGCTACTTCCTAGGATTAAAGCTGCAGCTTCCATACCTGGACACAGCCTGCACCTGCTACCAGGCTGGTGAATCTACTCCTGAGGATCACTCTCCATGACAATCCTCAGTAATCTGGACTTCTCCAATAATCCAGCATTTGTTCTGAAACCGTTTGACCCGTTGCCTGCAGTTGTTCCAATAAAGAACGGTGAGTTACTTTTGCACAATGTTGGCTCCGTCTGGTCCCTGTATACCATCAAGGGCTTCCCCATCCACTACCTAGGGACATATACTACGGACACTAAGGGGTTGCCCCAGGGAGATTCATTATATCAGCCTCTCCCTCATTTAATTTCTTGCACACACCACCTGCTGGAGACCCGCCAGGCTGTAGGACAGCACTCCCGTCCCCATACCAAGCACCGCGACATCAGCGTGCCTAGGCCGCAACCGGCAGCCACTCTGGTATTCTGGGCCCTGGCTGCCTCCAGGTCCCAAGAAAAGGCTAGGCCCTGGTGGGGGATGTGGCATTAGGGAAATGCATAATGTCTTAATGCATTTGTTCATAAACTTTATTGCAAAATTCTTTTATGTTAGAAAATATTGTAGATTTCCAATTCCTAGTTATGCTTAATCTAGCTGTTATCAGGATGTACAAAATTCTAAATCCTTCTGAAAAAAAACCCTGACACAAGAACCTGTGCATTTGGGTTTGAATATAGTGCCAAAATGGCTTGTGATATTGGCCTTTCAAACCAAACTTCTTCAAGGTGGTTTCCAGGTACCCCCAGTGTATTCTGTCAAAAGTTCTCTCTGTGTTTATAGACAAACAACACACTTGGGGCCTCAGGACACCCGAGCCAAATGTAGAAGATCTATTTCCCTTCGTGTCCCATCTTTAGTTTGACGATCTATCACAAATCCTACTAGATCTGCTGATACGATAGTTGGAAGTACTTCATTCAATCGTATTGCCAATATTCAAGCATATAACTTCACATCACAGTTCAGGGGGATAATTGTCTATAGTTTTCTGGCATGTCATTACATGTCTGGCATTACAACTGTAGCTAATATAGCTCCTATTTGTCCTCTTTCCTGCAAAAACTTAAATGGTCTTACCAAATATGGTTTAAGTTGTGTCAAAAATTGTCTATAATTGTCATTTCGTAGCCCATCTGAGCCTGGAGTTTAATTTAATTTTGAAACCAAAGTTATTTTTCCACTTTCTCTACATTTAAGGGATTATTTAGTTTTTCTATCTGTTCTTCAGTCTTAACTTTCTTATTCCCTGGGTACTGTACATTTTCTATTTTAGTTATTCCCTTCTGTTTTTTAATTCTAGTATTTTACCTATACCTTACCCAATATTTTATCTTACAGTTCTGCATATCCTGTTCATAGGATTACAGAAGAAACATATGAATTTGTAATCTCAGTTCTGTCAATCATTTAATTTTTGCAGTTTTTTTCCCATTTTTCCTTTTATTCCTAATTTCCTATTAATTTCGATAATAAACACTCCATAAGTACTCCATAGGGATTCTTCATTTATTTCCTTATTATCACATTTTATTAAAAAATATTTTGTATAATTGCTTGATGCCCCACTGATTTTAAAAGAGCCAATCTCCAATGGGGTATGGAGTCTTTTTGCGGATCATCCTGTAAACGTGACAAAATCACCATGAATTGAATTTAGGTTACATGTATCATTGTATACCTATGTGTCACGAACCCCGCACACTGGAGTCCAAACATAGGGTGCACCTACTCTATGGAGTGCCAGAGTTTATCCCTTCTGCTTGGCCCACTTCCACAAAATGACGTCCTAAGGCTAAATTTACTCCATGCGTTCTGCACCCAGCCAATCCACTGCCACCACCCACCCACCACTGCCACCACCCACAAGATACTAAGAAGACCGTAGGCACCTCAACCACACAGACAATGCACACTGATGATTCACAAAGAACATGCAATCACCACATACACTATATATACTATGTTAAATGACCTATTTACGTAATCCCTTCGGAAACCTTAGTCCTTTAAAGCTACAAGCAAAGGCTTCTAAAGTTAAAACTTTAATATACATAAAAAGTACAGAACACTCAAAACAAACTTATCAGATTAAAATAAAAGAAAAAGAAGTTACAATCAATATACATACAATACATACAAACAGTTATGGGAAAAAGGAAGCAAAATACCCTTACTGTCAGATAGTGAGTGGCAAATTGACCGGAGGACTTGACATGGAGAGATTCAGTCTTCTAATGAATAGAGTCCTCATAACTTAACAAAGCCTAGTTGCAATTATTTAAACCCAGTAGTTTTTGACCCCCACCTCTGGCTGTAATGTCACTGTGAGGGGGAGTTTCTCATATTTCCCTCCCTTCAGAGAGGGACACTCTGTGTCTTTTGACTGAAAAGACACAATTGCCAGGGTACCTTGCAGCCCCATACCAAACTTGGAGTGTCTATGAATTATGTCCCAGTTATGGACAGCCAGGATATCTGTCAGGCTCCAGGGGTAGTGGACCCACTGGACCACCACGGACAATGATGTAAGCAGTCACCTACACTCACCAGCCACTTTATTAGGTACACCTGTCCAACTGCTCGTTAACACTTAATTTCTAATCAGCCAATCACATGGCGGCAACTCAGTGCATTTAGCCATGTAGACATGGTCAAGACAATCTCCTGTAGTTCAAACCGAGCATCAGTATGGGGAAGAAAGGTGATTTGAGTGCCTTTGAACGTGGCATGGTTGTTGGTGCCAGAAGGGCTAGTCTGAGTATTTCAGAAACTGCTGATCTACTGTGATTTTCACGCACAACCATTTCTAGGGTTTACAGAGAATGGTCCGAAAAAGAGAAAACATCCAGTGAGCGGCAGTTCTGTGGGCGGAAATGCCTTGTTGATGCCAGAGGTCAGAGGAGAATGGGCAGACTGGTTCGAGCTGATAGAAAGGCAACAGTGACTCAAATCGCCACCCGTTACAACCAAGGTAGGCAGAAGAGCATCTCTGAACGCACAGTACATTGAGGCAGATGGGCTACAGCAGCAGAAGACCACACCGGGTGCCACTCCTTTCAGCTAAGAACAGGAAACTGAGGCTACAATTTGCACAAGCTCATCGAAATTGGACAGTAGAAGATTGGAAAAACCTCGCCTGGTTTGATGAGTCTCGATTTCTGCTGCGACATTCGGATGATAGGGTCAGAATTTGGCATCAACAACATGAAAGCATGGATCCATCCTGCCTTGTATCAACGGTTCAGGCTGGTGGTGGTGTCATGGTGTGAGGAATATTTTCTTGGCACTCTTTGGGCCCCTTGGTACCAATTGAGCATCATTGCAATGCCACAGCCCACCTGAGTATTGTTGCTGACTATGTCCATCCCTTTATGACCACAATGTACTCAACATCTGATGGCTACTTTCAGCAGGATAATGCGCCATGTCATAAAGCTGGAATCATCTCAGACTGGATTCTTGAACATGACAATGAGTTCAATGTACTCAAATGGCCTCCCATGTCACCAGATCTCAATCCAATAGAGCATCTTTGGGATGTATTGGAACGGGAGATTCGCATCATGGATGTGCAGCCAACAAATTTGCGGCAACTGTGTGATGCCATCATGTCAATATGGACCAAAATCTCTGAGGAATGCTTCCAGCCCTTGTTGAATCTATGCCACGAAAAATTGAGGCAGTTCTGAAGGCAAAAGGGGGTCCAACCCGTTACTAGCATGGTGTACCTAATATAGTGGCCGGTGAGTGTAGGACCGGAGTCTAAATGGCACCCAGTTTTCACCAGAGCCCGTGGCTATGAGGGTTGGACTTGCTGCAGCATGGTACCACCAGGTACAAGGTGCCTGCTAAGGCGAGGTACAGAAACGGAAGGCACATTCGTGGTCAGGGACAGGCAGGAGGTCAAGACAGGCGGCAAAGGTTCAGGTCAGAGGCAGAGCAGAAGGTCAGGGCTGGTGGCGGAGGAGCGTTAAAGGGAACAGGTCAATGGTCACAATGGGAAATCACACTTATCGCAAAGGTCATGGGAAACAAGCTATTTCTAAGGCTGTGAGGTACAAAGATCCGGGAGGGTGTGCAGGGAGAGGCTTGGTTAAATCTAATCCTGGGTAAGGCTAGCACCAATTAACGGTGCGCTGGCCTTTAAATCTTGTGAAGCTGGAACACGAGTGCCCTAGGACATGGAGACAGCTGAGAATCCGGAAGCAAGAGTGAGGACGGTTAGGTCATTGTGTAGTGGAGCGGGGGGGCACACGGAAGGGCATGGGTGGACAACCCCTGTCAATATCTCTTTGTCTCTCATAGTTTTTGGCGGGAAAGCAACACACAGGTCCACTATTCCTTTGTCTGGTTTTGGAGGACAAGTAAAACACATTCTACTATCCCTTTGATCTTTCCTTCCCCAGAGATGAGCTAGCAGAGATGTGAATATTTACACTTGCTCCATGGTCATAAAGAAGCCTTCTGGGGTGTCAGGCTACACATACTTTCTGTTGTATCCGTAATTAACATTTGCTCATTTAGCCAGTAATAAAATTTAAGAAGACACAGTGAAGAAAAAAATGTACAGTTAGTGCAATATTATCAGACTGTATGCATTTTTTATTCTTAGCATTTTTGTTGTGGTTATCGATGCAGTTTTCCATTTGTACTTTTCCTTTTGATCAATTGATTTATTATTAATTTATTCTCAATTTTATACATTAATTTTTAATCTAATATTGATATGTTGACTCATGGTATCATTACGATATGAATAATTATATTACATATATTGTTTGGTGTGAATCTGTTTAAAGAGTTATGATTTATTCTCTATGAGATATATTGTTATTTGCTATTTATTATGTACAGATTTTTTTTTTAACCCCTTAACGCTCTGCGCCGTAGCTCTACGGCGCAGAGGTATAGGGAATGTGTGAAGAGGGCTCACGGGCTGAGTCCTCTTCATACAAAGGTGGGGGTTTTTGCATATTGCGATCTGACCATCTAGGGTTAATGTACCCTAGATGGTCTAAGAAATAGTGGGAAAAAAAAGAAAAAAAAAGTTTAAAAAATAAAAAAATTCATAAAATATAAAAAATTCAAATCACCCCCCTTTCCCTAGATATAAAACATAATAAACAGTAAAAATCACAGACACATTAGGTATCGCCGCGTCCCAAAATGCCCGATCTATCAAAATATAAAGACGGTTACGGCCGGCGGTGACCTCCGAGGCGGGAAATGGCGCCCAAATGTCCGAAATGCGACTTTTACACCTTTTTACATCATAAAAAATGTATTAAACCTGTATAAATTTGGTATCACCGTGATCGCACCGAACCAAAGAATAAAGCTGAGGTGTTATTTTGAGTGCACAGTGAAAGTCGAAAAAACTGAGCCCACCAGAACGTGACGTGCGTGTTTTTTTCAATTTTTCCACATTTGGAATATTTTTTCAGCTTTGCAGTACACGGCATGTTAAAATAAATAACAATACAGGAAAGTAAAATTTGTTACGCACAAAATAAGCCCTCACACAGGTCTGTACACATAAAAATGAAAAAGTTATGGATTTTTGAAGGTGGAGAGCGAGAAATGAGCGGAAAAACCCTGCATCCTTAAGGGGTTAAAGACTGATTACTACTTAAGCTTGGTGCTAAATGATGCTGTATTTATGAACATAGCTTGGTTATGGTGCTGTATTTCTTTACGCTGCCAATTGCCGGTGCTGTATTTAGGTATGGAGCCCAGTTTTGGTAGTGTATTTCTGTACTGAGCTTGGTTTAGATTCTAAATTTCTGTACTGATCTTAGTTCTGATACTGTATTTCTTTATAGATTATGTTTCTTGTTATGTATTAACTTTACAGAGCCTATTTGAAGAGCTGTAATCCTATAAAAAAGCTTGGTTTTGGTGCCTTATGAAACGGAATTTGTTGTAGCCAGTAGCTGCAAGCCAGTAGAAAGACAGGCAGAGAAGAGAGGCATATGAGAAAGAGATGGATTAGCCGGACAGTAGAGTAAATGGTGGATTGGAGGGGTGTTAAATAGTTAGTTGGAAGACTACAGAGGAGTTATTCCATCTCGATTTTAAATAGCTTTCTCTACAGTAATACAGCATATTGGGGCTTATTTACTAAGGGTCCCACGGCCGCATTTGTGCTTGGTTTTCCGACTTTTCAGGAATCGCATGGCTGGGATAGGGATTTAGAAGGGCATGTGACCGGATTTTGGCGCATTCACATCGGCTTTCATGTGACAAATCGGGGGGCGGGTTCGGACAAACCACGGGATTTAACTTACAAATTGTGCCGCAATCCAAGCACTTACATGCATCGGGAACAAGAAAGTGAACTCCGGTGGACCTGAGCGGGGAGCGACACATGCAGAATATCGGGCGCACGATGTAAGTGAATTGCGGCACAGTGCATTATTGTCATCAGACACTCCGGACCGGGGAACACGCAGGACCGGGTAAGTAAATGTGCCCCATTGTCTTAAAAGGCAATGTTATTCTCATGATTTGTGCTCACCTCTAATTTCCAGGTCTGTCTGACATATTCTTTCATCATATTGTCTCTGGTGTGATCAAATACTCCAGGTTGGCATTCCACTCCACTGGGACGATTGCAGGGTCGACGGAGAACACAGCATAATCCATCCGCATCTTTGGAGTAATATTCACAAAGTTCTGCTGGGCCACAGTGAGACTTTCCCCCAAATATAGCATAAGTTCCATTTAACTGCCGCTCCACAGGGTAGTGATAAAATTGCAGGTTAAATACCACAGAGATGACATAACCACCAAGAGTCCGCAAGCACTGCCTAAGCAAGAAAAGACCATCCATCATCCCAGCCAGCTTAAGAAACTCTTCTGCTTCAGCACGAGAAATGCTGCCATAATAGAAAGGCAAGTGACCGGCTGCATCTGGCATTTTTAATAAAAGAGATCTGTAAAATAAGACATAGTTATTATTTTAAAATTTAAATATAATAAATAAGTGACATGATGTAAATTTTAGTACAAGTAATCGAACTACTGATGGCTGTATTTGTGAATTATCCGTTCCCTTCTAGGCTTAGTCTGTGTATTGTGACCAGTTTTGGGAAGTTATTTACTAACTGACACCCTTCTTTTAGCTAAAAATTGTTTCCCTCACATCCCCATAAATCAACTTCTTATATTACCTGCCATCCAAGGGAGCATGTCCTACTCGGCCGACCCCTCCCTTCTACACCTCCCCATGTCCCATGCCACTTCTCAGCATGTCATGTGACCAGGGTGATATCATCTAAAGTTCTTTAAACCAGTTACGTTTGCAATGTCTACCCCATGTATGTATCTGATCACATACATATCACATACAGTATTAAGCAGGGGTCCCCAAACTACGACCGTTTCTATCCGACCCCCGTCCCATCCAGCGCTGAGCCCCCGGATCTGGATTTGTTATTTGGGGGCACCCGGGCTGGCGCTCCAGTAAAGTCAATGATTTGGCCGTGGCCTATGATTAGGTCACGGCCTTCGGCAGTGGGGCAGGGGCCTCCGTCCGTTCGGACAGGATGCAGCCGGAAACGGCCGCTAGAGCACTATTATTGCAGGTGGAGCGATGTGGCCGGAAGACAACCCCGGCGCACATCGCTCCTTGAACCTGGATGCGCGGCCGTGTGATTACGCCTGTCTGGCAGCAGCCAGAAGAAAGAAGATGCGGGAGCCAGAGGTAAGTACAGGGTTTTTATTTTTTTTTAAAACAGCAGTAGAAACATTGTGGCTGCCCTAATATATGAAATAATGGATTATGGGGCCATTATAGAAAATAATAATGGAGGGGCAGCATAGGAAATAATTATGAGGAGCAGGATAGGAAATAATTAATTATGAGGAGGCAGCATAGGGAATAATTATTTCCTATGCTGCCCCTCATAATTAATTATTTCCTCATAAGGGGTAGCATAGGAAATAATTAATTATAAGGAGTAGCATAGGACATAATTAATTATGGGGGCAGCATAGGAAATAATTAATTATAAGGGGCAGCATAGGAAATAATTAATGGTGGGGGTATAGGAAATAATTAATTATGAGGGGCAGCATAGGAAATAATTAATTATGAGGGGGCAGCATAGGAAATAATTAATTATGAGGGGGCAGCATAGGAAATAATTATGAGGGGCAGCATAGGAAATAATTATGAGGGGCAGCATAGGAAATAATTAGTTATGAGGGGCAGCTTAGGAAATAATTATGAGGGGCAGCATAGGAAATAATTAATTATGAGGGGCAGCATAGGAAATAATTAGGTATAAGGGGCAGCATAGGAAATAATTAGTTATGAGGGGCAGTATAGGAAATAATTAATGGCGGGGGGCAGCATAGGAAATAATGAATTATGAGGGGCAGTCTAGTAATTAATGGGGGGGCAGCATATTTAATAATTAATTGACCCAATTAATTAATTAACTGGGCCAATAAATAAAATAGTTCACAAAGGGGTGCAGTATATTAAATAATTTATTGAGGGGGGCCCAGTGTATTACGGATGCAGTCGCATGTACCGCTAGCGCTGTGTTTTCAAGGAATTTCTTATATTTTTTTTATTTTTAAACTTCAGTCCGGCCTTCCAACGGTCTGAGAGGGACAGTGAATGGCCCCCTATGTAAAAAGTTTGGGGACCCCTCGTATTATGGCATGATCACAGTATGTCTCCATGGATTTATAGTTCTCCCCATCCTCAGAGGCATGCTGTGATTTCATGTAATCAGATACAAACATTGGGTAGACTGTGTAAATGTAACACGACCTGAGATGATGTCACCCTGGTCAGATGGCATGATGAGGCCAATGATGTAACAGAGATCTCAATGTTTCACATAGCAGCATGTTCTGTACCAGTGAGACCTGTCTAGAATAAGGAACAAGGAGACAGGGCAATGTAAGTGACCCATGAATATGCAGAGCTTCATGGACTCACACAGTGAAATTGGACTCACATCAGATGATTTGCATATACCGTATATACTCGCACATAAGCCGACCCGCGTCTAAGGCATCTAATTTTACCATCAAAAACTGGGAAAACCTATTTACTTGAGTATAAGCCAAGGGTAGTAAATGCATTGGTCATAGCCTCCCAGTATATAGCCAGCAAGGCCCCTGTAGTATATAGCCAGCCCCCTGTAGTATTAAGCCAGCTGCCCCGCTTTAGTATATAACCAGCCATCCCCTTTAAGTATATAGCCAGCCTCCCCCCTGTAGTATATAGCCATCCAACCCTCTTTAGCATATAGCCAGCTACCCCCTTTATAATATAGCCAGCGCCCTTTAGTATATAGCCAGCCAACACCCTGTAGTATATAGCCAGCCACCCCCCTTTAGCACATAACCAGCCAGCCCCATTTAGTATATAGCCAGCCTTTAGAATATAGCCAGCCAGCCCCCTTTAGTATATAGCCAGCCAGCCCCTTTAGCATATAGATTTGAAAGGCCAGCGTGCCAATAATTGGCACTGGTCGGCTGCCAATCCACACCCCTTCCTGTGTTCCCTGTCGGATCTTTGTGCTATCATGCCTGAGAGAAAGCTGTATTCCAAACCCTTTGCGATCATCCTGATTTCCCATTGTGACCTTGATTTCGTTCCGGACTTTGCTCCTGTGTCGCCTGTCCTGACCTACCGCTACTTCCCTGACTCTGATCCTGTGTTGCCTGCCTCGACCTTTTGCCTCTCCCCGACCACGCTTCTGCCTCAAGACTTTACACTATGCCTTGGCCAACACTGGGGAGCAAGTCCAACCCGCTTTGCGATGGGCTCTGGTATCGGCTTATGTCATCATCCACGGAGGTCCAGTGGGTCCACTTCCCCTGGAGCCTGACACATATCAAGGTAATTTTGAGAATGCTTTTTCATGACACACTGTACTTCATGGTAGTTGAAAAATTTGGAAGATATCTTTTGAGTTTGGTTATGAAAATAACTAATATTTGGCAAATTAAAATTTTTTTTTTCACATTTTGATGAACCACCTAAACTTACAATTTAGGCACCTGCTTAGCTTTCAAGTGAATTTGAGATGCCTAAATAATAGTAAGACCCCCATAAATTACTCAATATAGGAAAGTGTACCCCGCAAAATATGTAGAACCACTTTTAAGAAGTTTCTTAACCATTAAGGTGTTTCACAGGACACAGTTAGAACAGCAGGGGGTGCAATTTAGAAATTGTAATGTTTTTGGAGAATAAATTCATTTTGGCCCAAAAATTACATATTCGCAATAGATTAAATGATAAAAAGTTCTACAACATTTCATATCCATTTACATTGTCACATTGTACAGGCTATACAATTTTAACCTTTTTTGGTAGTGTGACCACTTTATAGATTTGAGTGTGTCTATATGTTATTGATAAAATTTAATTGACTCTTTCTTTGCGGAGTAAAAGAAAATCATCAATTCTTGGTTAGGAATTTTTACTTGACTTTTTTGGCAGTTCACTGTTCCATAAAAATATGATGTCTACGATTACAGTGATCCTCATTTATACAGTTTTTTTTTTTTTTGCCCAATTTTACTGAATAAAAACAAATTGAGAGAAAATCTCATTTGTTTAAATGTCACCATATTTTCAAAGGCATAATTTATTTTCCACTTGACAGAGCTGGTTCGGGGCTAATTTTTTATGTGAGAAGAGTTGTCCTTTTTGGTGGTCCCATTTTGGGGCAAGTAACTTTTCATGATCACCTTTTAGCACATTTTTGGTGAAGGGATTTGATGAAATCTTCTTTTTAGAAGTTTTTTTTTTTTTTTTTACAATGTTCAACGAAAAGGTCCAATAATGTTTCTGTTCTATTGTACAGATTGTTACAAATTTGGAGATATAAAATATCCTGGGTTCTTTTTCTTTATTTTGTACTTTATTAGTAATGTCAATGGAAGGGAGGTGTTTTAGGGACTTTAATTTTATTTATATTATATTTATTATAAAACCGTTTTATCTTATTTTTTCTGATATTTCTAAACTTGTTATTTCTGATCTTGGGGTTACTGGAGGGTGACAGCTTTAATCCCCACTCTGTTGGTGAGTCGGTGCTAGAAGCTGGATGTAATAGTACTGTGATTTGCAGAAAGTCACTTCTTCCAACGCAGTATTATTACGTCCATTTCCTGCAAGGGGTTAAAACTATACAGGCGGTCCCCTACTTAAGGACACTCGACTTACAGACAACCCATAGTTACAGACAGACCCCTCTGACCTCTGGTGAAGCTTTCTGAATGATTTACTATAGTCCCAGACTGCAATAATCAGCTGTAGAGTTTCTGTAATGAAGATTTATTGATAATCCTTGGTCCCATTACAGCAAAAAATGTTTAAACTCCAATTTTCACTAGGGCCAAATTTTTTTTTTGGATAGACAGTAAAAAGAACACAGGTACCAGAAAGAGCAAATAATATAAATCACAGTGAAAGAGGCAAGTGGTGTTGACGATATAGGTCGACTGAGACTTAGCTGCGTGGTCCTGTATCCCGATCCAGTCGGGCCGGGAGTGGAAATGCAAAATTGATGGTGAAAAAATTAGGACCAATAGTCGTGCTTCTCAGTGTTGACAAGGCTTTTATTTAGATGTATGCGATGACGACGCATTTCGGGAGCGTACCGCTCCCTTCCTCAGGTCCGTACAGTTTTTACACAATACTCTGTTATACAAAAAATATATAAAAATACATAAATGTATAAAGTAAAAAATATATCTAAAAGACAAATAAATAATAAATACAATAGATAAAAACAATCCATATATAAAAGGTTCATAAATATAATGCAGTTCAATTTTTAATACATAACTGTTTAACTTGAGATGGTATAGAAAGAATAAAATGAATATAAATTATATAGAAAAATATATATATGTAATATGAGTATATAATATATGAATAGAAATAAACAGATATCGATAATAATTGATGATTCATTATTAAAGAGGCAGTAATGATGGCACATAATGACATGATAAAATGAAGAAATCGAATAAAAAATATATATAGGATCAGATCAAAAAGAACTAACCGATATAGCCTTGATCTGTCCTGTCCTGATGATAAGGGGCATAAATTCTTCCCTAAGATGGTAGTAATTCTACAGGCAAGAAGTATAGGTGTGAGAATATTGTCCATCTTATAGTGAGTTTTAAGTGGGGGGATTTTGAGATAGAGCTTACCCTAAAGATGGTGCCGATAATTGATATCGCTTATTAAGGTCTATAGGTAGGGTAGTATTTAACCGTCCCTGTAGTAAGAGAAGTAAGGGGTGAGCAGGTGAGTCTAATCGATATGTGATCTGTAATAAGTAAATCTTACTTTGCAGGGGTCCGGGCAGTGAGGGAGCGCTGTGTGTGGTGTTTCCTGTTGCTGGATGAGGAGCGCTGTGTGTCGCGTCTCCTGTTGACAGTTCTTATATGCGTGTGTGCACGCATGCGTACACGGAGATAGGGGAGGGAATGGTGAGCGCTGTCTGGAGGAAAGCCTGCGCATGCGCAGATGGGGTAATCGCTGTCTGAAGCGATCGGATGTATTAGGTAACCTGGAGTAAAGTGCTCTACAGCACAGGGGAGCATTATATAACCGGGGTAAGTGGTAAATAAGGTTTATGGTGGATGGAATAAAGGGGGAATGATAGAAAGATGGGGATTAGTATAAGGAGAAGTATACCATAGTGTGGCTATTGGTTTGGTAATAATAATACATTGTATTAGTAGGAAGAAGGCAGATGTAGGTATATAGGTGGATTGCTTTCCAAGAGGAGGCACTGTCAATGGTGTACTTCCCTGCTGGGAGAAGGGGTGTATTAGAGTTATGTTAGAATGGATCAAGTTCTTTCTAGTGTCTCGTTGAGACCATATTATATTATAATTAGAGATGAGCGAACATACTCGTCCGAGCTTGATGCTCGATCGAGCATTAGCGTACTCGTAACTCGGACGAGTATTTCGAGTATTTCGCCCGCTCGAGAAAATGGCAGCTCCCGCCGTTTTGCTTTTTGGCGGCCAGAAACAGAGCCAATCACAAGCCAGGAGACTCTGCACTCCACCCAGCATGACGTGGTACCCTTACACGTAGATAGCAGTGGTTGGCTGGCCAGATCAGGTGACCCTGGGATAGACTAGCCGCTGCCCGCGCTGCTCGGATCATTCTCTGTCTGGATGCCGCTAGGGAGAGAGCTGCTGCTGGTCAGGGAAAGCGTTAGGGGGTTCTATTAGCTTACTGTTAGGCAGGAGTGATTCTAAAAGAACCCAACAGCCCTTCTTAGGGCTACAATAACGTTATAATTTTTTTTTTTTTTTATTTGCAGCTAGTACCATATTGTGAGGAATTTGCAGGGGGACTTGCTACCGTTGTGTTTAGCTCTTAGTGACACACATATCCACCTCAAACACCAAAGTGGGAAAATTTATTAGGGGTTTGAGTAGAATTAGGCACAGTCTGCCAGTTTCTTTTTATTTTACGTTTATTGTTTTAATAACTCAGTGTCATCTCATCTGGCATAGTAGTGTGCTGTAATACTTGGCTAGAAAATAGCCATAGGAGAATACAAACGGCTTAATTACGCCTACAGTAGCGTTATATATATTTGATTTCTGGTTGATCTGCTGGTGGCTGTAGTTGTTGCAGTGCATCTACTAGCAAATTGTGAGCAATTTGGAGTCAGACTTGCGACCACTGTGTTTTAGTGACGCACATATCCATCGCAAAGACCGAAGTGGGAAAATTTATTAGGGCCCGGGGTTGTATTTCAATTAGGCACAGTCTGCCATTTCCTTTTTTATTTTACGTTTATTTTTTTCATAACTCAGCGTCATCTCATCTGGCATAGTAGTGTGCTGTAATACTTGGCTAGAAAATAGCCATAGGAGAATACAAACGGCTTAATTACGCCTACAGTAGCGTTATATATATTTGATTTCTGGTTGATCTGCTGGTGGCTGTAGTTGTTGCAGTGCATCTACTAGCAAATTGTGAGCAATTTGGAGTCAGACTTGCGACCACTGTGTTTTAGTGACGCACATATCCATCGCAAAGACCGAAGTGGGAAAATTTATTAGGGCCCGGGGTTGTATTTCAATTAGGCACAGTCTGCAATTTCCTTTTTTATTTTACGTTTATTTTTTTCATAACTCAGCGTCATCTCATCTGGCATAGTAGTGTGCTGTAATACTTGGTTAGAAAATAGCCATAGGAGAATACAAACGGCTTAATTACGCCTACAGTAGCGTTATATATATTTGATTTCTGGTTGATCTGCTGGTGGCTGTAGTTGTTGCAGTGCATCTACTAGCAAATTGTGAGCAATTTGGAGTCAGACTTGCGACCACTGTGTTTTAGTGACACACATATCCATCGCAAAGACCGAAGTGGGAAAATTTATTAGGGCCCGGGGTTGTATTTCAATTAGGCACAGTCTGCCATTTCCTTTTTTATTTTACGTTTATTTTTTTCATAACTCAGCGTCATCTCATCTGGCATAGTAGTGTGCTGTAATACTTGGCTAGAAAATAGCCATAGGAGAATACAAACGGCTTAATTACGCCTACAGTAGCGTTATATATATTTGATTTCTGGTTGATCTGCTGGTGGCTGTAGTTGTTGCAGTGCATCTACTAGCAAATTGTGAGCAATTTGGAGTCAGACTTGCGACCACTGTGTTTTAGTGACGCACATATCCATCGCAAAGACCGAAGTGGGAAAATTTATTAGGGCCCGGGGTTGTATTTCAATTAGGCACAGTCTGCCATTTCCTTTTTTATTTTACGTTTATTTTTTTCATAACTCAGCGTCAAATAGCCATAGCAATAGGATAGCATCGTTTGGTTTTAAAAACTAAAAAACACAAAAAAAAAACAAAAAAAAAAAAAAAAGTTAAAAAAAAAATTCAAGTTATAACTCTCATTTTCAAAATGTTTAACCCGAGGGCTAGGGGTAGAGGACGAGGGCGGGGACGTGGGCGTCCGACTACTGCAGGGGTCAGAGGCCGTGGTCCTGGGCGGGGTGAGACACCACCTGCTGATGAGGGAGCAGGGGAACGCCGCAGAGCTACACTCCCTAGGTTCATGTCTGAAGTTACTGGGACTCGTGGTAGAGAACAGTGCGAACAGGTGATGTCGTGGATTGCCGACAATGCTTCGAGCAATTTGTCCACCAGTCAGTCTTCCACGCAGTCCACCCATGTCACCGAAATCGGCACTCCTCCAGCTCCTGCACCTCAGCCTCCTCCCCCCCAGTCTGCCCCCTCCCAGCAAAATTTGCCATTTGAACCGGCATACTCTGAGGAACTGTTTTCTGGACCCTTCCCACAGTCACAAACCACTTGTCCGGTTGCTGATGAGCAATTTTCCGATGCCCAGGTTTTCCACCAGTCGCAGTCTGTGGGTGATGATGACCTTGTTGACGTACTGGAAGAAGTGTGTAAAGAGGTGTCCGACGATGAGGAGACACGGTTGTCAGACAGTGGGGAAGTTGTTGTCAGGGCAGGAAGTCCGAGGGGGGAGCAGACTGAGGGATCGGAGGATGATGAGGTGACAGACCCAAGCTGGGTTGAGAGGCCGGGTGAACACAGTGCTTCTGAGACGGAGGAGAGTCCTCGACCAGAACAGGTTGGAAGAGGCAGTGGTGGGGCCAGACGGAGAGGCAGGGCCAGAGCTGGTGCATCAGCGCCAAATGTGTCAACTAGTGAAGCTCCCGTGGCGAGGGCTCCTGCGGCGAGGGCTAGATTTTCAGAAGTCTGGAGGTTCTTTAAGGAAACACCGGATGACCGACGGACTGTGGTGTGCCACATTTGCCAAACCAGGATCAGCAGGGGTTCCACCACTACTAGCTTAACTACCACCAGTATGCGCAGGCATATGAATGCTAAACACCCCACTCAGTGGCAACAAGCGCGTTCACCTCCGGCCGTGCACACCACTGCTCCTTCCCCTGTGTCAGCTGATAGTCAGTCCCCTGCCCAGGACCCTGCCACAAAAACCCCATTGTCGCCTCCACGATCCTCCACAGCATCCACCAGCGTTCAGCTCTCCATACCCCAGACGCTGGAGCGGAAACGCAAATATAGTGCTACCCACCCGCACGCCCAAGCCCTTAATGTGCACATCTCCAGATTGCTAAGCCTGGAGATGCTGCCCTATAGGCTAGTAGAGACCGAGGCCTTTCGCAGCCTCATGGCGGCGGCCGCCCCTCGGTATTCGGTCCCCAGCCGCCACTACTTTTCCCGATGTGCCGTCCCAGCCCTGCACCAGCACGTGTCAGACAACATAATCCGTGCCCTGACCAACGCCGTTTCTGACAAGGTCCACCTGACCACGGACACGTGGACGAGTGCTGCCGGGCAGGGCCACTGTATATCTCTGACGGCACATTGGGTTAACTTGGTGGAGGCTGGGACCGAGTGTGACCCTGCGGCTGGTCATATACTGCCGACGCCGAGGATTGCGGGGCCTACCTCGGTCCAGGTGTTTGAGGCCTACTATGCCTCCTCCTCCTCCCACCCCTCCTCCACCTCCTCCTCCGAACGACCATCCGTGGGCATGGCGCCATCAGTCGGTAGCTCTAGGCACAGCAGCAGTGCCGTCGCTAAGCGACAGCAGGCGGTGCTCAAACTGCTGAGCCTAGGCGATTAAAGGCACACCGCCCAAGAACTATTACAGGGCATCACGGCGCAGACTGATCTGTGGCTGGCACCGCTGAACCTGAAGCCAGGCATGGTTGTGTGTGACAACGGCCGTAACCTGGTGGCGGCTCTGCAACTCGGCAGACTGACACATGTGCCATGCCTGGCCCATGTGTTAAATCTGATAGTTCAGCGTTTCCTCAAGACATACCCCAATCTGTCTGATTTGCTCACGAAGGTGCGCCGCATCTGTGCGCATTTCAGGAAGTCCAGCACAGATGCTGCCACTCTCAGGGCAGCGCAGCGCCGCCTCCAACTGCCCGCTCACCGACTGTTGTGCGACGTGCCCACGAGGTGGAATTCAACACTGACCATGTTATCCAGAGTTTACCAGCAGCGCCGAGCGATTGTAGACTGCCAGATGTCAACTTCCACCAGAACTGGTAGTCAGGTCAGTCAGCTTCCTCAAGTCTACAATGAGGAGTGGACGTGGATGTCTGATATCTGTCAGGTGCTGAGTAACTTTGAGGAGTCAACACAGATGGTCAGTGGCGATGCCGCCATCATCAGCCTCACCATCCCGCTGCTTGGCCTGTTGAAAAACTCTCTGGTCAGCATGAAGTCGGAAGCTTTGCGCTCCTCACAAGAGACGGGGGAAGAAGATTCCCTTGTTGATAGCCAAAGCACCCTTAGGTCTGTTTCTCAGCGCATATCGGAGGAGGTGGAGGTGGAGGAGGAAGAGGAGGAGAATGTTGGCGAGACACAAGAGGGGACCATTGTTGAGTCCTTCACTGTTGAGCGTGTATGGGCAGAAGAAGAGGAATTGGAGGAGTTGGAGGAGGAGGAAATGGACAGTCAGGCCAGTGAGGGGAGCGAATTGTTACGCGTTGGTACTCTGGCGCATATGGCAGATTTCATGCTAGGCTGCCTATCCCGTGACCCTCGCGTTCAAAGAATTTATTCCAGCACCGATTACTGGGTGTTCACTCTCCTGGACCCACGGTACAAGCAAAATCTTTCCACTCTCATCCCTGGAGAGGAAAGGAGTGTGAGAATGCATGAATACCAGCAGGCCCTGGTGCACAAGCTGAAACAGTATTTCCCTTCTGACAGCGCTAGCGGCAGAGTGCGTAGTTCTGCGGGACAAGTAGCGAGGGAGAGTAGGCGAGCAGGCAGCTTGTCCAGCACTGGCAAGGGTACGCTTTACAAGGCTTTTGCCAGCTTTATGTCACCCCAGCAAGACACTGTCACCTGTCCCCAGTCTCGGCAGAGTAGGGCTGATCTTTACAGAAAGATGGTGAGGGAGTACGTAGCTGACCATACCATCGTCCTAAATGATCACACAGCTCCCTACAACTACTGGGTTTCAAAGCTGGACATGTGGCACGAACTGGCGCTGTACGCCTTGGAGGTTCTTGCCTGCCCTGCCGCTAGCGTCTTGTCCGAGCGGGTTTTCAGTGCAGCTGGTGGCATCATCACCGATAAGCGTACACGCCTGTCGACTGACAGCGCTGACAGGCTGACGCTTATCAAGATGAATAAAGCATGGATTTCTCCTAATTTCCAATCTGCAGCAGGTGAAGGAAGCTCAACCTGAATAATTTATCCACTCCTCCTCCTCCTCCTCATTTTCCTCCTTCTCCTGCTCTTTGTACAGTAAAGCAGAGGAAACTGGCTATTTTTTGACAGGGCCCACTGGCTCTACCTATAGTACTTTATGCATTTAATTTTTCTGGAGGGCCACCGACCCGGTCCTCTGTTTTAAACAATTTTTGGGAGTGCCACATACAGGCACTCAATCTATTCAATTTTTCTGGAGGGCCACCTACCTACTCCTCTGGTTTGAAAACTTTTTTGGACTGCCACATACAGGCACTCAATCTATTCCATTTTTCTGGAGGGCCACCTACCTGCTCCTCTGGTTTGAAAACTTTTTTGCACTGCCACATACAGGCACTCAATCTATTCCATTTTTCTGGAGGGCCACCTACCTGCTCCTCTGGTTTGAAAACTTTTTTGGACTGCCACATACAGGCACTCAATCTATTCCATTTTTCTGGAGGGCCACCTACCTGCTCCTCTGGTTTGAAAACTTTTTTGGACTGCCACATACAGGCACTCAATCTATTCCATTTTTCTGGAGGGCCACCTACCTGCTCCTCTGGTTTGAAAACTTTTTTGGACTGCCACATACAGGCACTCAATCTATTCCATTTTTCTGGAGGGCCACCTACCTGCTCCTCTGGTTTGAAAACTTTTTTGGACTGCCACATACAGGCACTATCCAAATTAAATTGTCTCCATAGCAGCCTCCACACGTTGTCTCCATTGCTTCCTCCAAAAGTCGTCCATATAGCTGCCTCCATACATCGTCCCTTTATCAAACGAGGTGTGTCAGGCAGAAATTTGGGTTGTTTTCATGGATTCCACATCAAAGTTGTTAACTTTGTCGCCACCCAGCTGTGTTATCCACAAAATATACTGGCAAACTTTTATCATTTACCAATATTATTTCAGCGCTTCTTGCGCTTCTGTTTACATTCCCCTCACCCGCCATATCCTAAACTTATAAGAACGCTACTACACTTGATCTTATACAAAAGGTTCTTAGAAGTGCTGTTTGGGGAGTAGCCTAGAGACACGGGCTTGGATTGGCGAAAGCTCGCCTGGCAGCGGAGCGCCAGCTCCATGCCAAGATCCAACTAACATAGTTTTAACTGCAGCACCTTTAATCTACTACTAGTTCACTGCCTCCATACATGGTCCCCTTATCAAACGAGCTTTGTCAGGCAGAATTTTGGGTTGTTTTCATGGCTTCCACAACAATCTTGTTAACTTTGTCGCCACCCTGCTGTGTTATCCACAAAATATACTGGCAAACTTTTATCATTTACCAATATTATTTCAGCGCTTCTTGCGCATCTGTTTACATTCCCCTCACCCGCCATATCCCAAACTTATAAGAACGCTACTACACTTAACTTGGTGCACGCTGGGACCGAGTCTGACCCTGGGGCTGGTGATATACTGCCGACGCAGAGGATTGCGGGGCCTACCTCGGTCCAGGTCTCAAAGGCCTACTATACCTCCTCCTCCTCCCACCCCTCCTCCACCTCCTCCTCCTCCGAATTACCATCCGTGGGCATGGCGCCATCAGTCGGTAGCTCTAGGCACAGCAGCAGTGCCGTCGCTAAGCGACAGCAGGCGGTGCTCAAACTGCTGAGCCTAGCCGATAAAAGGCACACCGCCCAAGAGCTATTACAGGGCATTCCACATCAAACTTGTTAACTTTCTCGCCACCCTGCTGTGTAATCCAGAAAAGATACTGGCAAACTTTTATCATTTACCGATATTATTTCAGCGCTTCTTGCGCATCTGTTTACATTCCCCTCTCTCGCCATATCCCAAACTTATAAGAACGCTACTACACTTGATCTTATACAAAAGGTTCTTAGAAGTGCTGTTTGGGGAGTAGCCTAGAGACAGGGGCTTGGATTGGCGAAAGTTCGCCTGGAAGCGGAGCGCCAGCTCCATCCCAAGATACAACTAACATAGTTTTAAGTGCAGCACCTTTAATCTACTACTAGTTCACTGCCTCCATAATAATAATAATAATAATCTTTATTTATATAGCGGCATCATATTCCGTAGCGCTTTACAAATCATAGGAAACAAATACAAATGTAATGTAACAGAGCACAACATTTGTATGGAACAACAGGAGTGAGGTCCCTGCTCGCCAGAGCTTACGGTTTATGAAGATGATGGGGTAACACGAGGTAAAAGAATTTTTAATGGTCAAGCCATTCTTCTTAGGGAATAGAACAAAATATAATAAATGGAATTGCTGTCGCTTGAACCACTCAGCCGTCACCAGGTCCAGGGTGAATGGGACTGCATAGAAGTCTGGTGCCTGTTGGTTGATGGATAACAGATGGGAGGACGACACAGGACGGGTTAGTAGAAGAGTTAAAACTTCATGCAGTTAATGAGTGTTATAGGCTTGCCTAAAGAAATGGGTTTTAAGAGCACGTTTGAAACTTTGGAGGTTAGGTATTAGTCTGATAGTCCGGGGCAGAGCATTCCATAGAATTGGTGCAGCTCTAGAGAAGTCTTGGAGACGCGAGTGGGAGGTCCGCACTAAGGGTAGAGGTTGATCTAAGATCACTGGCGGATCTAAGAGCACGGGTTGGGCGATAGACTGAGATAAGAGAGGAGAGGTAGGGGGGTGCAGCATTATACAGGGCTTTATGGATGAGGGTTATTATTTTAAACTGTATTCGAAAGGAGACTGGCAGCCAGAGCAGCGTCTGGCATGAACTGTAGGCATACATGGTCCCCTTATCAAACGAGCTGTGTCAGGCAGAATTTTGGGTTGTTTTCATGGCTTCCACAACAAACTTGTTAACTTTGTCGCCACCCTGCTGTGTAATCCACAAAATATACTGGCAAACTTTTATCATTTACCAATATTATTTCAGCGTTTCTTGCGCATCTGTTTCCATTCCCCTCACCCGCCATATCCTAAACTTATAAGAACGCTATTACACTTGATCTTATACAAAAGGTTCTTAGAAGTGCTGTTTGGGGAGTAGCCTAGAGACAGGGGCTTGGATTGGCGAAAGCTCGCCTGGCAGCGGAGCGCCAGCTCCATGCCAAGATCCAACTAACATAGTTTTAACTGCAGCACCTTTAATCTACTACTAGTTCACTGCCTCCATACATGGTCCCCTTATCAAACGAGCTGTGTCAGGCAGAATTTTGGGTTGTTTTCATGGCTTCCATGTTAACTTTGTCGCCACCCTGCTGTGTAATCCACAAAATATACTGGCAAACTTTTATCATGTACCGATATTATTTGAGCGCTTCTTGCTCACCTCCTTTGGTTCCTCTCTGCCACCCATTGGTTTGAAGCCTGAGTCCATTTAGGGTATGTCGCCATGCCACTCTCTAGCCTGCCGCTGCTGCCGCTGCCTCTGCATGAAGTCCCCTATAGTGTCAGGGTCAATTATTGGATGTTTTAGATGCTATCTAGCTTCATTCTGTCACTCTGTCATGGCCATGCTGTTGCCCATAATTTTGGCATAATGGTGCGATTAAGCAGCCTCAGAGGCATCCATGCATGCTGCCCCTGCTGTTTCCTGTCCATTTCCGTGGTGTTTCCATCCTTTTCTGAGGTTCCCAGGTGTTTGGCCAAGCTTCCCTGTGCAGAGCCTTGGTCCCCTTGAAAAATGCTCGAGTCTCCCATTGACTTCAATGGGGCTCGTTATTCGAGACGAGCACTCGAGCATCGGGAAAAGTTCGTCTCGAATAACGAGTACCCGAGCATTTTAGTGCTCGCTCATCTCTAATTATAATATATATTATATTATATTTATGAACCTTTTATATATGGATTGTTTTTATCTATTGTATTTATTATGTCTTTTAGATATATTTTTTACTTTATACATTTATATATTTTTATATATTTTTTGTATAACAGAGTATTGTGTAAAAACTGTACGGACCTGAGGAAGGGAGCGGTACGCTCCCGAAACGTGTCGTCCTCACATACATCTAAATAAAAGCCTTGTCAACACTAAGCCTTGGTCCTAATTTTTTCACCAACAATTTTTCAAATTTTTTTTTGTCTGGCTCTACAATTATAAAGTATACAGTTTCGACTTACATACAAATTCAACTTAAGAACAAACCTCCAGACCCTATCTTGTACGTAACCCGGGGACTGCCTGTATCAATTCAATTAAATAACCACAGATCAATTGATAAGCAATAATTATGTTTTGATTGCTACTGCACTATATGTTTATAAAATATATGCACACAGCTCTATGAAATACTATTGATCTTTATGCATTAATTAATTGATTATACCCTCAACTGAATTCATGATTGAAAGTAATCTAAGTAAATGGGAAAAAAATAATTCAAAAAATTTCTTTAAATTAATTAATTAAAAAAACACTATCTTAAAGTACTCCTGCCCATACTCAGCAAATGACAGTTAATGGATTTTTCAAATATTTTTGTGTTTTTTTAACTGTTTGCTGTTTCTGTCAGTGTGTGTGCATATACTGTAGCTGCCAAAGTTCCATTGATTCTCCCTCTCTGACAGATAATGATCTGACAGGGAGGAAGAATAGACAAACTATACAGACAGCAAGTAAGCTTGTTTTTACAAGAAACTTTCATGTGAACATTATAGGGGACATGTATTTTTATTTTGATCTGTCTTTTCTTGAGAATTTTTGGGGACTTTTTGGGTGCATTTTTGTGACTATTTTAAGAAGTTAGTTGTTGGTTGTGTATGTTGCTGTGTTCCTAAATGTATATTTCTAAATCAGTTGTTTTCTTTGTTTGACAACATTTATAGAGCAAATTACAGACTTTTTAGGTACAAAATGAAATACAACTGAACCCATGCTTAGTTATATATATTCACCTAAAAAGTTGCAAAAAATCAAAATACCCGCAAAACAGAAACAAAGTAAAAAAAGACATGTATCACAACAGCAAATTTAGAAAAATACATAGCATTGCTAAAGTATACCGACTTCAGTCAACTTTAAAAAGCCACAAAAGAAAACATGTGCTCCCATGACTTGTTAATCATGGTATTCACATCATCCGAACTGCCACTGAGTACTTATGCTGCCCATTGCAGCAATAACTGAGAGAGGAATCAGTGCAGGGAAGCGTTGTCCATGCAGAAAGAGCTTCATGCTAATGAATGGACTTCAGGCACAAGGACCAGCTTTACAGCATGTCAATTAAGGGGCTTAAGGAGTTAATTGATGCCGCCCTGTAGAGACTTACAACCATTGATGCTCAGTAGGGGATTTTCCAGGAAGTATTCAGAAAAACATTGACAGAAAAGCAAGGTCAACAATCCCGAACACTTGGAAAGGCTTGTACTTTAAAATGGTAAATCCTTTATTAGTAGCACAAAAAAACAGAACTACACGGCACAGTAGACAAAATACTGGTGCGTTTTGACCTTTGAGGTCTTAGTCTTGGTATATAATCTATACAGAAAACGTTGCCTCTCAGCTACCATGTAAAGTAAAACCAGTATATCTATTCTATCTTTATGTAGATATGTGTAGAGTGTCATTCGAAAAGAGGAGTCCCTCATAAAGTAACAATGACCTTTACTGAATTTTTAAACAACTCTACTTAAAAGTAGCTATAATGCTTGTGAGAAGTATGACACATGTGAGTGTATGATGTCTGCCAATACTCATAAAGTCCTGCAAATTCTGACTCCTAACGAGAACCTACCTAGCAAATATGCAAAGTTGAATGCTGGCTTTCCTTAATATATCTCATGGAAAAAAGCAGAAACAATCATAATGAAAGAAGTAAGTTTTCAAAACTAAGTGAAAATGAGTGGGATGTGCATGCATAAAAACCTCTTTTCTAACAAATTGTTCTAAGTGTTATGGGTGCTTTCCCACCAAAGACCTGCAGTATATGGCGTACACATATGAATAATACTCCTGTAAAACGTAAAGGAAGTTTAACATCAAAATAAAGCAGAGACACTTACTCATAGACCCTGGCATTAAGAATGTGGTAATTTTCTGATATTAGGTATGGCCTCCTTCTTTCTAAAATCAACTAATGAGTAAGAAGATCCCGGGAGGCATTACCGGAGTCCCTCAGTGCTGCAGCTTCACAGGCTGGTACAGTCTGCAAGGAACTCTTCCCCATCTAACTGTGTTCTGAAACTACCTTTGCTGCAGTGAGGCAGATGGAGGTGGGAAGTGCTGAGGGAGCAGGGGGGAAACAGTATAACAGCCTGTGAAGTTACAGCACAGAGGGGCTCTGGCAACACCCTCTAGAGCCCTACTTATCCACTTATAAAGGTTGATATCCGAAAAAAGGAGAGCAAGGATAACAAATATAAGAAGATTACCACAGTCACAATGTCTGGAGTAAGTGTACCTGGTTTATCATGCTTGATTTTGATGGTAGCTTTCTTTTAACAGGATTTTACAGTTTACTCTATACTAAGTTAGGTTCACAATGCTGACATAGTGTCTGAATCATTTTCTGGTAAAGATTTCTTTATTAATTTTCCATTTGTATATGCCCTTATTTACATCAACATGTAAATAAAAGCATAAGCCCTTCCATCTGCTTACCATTTTTTAGTCTCATTATGCTCAAGTCTACACAGATTTTTTTTCTTTCTAAACACATATTCATGTTGTGCAATGCAAACAAGGATAGAAACAAGTGCTTGATACTGACCAGAAAATCTTATATTGGAGCGGAAGTCGGGCAACAGCTTAACAGCATAGAAATGGCTGCAGCAAGCATATACACGTTTATTGTTCACTTGCATTGTTTTGGCTCAACCTGTTCTGTTAAGAGGTAGAAGTAAAACTCCTAAAGATGTTTTCATCCTTACCTCCCCTTAGACTCCAATTTCTCATGAAAGCAGTTCCATTGTACAATAGAATGACATGTTAAAGGGAATCTACCATCAAAATGAAGCTTGATAAACAAGGGAGACTTATTCATAGATCTTAGGCTGCTACACTGTCTTACTCTTACTCCTGCTCCCTTAGGTAACAACCAATCCAATCAATACTGTCAAAGAAATCAAACCATAGCAACTGCCAGAAAAGCACATTTGTATGTAGAAATTTGTATGTGTAAATATATTACGATATATAACAGTGTCCATAACATTTATAGGCTAATGCTAAAGGAGTGCAGATATATAAATAAAAGTATTGGGTACAGCCTGTTAGATTAGTGTCTAGTGGCTTAACGGAATGTCCAGAATAGTGTCACACAGTGACATGCGACTATGATCTCTGCCAGTTTTCACACAGCAGAAATCTCTGCAAATTCAGACCAGGTCTAAACACGTCAGAACTAGTGGAGATTGCACCCAATATACTAAGACAGTGGTGGTGAACGTATGGCACAGGTGCCAGAGGTAGCACTCAGAGCCCTTTCTGTGGGCACCCAGGACATCACCAGAAAGGACCATCTTCCTGCAGTCTCAGACTTGCTGTGCACAGAGCTATTTTAAAGTGACAGCTCTACCCGGGACTACATGACTACTGGAGGAGTGGGAAGGTGTGGACAGATCTGGATTATCATTGTAGCTCTTGTTCTGGCCCTGATAATTCTTCTTGTTTAGGGGACCCTGGAGGGAAATCCAAATTTCTCCCATATTATGCTTTATTGTCTTCCTCAGGGTGCTGATATGAATGAAAGCTGTGACAGAGCAGGGAGTATAAAGCACCTTGCGATAAATAAGTCGGTCTTGGTTGTAGTTTTGGCACTCTGTCTCTAAAAGATTCGCCATCACTGTACTAAGAGGATGAAACCTCTTAGTAGATATGGGCGCTGGATTGTAATTAATATGTAATTATTTTATTAATTAATTTGTTATTATTTATCTATTTTAAGACTGCCAAGTTGGCATGAGACAAGACTGGTGGTATCGCTCACCTTGTCTTCTCCGAACAAGCTGTTTTCCAGATGTTCCAAACAATCGGAAAGGGGATTTATCAGAGAAAATGACTTTACCCCAGTCCTCAGCAGTCCACTCCCTGTACCTTTTGCAGAATATCAGTCTGTCCCTGATGTTTTTTCTGGAGAGAAGTGGCTTCTTTGCTGCCCTCCTTGATACCAGGCCTTGCTCCAAGAGTCGCCGCCTCACTGGTAGCCCGATCCCAAAGCTGAAACACTTTTAAGAGATGGTCCTGTCGCTTGTTGGTCCTTCTTGAGCATCATGGAGCCTTTTTGGCAACAATAGAACCTCTCGCCTTGAATTCTTTGATGATACGATAGATTGTTGACTGAGGTACAATCTTTGTAGCTGCAATACTCTTCCCTGTTAGGCCAGTTTTGTGCAGTGCAATGATGAATGCATGTTTCTTTAGAGATAACCATGGTTAACAGAAGAGAAACAATGATGCAAAGCACCAGCCTACATATCGTATATTACATTTTGTTTTCTTCTATCAGTTTCTACAAACATCTATTTAAGCATTGATAGACATGATAGTAAGAGTGTTTCAGGTAATCAGGGTGTTTTTGCCCAAAGCAAATATGGAAAAGAAGTTTGGGTTGGATATAATGGTGACTCAATGTAAAATATAGAAAATTTAAATAGCTATTGGCCTGCAGAGAAAAAAACAGTGGTGGTATTTCACAAACTTAACCCTAACCCAGGGGAAGGGAGCTATATATAATGCAAGGAGTCCCTGCATCAACATAAGACAACTGTGCTTCACTGCAAACATGTTAGCATCATGTATAGCTATGATGCTTTGAGTGTTTGGTCCTTATCTACTTTGAAACTACTAACCACTTCCCGATGATTGAGATAATAGTACTGCACAGGCCAAGGTAACTTCCTGGCCCGTGCCTTACTATTACGCCCTGCATTATGCACTGGCTCTTAAGCACAGCTGGTGCCACAAGCTGCGATTGTCAGTTGTATATTACAGCTGATAGTCCAGGGAAGGGCATTCCAGAGAATTGGTGCAGCTGGGGAGAAGTCCTGGAGACATGAATAAGAGTTTCGAATTAAGGTAGAGAATAATCTAAAATCACTGGCAGATCAAAGAGCATGGGCTGGGTGACAGACTGAGATGAGAGAGGAGAGGTAGGGAGGTGCAGCATGTGTACAGCTTGGTGGATGACACATAAAATTAGTGTCTCTTCACATCTAATGTCAGCATGGATGTTATATATTTAATTCTTAATGGCTATCCTCCGACAGTTAAAGCCTGCTGCCAGTTTAGTCCAATAAATTATTTCTGTGCACTTGTACCATACCAAATCTAGAATCACTGAATTAAACTGTACATGAAAGTAACTGAAAATAACTCTCCATGTTGTTAATGGATCTCACCGCACTGAGTTGCTCTTTTTGAAGTAATAGCTGTCGGCGCACGGGGAGAGGAGGAGGAGGTGAGTGCAGCTCTCCATAGGAACATATGGTGCACAGCGCAGTACTACAGAGAAAGATAGGACATGTCCTATATTTCTACGGTGTACGGAGCAGTACGGTGCCGCACGTGTGCAGCACCGTACCGCTCCCGTAGGGCACCGTGCGCCCATTGCCATTTATGGGGGACGTATATAGGCCATATAGAAGTCCTCCTTGCGTTAGTGTGAATGCAGCCTAAGAGTGTTGTGTCCCAATACTTTAGTCCATATAAAATAAATAGCATTCAATGAGAGCATTCTTTTTATTCCAGGAACTCTATTAAAATTATGTAATCTAAAACACTTAAAATGTAATGTAATTATTTTATTCCATAAATCTATATTGCTATTTTTGTGTGTAATGCACATAAAATGGGTAAAGTGTGTTAATGTACAGTATATATCAATATGAATAGTGAGGTTTGATTCTTCATCATTTCACAATATTTACAAGAAGGCATTTGAAAATAGTGTAAACTGTATTAATTTTCAAATACCACAAGGTTAGTACTAACATAGATTTGATCATGATAAAACAAGTGTGTTTCAGACGCACAGGAAACCATGTCAGGAAATGTCATCTGCAACAAGGTGTTGGAAAATAATTTGTTTCTCACATTTCAAATATTTTTTTAAGTAACAAATTATCAATGCTATTATATACTTCACTAGAGTTAAGTTACTGGACGTAAGGAAATTTTAACCCAACGGTGTTTTAAAGCAAAAACATAGATAAAATACAGTCATGGCCAAAAGTTTTGAGAATGACACAAATATTATATTTTCACATGATCTGTTGCCCTCTGGTTTTTATGTGTGTTTGTCAGATGTTTTTATCACATACAGAAATACAAGTGCAATCATATTATGAGTAACAAAAGCTTTTATTGACAGTTAAAATGAGTTAATGCGGCAAGTCAATATTTGCAGTGTTGACCCTTCTTCTTCAGGATCTCTGCAATTCTCTCTGGCAGGTCTCAATCAACTTCTGGACCAAATCCTGACTGATAGGAGTCCATTCTTGTACAATCAATGCTTGCATTTTATCACAAATTGTTGGTTTTTGTTTGCCCTACTGTCTCTTGATGATTGACCACAAGTTCTCAATGGGATTAAGATCTGGGGAGTTTCCAGGCCATGGACCCAAAATCTCTATGTTTTGTTGCCTGAGCCATTTAGTTATCACATTTGCTTTATGGCAAGGTGCTCCATCATGAGGGAAAAGGCATTGTTAATCACCAAACTGCTCTTAGACGGTCGGGAGAAGTTGCTCTTGGAGGACATTCTGGTACCATTCTTTATTCATCAATGTGTTTTTAGGCAAGACTGTGAGAGAGCCGATTCCCTTGGCTGAGAAGCAACCCCACACATGAACGGTTGCAGGATGCTTTGCAGTTGGCATGAGACATGACTGGTGGTATCGCTTACCTTGTCTTCTCCGGACAAGCTGTTTTCCAGATGTTCCAAACAATCGTAAAGGGGATTTATCAGAGAAAAATACTTTACCCCAGTCCTCAGCAGTCCACTCCCTGTACCTTTTGCAGAATATCAGTCTGTCCCTGATGTTTTTTCTGGAGATAAGTGGCTTCTTTGCTGACCTCCTTGATACCAGCCCTTGCTCCAAGAGTCTCCGCCTCACAGTGCGTGCAGATGCACTCACACCTGCCTGTTGCCATTCCTGAGCAAGCTCTGCACTGCTGGTAGCCCTATCCCAAAGCTGAAACACTTTTAAGAGATGGTCCTGGTGCTTGTTGGTCCTTCTTGGGCATCCTGGAGCCTTTTTGGCAACAATGGAACCTCTCTCCTTGAATTCCTTGATGATGCAATAGATTGTTGACTGAGGTGCAATCTTTGTAGCTGCAATACGCTTCCCTGTTAGGCCAGTTTTGTGCAGTGCAACGATGACTGCATGTGTTTCTTTAGAGATAACCATGGTTAACAGAAAAGAAACAATGATGCAAAGCACCAGCCTACATATCATATATTACATTTTGTTTTCTTCTATCAATTTCTACAAACATCTATTTAAGCATTGATAGACATGATAGTAAGAGTGTTTCAGGTAATCAGAAGTTTGGGTTGGATATAATGGTGACTCAATGGAAAATATAGAAAATTGAAATAGCTATTGGCCCTGCATCAACACAAGACAACTGTGCTTCACTACAAACATGGTAGCACCACTTATAGCTATGATGCTTTGAGTGTTCGGTCCTTATCTACTTTGAAACTACTAACCACTTCCCGATGATTCAGGTAATATTACTGCATAGGCCAAGATAACTTCCTGGCCCGTGCCTTACTATTACGCCCTGCATTATGCACTGGCTCTTAAGCACAGCTGGTGCCAGAAGTGCGATTGTCAGTTGTATATTACAGCTGACACTGCCTGACACTATCAGAGATTCCTCCGAGTATGGGTGGTCATAAGGTAGAGAATAATCTAAAATCACTGGCAGATCAAAGAGCATGGGCTGGGTGATAGACTGAGATGGGGGAGGTGCAGCATTGTGTACAGCTTGGTGGATGAGGTTGATTGTTTTAAACTGTATTAGGAAAGAGTTAGGTCTCATCAGCATAGAGATGATACTGGATAGCAAATCTCCTGATGGTTTTTACAATGGGGGCTGCATAGAGGGTAAAGAGAAAAGGGCCTAGGACTGAGCGCTGAGGAACCCCAACAGTGAGAAAAAGAGAAGTAGAGAGAGATCCAGAAAAGGAGGCACTGAAAATGCAGTCAGAGAGATCGGAAGAAAACCAAGAGAGTGCAGTGTCCTTCAGGCCAATGAAACAAAGCATTCTGAGGATTAGCTGGTGGTCCGCAGTATCAAATGCCCCTGAGGGATCCAGAAGAATAAGGAGAGAATAGTCAACTTTTTATTTAGCATTGAGAGATCATTGGAAAAAGCTGTTTCAGTTGAATAGATGTTGGGAACACCAGATTGTAGGGGGTCAAGGAGGGAGTTTGCATGAATGTAATGGGTAAGTTGAGAAACAACCAATCGTTCCAGAAGTTTGGAGATGAAAGGGATATTAGAGGCTGGTCGGTAGTTAACAGCATTGGACGAGTCCAGGGAAGGTCTCCTTAGTAATGGGGTAGTAACAGCATGCTTGAAAGAAGAGTGAACAAAAACACGAGAGAGAGAGGTTGAAGATTTTAGTGAGGTGACTGCAGGAGAGAGGGCATGTATAAGATGTGAGGGGATGTGGTCATTGATGCAGGTCAGAACTGTATATTTTATCATTGTAACCCCAGCCAGAACTTTTTTGGTCTCTGTGACAATTGGATTTTAAAAATGTTGGGTTGTCATAAGAATCAGGATTAACACTAAAGCTTCATTACAGACACCTTTGATAGCTGTTACAGCTGATCATTGTAGCCCGGGACTAAAGTAGAATAAATTACCAATAGCCAGAGGTCCGTTTGTAACTAGGGGTCGCATGTAAATCGAGTGTTCTTAAGTAGGGGACTTCCTGTACTAAGGTAACAGAGCAGGACAGTATGATAGATCATAACTGGGAGCAAAACATGAGAAGGAGGAGCTTTTCCAGGGAAATGAGGGCTCATGGGAGTTGTAGTATCTAATGGCATCCATCTTGTCCAGCTATTATTGTGCAACCTTACAGAGCACTTACTTTTTCAACCACTCTCCACTGTTTAACAAGTGATCCAAAGTCAAGGTCAAAGTATCCATTGGTTACCTTTCACAGAAGACCCTTTCCTCTTGAGCCCAAGCACTGTTTCTCTACTCCTGAGGGTAACATTTTAATATAGAACACATATAGTAACCTCATAAATGAAGCCAATGGGTCATACTTTAGTGCTCTAATTCAGTGGTTCAGCAGAACTCCTTTCAGAGGCTTAAAGCGTTTTGCCACTTTACCTTATGTTTCTTGCAATGTGTATGTGAAGGAGGGGTGAGGATATTAGGTCCTTTACCAATATACATCTATTAAAAGTTCTCCACTACTTTCTTGATATTTAAAGTGAGGCCTCCTGTCTTTTGTCTCATCAGCCAGGGTCGGTAAGTAAAAGTTCTCCTTAGGGAGACTGACAATTAAGGTCACCGTGGTGTGTGTGTAGTCTTATAGCCATGGATGAGAACCAAAAACAGAACCATGTGTCAAGTAGCTGAAAAACAGTAAATCCTTTATTTATAAATACAAACATAGGAAAATCAAATGGACAGACGATATAAAACCAATTAAAAACACGAAAAGCAGATCAACTGCTTTCGTAATGAAACCATAGCAGGTGCAGTCATGCAATTGAGGCTGACAACCTACAAAAGGACCCCCCTAGGACCTACCCTAGGATAGAGAAGTCACTGGTATGCTCCAGTAACAGCAGCCATTATACACATAGTACATAAAATGAAGCGGACAAAAAATCCCAAATAGGAATAGACCATAAACTACAAGCTGCTGTAAAAAACCTGCAAAGCATAGGATTACCCAAATGAAGTGAGGTCTAGAGGGAGTCCAGTAAATGCCCCACGCGTATCGCCGCAAAAAGCGGCTTCCTCAGGGGTGCCCATATGATGTGGTGTCCGTGTATAAATACCTGCTTGTGATGAAGTATACAGCGCTACCGGTGTGTGGCCCTGGTGTCATGGCGGCGCCCATGCCGGCACACGCCGAGGGCGAGTCACACATTTATCTTGCCCGGCTACAACGCGCATGCGCGAGTACATACGTCACCGGAAGTGACGTCATTCGATCATGTGACTCGCCCTCGGCGTGTGCCGGCATTGGGCGCCGCCATGACACCAGGGCCACACACCGGTAGCGCTGTATCCTTCATCACAAGCAGGTATTTATACACGGACACCACATCATATGGGCACCCCTGAGGAAGCCGCTTTTTGCGGCGATACGCGTGGGGCATTTACTGGACTCCCTCTGGACCTCACTTCATTTGGGTAATCCTATGCTTTGCAGGTTTTTTAAAGCAGCTTGTAGTTTATGGTCTATTCCTATTTGGGATTTTTTGTCCGCTTCATTTTATGTACTATGTGTATAACGGCTGCTGTTACTGGAGCATACCAGTGACTTCTCTATCCTAAGGTAGGTCCTAGGGGGGTCCTTTTGTAGGTTGTCAGCCACAATTGCATGACTGCACCTGCTATGGTTTCATTACGAAAGCAGTTGATCTGCTTTTCGTGTTTTTAATTGGTTTTATATTGTCTGTCCATTTGATTTTCCTATGTTTGTATTTATAAATAAAGGATTTACTGTTTTTCAGCTACTTGACACATGGTTCTGTTTTTGGTTCTTATATATTATTTTCTCATGTGTGTAGTATCATTTGATTTGGTTATCTTACGTGGATTTGATTCCGTTCTGGACAAATTATAGCCATGGATGCTCCACTAGGGGGATTCTGGGAAAATATGAAAAGTTTTTCAAGAGGGGATAAGAAAAACCATGCCTATTTTAGCTACATTGTAAGGCAGCTCCCTTGACATCAAGCATCATCTACAAGAGGCCTTATGATATTATGTGGGATTAAAACCAAACCAGTATATCTATTACAGAAGGAACAATTGTAGATAGCACTGTTTCCACCTGATTGGGTATTCTCAGTACAGTGTAGAAAACTGGTTTGGCTGGGCGAGCGGCTTGTGACTAGGATCGGGAAGTAAGAATTCTCTTTATGGAGACTGCCAGTTAAGGCTACCGTGTAGGCGCGTGGAGTCTTATAGCCATGGATACTCCACTAGGGGGATTCTGGGAAAATATGCAAAGTTTTTCGGGATGGGATAAGGAAAACCACGTCTCATTTAACTACGTAGTAAGGCAGCTCCCTCGTATACAGTGGAAGCCTATACAATTTTACCCTGATCAACCAAAAATTTTTTTAAAAAAACATTTTTATGTCACACAGCATTGAACACAAAATTATATTTGTGACCAAAATGGTAATTAATGCAGAAATTAAACAACTCTAAGATTTAACTGTCTCAATTTTGTCCTTAAAGACTGGGCCTTATTTTTCAATTTGAAAATACCCTGGTGATTTTTATTGTGATGCATTGTACTTCAAATTAGTTGAATAGTTTGGATGATATCTTATACATTTAGTTATGAAAAAACGTACATTTGGCAAAACTTCTTAATTTTCAAAGTTCTAAATTCTCTGCTCTTCAGCCAGATAGTCAGACCACCCAAATTATAACGAACATATCCGACATGTAAGCTTTAGGTTAGTATCATAGTATCATAGTATATAAGGCTGGAAAAAGACACAAGTCCATCAAGTCCAACCTTTAAGAATTAAATAAATGTTTTATCCCCATAACCCGTGATATTTTTTTCTCTCCAGAAAGGCATCCAGGCCTCTCTTGAACATGTACATAGAGTCCGCCATAACAACCTCCTGCGGCAGAGAGTTCCATAGTCTCACTGCTCTTACAGTAAAGAACCTTTGTCTATGTTGATGGTAAAATCGCCTCTCCTCTAGGCGCAGAGGATGCCCCCTTGTCCTGGTCACAGGCCTAGGTGTAAAAAGATCTTTGGAGAGATCCTTGTACTGTCCGTTCAGGTATTTGTACATTTTAATAAGGTCTCCCCTCAGTCGTCTTTTTTCCAAACTGAATAATCCCAAATTTTGTAATCTGTCATTGTATTCTAACCCCCCCTTTCCCCTAATAATCCTGGTTGCTCTTCTCTGCACCCGTTCCAGCTCTACTATATCCTTTTTATACACTGGTGCCCAAAACTGTACACAATATTCCATGTGTGGTCTGACCAGGGATTTGTATAAGGACAAAACTATGGGGCACATTTACTTACCCGGCCCATTCGCGATCCAGCGGCGCGTTCTCTGCACAGGATTCGGGTCCGGCTGGGATTTAAGATGGTAGTTCCTCCGCCGTCCACCAGGTGGCGCTGCAGCGCCGAAAATAATCTTAACGCCCCGGAATGCACCATCCCATAGAAGGTGAAGGTGAGCGCTCCCCAAGCGACACATTTTCGGTTTTTAAATGCGGCGGTTTTTCCGAATACGTCGGGTTTTCGTTCGGCCACGCCCCCCCGATTTCTGTCGCGCGCATGCCGGCCCCGATGCGCCACAATCCGATCGCGTGCGCCAAAAACCCGGGGCAATTCAGGTACAAGCGGCGCAAATCGGAAATATTCGGGTAACACGTCGGGAAAACGCGAATCGGGCCCTTAGTAAATGACCCCCTATGTCTTTATCATGAGAATCTATTCCTCTCTTGATACATCCCATAATTTTATTTGCTTTAGCAGCAGCCGCCTGGCTCTGGTCACTAAAATTAAGTTTACCATCCACCAATACCCCTAATTCCTTTTCAGCTCCAGTTTTACCAAGTAATTGACTGTTTAGAACATAATTATACTTTTTGTTTCCATGGCCCAAGTGCATAACTTTACATTTATCTACATTAAACCTCATCAACCATTTCTCTGCCCACTCCTCAAGCTTCAAAAAATCCCTCTGCAATGCTAAACTTTTGACCTCAGTATTTATTACTTTACATGTCTTTTTCATGTATCCTACAGTTTTTTCACATTTATATTTTCACATTCATATTTATATGACAATCCCAATAGGGATTATAGGGACCTTGTCAAATTTGTGGGGACAAGTTTAGGGAAAAGTCTCTATGGAAAGAGTCTGTGGACCCTCTGGACCACCGTGGGGCATGATGGTACTAGCCGCAACCCAGGACTAGAGTCTAAGTGGCCACTGGTCTTCGCCAGAGCCCACCGCAAATCGGGATGGTCTTGCTGTGGCGGGGTGCCACCTGGTCGTTCCACGGGTGCGACTAGGCCCGCAGTGGCAGTCAAGGTAGGGAAGCAGGAAACAGGAACCACAGGATGGCACAGGGACCACAGGGATGGATCACTGGAGTAGGAACCACACGGACGGACCACCGGAGCTGGACACAGGAACAGACCACGGCAGGATGGCAGGACCTCGGCAGGACAGCAGCACCTCCACAGGAATATAGGGCCGCCACAGGGATACAGGAATACCACGGAAATACAGGAACGCCACGGAAATACAGGAAGGGTGAGACGGATTAGCCAGCGCCAATCAGAAGACGCTGGCCCTTTAAGCCAGGACAAGCCGGCGTGCGTCCTAGCAGCGGGAGCGCACGGCCTTGTCTGAGGAAGCATGTGGCCTGGATGAGACCACAGGCTGGAGCCTGGAGAGGTACGATTGAGCCGTGGGAATGGGGACACCACACCACACAGAAGGGCATGGGTGTACACGCGATTCATACCGAGGATTTCTTCTTCCTTTTCTTCCGTCTCCTCCAATTCATCATGGTGACAGGACACCTCAGGAGGAAAGCAGAAATCCTGACAAGGTGCTTGGACCTGGCATAGAACAAGCCGAGGACATCTTGAGGACGTCTGGAACGTCTTTTGGCTGGAGGCTGGAGTGGCACTTGGGAAGCCAGCAGCTGGGGTGGCCCTTGGGAAGCCAAAAGCTGGGGTGGCCCTTGGGAAGCCAAAAGCTGGGGTGGCCCTTGGGAAGCCAAAAGCTGGGGTGGCCCTTGGGAAGCCAAAAGCTGGAGTGGCCCTTGGGAAGCCAAAAGCTGGAGTGGCCCTTGGGAAGCCAAAAGCTGGAGCGACTCTTGGGAAGCCGCAGGCTAGAGCGACTCTTGGGAAGCCGCAGGCTAGAGCGACTCTTGGGAAGCCGCAGGCTGGAGCGACGCTTGGGAAGCTGCAGGCTAGAGCGACTCTAGGGAAGCCACAGGCTGGAGTGACTCTTGCGAAGCCGCAGGCTAAAGTTGCTCCAGCCCCTCTGTTTGCTCTCTAGAGAAGCCCTAGCCTGGGCTACTTCTCTGAGGGATAGCGGTGACCCGGTCACGGCTACCCTTACCACGTTCCTGGCAGAAATCCGGTCCGTATTCGAGCAACCTCAAGTCAGTCTTCCACACCTGCCCTGCTTGTCTCTGGTGTGCCAAGAGCACCAATATACACAACTCGGAAAGTAAGACATTACTTTTATACCCCCAAAAGTCCCACTATGTCTTACTTTCGAAGTTTTTCTTATATTGGAAAAAATTAGTAAATTTTTGTTTTAAACATAAAATTAACATTTATTAACAGGCTGAACAGTATGGTATTCACCACCAAACAGTTTTATAAAAGCAAGTGCCAAGAATTATACAGTGTAATGGGTGGTTATACAGTGTGAGGGGTGGGGGGGGGGGTATTATACAGTGTGGGAGGTTATACAGTGTAAGGGGGGGCATTATACAGTGTGGGAGGTTATACAGTGTGAGGGGGGCATTATACAGTGTGGTAGGTTATACAGTGTAAGGGGGGGCATTATATAGTGTGGGAGGTTATACAGTGTGAGGGGGGGCATTATACAGTGTGGTAGGTTATACAGTGTAAGGGGGGGCATTATACAGTGTGGGAGGTTATACAGTGTGAGGGGGGGCATTATACAGTGTGGGAGGTATACAGTTTAAGGGGGGGCATTATACAGTGTGGGAGGTTATACAGTGTAAGGGGGGGCATTATACAGTGTGGTAGGTTATACAGTGTAAGGGGGGGGGCATTATACAGTGTGGGAGGCTATACAGTTTAAGTGGGCATTATACAGTGTGGGAGGTTATACAGTGTAAGGGGGTGGGCATTATAAAGTGTGGTAGGTTGTACAGTGTAAGGGGGGGCATTATACAGTGTGGGAGGTTATACAGTGTAAGGGGGGGCATTATGGGAGGTTATACAGTGTAGGGGGGGCATTATACAGTGTGGGAGGTTATACAGTGTAAGGAGGGGCATTATACAGTGTGGTAGGTTATACAGTGTAAGGGGGGGCATTATACAGTGTGGTATGTTATACAGCGTAAGGGGGGCATTATACAGTGTGGGAGGTTATACAGTGTGAGGGGGGGCATTATGGGAGGTTATACAGTGTAGGGGGGGCATTATACAGTGTGGGAGGTTATACAGTGTAAGGAGGGGCATTATACAGTGTGATAGGTTATACAGTGTAAGGGGGGGGCATTATACAGTGTGGTATGTTATACAGCGTAAGGGGGGCATTATACAGTGTGGGAGGTTATACAGTGTGAGGGGGGGCATTATACAGTGTGGGAGGTTATACAGTGTAAGGGGGGCATTATATAGTGTGGTAGGTTATACAGTGTAAGGGGGGACATTATACAGTGTGGTAGGTTATACAGTGTAAGGGGGGGCATTATACAGTGTGGGAGGTTATACAGTGTAAGGGGGCATTATACAGTGTGGGAGGTTATACAGTGTAAGGGGGGGCATTATACAGTGTGGGAGGTTATACAGTGTAAGGGGGCATTATACAGTGTGGGAGGTTATACAGTGTAGGGGGGGGCATTATACAGTGTGGGAGGTTATACAGTGTAGGGGGGGGCATTATACAGTGTGGGAGGTTATACAGTGTAAGGGGGGGCATTATACAGTGTGGGAGGTTATACAGTGTAAGGGGGGGCATTATACAGAGTGGGAGGTTATACAGTGTAAGGGGGGGCATTATACAGTGTGGGAGGTTATACAGTGTAAGGGGGGGCATTATACAGTGTGGGAGGTTATACAGTGTAAGGGGGGGCATTACACAGTGTGGGAGGTTATACAGTGTAAGGGGGGGCATTATACAGTGTGGGAGGTTATACAGTGTAAGGGGGGGCATTATACAGTGTGGGAGGTTATACAGTGTAAGGGGGGGCATTATACAGTGTGGTAGGTTATACAGTGTAAGGGGGGGCATTATACAGTGTGGGAGGTTATACAGTGTGAGGGGGGGCATTATACAGTGTGGAAGGTTATACAGTGTAAGGGGGGGCATTATACAGTGTGGGAGGTTATACAGTGTGAGGGGGGGCATTATACAGTGTGGGAGGTTATACAGTGTAAGGGGGGGGGCATTATACAGTGTGGGAGGTTATACAGTGTAGGGGGGGCATTATACAGTGTGGGAGGTTATACAGTGTAAGGGGGGGGCATTATGCAGTGTGGGAGGTTATACATTGTGAGTAGGGGCATTATACAGTTCAGTGGGCGGATGGGTGTTTTAACACAAACCATAGAACTGTACAAGCAAACACACTGACACACACTACATGCATACATTATACATTTAAATAAACATGCACACAATGTTCACATATAGATCAGACATCACACCTACATACACACTACACATAACATACATACTTTTCCGGGGCCCTGACTGCAGGGCTGAGTAGAGTCTGGTCCAGGCTGACGTGTGCTCCCCTGCTCCCCCCCTCCAGGTCCGACTGATATAGCAGAGTTTAGCAGCTACACAGGAGGGGGAGGAGCTGCTCCAGTAACACAGACGGCAGCAGCACAGAGCAGGAAGCTTCTCCCTCGGCTCAATGCTGCAGAGTCCAAAGTGTGCAGTGCTGTCTCCTCTCTCCCCATGTGATCGGAGCCTGCACGGAGTAGCTGAGCTCCGGTCACATAATCTTCTATCCGCCAGGAGCTACAGCAGTGACATAAAGAGGCTGCAGCACCCGCCTCCCGTCAGCTCTAACTATGTCTTACTTTCAGGGTACGTCTTACATTAGCCTACCCCACTAAAACATCCACTACGTCTTACTATAAGGGGTGTCTTACTATCGGGGAAACACGGTATATCCATATATACGTGTAGCATATGGCTCCATTCATTTCAATGGGCAATACAGTCATCCACTTCAATGACCGTATTGTGCACTATACCATACTGTACCATTTTTGAGACGTAAAAAATACAGAGCATATCCTATTTTCTTATGAATTTCTATTCCATATGCTCCATAGAAGTATATGGGAATGTATAATATATGGTTTGCATAGGTGCTGCATATACGGCTGTGAACTGTATGCTGTCGTATATATGTGCAGTATCCAGGGAGACCAGAACCAGTGGGAGGCGCATTCTGTCAGCCAGCCAATAGCCATACATCATTTGCCAGCCTACTGTATTTTATTTGAATACGGTGCCATATGTGCTCTTACGGGTGTAAAAGGATCTAAATTTATAGCCAAAATACAGCTGTACATACAGAACAGGAAAAAACATATGGTCGTGTGCATGAGGCCTTATACTTTTTTTTTTTTAAAATGTGCTAAGCCTTTTTTTAACTCTTTATTTACTTTATGTATACTTTGACTGGAACCAGCAATGAACTGCGACATGGATGTTACAGCAGAATTGCCAGTTATTGTATACAGCTGACACCTTCTGCTTTTGGCGTGGACTCGGCTCATGAGCTGTTGCCAAAGCTGTACGGAACTGTATGTCTGTTTTCACATAGGAACTTGCAAAACTGACGTGCAGTGAGGTCCATTTGCGCAAAGGGGGTTAATGCAATATGAAGAGTAAATACTATGGCTAGTAACAAGAAGCTTTATTTCAGCATAATCATCCCAGAAAGTTGGCAAGTATACAAAAAAAAAAGTCTTTGTAAAAGGTGCTATTTCTTGTCTAGTGTTTTCTAGTTTAAACTACATCTAGTTCAGTAGAGTAAAGTTGATGGACTGCTTCCAGCAAAGTCATCTATAACGCAAAGTTGACCTTAGATCAGGCTAACAAGAAGCTATAGGTAAGTACTGATTTTTTTTTCTCTTCACCAAGTTTAAGTTTTCGGACGCGGCCCGGGATCGGCTGCTCCACGGTCCCGTCTTGGGCCGCTGCCCGGCGATCGAAGACCACTACTATAGGGAATGGCACAGTTTTTTTTTAATCCTGGAGCTTCTGGATTCATGTAAAAACGACTTTATAAAAATATGCAAATAAGCCTGAGGCACTCCAGCCTGCATCGCCAGAGCACTTCTTGGCACTGTTATCTCATAATGTATGCACACCACTACTCATAATATTCTCCCTTGTCCTGTAGTTGTTGACGAGGGGGAATATTGAGAGTGGCAGTGGCAGTGAGTGGAGATTGCGGAGTCTGTGGACCCTCTGGACTATCTTCACCAGAGCCACCAGGTCGTTCCACAGGTGTGAGTAGCCCACGGTTGCAGCCAAGGTAGTACTGAAAAGACAGTCCAAAACTTGGATGACAGCAGGAGAACAGCGCTGGAAGATACACTGGGTCTAACGGCAGGAACCAGGGGTGAACCTAGCCTTTCTGCCGCCTGAGGCGAGCTATAAAAAGACGCCCCCCCCCCCACTCCATATATGTAATATATCAAGGAGTGTCAGGACCAGACCCAAATCATATTGGTTTAATTTGAAAATAAAGCAATGCAAAATACATAAGAGTGTGCCACCATGTACTATATAATGCACACAGCGAGCTACCATAAAGAACAAAATACATACAACAATCCGCCATATAGTATAAAATCAATACATCATGCCACCATATATTATAAAATACATCCGGCATCCTCCGTGTAATATATAATAGATCCAGTGTGCCACCGTATACCATATAATATATACAATGTGCTGCCATATACCATATAATACATACAGCATGCCGCCATATATCATATGATACATACAGTGTGCCCCCATATACCATATAATAAATACAGTGTGCCGCCATATACCATATAATATATACAGTGTGCCGCCATATATCATATAATACATACAGTGTGCCCCCATATACCAAATAATACATACAGCGTGCCGCCATATACCATATAATACATACAGCGTGCCGCCATATACCACATAATACATACACTGTGCCGCCATATACCATATAATACATACAGTGTGCCGCCATATACCATATAATATATACAGTGTGCCGCCATATATCATATAATACATACAGTGTGCCCGCATATACCATATAATACATACAGTGTGCCGCCACCTAGGCGGGCGGCCAGGAGTGGAGGGCCCTGGATGGGTGAAGCGGGCGGCCGGGAGATGTGGGCAGGCCGTGGAGGTTTGAGGCGGGCGGCCGGAAGTGGCGGGAAAGGTGGGCGGGCCGCAGATGCATGAGGCGGGCGGTCGGGTCGCGGACAGGGGAGGCGGGCCTCGGATGGAAGACATGGGCCGGCCAGAGGGGGAGGGGGGCGGACCACAGACTGGAGAGGCGAGCCGGGGGTCCGGGAGAGGAGGGTCAGAAGGCGGCCGCAGAGAGAAGGGGCCGAGCTGCGGCAAGTGATAATGCCTGATGCCGCCCCACCGTCCACCAGGAGGCGCCACCGCCTCAACTTGCCTCATGGTGGGTGCGCCCCTGGCAGGAACTCAGGAGCTGGCACACGGAACAGGAACGCAGAAACGGGAACACTGGAGACATGGGAACACAGGAACAGGATGACTGGAACACTGGAGACACAGAAGGGCATTCACTTCACAGGAAATGGCTGAAGATCTGACGGCTCTGCTGGATTATACAGCAGAGCCGGATTAACCAGGAAGCTGACCCTTTAAATCCTCAAGACCCAATGCATGCACGGCCTAGTCGGATCCTGAGCAGGAGCGTGGAGAGGTAAGTCAGGGCCCTGGGAATCTGCAGCAGGGCGCCACAGAGAGGGGCACGGGTGTGCCCCCGATCCATGAGATGGATCGCAGGGGCACCCGTAACAGGCAGCTTGCATTCACTATGGGATGGAGGAGCCAAGAGGCACAGTGTTGATGGCAGCTGGAGCCTCTTAGGCTCATTTGCATATTTGAATAAAGTCTTTTTTACACAAATCTATTGAAGGAAAATGGTACATCCACTAGAGATCTTTACGAGCAAGTAAGTGAGGGGAGTCAAACATCAGTAAATCTAGATTTCTTTCTATGTAGATGCCCTTTTCAGGGCAAAGAGGGGAATAGGGAGAGAAGGCTGTGAAGGAAACATATAGATAATTGTCCTTTTTAGGGAAATGTGAAGAAGTGTGATATCATCAAAATCATCTCATAAGTTATGGAAATTGCCATATGTGGATATTTTTGCTGGGAACGTATTCACTGTGCCCATGCTTTTAAAATAGCAATGCTACAGTTTGCTTAATCCACACATTCCTAAATTGCTGAGTACATATTCACTGCATCTATTTTTTACAAGGATATTAAGGATATTTTTTTATCTTTATTGAGCATATCCTGCAGGGTGCCCCACCCAGTAGTCAGCGCAATGGGAAAAAACAGGTCCTTCTTCTCACTGCTGAAAAAGAAGCAAAGGGAAAACCAGGTACTTTCTATTACTGTCCATATGCAAGGACAAGCATTCCCGTCACATCCTACAAGCCACGCTTCAGTACTTTTTTATGGGTTTTTTTTCTTGGTTTTTATAAAAAGTTTCTTTTTAAAAGAAAAAAGGTTTGTTTTTGTAAATTTGTAAAATTTTTGGTAGATCTAGGGAGTTCCTGGAAAAGGGAAGGAATTTTTCATACTTTTTTCATACTTTTTCAGACTGCATCTTTCGCTCAGACAAATGAGTTTCAGCATGGTATGTTGTTGTGTCCCCATGGCTGTTCTGATACTAGTGGTGCAGGCAGGGGCAGCCTGGGAATTTAAAGTGGCCTTGGAAAAAACTGTTAAAGTGGCCCCATTCTGTGGGCGGGGTCAAAACAAGTAGGTGTGGCCTTGTGATGTGGGTGGAGTTACTAAACTCCATACAAACTGTTAATAGATGGTGTAAATCAACATGTACACCGCAGAGAAAGAGACTCATACTGCCTCCTTGTAAAGGAATAACACTTCTATTTTAAGAGCACACAACTTAATACTGCCATATATGCACACTAAAAACATACTACAATCCCCTTTCCAATAAACAAGAATGTAACTACTATAATACTACTGCCCCTAAGTAAAATATATTGTAATACTGCCCCCCTATGTACAAGATTATTCCTACTATAATACTGCCCCCTAGGTACAAGAATATAAGTACTATAATACTGCCCCCTATGTACAGGAATATAACTACTATAATACTGCCCCCTATGTACAAGAATATAACTACTATAATACTGCCCCCTATGTACAGGAATATAACTACTATAATACTGCCCCATATGTACAGGAATATAACTACTATAATACTGCCCCCTATGTACAGGAATATAACTACTATAATACTGCCTCCTATGTACAAGAATATAACTACTATAATACTGCCCACTATGTACAAGAATATAACAACTATAATACTGCCCCCTATGTACAATAATATAACTACTATAATACTACCCCTATGTACAAGAATATAATTAATATAATACCGCCCCCCTATGTACAAGAATATACCTACTATAATACTGCCCCCTATGTACAAGAATTTAAGTACTATAATACTGCCCCTATGTACAAGAATATACCTACTATAATACTGCCTCCTATGTACAAGAATATAACTACTATAATACTGCCCCCTATGTACAAGAATATAACTCCTATAATACTGCCCCTATGTACAAGAATATATCTCCTATAATACTGCCCATATGTACAAGAATATAACTCCTATAATACTGCCCCCTATGTACAGGAATATAACTACTATAATACTGCCCCCTATGTACAAGAATACAACTCCTATAATACTGCCCCCTACATACAGAAATATAAATACTACAACACTGCCCCCTATGTACCAGAATATAACTACTATAATACTGCCTCCTATGTACAAGAATATAACTACTATAATACTGCCCACTATGTACAAGAATATAACAACTATAATACTGCCCCCTATGTACAATAATATAACTACTATAATACTACCCCTATGTACAAGAATATAATTAATATAATACCGCCCCCCTATGTACAAGAATATACCTACTATAATACTGCCCCCTATGTACAAGAATTTAAGTACTATAATACTGCCCCTATGTACAAGAATATACCTACTATAATACTGCCTCCTATGTACAAGAATATAACTACTATAATACTGCCCCCTATGTACAAGAATATAACTCCTATAATACTGCCCCTATGTACAAGAATATATCTCCTATAATACTGCCCATATGTACAAGAATATAACTCCTATAATACTGCCCCCTATGTACAGGAATATAACTACTATAATACTGCCCCCTATGTACAAGAATACAACTCCTATAATACTGCCCCCTACATACAGAAATATAACTACTACAACACTGCCCCCTATGTACCAGAATATAACTACTATAATACTGCCCCCTATGTACAGGAATATAACTACTGTAACAATGTCCCCTATGTACAAGAATATAACTACTATAATACTGCCCCCTATGTACAAGAATATAACTACTCTAATACTGCCCCCTATGTACAAGAAAATATCTACTATAATACTGCCCCATATGTACCAGAATATAACTACTATAATACTGCCCCTTGTACAGGAATATAGCTACTATTACTAGTAGCCAGCAACCCCTCCAGTATATAGCCAGCCAACCCCCCGGTATACAGTCAGTGTGCCACCCCAGTATACATCCAGCCCACTGTAATATCTATATATATATATATATATATATATATATATATATAGCCAGCCCCCCAGTATACAGCTAGCCAGTCCTCCTAGTATATTCAGTCCGCCCAGTATACAGCCAGACTGCCCATATCCCCAGTATACAGCCTGCCAGCCCATATCCCCAGTATAAAGCCAGACAGCCCCTGCCCCAGTGTACAGCCCCTGCCCCAGTGTACAGCCCCTGCCCCAGTATACAGCCTTCCAGCCCATAGCCCCAGTATACAGACCCTGCCCCAGTGTACAGCCCCTGCCCCAGTATACAGCATGCCAGCCCATAGCCCCAATGTACAGCCCCTGCCCCAGTATACAGCCCCTGCCCCAGTGTACAGCCCCTGCCCCAGTGTACAGCCCCTGCCCCAGTATACAGCCTGCCAGCTCATAGCCCCAGTATACAGCCAGACTGACCCTGCCCCCGGTATACAGCCCCTGCCCCAGTGTACAGCCCCTACCCCAGTGTACAGCCCCTGCCCCAGTATACAGCCGGCCAACCCATAGCCCCAGTATACAGCCAGACTGACCCTGCCCCCGGTAAACAGCCCTTGCCCCAGTATACAGCCCCTGCCCCAGTATACAGCCTGCCAGCCCATAGTCCCAGTATACAGCCAGACTGACCCTGCCCCCGGTATAACGCCCCTGCCCCAGTGTACAGCGCCAGCACAGTACATAAAAATAAAAACACATGAAACTCACCTCTCCGATGCCCCGACGCTGCTCCCCTTCTTGATTCAGTCCAGCCGCGGTGACAACTCCGTACGGGCCGGCGTTGCACAGACCATGACGTCGGCAAGCGGCTGACATCATGGTCTGTGCGACGCCGGTCCGTACAGAGCTATCACCGCGACCGGACTGAATCAAGAAGGGGAGCAGCGTCTGGGCATCGGAGAGGTGAGTTTCATGTGTTTTTATTTTTCCATAGGCCCCACCAGTCCCAGACCGGCCGCGGACTGGCCCAAAGCGAGCCCACCGGGATTTCTCCTTATGACCAGTCCGCTCCTGGGTGCAGGTGCAAAAAATGACTGAAAATGGAGGCAGCAGAGGAGTAAGCAAAGTAGGAGGCAAAGGCAATCCTACGTTGTGGAAGAATATGCTGATACTACATTACACCAATAAACACTGAAAGAGATGCAATGTCCCTGCCCAAGCTTACTTGTTCACATGTCAATTGTGATGTGCACCTTGGGACTGATGGAATTGTGCAGTGCACACCTGATATCCTCCAAAGCCTGTTGGCGCAGTGCAGGGTTGACCTGCATAAAAAGTAATGACAGCTGAGATTGCTGTATTGTGGGACAGCGTCCGCTATAACACATCTTAAAGATCTTTGTTTTCACCATCTGCAATGGTAGTTTTTTAACTCCTTAAGAATGCAGCCATTTTGTAGTTTAAGGCTCAGTCCCATTTTTGGGATTCTGACCTGCGTCGCTTTATATGGTTATAAGTTTTGAATTTTGGCTGATAAGTTTATTTACAAAAATAAATTATGAATTTTTTGAAAAATTAGCCATTTTCGAAATCATTGCGTTTTCAGGCAGATTTACCACCTAAATAAGTTGCTGATTAACATTTCCCATGTCTACTTTACATTTTCATCATTTTTGAAATGTCTGGATAATTTATTTTGATGTCACACGGTTTACAAATAGATTATCGATTTTCCGTATTTTCAGAATTTACTATTTTGGGGATAAATATGGTTTTGAATGAAGTTTTACATATTTAGCATTAAAACCACCCTATATAACCAACCCATTTGCAAATCTGCACCCCTCAAGCTATCAGAAACAGTTTTTAGGAAGATTGTTAACCCCTTGAGATCTTCATAGTAATTGAATTAAAATAGAGGTGAAATTTAGAATGGTCAAATTTTGTCGGTTATATGTTCACTTTAGCCCTAAAATTTACACACTTCCAAAAGATAAAAAGTGAAAACCCACCATAAAATTTGTGATGCAATTTCTCCCGATTACAGAGACCCCCCATATGTGGCCGTGACTTGTTTTATGGGGGCACAGCGAGGCGCAAAAGGGTAGGAGCGCCCTGCAGCTGCCAGGATTTTAATTTCCTCATGGGCCCATTTTGCAGGCTAGAAAATTTTTGCTTTTTCATTATTGGGGCCATGTGATGGCATTTTTTTTTTTTGCGGGATGAGATGCCTTTTCCAGTGTTACCATTTTGGGGTTGGTATCCCCTATTGTTGAAAATTTAGGAACTTTTTTGAGGTCAGGAGTAGAAAAGCATCAATTCTGTACTGGATTATTTATTTATTTTTTTTTCATATTCATCGTATAGCCTAATAATCATGTTATCTTTATTCTATTGGTCAAAGCGATAACTGGGATACCAGATTTGAATATTTTTTCTTATGTTTTACTAAATTTGCCAAATAAAATCCTAATGTGGGGAAAAAATCTGTCATTTTTGCATCGCCGTCTTTCAAGTTACAATGTCTTTTAACATTGTAACGTTTTTGGCTACAGAGCTGGTTGATGTTTTTAGTGGAACATGTTGTACTTTGCAACAGTATCATTCTGGAGTACATATGTTTTGTTGATCAGATTTTATTGCATTTTTTGTGGGATTCAATAGGTAAAAATCATAATTTTGGGCGGGTTTTTAACGTTTTTTTTTACGGCGTTCATCGTACAAGTTCAATAATTATTAAATTTTATTCTACGGATTTTTACGGACGCGGTGATACCATATATGTAGGGTTTGTGTTATGATTTAGACTTTTGCTTAGCGTTATATGTCTCTTTATATGTTAGGATTATGGGCATTTTTATTGATTTATTACTTTATTTTGTTATTGAATAACCTTTTTTTTTACTTTTTTACTAGTTCCACCATGGGACATGAACAAGCAATCATTTGATTGCTTGTTAAGGATAATACTCTGCAATACTGATGTATTGCAGGATATTAGCAGTGTCAGCCTATGCACTGATGCCATCTTAATGGCACTGCTTTCAGACATCTCTGGGGCCCTGATCGGACCCCAGGGGGCGATCGTGGGGGGAAAGACCCTGCAGAGGCATGTTAAATGGTGGTAGTGTCACATCCTCCCTTTGTGGGGTGACAGGTGACCTTATTATTCAAAAGGTCGTGGAAGAGGCTGAGACAACTGAAGCAGAAGAAGTAAACTTGGTTTTTTTTTTTTTGGTGTATCATCTACAGCAGCTCATGTTTTGTTTGCAGGTGCCTGGTCACACTTGTGTTGTCTTCTGCAGGTTTCCAAGCCATGTAGATTCTTTAAGCCAGCACTTGTATGCTCAGTCTCTGGGTATGGTAGGTAGTAGGAGGCGACACCTTAGTTATAGGCTACCCAAAGCAGCTTTTCACCCTTCTGCATCTTCTGCTGTCTACCTGGGGTTTTGTGACCACCATCTCTTCCTCTGAACTATCATTTCCTTTTATCCATGTGTGGTTTAGGACATCATAAATAGCCCTCCTTGTTAGTCTCCACATTGCAGAAAGGCGCCGAAGTTGGAACTTTGGTTGCATTCGCACTATGGTAGATATCCTGCACTGGTGCCTTCTTACACCAGAGAAAGTTTTAGTAGGCATGGATATAACATGTCCTTTCCTTGCATCAACACCAACAGCAGCACCATGACCACATCGCTGTCCCTTATTTGCAGCTTCCTTCACACACTTGCAGTTCTCAACTCTGAGTGTAAAGTGAACAAGTATACAGCCGCAGTTTACTGTCACTGCTCTATGAGAAGGTGTGTGAATAAACACACAGTAATTCACACTGCCTTGAAAAAGCCATTTATTTATAATTTCTTGCTGCCCCTTCTCCCACAAACATTACTGGACAGTAATCACTACTCATCGCCACCCATACTGTCTTATAGCACAGTAGCATTAACATAATTTATCTTTAACTACTTTTTTTTTCAATTATTAGCTTTTTTTTTTTCATCTTATGTTAATATTTTAACCCCTTCCCGGCGGCGCGTGCCGGGTCCCGGTGCATGGAGAGGGCTCGCGGGCCAGTAAGTCTTTGCTGCATATTGCAGCAAAGGCTTACCGGTTATACCCGCGAGTGTTTTCATGTCGATCGCATGGGCGCCGCCATCTTGCCGTGGATCGTCGCTCCCTGATGACGTCACGGGGAGCGGCGATCCGTTACCATTACAGCTTCAGGTCTCACGAAGGCCCGCGGCGGTCTTGTTTTAACCCATTCATTACAATGTGCTAATTGAATGAATAAGGAGGAAAATCCCCATATACTGCCATACAGTATATGATAGGATCGATCAGACAACTTAGGGTTAAAGTACCCTAGGGAGTCTGAAAAATAGTAGAAGTAAAAATAAAAAAAAGTGTTTTAAAAAAAAATTATAATAAAAACCCCTAAAAATTCAAATCACCCCCCTTTCCCTACAACTGATATAAATATTAATAAGCAGTAAAATCATAAACACATTAGGTATCGCCCCGTCTGAAAATGCCCTATCTATCAAAATATAATAACAGTTTTTCACTGCGTTTAACCCCGTAACGGAAAATAGTGCCCAAAGTCGAAAATTGCACTTTTTTGCCATTTTGAAAAATATAAAAAAATGTATAAAAAGTGATCAAAAGGTTGTACAGTCCTAAATTTATAGCATTGAAAACGCCATCTAAAGTCGCAAAAAATGCCACCACCCAAAGCTCCGTACACCAAAGTATGAAAAAGTCAGAAGATGACAAAATCCAAAAAAAAAATTTGTACAGGAGGTTTTAATTTTTGTAAATGTATGAAAACATTATAAAACCTATACAAATTTGTTATCCCCGTAATCGTACTGACCCAAAGAATAAAGTAGACCTGTCATTTGGGGCGCACAGTGAAAGCTGTAAAATCCAAGGCCACAAGAAAACGTCGCAAATGTGTTTTTCACCATTTTCACTTCATTTGGAATTTTTTTCCTGCTTCCCAGTACACGACATGGAATATTAAATACTGTCATTATGAAGTGCAATTTGTTACGCAGAAAACAAGCCATTACATAGCTCTTTATGTGGAAAAATAAAAAAGTTATAGAGTTTTGAAGGTGGTGAGTGAAAAATGGAAGTGAAAAAAATAAAAAAGGCCAAGTCCTTAAGGGGCTAAGTAGCCAATTATTGTCAGGGCAATTGCCCGGTTATTATCCCCATTTTGTCCACATCTCAATTGTGATGCATCCATAAGGGAATTTATTGAAGCCTCCTCTCCTCCCAATTCCCCCTTTAATTTAGACTTAGATTCAGTAGTTTTAGATATAGCCCCTTTATCTTTGGTTGATTTGGAGGTCAAGTTGTTCTTCTGTTGTGTTTTTGTGATTGATTGTATTATATGTTTTAGGCGATTGTACTGGGGATGGGTTTGGGCTGGTCTGTAAAGCAGAAGTAAGGGGCAGGAGACAGACAGCATTGCAGCAGACAAGAGACAAGATTTACAGTTGGATCCAGGGGCAACCAAATTGTAAACAACAGGACTAATATACAGGTTTGAATTATATCTGTGAAATTCTGGGTTTTTTTTGTAAATAACAGTGACTTAGAGAATATCTTATTTTGTGATCCTAAGTATATTTAAGGACACTTATCTTTGTGTGAATACCCCTTTAAAGATTGAGACCAAATCAACCAGTTCCTGATTACAACAGATGTGCTATGTCCAGAGTGTGTTATCCTAGAAAGGTGTAGGCAACAGATTAAAGGGGTTTGCCCATGAAAGAACATTCTCAAACGTTAATGCCCTAGTGATGTTTACACAATAAAGATATTTTTTAAACTCTTACTTTACAATTTTACTCAGTTTTATTCCTGTTTTAGCTCCTTTCACTCAGTGATGGTTAGCATCATAGTATCATAGTATATAAGGCTGGAAAAAGACACAAGTCCATCAAGTCCAACCTTTAAGAATTAAATAAATGTTTTATCCCCCATAACGCGTGATATTTTTTCTCTCCAGAAAGGCATCCAGGCCTCTCTTGAACATGTACATAGAGTCCGCCATAACAGCCTCCTGCGGCAGAGAGTTCCATAGTCTCACTGCTCTTACAGTAAACAACCTTTGTCTATGTTGATGGTAAAATCGCCTCTCCTCTAGACGCAGAGGATGCCCCCTTGTCCTGGTCACAGGCCTAGGTATAAAAAGGTAAAATAATCCAGAGTGTGGGCAGGGACTCTTTAAGCAGAAACTACACAATTCATCTGTGCTATGAGATCTTGTGTGCTGACAATGTGCTTAGATTATCAGGGTACAAGTTTATTGTTAGTGTCTTGCTTTAAAGTCCACTCTCATTTCATCATCCTGGTAGGTGTATTTAAGAATCTCTTGGTATATATGTGGTTATATTTATCCTTCTGTCAGTTATAGCATGATTTCTATTAAATTAAATGTGCTGGCATATGCTTTTTGTTAAAAAATTGTCTTTCATGGTGAGCTTGCATACAGGATGTGTTGTGTGCATTGTGTGAAACAATATTACCTGCTGATTCCAGGACTTTCTATAACCCTATAAAGTCGGTCCTTAGAACCCCAGAGAACAACAGGCCATTTTGTGCAGCATGTGCTTTCTCAGACCTGTTACCAATTTTGGAATTCCTGACCTGGTCCAATATAGAGGAATCCTTGAACTCTATCTCTGCTACTGGCCCGGTGATAGGTTACAGAATCCTTGCTTGGAGGATCATTGTACAGAATGACTGACTGCTCCATGACTTGTGGATGAAGCGGCTTTGCTACTTTGAAGGGTGGTCAGGTAGAGAACACTTCACTTCCAACTGAGGATGAAGGTGTTGAAGATAAGGCACAGAAAGAATTGTGTGCCATGTAATTGACAAATTCCTCATTTTGTGCAGCCTATTGGGGCCCACCAGTACACGCTGTACACCCTGGTGCCTACAGGATCACAGGAACTTGGAGCAGTAAGAGACAGAACTTGTCCTCTACCTGCAGCTGCACAATGGTAACATCGCTGTCTCTTAATGACTGCTTTCCTCATTTTAAAAGACCTGCAGTACCAATCCATATTGTGACAGAATCTTTATGATACAAGTATTACAGGACAATATTCATTGAAAGCAACACTTTTACAATCAAGGCATTACTGGACGCTATTCACTGACAACAGCTCCTTTATGATCTATGTATTGGTGCTTGCCATTCAATGAGAAAAGTGCCTTTACGATGTACGTATTGGTGCACGCTAATATTCAATTGCCAATCCCCTCGCAATTTTATGATCTATATATTACTCAACACTATCTAATGACAACAGCACCTATATAATAGTTTGTACTATTCACTGTAAACAGAAAGCTATATGATCTATGTGTTAATGTACACTAATCTTTGACAACAACACCTTTAAAATCTATGTATTCATAGTATATAAGGTTGGAAAAAGATACAAGTCCATCAAGTCCAACCTTAAAGAATTAAACAAATGTTTTTTCCCCATAACATGTAATATTTATGGGGCAGAGAGGCAGAGAGTTTGATGGTCTTACTGCTCTTACAGTAAAGAATCCCTGTCTATAGTGATGGTAGAACCACCTCTTCTCTAGATATACAAAGATATTTGTAGAGATTTCTGTACTGCCCATTCAGGTATTTGTACATTGCAATGAGGACTCCCCTAAACAGTCTTTTTTCTAAACTGAATAATCCCAAATTTTGTAATCTGTCATTGTATTCTAGTCCCCCCATTCCCCTAAAAATCTTGGTTACTCTCCTTTGCACCCGTTCCAGTTCTGTTATGTCCTTTTTATACACTGGTGCCCAAAACTGTACACAATATTCCATATGGGGTCCTACCAGTTTATTATCTACGTATCAATGTATGTTATTCACTGACAACAGCACCCTTATGATCTATGTAATAATGCACACTATGTACTAACATCACCTTTATTATCTGCATATTACAGGATAGTATTCACTGACAACAGTACCTTTATGATTAATGTATTAGTGTGCATTATTCACCAACAACAGCCCCATTATGATCTATGTATTACTGGACGATATTCAGTGAGAAGAGTACTTTTATTATCAATGTAATTTTGTCCGCTTTTCACTGACAAAAAACTTTTATGATCTTCATATTAGTGGACACTATTCACTGACAAAAGCATCTTTATGATCTATGTTATAGTGTGAACTATTCATTGACAACAGCTTTATGATCTATGGATTACTGTCTGTTTTTGACTGACAACAGCACCTTTATGATCTACATATTAATGTGTATTATTCAATTACAACAGAATCATTATGATTTAGGTTTTCTTGGAGACATGTACTGACAAAAGCACCGTATTAGTGTGCCTTTTATGCTGACAACCTGTATGATCCTTTGTGTTATAGCCCATTATTTACTGAAAAGTGAACTTTTATGATCTCTGTATGAATGCGCGCTATTCATAGCCAAAGGCAACTTCAAAATCTTTGTTTTACTGAGTGCTTTTTCCCAGACAACATATCTTTTAGGATCTTTGCATTAGTGGATGCTATTCACTGAGATCAGCATCTACATGACCTATGGATTAGTGCACACTATTCAATGACAAAAGCACATTTATGAGCTACGTATTACTAGCCACTATTCAATCCCAAGTGAAGTTTTATGATCTTCTTATTACTGTGCACTATTCATTGAAAACAGCACATTTATGATATATGTTTTAATGGATGCTATTTATCAACAACAGTCCCTTTATAATCTAAATATTACTGACGTCTCAATCTTTATAATCTACATTTTAGTCCATGGTATTCACCGACAACAGCACCTGTATCATCTACATATTATTGCACACTATTCACTGATCTACGTATTACTGGATGCTATTCACTAACAACAGAACCAGTATGATTCATGTATGTGTGCGGTATTCATTGACAACAGCTTCTTTATGATCTACATATTACTTTATATAGATTATACTGCAGAGTCACATGTCTAGTCTGGCCAAGCACAGACATGCCTAAGGAAAACATGCCTGTGGTTGCTGAGAGGCTGAAAGTTTTTTAATTGAAAGCTTGGCACATTTTCCTGAACATGGACCTGGATCCCTGACAGCACCACTTGTTCAGTTTCCAGGTGCCGAACTCACCAAATTTGGCACAGACCCAACCTTTGCAGTACGGGTCCACTCATCACTGATGTTGAGCTCTCGAGAATACTAGTTATCTTCCTTTGTCAGACATGATGTTGTGCGTGAAACTTCACTTTGTTTTATGCAAATTAGGCTTTAATCACAAGTGAAGTATCATAATTAGGGCACAAGAATGGAGAGGCTTCGCACTACGTTAACCCACACTGCACACTTAGAACAGCTGATTTGTAGAACAGCTATGCATACTGTCATCTGAAAAACTACTCAACCATATGATTATGACTTTATATAACAACAAGAGCATAACACAGGAGGAAATATATGCCCTGAAGACACTACTGGAAAATGAAGGAGATGAAGGGAAAATTCCAATTTTACTCTATTACCATAAACTTCAGGATATGATGATCAACACCAGCTCATCAGAGCTGTGTTGTGAACCTTTCGTCTTATAAGCCTAACAAACCTGAAATGTCAGTTCTCTCTCTGTCTTTTTGCCCAAAAGATCTGTGAACAATAATAAACTCTGCAATAACATGGAGGATTTCTTCAGAAAAATAAGGCCCACTGGATTTCCATTTTCAATACTCGTCTGACAAGATGACAGGATCCTACAACCTGGAACCAACACAACACTGATTAAATATATAGACTGCTTCGGACAAAAAGGGAAAACTGAAAATCTTAGGAAAAGATAGAACCAAGTGCATAACCTAACCCTGCTAACAAAGAGCTACTAGATCATTGAAAGTATACCCAGAATTAACAATAAACCTTCTGACAAAGGGGATAAAATAGTCATGATCAACACCTCTATGTCCAGGAAGAAAACAGCTGTCCAACCCCATTTAATGCTGAAACTAGTTACAAAAACAACTGATTGACGAGACCAGGGAGTTTCCAATTGACATCTAGCACAAGGTAAAACTACTAGAACACCATTGACCTTTTAAATAAACTCAAAGCTATAGGCCAATTACCTAATTTTACCATCCTGGCCACCATGGATGTGGAATCTGTCACGGTAGACTGTGGCGTATTCTTGATATGTATCTCTATATGGTGTTTTGTAGTGGGTTTCATGTGTATTTGTATATAATCATGTGTGTAACATTGACCTCTGGAAGTTTGTAGTCCTGGAATGTTCTACATTCCTTCAGTAGTCTTGGTCATTCCACCGATCCAGTGGGGGTTTGCTGTACTAGTGTAATAAACTCCCACCCCCCTACTAGGTGATAACCAGATAGCAGAGGAGGTGGGGGTAGATTTTGGGTCTGGGACTTTTTTAAAAAAAAACTTGTTTAGAAGGGGTTGTTGATAAACCTTTGCTCTGGAGAGCAAGCTGTGGCGCTCTACCATAGGACATGGCTGATGTGTGACTTGTTGCTTTACTGGAATAAAACTCAAGAAATATCGCTCAGTGCCTGTCTTCTCCGATCACGAGGGCTTTTCGTGTTTTCATGACAGAATCTTTGTACACAAACATTCCCCACAAAGATGGAATAGCAGCAGGAGTCGGATAGAAATACAACCTACCTAGCACAACAGTTTATAACAGAAACAATACAGCTCGCCATTAGACTTATTCACACCTGCCCTTGCCTAGGAAATGCCACAGGATCAGTGTGAGGGCAAGATTTACCAACATAGGAAAAGGATATCTAGCACTTGACAAGCTATAGCCGTGTTAAAACTTTGTTTCTTTATTGAGTTAATTGCATACAGCAATGGGACAAGTACACAGGCTCTTATGCCAAAACACAAGCATTTTATACTACATGTGTTCTTTCCCCATTGCTGTATGCATGTTTTAATGATCTCAATAAAAAAAACTAAAGTTTAACAGATATCTACCTTGTCAAGTTCTGGATATCATTTTCCTATGTTGGTAAACACAACTTTACCAACAGAACTTGTTACAGAACAATTTGTGCTCCCTCACAACTACTTTGCATTTGGAAAGGACCTGTACCTACAGTGTCACAGTTTTTTTTATGACAGATGATATTATGGACTGCAGGTGAGGAGGCCCTTCTTCAATTCCATAAGGGTGGTGCATTTATTTATTGAACTGGGTTCAAATTCTAGTTAAAGGTGATAGGTAAATGTTTCAGTAGGTTACATTTTTCTGAAGCAAAGCCTTTTGCTTCAGAAAGCAATAACCCACCAAAACATTTCCATGTATCTAATAAACCTCAACTTTAACTATGAATTGAACCGAGTTCATACTCAAGAAGTTCATATTCAAACCTGCCTGAATGTTTTAATTGATTTTTCCTCTTCGGCATGTATTTATTGGGTAATCAAAATTGCATGGTTCGATTTTTATATTTAATAAAGGTTTAGTCAAAGCGAAGTAACCTTGGGAGGTGTAGTTCAAAGACTCAATGCACTGTGCATGTGGGGCACATTTACTTACCTGGTCCTGTTGCGATCTGCGAGGTACATTGTCCGATGAGGATAAAGTCCGGCGCTATTCACTAAGATCGTGCGACCGATATCCTGCATGTGTCGCTTTCCTGCTCAGGTCCGCCGGATTTCATGTTTTTCTTCCCGATGTGAGTGAATGTCTTGCAACACAATTTGAATTTTAAATCCCGTGCTTAGTCCGAATCAGTCAGGTTATCTGACGGCCACGCCCCCGATTTGTGTTGCATGAAAGTCAGCGTGATTACGCCAAAATCTGATCGGATCGCATGCACCAAAAACCCCTGTTAAATGCGGTGAAAATCAGAAATAATTGGGAAAATTGTCGGAAATGCGGTGTGCAGACACTTAGTAAATGTGCACAAGTGTATTTAAGCCCAGGCTTCCCAGGCCGAATCCCGCCGATGTGCCCAGACTTCACATCTATGGCAATGCGAGGGAACAATAAGTTAATTGCCCTGCCTTAGACGATCGGATGTAAACAAAGATGACAGGCGGTGCAGCCTGTGACATCACCACACCGCGATGTCACGGTGCTGCCTGTAGCAGGGCGCCGCGATCTTTGTTTATATCCAATAGAATCCTGACACTACGATCGAAGGGAAGATGAGGTCCACGCGCATCGGGGGAACGATGGAAGGTGAATACAATTTTATTATTTTACCTAGGACTGTATATATTTATTATGGGGGGGATGTATATAGCTATAATAGGATTCTTCATAAAGTTTTTTATTATAGGGAGGCGGCTTTATATACTTATTATAGGGGGCTGTATATAGTGATTACAGGGGATATATATAGTTATTGTAAGGGGACTGTATATAGTTATTACAGGGGGTGTATGTAGTTATTATAGGGGAACTTTATATAGTTATTATAGGGGGGCTGTGTATAGTTATTATATATGGGCTGTATAAAGTTATTATAGGGTTATTATATAGGTTTTATACGGAGGGTGTATATAGTTATAAGAGACTGTATATAGTTAAAGAGGGTGTATATAGTTTTTATAGGGGACTGTATATAGTTATAGGGAGGCTGTATATAGTTATTATAGGGAGGATATATATAGTTATTATAGGGAGGCTGTATATAGTTAATGCTGTGGGACTGTATATAGTTATTGCTGGGGGGCTTTACATAGTGATTACTAGGAGCTGTATACAGTGACTGCTGGGGGAGCTGTATATATTGGTTGCTGGGGGAACTGTATACAGTGATTGCTGGGGAGCTATATATAGTGATTGCTGGGGGAGCTGTATATAGTGGTTGCTGGGAGAGCTGTAAATAGTGGTTGCTGGGGGAGCTGTATACAGTGATTACTGGGGGACTGTATATAGTGATTACTGGGGGCTGTATACAGTGATTGCTGGGGGGGCTGTATATAGCCATTGCTGGTGGAGCTGTACATAGTGATTACCGGGGAGGCTATATATAGCTATTGCTGGGGAACAGTATATAGCAATTGCTGTTCCATGTCTGGACTACATTCAATGGGGGCCCCCACCAGATTTTGCACCCAGGGGCCCACACCAACCTTAATCTGACACTGTGCTTATTTCTGTGGGAGCTGTACATAGTGATTACTGGGGAGCTGTACATAGTGATTACTGGGGGATGTATACAGTGATTGCTGGGGGCTGTATATAATGATTGCTGGGGGTTGTATATAGTGATTGCTGGGGGTTGTATGTAGTGATTGCTGGGGGCTATAAATAGTGATTGCTGGTGGGTTGTATATAGCGATTGCTGGGGATTGTATTTAGTGATTGGTGGGGGGCTGTATATAGTGATTGCTGGGGGAGCTGTTTTAGTGATTGCTGGGGGATCTGTATATAATGATTACTGGGGAGGCTGTATATAGTTATTGCTGGGGAACAGTATATAGCAATTGCTGTTCCCTGCCTGGACTACATTCAATGGGGGCCCCCATCAGATTTTGCGCCTCGGGGGCCCACATCAACCTTAATTTGGCCCTGCTTATTACACTGTGCTGACTTTTAGATTTTTAGTCTAAATGTTTATTTTAATTTCTAGAAGCCGATATAGGGGAAAAAAATTAATTAGTTAACTTTTACATACATAAAAATGTATTAAAATATATAAAGTGGATTTTACATATTGTAATTTTTAAATATTGTAATTGCTTATTACAGTAGATATCATTTTTCTTGTGCTGCACTACAAGACCAACTTCTTGTTCCTAAAGTAGGCAGCATGTTTTTAAAACTTTGAATCCCAGTGCTGTGCTCAGACAGATGTGGAAAAACACCTCCTACAGCTAAGGACTAAATTTCTCCAGTTGGGCTACTGACCAAAAGGTACCAAATCAGCAAAGCAAAGCAGCCATCAGCATAGACAGCTCACTCACATATGAAGTGAACAGGAGGCCCAATTCCCCCTCGTTGTCACACACAGCCTACAATTGGAGATTCTTTGTCATATTGCTAGTGAACTCCAGCCTATCTTTCATGAAGATAAACGAATAAAAGAAGTATTCCCAGTACCCCTCTCCTTTCCTTACAGTACCTACCAAACTTGAATCAACTAGTTGTCCAGAGGGCCCTGATGTCCCCACCAGAAAATGGCACCTGACACTCTCTGCAAAACAGGTGCAAAACATATTTGCAATTTCATATTAGTGACCATTTACCTGCACCACTATCACAGCAGGTACATAAGGGGGCATTTTCCTGCAGGTTTTCCAATGTGGCATACCTTTCTATTTGTCAACCGTGTATGTCTTTATGTGGGGAAAACAGGTCAGTGACTTGATAAGCACATACACTTGAATCAATCCGATATTAATAACAGAAGCAAAGAGCTCCCACTGGCCACACATTTCTTCAGAGAGGACCACACTATTAAAGATTTACGGATCACAATTGTAATGGGACATTTCAAGGCACAGAGGGAAAGAATACTTAATGCATTACAAAGTGGTCTTAATATGACTCCAATATATGACTTGCAGTCCATAAGCAGATAAGAGCCAGAGCTCTCATAATATAACATCATATCTGAAGATAACTAGTATTCTCAAAAGCTTACCATCAAATAAACTCAGCTAGCCTCAGAAAGGAATCACCTGATTTCTTCACCCTTTTTGTGGACACATGATCATGTGTTTTTTGTGCCATGCTTATATAAAGATGAAATAATTTATAACACTCAATGGTTAATAATATAAATGAGCATCTATTAACAATAACCGTGGATAAATACAAATGGATACATTAATAAGTAAGAATAATCATGTAAGAAAATAAATGATAGGCAAGCCCTATATCTACAAGAGATATATGTACAAAGAACAGTTATGGCTTCAAAGAAGACTAGAATAAAGCTTTTATACCTATAGCCAAAAGGGCTAGCAAGAGCCCCACATGTATCGCCAAGGGCTGTATACTTTTAAAGTATATCATTTATTTTACATATATTACGCTATTTATTAATACTTGCTGAAAATACATTCTTACTTCAGTTTACTTACATTGTTACTGCACTGTATTTCTATAATAATTATCAATTTAGACAGATAGCATGGTGAGCTAATATGGCTTAAAAGAAATAACTTTGCTATAAGAATCAGGATGGTAGAAAACTAGATAACAAATGGATAAGCTTAGAGTAGAAAAATAGTGGGTAGGATTTATCATAAAGCGGGCTTCATGCACTAGTTTTTCAGATTGTCTTATGAGTTTTTTGCATATCAGATTTATCACAGAGGCTTTCACTGCTCGATAAATGTGCCATATGAAGTGTTAATGTCTGTATTGGATTTGAGACAATTCTTTATAAAATTTTACAAAAATTTTACAAATGTTGGCGTATATCAGAAGTTGATAAATTATGTATTTTGTATGTATACATATTGATTTATTAGCACACCTATTATGTTGTTTCATACCTTAAATGTTGAAAAAAAAATTTAAACTTTATTAAAACCAAGCAAAATATATAAGAAAATATAAATCAATATTTTACTTGTAGGCTATGGATATCCTTGTATAGATCTAGGGTCTGTTTCAAGTACTATTTTTGTTTTTAAGCACACATGTCAGAAAACTAGGCGCTCTTCTTCTAAATATCTTTATGTGACGGAAGAAGACCCAGAATGAGGTGACAATACCAGGTGTGACACTTAGAAGCAGACTATGATTGTGCATAAGGCAAGGCTGTACAGCTTGAACTATTCTATATAAATAATGGTAAAAGCAGATTTTTCTAAAACAAAGTATTAAGGCAGGCCTACACAGACTGACATATCCATTAGTGTGTCCTTTATTGCAATTCTTTTGTTTGCAGATCTTGAAACCTACAGTGAAGTTTCTAAATGTTATATATGAAATGGGCACTTAATGTCCATTAATGCACAAGAACAAAGATTTACCCAATTCTACATCATACAGTGAGGATTGTACTTGCAATTGTAACTGAACATTTCTATTCTCTAGCAGGTAAATAATATAGTGTAACATAACACTGTATATACTCGAGTATAAGCCAACCCAACTATAAGCCGAGAGCCTTAATTTTACCACCAAAAACTGGAAAACCTATTGATTCAAGTATAAGCCGAGGGTGTAGGATACAGCCGGCCAGTCCCAGGGAGTATACAGCCAGTCCCCATGTAGTACACAGCCAGCAGCATGTAGTATACAGCAAGCCTTCCTCCTGTATTATACAGCCAGCCAGCCCCCTGTATTATACAGCCAGCCAGCCCCCTGTAGTATACAGCCAGTCAGCCCCATGTAGTATACAGCCAGCATCATGTAGTATACAGCCAGCCACCCCCCCCTGTAGTATACAGCCAGCCAGGCCCTTGTAGTATACAGCCAGCCAGCCCCCTGCCATCAGCGGCGACACCAGCGCATCATAGTGTGCGCTGGTCAGCATAACACATGGACACGACTCTGCCGGCTAGAGAAGAAAGAGAAGAAATAGAGAAAAAATAAGAGAGAAGAGGAGCTGCGTCGAGGATCGGGAGCCGCGCCGAGGATCGGGAGCCGCGCCGAGGATCGGGAGCCGCGCCGAGGATCGGGAGCCGCGCCAAGGATCTGGGCGCCAGAGGGTGAGTATTAAGTTTATTTTTTTTATTGACTCGGGTATAAGCCAAGGTGAGGTTTTTCAGCACATTTTTTGTGCTCAAAAACTCAGCTTATACACAAGTATATTCTGTAGTTTATCAGGGCATTTCAGAATAAAATACTTTTTACAACCATTAGTCTACTACAGTAGCAAAACATGTAACATTTTAACTATCATGGTGAAAGTTGCAGAAAAGTAGGTCATGCTTCTCTCTCATTGTTTTCAGTGTCTCTATGTAGCTGATGTAAACTATAACAAAAGAAAATCATAATTCACCCGTCACATAATTACCACATAAACTAAAGGTCAGTAAAACTTGCTTTATGTGCAACACTAAATACAGATGCAACTGATTCTGTTATAGTAATACGCATAAATAATACTGCTTTTGATACCTTCCATTAAAGATTCATTACAAATATTATTAGAACGTTATTAGAACAAACAAGTGCCTTTGTTAAGTGCCACAAATTTTGTTAAGTAGAGTCTTCATAGCAGTAAAAATGTTTTAAAATTTTCAAGAAGTTAACACAATTTAAATTAGACTGATAAAGTGCTTGTTAAAGGACATCAACAATAGCATCAGGGTCAAAAACTACTATATTGTGCATTTTGTTTTGTTGTCTAAATCTTAGATATCGCCCTAACAGGACGCATTAGACCTTATTCTTTCTCTGTTTCTATGGCTGTGTAGAGTTATTCAAATCTTTGATTTTTAACCATTAAAATGTCCTTAATTCCTTGATATTTAAGTTGAGTAATATTGGTAAAAATGTTTTATTCCCACCTACAGCTCCAAAAACATACTACTTTTTAAAATAATACCTAAGAGCATGGTAAGAATACCTGAATCCTGTGATTAACTCTTCAATGTGTCGGGTTGTGCAGGCATTAAATGAACAAAGTCTTCTCACAACCTATTTAAGATGAGTATGCCCTCATTTCAGGGGAAGAGAAGGAGGAGCAACATGCACATTGAAATACAGACAACAGAACATAAGTCTGGTGACTCTATGAGATATAGAAGAGCCCACAGCTGCAGATATTCACTCTCTAATACTTATTCTCTCTTGTAATACTTATTTTTTAACATAATTTTTTTATGAATTAAAAAAAATATGGCTGACAGGTGCAGAACCATTTCCATCTGAAAATGCACATTATAAAAAAAATGCATAATGATTTCTAATGAAGATAGCATTATTAACAGTGAATTAGGATCCTGCCCATGGGGGAAAGGTGGGTTTGGTCGGGGTAGTGAAGAGGGAAGGGATGACAACGGAAGAGGTAAATAACATGAGGGTAGGAGCTGAGCAGATCTGTCTGTAAGCATCTGCAAAGGCAGCGTTTAAATGTACCTTTTCCCTACAGTTAGACTTGTGAAATGTGGGTGAAGGTGTAGTGCTTGCAGTAATGTTTCCATAACTAATAAGAAAAGGGTGTGGGAAAGACGGCAACCTTGCCATTCAAAATTTGGAAGTGGTTAGAAAGTGTTCTGTTCACTCTAATTTTGCAAAATGGATGGTTGCACAGGGTCATAATGGCCATGATAATTTGTGGGAGGGAGCAAAATTATTGAAGCCTTACTGTCATAAACTGCCAGCAAATTATATCAAAAGCCTTCACTGCATCAATGCTGAGAAGGACTAGAGGGGTTTTCTTTGTAACAGCAAAATGGATATCTTAAATAACCCTTGCTGAGTTGTTATTCCCCTCCCTACCGGGTACAAAAACTATTTACTCATTGGCTACAAGGACAGGAATATAAACACACTTAGCCAATAACTTTGCCCAAATTTTTGCTTCAATGCTCAATAGGGGGCAATAGTTCCCACATAGTTTTGGATCTTTACCTGGTTTAAGTATTATGCTGATATTTGCTTCAGTGGATTCATTCCATATTAGTAGCGGCGTTTCGACTCCATCGGTGAGCCTTTTGTGGTCACATACACATAAATATACCAAAATGGAGGACAACACATGAACTAAACCTCGCCCACCTAGTAAGATAAATAATGCAATAAGATGAATAAACTACATCAAAGTCATAATACAACAAATACAGTGCATATGTAAAATAGATTAACAATAAATTTTTAAGATATAAATTATTTTAACAAATAATTTAAGATATAATAATTAGAGATGAGCGAGCACTAAAATGCTCGGGTACTCGTTATTCGAGACAAACTTTTCCCGATGCTCGAGTGCTCGTCTCGAATAACGAGCCCCATTGAAGTCAATGGGAGACTCGAGCATTTTTCAAGGGGACCAAGGCTCTGCACAGGGAAGCTTGGCCAAACACCTGGGAACCTCAGAAAAGGATGGAAACACCACGGAAATGGACAGGAAACAGCAGGGGCAGCATGCATGGATGCCTCTGAGGCTGCCTAATCACACCATTATGCCAAAATTATGGGCAACAGCATGGCCATGACAGAGTGACAGAATGAAGCAAGATAGCATCTAAAACATCCAATAATTGACCCTGACACTATAGGGGACGGCATGCAGAGGAAGCGGCAGCAGCTGCAGGCTAGAGAGTGGCATGGCGACATACCCTAAATGGACTCAGGCTTCAAACCAATGGGTGGCAGAGAGGAACCAAAGGAGGTGAGCAAGAAGCGCTCAAATAATATCGGTACATGATAAAAGTTTGCCAGTATATTTTGTGGATTACACAGCAGGGTGGCGACAAAGTTAACATGGAAGCCATGAAAACAACCCAAAATGCTGCCTGACACAGCTCGTTTGATAAGGGGACCATGTATGGAGGAAGTGAACTAGTAGTAGATTAAAGGTGCTGCAGTTAAAACTATGTTAGTTGGATCTTGGCATGGAGCTGGCGCTGCGCTGCCAGGCGAGCTTTCGCCAATCCAAGCCCCTGTCTCTAGGCTACTCCCCAAACAGCACTTCTAAGAACCTTTTGTATAAGATCAAGTGTAGTAGCGTTCTTATAAGTTTGGGATATGGCAGGTGAGGGGAATGTAAACAGATGCGCAAGAAGCGCTGAAATAATATCGGTAAATGATAAAAGTTTGCCAGTATATTTTGTGGATTACACAGCAGGGTGGCGACAAAGTTAACAAGTTTGATGTGGAATGCCCTGTAATAGCTCTTGGGCGGTGTGCCTTTTATCGCCTAGGCTCAGCAGTTTGAGCACCGCCTGCTGTCGCTTAGCGACGGCACTGCTGCTGTGCCTAGAGCTACCGACTGATGGCACCATGGCCACGGATGGTAATTCGGAGGAGGAGGAGGTGGAGGAGGGGTGGGAGGAGGAGGAGGTATAGTAGGCCTTTGAGACCTGGACCGAGGTAGGCCCCGCAATCCTCTGCGTCGGCAGTATATGACCAGCCCCAGGGTCAGACTCGGTCCCAGCCTGCACCAAGTTAAGTGTAGTAGCGTTCTTATAAGTTTGGGATATGGCGGGTGAGGGGAATGTAAACAGATGCGCAAGAAGCGCATGATGCGCATGGAGCTGGCGCTCCGCTGCCAGGCGAGCTTTCGCCAATCCAAGCCCCTGTCTCTAGGCTACTCCCCAAACAGCACTTCTAAGAACCTTTTGTATAATATCAAGTGTAGTAGCGTTCTTATAAGTTTGGGATATGGCGGGTGAGGGGAATGTAAACAGATGCGCAAGAAGCGCATGATGCGCATGGAGCTGGCGCTCCGCTGCCAGGCGAGCTTTCGCCAGTCCAAGCCCCTGTCTCTAGGCTACTCCCCAAACAGCACTTCTAAGAACCTTTTGTATAAGATCAAGTGTAGTAGCGTTCTTATAAGTTTGGGATATGGCGGGTGAGGGGAATGTAAACAGATGCGCAAGAAGCGCATGATGCGCATGGAGCTGGCGCTCCGCTGCCAGGCGAGCTTTCGCCAATCCAAGCCCCTGTCTCTAGGCTACTCCCCAAACAGCACTTCTAAGAGAACCTTTTGTATAAGATCAAGTGTAGTAGCGTTCTTATAAGTTTAGGATATGGCGGGTGAGGGGAATGTAAACAGATGCGCAAGAAGCGCTGAAATAATATTGGTAAATGATAAAAGTTTGCCAGTATATTTTGTGGATAACACAGCAGGGTGGCGACAAAGTTAACAACTTTGATGTGGAATCCATGAAAACAACCCAAATTTCTGCCTGACACACCTCGTTTGATAAGGGGACGATGTATGGAGGCAGCTATATGGACGACTTTTGGAGGTAGCAATGGAGACAACGTGTGGAGGCTGCTATGGAGACAATTTAATTTGGATAGTGCCTGTATGTGGCAGTCCAAAAAAGTTTTCAAACCAGAGGAGCAGGTAGGTGGCCCTCCAGAAAAATGAAATAGATTGAGTGCCTGTATGTGGCAGTCCAAAAAAGTCTTCAAACCAGAGGAGCAGGTAGGTGGCCCTCCAGAAAAATGAAATAGATTGAGTGCCTGTATGTGGCAGTCCAAAAAAGTTTTCAAACCAGAGGAGCAGGTAGGTGGCCCTCCAGAAAAATGAAATAGATTGAGTGCCTGTATGTGGCAGTCCAAAAAAGTTTTCAAACCAGAGGAGCAGGTAGGTGGCCCTCCAGAAAAATGAAATAGGTTGAGTGCCTGTATGTGGCAGTCCAAAAAAGTTTTCAAACCAGAGGAGCAGGTAGGTGGCCCTCCAGAAAAATGAAATAGATTGAGTGCCTGTATGTGGCAGTCCAAAAAAGTTTTCAAACCAGAGGAGCAGGTAGGTGGCCCTCCAGAAAAATGAAATAGATTGAGTGCCTGTATGTGGCAGTCCAAAAAAGTCTTCAAACCAGAGGAGCAGGTAGGTGGCCCTCCAGAAAAATGAAATAGATTGAGTGCCTGTATGTGGCAGTCCAAAAAAGTTTTCAAACCAGAGGAGCAGGTAGGTGGCCCTCCAGAAAAATGAAATAGATTGAGTGCCTGTATGTGGCAGTCCAAAAAAGTTTTCAAACCAGAGGAGCAGGTAGGTGGCCCTCCAGAAAAATGAAATAGATTGAGTGCCTGTATGTGGCAGTCCAAAAAAGTTTTCAAACCAGAGGAGCATGTAGGTGGCCCTCTAGAAAAATGAAATAGATTGAGTGCCTGTATGTGGCAGTCCAAAAAAGTTTTCAAACCAGAGGAGCAGGTAGGTGGCCCTCCAGAAAAATGAAATAGATTGAGTGCCTGTATGTGGCACTCCCAAAAATTGTTTAAAACAGAGGACCGGGTAGGTGGCCCTCCAGAAAAATTAAATGCATAAAGTACTATAGCTAGAGCCAGTGGGCCCTGTCAAAAAATAGCCAGTTTCCTCTGCTTTAGTGTACAAAGAGGAGGAGAAGGAGGAAAATGAGGAGGAGGAGGAGTGCATAAATTATTCAGGTTGAGCTTCCTTCACCTGGTGGAGATTGGAAATTATGAGAAATCCAGGCTTTATTCATCTTAATAAGCGTCAGCCTGTCAGCGCTGTCAGTCGACAGGCGTGTACGCTTATCGGTGATGATGCCACCAGCTGCACTGAAAACCCGCTCGGACAAGACGCTAGCGGCAGGGCAGGCAAGAACCTCCAAGGCGTACAGCGCCAGTTCGTGCCACATGTCCAGCTTTGAAACCCAGTAGTTGTAGGGAGCTGTGTGATCATTTAGGACGATGGTATGGTCAGCTACGTACTCCCTCACCATCTTTCTGTAAAGATCAGCCCTACTCTGCCGAGACTGGGGACAGGTGACAGTGTCTTGCTGGGGTGACATAAAGCTGGCAAAAGCCTTGTAAAGCGTACCCTTGCCAGAGCTGGACAAGCTGCCTGCTCGCCTACTCTCCCTCGCTACTTGTCCCGCAGAACTACGCCCTCTGCCTCTAGCGCTGTCAGAAGGGAAATACTGTTTCAGCTTGTGCACCAGGGCCTGCTGGTATTCATGCATTCTCACACTCCTTTCCTCTCCAGGGATGAGAGTGGAAAGATTTTGCTTGTACCGTGGGTCCAGGAGAGTGAATACCCAGTAATCGGTGCTGGAATAAATTCTTTGAACGCGAGGGTCACGGGATAGGCAGCCTAGCATGAAATCTGCCATATGCGCCAGAGTACCAACGCGTAAGAATTCACTCCCCTCACTGGCCTGACTGTCCATTTCCTCCTCCTCCAACTCCTCCAACTCCTCTTCTTCTGCCCATACACGCTGAACAGTGAAGGACTGAACAATGGTCCCCTCTTGTGTCTCGCCAACATTCTCCTCCTCTTCCTCCTCATCCTCCTCCACCTCCACCTCCTCCGATATGCGCTGAGAAACAGACCTAAGGGTGCTTTGGCTATCAACAAGGGAATCTTCTTCCCCCGTCTCTTGTGACGAGCGCAAAGCTTCCGACTTCATGCTGATCAGAGAGTTTTTCAACAGGCCAAGCAGCGGGATGGTGAGGCTGATGATGGCGGCATCGCCACTGACCATCTGTGTTGACTCCTCGAAGTTACTCAGCACCTGACAGATATCAGACATCCACGTCCACTCCTCATTGTAGACTTGAGGAAGCTGACTGACCTGACTACCAGTTCTGGTGGAAGTTGACATCTGGCAGTCTACAATTGCTCTGCGCTGCTGGTAAACTCTGGATAACATGGTTAATGTTGAATTCCACCTCGTGGGCAAGTCGCACAACAGTCGGTGAGTGGGCAGTTGGAGGCGGCGCTGCGCTGCCCTGAGAGTGGCAGCATCTGTGCTGGACTTCCTGAAATGCGCGCAGATGCGGCGCACCTTCGTGAGCAAATCAGACAGATTGGGGTATGTCTTGAGGAAACGCTGAACTATGAGATTTAACACATGGGCCAGGCATGGCACATGTGTCAGTCTGCCGAGTTGCAGAGCCGCCACCAGGTTACGGCCGTTGTCACACACAACCATGCCTGGCTTCAGGTTCAGCGGTGCCAGCCACAGATCAGTCTGCGCCGTGATGCCCTGTAATAGCTCTTGGGCGGTGTGCCTTTTATCGCCTAGGCTCAGCAGTTTGAGCACCGCCTGCTGTCGCTTAGCGACGGCACTGCTGCTGTGCCTAGAGCTACCGACTGATGGCGGCATGCCCACGGATGGTAGTTCGGAGGAGGAGGTGGAGGAGGGGTGGGAGGAGGAGGAGGCATAGTAGGCCTGAAACACCTGGACCGAGGTAGGCCCCGCAATCCTCGGCGTCGGCAGTATATGACCAGCCGCAGGGTCAGACTCGGTCCCAGCCTCCACCAAGTTAACCCAATGTGCCGTCAGCGATATATAGTGGCCCTGCCCGGCAGCACTCGTCCACGTGTCTGTGGTCAGGTGGACCTTGTCAGAAACGGCGTTGGTCAGGGCACGGATGATGTTGTCTGACACGTGCTGGTGCAGGGCTGGGACGGCACATCGGGAAAAGTAGTGGCGGCTGGGGACCGAATACCGAGGGGCGGCCGCCGCCATGAGGTTGCGAAAGGCCTCGGTCTCTACTAGCCTATAGGGCAGCATCTCCAGGCTAAGCAATCTGGAGATGTGGACATTAAGGGCTTGGGCATGCGGGTGGGTAGCACTATATTTGCGTTTCCGCTCCAGCGTCTGGGGTATGGAGAGCTGAACGCTGGTGGATGCTGTGGAGGATCGTGGAGGCGACGATGGGGTTTTTGTGCCAGGGTCCTGGGCAGGGGGCTGACTATCAGCTGAAACAGGGGAAGGAGCAGTGGTGTGCACGGCCGGAGGTGAACGGGCTTGGTGCCACTGAGTGGGGTGTTTAGCATTCATATGCCTGCGCATACTGGTGGTAGTTAAGCTAGTAGTGGTGGAACCCCTGCTGATCCTGGTTTGGCAAAGGTTGCACACCACAGTCCGTCGGTCATCCGGTGTTTCCTTAAAGAACCTCCAGACTTCTGAAAATCTAGCCCTCGCCGCGGGAGCCCTCGCCACGGGAGCTTCACTACGTGACACATTTGGCGCTGATGCACCTGCTCTGGCCCTGCCTCTCCGTCTGGCCCCACCACTGCCTCTTCCAACCTGTTCTGGTCGAGGACTCTCCTCCGTCTCAGAAGCACTGTGTTCACCCAGCCTCTCAACCCAGCTTGGGTCTGTCACCTCATCATCCCTCAGTCTGCTCCCCCCTCGGACTTCCTGCCCTGACAACAACTTCACCACTGTCTGACAACCGTGTCTCCGCATCGTCGGACACCTCTTTACACACTTCTCCCACTACGTCAAGAAGGTCATCATCACCCACAGACTGCGACTGGTGGAAAACCTGGGCATCGGAAAATTGCTCAGCAGCAACCGGACAAGTGGTTTGTGACTGTGGGAAGGGCCCAGAAAACAGTTCCTCAGAGTATGCCGGTTCAAATGCCAAATTTTCCTGGGAGGGGGCAGACTGGGGGGGAGGAGGCTGAGGTGCAGGATCTGGAGGAGTGCCGATTTCGGTGACATGGGTGGACTGCGTGGAAGACTGACTGGTGGACAAATTGCTCTAAGCATTGTCGGCAATCCACGACATCACCTGTTCGCACTGTTCTGGCCTGTTCCCAGTAACTTCAGACATGAACCTAGGAGTGTAGCTCTGCGGCGTTCCCCTGCTCCCTCATCAGCAGGTGGTGTCTCACCCCGCCCAGGACCACGGCCTCTGACCCCTGCAGTAGTTGGACGCCCACGTCCCCGCCCTCGTCCTCTACCCCTAGCCCTCGGGTTAAACATTTTGAAAATGAAAGTTATAACTTTAATTTTTTTTGTGTTTTTTAGTTTTTTTGGGTTTTTTTTGTGTTTTTTAGTTTTTAAAGCCAAACAATGCTATCCTATTGCTATGGCTATTTTCTAGCCAAGTATGAAAGCACACTGCTATGCCAGATGAGATGACGCTGAGTTATGAAAAAATAAACGTAAAATAAAAAGGAAATGGCAGACTGTGCCTAATTGAAATCCAACCCCTAATAAATTTTCCCACTTCGGTCTTTGAGATGGATATGTGCGTCACTAAGCGCTAAACACAGCGGTCGCAAGTCTCACTCCAAATTCCTGACAATTGGCTAGTATATGCACTGCAGCAAGGACAGCCACCAGCAGATCAACCAGAAATAAAATATATATAACGCTATTGTAGGCGTAAGTAAGCCGTTTGTATTCTCCTTTGGCTATTTTCTAGCCAAGTAGGAAAGCACACTGATGAGATGACGCTGAGTTATGATAAAATAAACGTAAAATAAAAAGAAACTGCCAGACTGTGCCTAATTGAAATCCAACCCCTAATAAATTTTCCCACTTCGGTCTTTGCGATGGATATGTGCGTCACTAAGCGTTAAACACAGCGGTCGCAAGTCTCACTCCAAATTCCTGACAATTGGCTAGTATATGCACTGCAGCAAGGACAGCCACCAGCAGATCAACCAGAAATAAAATATATATAACGCTATTGTAGGCGTAAGTAAGCCGTTTGGATTCTCCTTTGGCTATTTTCTAGCCAAGTAGGAAAGCACACTGATGAGATGACGCTGAGTTATGATAAAATAAACGTAAAATAAAAAGAAACTGCCAGACTGTGCCTAACTGAAATCCAACCCCTAATAAATTTTCCCACTTCGGTCTTTGCGATGGATATGTGCGTCACTAAGCGCTAAACACAGCGGTCGCAAGTCTCACTCCAAATTCCTGACAATTGGCTAGTATATGCACTGCAGCAAGGACAGCCACCAGCAGATCAACCAGAAATAAAATATATATAACGCTATTGTAGGCGTAAGTAAGCCGTTTGGATTCTCCTTTGGCTATTTTCTAGCCAAGTAGGAAAGCACACTGATGAGATGACGCTGAGTTATGATAAAATAAACGTAAAATAAAAAGAAACTGCCAGACTGTGCCTAATTGAAATCCAACCCCTAATAAATTTTCCCACTTCGGTCTTTGCGATGGATATGTGCGTCACTAAGCGCTAAACACAGCGGTCGCAAGTCTCACTCCAAATTCCTGACAATTGGCTAGTATATGCACTGCAGCAAGGACAGCCACCAGCAGATCAACCAGAAATAAAATATATATAACGCTATTGTAGGCGTAAGTAAGCCGTTTGGATTCTCCTTTGGCTATTTTCTAGCCAAGTAGGAAAGCACACTGATGAGATGACGCTGAGTTATGATAAAATAAACGTAAAATAAAAAGAAACTGCCAGACTGTGCCTAATTGAAATCCAACCCCTAATAAATTTTCCCACTTCGGTCTTTGCGATGGATATGTGCGTCACTAAGTGCTAAACACAGCGGTCGCAAGTCTCACTCCAAATTCCTGACAATTGGCTAGTATATGCACTGCAGCAAGGACAGCCACCAGCAGATCAACCAGAAATCAAATATATATAACGCTACTGTAGGCGTAAGTAAGCCGTTTGGATTCTCCTATGGCTATTTTCTAGCCAAGTATGAAAGCACACTGATGAGATGACGCTGAGTTATGAAAAAATAAACGTAAAATAAAAAGAAACTGCCAGACTGTGCCTAATTGAAATCAAACCCCTAATAAATTTTCCCACTTTGGTGTTTGAGGTGGATATGTGTGTCACTAAGAGCTAAACACAACGGTAGCAAGTCCCCCTGCAAATTCCTCACAATATGGTACTAGCTGCAAATAAAAAAAAAAAAAGTATAACGTTATTGTAGCCCTAAGAAGGGCTGTTGGGTTCTTGTTGAATCACTCCTGCCTAACACTATTCTAATAGAACACCCTAACGCTTTCCCTGACCAGCAGCAGCTCTCTCCCTAGCGGCATCCAGACACAGAATGATCCGAGCAGTGCGGGCAGCGGCTAGTCTATCCCAGGGTCACCTGATCTGGCCAGCCAACCACTGCTATCGACGTGTAAGGGTACCACGTCATGCTGGGTGGAGTGCAGAGTCTCCTGGCTTGTGATTGGCTCTGTTTCTGGCTGCCAAAAAGCAAAACGGCGGGAGCTGCCATTTTCTCGAGCGGGCGAAGTATTCGTCCGAGCAACGAGCAGTTTCGAGTACGCTAATGCTCGAACGAGCATCAAGCTCGGACGAGTATGTTCGCTCATCTCTAATAATAATCATAATCAAGATATATATAGGGTTTGTACGTCTAAGTATATTATGTATATATACTATATGGGGGAGATTTATAATAGCTTCTTTGCTAGTTTTCTGGTGTAGAACCAGTGACATAATCGCAAATTCTTACACAGTGTGTTACAGGGCAACATTGGGGCTTATTTACTACGGGTCCCGTGGCCGCATTTTCGTAGAGTTTCCCAACTTTTCGGGGATCATGCCAGGGATTGTGTGCAATCAGATTGTGTTGCAATTGCGATGGCTTTCATGCGACACAAATCGGGGGGCAGGCCGGTGGATGATCCAACGGATTTGGGCTAAGCGCAGGATTTAACATTCAAATTTGTGTTGCAAACCAAGCACTTACATGCACTGGGAAGAAGAAGGTGAACTCAGGCGGACCTGAGTGGAGAGCAACACATGCAGAACATCGGGGGCAGGATCTACGTGTATCGCGACTCGGACAGATAAGTAAATGTTCTCCATTGTTCCTAACTGAACCCACTGCTCTATGATTATATATCACAAAGCCCTTCAGCAGGAAACAGCCATCATAAACCAGATGTGTGATTCTCTATCTTAGGATCTTACTGGTCTTAGAGTGGAGTTATGGGGGATGAGCAAAAGGACCGTCCTGGACAACCAGCACTTAACATAAGGAACCAGGTTATATATTGTGTGTGCTTTCTGTGTATGTATATGACTTTATAAGAGTAAGGGTTCATTCACACACAGTATGCCCGCCTCCCCCTCCTCCCTCCATAGAAAACAGCGGTGCACGTCCGCACACTCGCCAAAAATTAGAGCATTCTCTATCTTTTTGCGGTGTGCGGCCCGGATCGGTGCCACACATGTGTGGCACAGTATCCTCGCCGTGCCCCTATTGCTGTCTATGAGGCATTGCCGCATATACGTCCCCGCAGACGGCCATGTGAATTTACCCTAATTCTAAGATAGTACTTATTATAATATAGTAGACTTTACTAGTGTACAAGTGTGCGAGTGTCTGCAGTGAGTGTGTATATACTAGTGTAACTACATGTACAACCTGTAGCCATATCCCATTTACACGGGGATCTGTGCCCTGCACGTGTATTGGAGGAGTAGATCTATAGATGCTATTGTGCATGAGTCTCTATATGTACATGTATATGGTCAGGTACTGGATGTGACTCCTGCTTCTGGGTATATCCAGGAGCTGCTGTAGTTTTAGAATATATTGTATTTCTATATACACATTACTGGGGATCCAGGACGGGCAGGACAGGAGGCCTCTGTGTGTAGTTGTGTTCTTTGTGAATTTTGTATTGTATTTTATGTAGTTACTTTGTCACATGTATGCTATTAGTAAAGTCTTTTTATAGAAGTATATTATATAAAGGGTTGTATGTTACAACCCTATGAGGGTTGAGGGTTATATAAGGGTTGCATGTTACTCCTGTGATGTATGAAGGAGTGGAGTGGGTGCTTATGGTAAATAGCACATAGACAAGAGGCTGGATAGAACCACTGAAACCTAGAGGAACTGAGTAAAAAGAAGCCAATCCACGTAGATCCTGCACCCGATATCCTGCATGTGTCGCTCCCTGCTCAGGTCCTTCTTCTTCACCTTCTTCTTCCTGTTGCATGTAAGTGCTTGGCTTGAGACAAAATTTTAAGTTCAACCCCGCGGTTTGTCCGAATCCGTCAGATCGTCTGACGCCCCCCCCCCCCCAATTTGTGTTGCATGAAAGCTGGTGTGATTGCGCCAAAATCAGATTGTGTGCGACACAATGCCCTTCTGAATCCCTGTCCCGGCGGCGCAATCCCCGAAAAGTCGGAAAACCCAACAGAAATGCGACCCTTAGTAAATAAGCCCCAATGTGTTTATGTTACGGGTATATACTGCAAGTGCATATAAATGTATTTATGTGTATATGCTATATGTGTTTGTATATAATATAGGTATGAGTGTATAAATATATATGTGTGTGTGTGTATATTATTGTGTGTAGAACTTTAAGTGTATGTATAAGTATATAAATGCGCTTATTCTTTAGGGTGATACATAAATGTGCCTCTCCTAGTTACGCCACTGTTTGTGGGGCTAGTTTAGTTGGCTTTGGGTTAGTAGGCACATTCACACGCTCCATTTGAATTACATATATGAACACAATTCATGCACAGTGGGAAGGAGTACCTCTCTATCACATGTGCACAATGCAAAACACATAGGGGCAGATTTATCAAGTGTCGGAAAGTCAGAATATTTCTAGTTGCCCATGGCAACCAATCACAGCTCAGCTCTCATTTTACCAGTGCTCATGAATATTTTAAAGGGGAGCTGTGATTGGTCGCCATTGGCTACTAGAAATATTTGGACTTTCAGACACTTGATAAATCTGCCCCATGGTGCGTGTTCCCCATCGCGAGTGTTTCAGGGAAAAAATATAGATGCGTTCCAGATAAACTCCTCCCCACTGTGCTGAAATTGCTTTCCTAAATGTAATTCAACTGCAGAGTGTGAATGCAGCCCGAGGCCACATTCTGATGATGTGTTTGCAATTCAAATGCATTGAGCAAAAAGCATGTGTAGAAGTAGTAAAAACATTTGTTAAAGTAGTAACATGTGCTTTGTCTTTTAACATTAATAGTGATGAGTAACAATGTTACATACTACACTCATGTTGCCACAAAGAAAATGTATTTACATGTGATTAAGCATTTTGTGAAAATGCATCATGTGAACGCAGCCTGAAACTGTTTTTGAATCTAATGCCAGCAGTAGATTATTGGATTTCTTCTAGTAATGGGCAGAGGCATTAGCTTGACAGCTCCAATAGGGGCATAATTACTGGGAGTGCCTAAGGCAGCTCCAAGACTAAATATGGCACTGACAGAGGGTAGTGGATGCTCTCCCCATCGCCTCACCACACTAAACTAACGCCAGTCAAGTTAGTCAGACATGCATCTGCGAATGCGTGTATGGACTTAGTATAAGTCTATGTACAGACCACATCCCATAGACACTAGCACTAGCTATCACAGAGACTGAAAAAGGATCACATTGCAGGATCGAGGGATAGGCAAGTATAGAAAGTAGTGTCAATAAGCTTTAGTAGAATTACTATAAAACATGGTGTCAACAAGGACAAATTCAATGTACATGGTGCAAAAAGGTTTTTATACAGACAATGGTATTTCCATTTAGCTAATATTTAGCTTGTGTAAGACTCAACACTGGAGCCCAAAACTGCTAATATGGAATAAATCCACAGAATTTTTCTTCATTCAAGAGTACTGTTATTGCTTTGTTGAAAATTATTTCTGGAGGACCTGACACTGGCTCTAGATAGTGTGCAACTGTTACTTTTTGAAAATATGCTGCTTGAATTTTCAGTTTGTACTTTTTGGCTTCCACAGTGTGCAAAGATTTTATCTTTGGATCCATTGGTTGACCTGTGAATCTGACCAAAAGTTTTGCCCACACAGCTGAAGACAGCGAATAAATTTTCCAGGATCTGAAAGGCAATGTCACATTTTTCAACTCTACATTAGAAACAGAATTTAATGATAATAATGTAAATATGAACATCAATCAAGAAGATAAGTGACTTTACAATTACATTTATTGGTTTTGTCTGAAAATTCCAAGAGGCATGAGATTGTGGGTCTCTCTGTATTTGTTTTCCAGAATCCTAAATTTTGCACTAGTTTTGCTCAAATTTTGAGTAAATATTACTTGGATCTTATGTTTTTAAATATTGAATTTTTGAAAAAAAGAAATTTTGTCTGTAAAAACATCTTTAAAGAATATTAACACTTATGATTTTTCTAAGTTCTTGGATATGATTAAGACACTTATGCAATCTGGGAGATCGGAACAGGAGCCTGTAAAAAAAATGGAAACAGATGAGAGACATGGAAGATTATAAATAGGTTCAGGTACATTCCTGGCATTCCCTACAAAAATGGCCCTCCCATCCATTAAAAATGGACAATGCACATTGAAAACACCAAAGATGTGGGTATTAAAAATTCTCAAATGAACCAAGACAAAAATTATACCAGTGATTCTCCTTTTTAGAATTACTGACTGTACCATATGCAGAGCAAATTCAAAAATCTGACAGGGATGTAGAAACACTATCAAAGCAGGAAAATCCAGAAATAAAACATCCAAGATGGCAGCATCCAAAATGGTGCTGAAACAGAGAACTTAGTGATCAATAACTCTTCTAGACTTACTGAGGTGGAAACACAATTGTTATCCTTTTGTGTTAGTTCTAAACCTGATAGGTTCAACTTATTTGTTGACCTACATAATTTGTACAGACTCATAAAATGTAAAAATTATTTTCCTGTGAGTCATCTTCATCTGAATAGTCACTTAAAGATTTTGAGTTACGGAACAAGCACATGTTTTGTCCTGATATAAATATACATGATATTATTTCTTTCATTTAAGCAGTTAAGAGGGACATTGGTTAATTATTAGAGATGAGCGAACACTAAAATGCTCGGGTACTCGTTATTCGAGACGAACTTTTCCCGATGCTCGAGTGCTCGTCTCGAATAACGAACCCCATTGAAGTCAATGGGAGACTCGAGCATTTTTCAAGGGGACCAAGGCTCTGCACAGGGAAGCTTGGCCAAACACCTGGGAACCTCAGAAAAGGATGGAAACACCACGGAAATGGACAGGAAACAGCAGGGGCAGCATGCATGGATGCCTCTGAGGCTGCATAATCGCACCATTATGCCAAAATTATGGGCAACAGCATGGCCATGACAGAGTGACAGAATGAAGCTAGATAGCATCTAAAACATCCAATAATTGACCCTGACACTATAGGGGACGGCATGCAGAGGCAGCGGCAGCAGGCTAGAGAGTGGCATGGCGACATACCCTAAATGGACTCAGGCTTCAAACCAATGGGTGGCAGAGAGGAACCAAAGGAGGTGAGCAAGAAGCGCTCAAATAATATCGGTACATGATAAAAGTTTGCCAGTATATTTTGTGGATTACACAGCAGGGTGGCGACAAAGTTAACATGGAAGCCATGAAAACAACCCAAAATTCTGCCTGACACAGCTCGTTTGATAAGGGGACCATGTATGGAGGCAGTGAACTAGTAGTAGATTAAAGGTGCTGCAGTTAAAACTATGTTAGTTGGATCTTGGCATGGAGCTGGCGCTCCGCTGCCAGGCGAGCTTTCGCCAATCCAAGCCCCTGTCTCTAGGCTACTCCCCAAACAGCACTTCTAAGAACCTTTTGTATAAGATCAAGTGTAGTAGCGTTCTTATAAGTTTAGGATATGCCGGGTGAGGGGAATGTAAACAGATGCGCAAGAAGCGTTGAAATAATATCCCTAAATGGTAAAAGTTTGCAAGTATATTTTGGGGATTACACAGCAGGGTGGCGACAAAGTTAACAACTTTGATGTGGAATGCCCTGTAATAGCTCTTGGGCGGTGTGCCTTTTATCGCCTAGGCTCAGCAGTTTCAGCACCGCCTGCTGTCGCTTAGCGACGGCACTGCTGCTGTGCCTAGAGCTACCGACTGATGGCGCCATGCCCACGGATGGTAATTCGGAGGAGGAGGAGGTGGAGGAGGGGTGGGAGGAGGTATAGTAGGCCTTTGAGACCTGGACCGAGGTAGGCCCCGCAATTCTCTGCGTCGGCAGTATATGACCAGCCCCAGGGTCAGACTCGGTCCCAGCCTGCACCAAGTTAAGTGTAGTAGCGTTCTTATAAGTTTGGGATATGGCGGGTGAGGGGAATGTAAACAGATGCGCAAGAAGCGCTGAAATAATATCCCTAAATGGTAAAAGTTTGCAAGTATATTTTGGGGATTACACAGCAGGGTGGCGACAAAGTTAACAACTTTGATGTGGAATGCCCTGTAATAGCTCTTGGGCGGTGTGCCTTTTATCGCCTAGGCTCAGCAGTTTCAGCACCGCCTGCTGTCGCTTAGCGACGGCACTGCTGCTGTGCCTAGAGCTACCGACTGATGGCGCCATGCCCACGGATGGTAATTCGGAGGAGGAGGAGGTGGAGGAGGGGTGGGAGGAGGTATAGTAGGCCTTTGAGACCTGGACCGAGGTAGGCCCCGCAATTCTCTGCGTCGGCAGTATATGACCAGCCCCAGGGTCAGACTCGGTCCCAGCCTGCACCAAGTTAAGTGTAGTAGCGTTCTTATAAGTTTGGGATATGGCGGGTGAGGGGAATGTAAACAGATGCGCAAGAAGCGCATGATGCGCATGGAGCTGGCGTTCCGCTGCCAGGCGAGCTTTCGCCAATCCAAGCCCCTGTCTCTAGGCTACTCCCCAAACAGCACTTCTAAGAACCTTTTGTATAAGATCAAGTGTAGTAGCGTTCTTATAAGTTTAGGATATGCCGGGTGAGGGGAATGTAAACAGATGCGCAAGAAGCGCTGAAATAATATCCCTAAATGGTAAAAGTTTGCCAGTATATTTTGGGGATTACACAGCAGGGTGGTGACAAAGTTAACAACTTTGATGTGGAATCCATGAAAACAACCCAAATTTCTGCCTGACACACCTCGTTTGATAAAGGGACGATGTATGGAGGCAGCTATATGGACGACTTTTGGAGGTAGCAATGGAGACAACGTGTGGAGGCTGCTATGGAGACAATTTAATTTGGATAGTGCCTGTATGTGGCAGTCCCAAACATTTTTCAAACCAGAGGAGCAGGTAGGTGGCCCTCCAGTAAAATGGGATAGATTGAGTGCCTGTATGTGGCAGTCCCAAAAATGTTTCAAACCAGAGGAGCAGGTAGGTGGCCCTCCAGTAAAATGGAATAGATTGAGTGCCTGTATGTGGCAGTCCCAAAAATTGTTCAAACCAGAGGAGCAGGTAGGTGGCCCTGCAGTAAAATGGAATAGATTGAGTGCCTGTATGTGGCAGTCCCAAAAATGTTTCAAACCAGAGGAGCAGGTAGGTGGCCCTCCAGTAAAATGGAATAGATTGAGTGCCTGTATGTGGCAGTCCCAAAAATTGTTCAAACCAGAGGAGCAGGTAGGTGGCCCTGCAGTAAAATGGAATAGATTGAGTGCCTGTATGTGGCAGTCCCAAAAATGTTTCAAACCAGAGGAGCAGGTAGGTGGCCCTCCAGTAAAATGGAATAGATTGAGTGCCTGTATGTGGCAGTCCCAAAAATTGTTCAAACCAGAGGAGCAGGTAGGTGGCCCTGCAGTAAAATGGAATAGATTGAGTGCCTGTATGTGGCAGTCCCAAAAATGTTTCAAACCAGAGGAGCAGGTAGGTGGCCCTCCAGTAAAATGGAATAGATTGAGTGCCTGTATGTGGCAGTCCCAAAAATTGTTCAAACCAGAGGAGCAGGTAGGTGGCCCTGCAGTAAAATGGAATAGATTGAGTGCCTGTATGTGGCAGTCCCAAAAATGTTTCAAACCAGAGGAGCAGGTAGGTGGCCCTCCAGTAAAATGGAATAGATTGAGTGCCTGTATGTGGCAGTCCCAAAAATTGTTCAAACCAGAGGAGCAGGTAGGTGGCCCTGCAGTAAAATGGAATAGATTGAGTGCCTGTATGTGGCAGTCCCAAAAATGTTTCAAACCAGAGGAGCAGGTAGGTGGCCCTCCAGTAAAATGGAATAGATTGAGTGCCTGTATGTGGCAGTCCCAAAAATTGTTCAAACCAGAGGAGCAGGTAGGTGGCCCTGCAGTAAAATGGAATAGATTGAGTGCCTGTATGTGGCAGTCCCAAAAATGTTTCAAACCAGAGGAGCAGGTAGGTGGCCCTCCAGTAAAATGGAATAGATTGAGTGCCTGTATGTGGCAGTCCCAAAAATTGTTCAAACCAGAGGAGCAGGTAGGTGGCCCTGCAGTAAAATGGAATAGATTGAGTGCCTGTATGTGGCAGTCCCAAAAAATTTTTAAAACAGAGGACCGGGTAGGTGGCCCTCCAGAAAAATGGAATAGATTGAGTGCCTGTATGTGGCACTCACAAAAATTGTTTCAAACAGAGGACCGGGTAGGTGGCCCTCCAGAAAAATTAAATGCATGAAGTACTATAGCAAGAGCCAGTGGGCCCTGTCAAAAAATAGCCATTTTCCTCTGCTTTACTGTACAAAGAGGAGGAGAAGGAGGAAAATGAGGAGGAGGAGGAGGAGTGGATCAATTATTCAGGTTGAGCTTCCTTCACCTGGTGGAGATTGGAAATTCTGAGAAATCCAGCCTTTATTCATTTTAATAAGCGTCAGCCTGTCAGCGCTGTCAGTCGACAGGCGTGTACGCTTATCGGTGATGATGCCACCAGCTGCACTGAAAACCCGCTCGGACAAGACGCTAGCGGCAGGGCAGGCAAGAACCTCCAAGGCGTACAGCGCCAGTTCGTGCCACATGTCCAGCTTTGAAACCCAGTAGTTGTAGGGAGCTGTGTGATCATTTAGGACGATGGTATGGTCAGCTACGTACTCCCTCACCATCTTTCTGTAAAGATCAGCCCTACTCTGCCGAGACTGGGGACAGGTGACAGTGTCTTGCTGGGGTGACATAAAGCTGGCAAAAGCCTTGTAAAGCGTACCCTTGCCAGTGCTGGACAAGCTGCCTGCTCGCCTACTCTCCCTCGCTACTTGTCCCGCAGAACTACGCACTCTGCCGCTAGCGCTGTCAGAAGGGAAATACTGTTTCAGCTTGTGCACCAGGGCCTGCTGGTATTCATGCATTCTCACACTCCTTTCCTCTCCAGGGATGAGAGTGGGAAGATTTTGCTTGTACCGTGGGTCCAGGAGAGTGAACACCCAGTAATCGGTGCTGGAATAAATTCTTTGAATGCGAGGGTCACGGGATAGGCAGCCTAGCATGAAATCTGCCATATGCGCCAGAGTACCAACGCGTAAGAATTCACTCCCCTCACTGGCCTGACTGTCCATTTCCTCCTCCTCCAACTCCTCCAACTCCTCTTCTTCTGCCCATACACGCTGAACAGTGAAGGACTCAACAATGGTCCCCTCTTGTGTCTCGCCAACATTCTCCTCCTCTTCCTCCTCATCCTCCTCCACCTCCACCTCCTCCGATATGCGCTGAGAAACAGACCTCAGGGTGCTTTGGCTATCAACAAGGGAATATTCTTCCCCCGTCTCTTGTGACGAGCGCAAAGCTTCCGACTTCATGCTGACCAGAGAGTTTTTCAACAGGCCAAGCAGCGGGATGGTGAGGCTGATGATGGCGGCATCGCCACTGACCATCTGTGTTGACTCCTCAAAGTTACTCAGCACCTGACAGATATCAGACATCCACGTCCACTCCTCATTGTAGACTTGAGGAAGCTGACTGACCTGACTACCAGTTCTGGTGGAAGTTGACATCTGGCAGTCTACAATCGCTCTGCGCTGCTGGTAAACTCTGGATAACATGGTCAGTGTTGAATTCCACCTCGTGGGCACGTCGCACAACAGTCGGTGAGCGGGCAGTTGGAGGCGGCGCTGCGCTGCCCTGAGAGTGGCAGCATCTGGGCTGGACTTCCTGAAATGCGCACAGATGCGGCGCACCTTCGTGAGCAAATCAGACAGATTGGGGTATGTCTTGAGGAAACGCTGCACTATCAGATTTAACACATGGGCCAGGCATGGCACATGTGTCAGTCTGCCGAGTTGCAGAGCCGCCACCAGGTTACGGCCGTTGTCACACACAACCATTCCCGGCTTGAGGTTCAGCGGTGCCAGCCACAGATCAGTCTGCGCCGTGATGCCCTGTAATAGCTCTTGGGCGGTGTGCCTTTTGTCGCCTAGGCTCAGCAGTTTGAGCACCGCCTGCTGTCGCTTAGCGACGGCACTGCTGCTGTGCCTAGAGCTACCGACTGATGGCGCCGTGCCCACGGATGGTAGTTCGGAGGAGGAGGTGGAGGAGGGGTGGGAGGAGGAGGAGGCATAGTAGGCCTGAAACACCTGGACCGAGGTAGGCCCCGCAATCCTCGGCGTCGGCAGTATATGAGCAGCCCCAGGGTCAGACTCGGTCCCAGCCTCCACCAAGTTAACCCAATGTGCCGTCAGCGATATATAGTGGCCCTGCCCGGCAGCACTCGTCCACGTGTCCGTGGTCAGGTGGACCTTGTCAGAAACGGCGTTGGTCAGGGCACGGATGATGTTGTCTGACACGTGCTGGTGCAGGGCTGGGACGGCACATCGGGAAAAGTAGTGGCGGCTGGGGACCGAATACCGAGGGGCGGCCGCCGCCATGAGGTTGCGAAAGGCCTCGGTCTCTACTAGCCTATAGGGCAGCATCTCCAGGCTAAGCAATCTGGAGATGTGCACATTAAGGGCTTGGGCGTGCGGGTGGGTTGCACTATATTTGCGTTTCCGCTCCAGCGTCTGGGGTATGGAGAGCTGAACGCTGGTGGATGCTGTGGAGGATCGTGGAGGCGACGATGGGGTTTTTGTGCCAGGGTCCTGGGCAGGGGGCTGACTAGCAGCTGACACAGGGGAAGGAGCAGTGGTGTGCACGGCCGGAGGTGAACGGGCTTGTTGCCACTGAGTGGGGTGCTTAGCATTCATATGCCTGCGCATACTGGTGGTAGTTAAGCTAGTAGTGGTGGAACCCCTGCTGAGCCTGGTTTGGCAAATGTTGCACACCACAGTCCGTCGGTCATCCGGTGTTTCCTTAAAGAACCTCCACACTTCTGAAGATCTAGCCCTCGCCGCAAGAGCCCTCACCACGGGAGCTTCACTAGTTGACAGTGGCGCTGATGCACCAGCTCTGGCCCTGCCTCTCCGTCTGGCCCCACCACTGCCTCTTCCAACCTGTTCAGGTCGAGGACTCTCCTCCGTCTCAGAAGCACTGTGTTCACCCGGCCTCTCAACCCAGCTTGGGTCTGTCACCTCATCATCCTCCGATCCCTCAGTCTGCTCCCCCCTCGGACTTCCTGCCCTGACAACAACTTCCCCACTGTCTGACAACCGTGTCTCCTCATCGTCGGACACCTCTTTATACACTTCCACTACGTCAAGAAGGTCATCATCACCCACAGACTGTGACTGGTGGAAAACCTGGGCATCGGAAAATTGCTCAGCAGCAACCGGACAAGTGGTTTGTGACTGTGGGAAGGGTCCAGAAAACAGTTCCTCAGAGTATGCCGGTTCAAATGCCAAATTTTCCTGGGAGGGGGCAGACTGGGGGGGAGGAGGCTGAGGTGCAGGAGCTGGAGGAGTGGCGATTTCGGTGACATGGGTGGACTGCGTGGAAGACTGACTGGTGGTGGACAAATTGCTCGAAGCATTGTCAGCAATCCACGACATCACCTGTTCGCACTGTTCTGGCCTCAACAGTGCTCTACCACGAGTCCCAGTAACTTCAGACATGAACCTAGGGAGTGTAGCTCTGCGGCGTTCCCCTGCTCCCTCATCAGCAGGTGGTGTCTCACCCCGCCCAGGACCACGGCCTCTGACCCCTGCAGTAGTTGGACGCCCACGTCCCCGCCCTCGTCCTCTACCCCTAGCCCTCGGGTTAAACATTTTTAAAATGAGAGTTATAACTTTATTTTTTTTTTTACTTTTTTTTTTTTTTTTTGTGTTTTTTTTTTTTTTTTGTGTTTTTTGTTTTTTTTTGAGTTTTTAAAACCAAACAATGCTATCCTATTGCTATGGCTATTTTCTAGCCAAGTATCAAAGGAAGCACAGTACTATGCCAGATGAGATGACACTGAGTTATTGCCTAATAGAAATCCAACCCCTACTGAATTTTGCCACTTCGGCCTTTGCTATGGATATGTGCGCCACTAAGCGCAGAACACAGCGGTCGCAAGTCCCACTACAAATTGCTCAGAATTGGCAAGTACATGCACTGCAGAAACTACAGCCACCAGCAGATCAACCAGAAATCAAATATATAGAACGCTACTGTAGGCTTCAAGATCAAGAAGCTGTTTGTATTCTCCTATGGCTATTTTCTAGCCAAGTATCAAAGGAAGCACAGTACTATGCCGGATGAGATGACACTGAGTTATTGCCTAATAGAAATCCAACCCCTACTGAATTTTGCCACTTCGGCCTTTGCTATGGATATGTGCGCCACTAAGCGCAGAACACAGCGGTCGCAAGTCCCACTACAAATTGCTCAGAATTGGCAAGTACATGCACTGCAGAAACTACAGCCACCAGCAGATCAACCAGAAATCAAATATATAGAACGCTACTGTAGGCTTCAAGATCAAGAAGCTGTTTGTATTCTCCTATGGCTATTTTCTAGCCAAGTATCAAAGGAAGCACAGTACTATGCCGGATGAGATGACACTGAGTTATTGCCTAATAGAAATCCAACCCCTACTGAATTTTGCCACTTCAGCCTTTGCTATGGATATGTGCGCCACTAAGCGCAGAACACAGCGGTCGCAAGTCTCACTACAAATTGCTCAGAATTGGCAAGTACATGCACTGCAGAAACTACAGCCACCAGCAGATCAACCAGAAATCAAATATATAGAACGCTACTGTAGGCTTCAAGAAGCTGTTTGTATTCTCCTATGGCTATTTTCTAGCCAAGTATCAAAGGAAGCACAGTACTATGCCGGATGAGATGACACTGAGTTATTGCCTAATAGAAATCCAACCCCTACTGAATTTTGCCACTTCGGCCTTTGCTATGGATATGTGCGCCACTAAGCGCAGAACACAGCGGTCGCAAGTCCCACTACAAATTGCTCAGAATTGGCAAGTACATGCACTGCAGAAACTACAGCCACCAGCAGATCAACCAGAAATCAAATATATAGAACGCTACTGTAGGCTTCAAGATCAAGAAGCTGTTTGTATTCTCCTATGGCTATTTTCTAGCCAAGTATCAAAGGAAGCACAGTACTATGCCGGATGAGATGACACTGAGTTATTGCCTAATAGAAATCCAACCCCTACTGAATTTTGCCACTTCAGCCTTTGCTATGGATATGTGCGCCACTAAGCGCAGAACACAGCGGTCGCAAGTCTCACTACAAATTGCTCAGAATTGGCAAGTACATGCACTGCAGAAACTACAGCCACCAGCAGATCAACCAGAAATCAAATATATAGAACGCTACTGTAGGCTTCAAGAAGCTGTTTGTATTCTCCTATGGCTATTTTCTAGCCAAGTATCAAAGGAAGCACAGTACTATGCCAGATGAGATGACACTGAGTTATTGCCTAATAGAAATCCAACCCCTACTGAATTTTGCCACTTCAGCCTTTGCTATGGATATGTGCGCCACTAAGCGCAGAACACAGCGGTCGCAAGTCTCACTACAAATTGCTCAGAATTGGCAAGTACATGCACTGCAGAAACTACAGCCACCAGCAGATCAACCAGAAATCAAATATATAGAACGCTACTGTAGGCTTCAAGAAGCTGTTTGTATTCTCCTATGGCTATTTTCTAGCCAAGTATCAAAGGAAGCACAGTACTATGCCAGATGAGATGACACTGAGTTATTGCCTAATAGAAATCCAACCCCTACTGAATTTTGCCACTTCAGCCTTTGCTATGGATATGTGCGCCACTAAGCGCAGAACACAGCGGTCGCAAGTCTCACTACAAATTGCTCAGAATTGGCAAGTACATGCACTGCAGAAACTACAGCCACCAGCAGATCAACCAGAAATCAAATATATAGAACGCTACTGTAGGCTTCAAGAAGCTGTTTGTATTCTCCTATGGCTATTTTCTAGCCAAGTATCAAAGGAAGCACAGTACTATGCCAGATGAGATGACACTGAGTTATTGCCTAATAGAAATCCAACCCCTACTGAATTTTGCCACTTCAGCCTTTGCTATGGATATGTGCGCCACTAAGCGCAGAACACAGCGGTCGCAAGTCTCACTACAAATTGCTCAGAATTGGCAAGTACATGCACTGCAGAAACTACAGCCACCAGCAGATCAACCAGAAATCAAATATATAGAACGCTACTGTAGGCTTCAAGAAGCTGTTTGTATTCTCCTATGGCTATTTTCTAGCCAAGTATCAAAGGAAGCACAGTACTATGCCAGATGAGATGACACTGAGTTATTGCCTAATAGAAATCCAACCCCTACTGAATTTTGCCACTTCAGCCTTTGCTATGGATATGTGCGCCACTAAGCGCAGAACACAGCGGTCGCAAGTCTCACTACAAATTGCTCAGAATTGGCAAGTACATGCACTGCAGAAACTACAGCCACCAGCAGATCAACCAGAAATCAAATATATAGAACGCTACTGTAGGCTTCAAGAAGCTGTTTGTATTCTCCTATGGCTATTTTCTAGCCAAGTATCAAAGGAAGCACAGTACTATGCCAGATGAGATGACACTGAGTTATTGCCTAATAGAAATCCAACCCCTACTGAATTTTCCCACTTCGGTCTTTGCTATGGATATGTGTGCCACTAAGAGCTAAACACAACGGTAGCAAGTCCCCCTGCTAATTCCTCACAAAATGGTAAAAGATGCAAATTAAAATAAAAAAAGTAGAACGTTATTGTAGCCCTAAGAAGGGCTGTTGGGTTCTTTGAGAATCACTCCTGCCTAACAGTAAGCTAATAGAACACCCTAACGCTTTCCCTGAGCAGCAGCAGCTCTCTCCCTAGCGGCATCCAGAGACAGAATGATCCGAGCAGCGCGGCCAGCGGCTAGTCTATCCCAGGGTCACCTGATCTGGCCAGCCAACCACTGCTATCGACGTGTAAGGGTACCACGTCATGCTGGGTGGAGTGCAGAGTCTCCTGGCTTGTGATTGGCTCTGTTTCTGGCCGCCAAAAAGCAAAACGGCGGGAGCTGCCATTTTCTCGAGCGGGCGAAGTATTCGGCCGAGTAACGAGCAGTTTCGAGTACCCTAATGCTCGACCGAGCATCAAGCTCGGACGAGCATGTTCGCTCATCTCTATTAATTATGTATAGATTGTAATGGGTAATAATTTAAGGAAACCTAAATTGACTATTTTTGAAATTGAGGCTTTGGGGAGGTTGGTCAACGATGGCAACATCACCATTAAGCCCGCTGACAAGGCTGGAGTTGTTGTCATGGACGTGCCTCTTACGTGGCCGATAAACAGAGACAATTATCTGACACCACATATAACGTATAAAACATTTACCTCCAGATCCAAAATTAACACTGAATAAATGTTCCCAAGTTATTATTGACAATGATATGTTTACATTTCTGTTTATTGAACATCCGGTTACATCTGTAATCTGTTTTTCACAAGATTATCAAGGGTTCTGAGGGAGGAATATAAACATTTATAAAGTCGGGTTCAGGCTCCTCTTTTCAAAATAAAGCTACATTGCCAATGCTGGTCTGTTTTTATATGAAATATATATATATATATATATATATATATATATATATTTGTGAGAAAGTGAGAGGTGTCATTTGGGAAAACAGCTATCTGTCCTACAGGCAGATGAAATGCAGGTGGTAAAAGCCCTGGGTTTGTCTGCAGTAACAAGGGTTAATGCAGACATGATAAGCAGGAATAGTCTGTTTTGTCTGTGTTGGCCTAGCTAACACAGACACATTTGTAATGTCCGTACTGGGCTGCTTATTATGGAGTAATGGTAGGCTGGTAGTGGGACTCCTAATCCATCCAGGCTTCGGTCCTGGGCTTTTGTATAGCCCACAGGTGCGGGTCACAGGCCTCATTAGGGCCTGATTTAGTCTTTAGGCTTCATGGGGCCCCCGCTACCTTTCAACAGTTAATGGACATAGTGTTAAAGCCACATAGGAGATACGCCTCCGCCTATCTAGATGATATTATCATCTACAGCCAAGACTGGGAGAGTTACTTGGCCAAGGTACAGGCCGTAGTGAACTCGCTAAGGGCAGCGGGCCTGACCGCAAACCCCAAGAAGTGTGCGCTAGGAATGGAGGAGACACACTATTTGGGGTATGTGATCGGTCGAGGTATAATTAAACCTCCGGTCAACAAGATTGACGCTATACAGGGTTGGCCTCACCCAGTGAGCACAAAACAAGTCAGGGCGTTCCTGGGCATTGTTGGGTACTACAGACGGTTTATACCGAACTTTGCCACCGTGTCCGCTCCCTTGACAGACCTGCTGAAGGGTAAAAGATCTGTCATGGTGCGGTGGAATGAACAAGCAGAAGGGGCTTTTCAGGCATTGAAGTGTGCGTTGTGTGGATCTCCCATCCTCATTATGCCAAACTTCAAGAGAGAGTTTATTGTGCAGACGGATGCGTCAGATGTAGGGCTGGGAGCTGTCCTGTCTCAGGAGGTGAATGGCAAGGAACACCCCATTACCTACCTGAGCAGGAAGCTCACGCCAGCAGAGAAAAACTACAGTATCGTAGAGAAGGAATGTCTGGCGATAAAGTGGGCATTAGAGTCCCTACGATACTACTTGCTGGGACGACAGTTCCGTCTCATAACTGACCACTCTCCTCTCACATGGATGAGTAGAACTAAGGAGAAGAACGCCAGGGTCACTAGGTGGTTCTTGTCCCTCCAAAATTTCAGCTTTACGGTGGGGCACAGATCCAGGAAGCTACGGGGCAATGCGGATGCCTTGTCGCGAACGTATTGCTTAATGTCAGGAGTTCGCCCTGGTGGGTCTGAACTGAGGGGGAGGGTATGTGAGAAGGTGAGAGAAAATGGGAAAACCGCTATCTGTCCTACAGGCAGATGAAATGCAGGTGGTAAAAGCCCTGGGTTTGTCTGCAGTAACCCAAGGGTTAATGCAGACATGATAAGCAGGAATATTCTGTTTTGTCTGTGTTGGCCTAGCTAACAGAGACACATTTGTAATGTCCGTACTGGGCTGCTTATTATGGAGTAAGGGTAGGCTGGTAGTGGGACTCCTAATCCATCCAGGCTTCGGTCCTGGGCTTTTGTATAGCCCACAGGTGCGGGTCACAGGCCAGAAGCAGTAGGAGAGGCCCTACCTGGAGAGCTGAAAGCGAGATTGCAAAGGTAACTGAGGGCCTCCTGTCTTGCTGCTGGCCAAGAGCGTGTGCCAGGCAGCCTGGTACCCGGATAGCTAGGGTCCGTCAAATGTGTTAGACAGCGCCTAGCCAGGCAGTAATTACTTTTGTAACGTTTTTGCATGTGCCTAAGCCAAGGTTGAATTTATGATCTGTTTTGCAAGTGTGAATAAAACACTTAAAGGAAACCTACCACTTGTAGTGGCAGGTTTCCGATGGCAATACCGGGCACCAGCTCAGGGTGAGCTGGTGCCGGAGCTTATTTTAGTTAGTGTTTTAAACCGCGGTATCGCGGTTTAAAACACTTTTTAAACGTTATAGCCGGCGCAGGCAGGTACGCGCTCGGCGCTTACCGTGCACGCGGCTCTCATTCACTTCCTATGTAGCCGCGTGCACGGTAAGCGCCGAGCGCGTACCTGCCTGCGCCGGCTATAACGTTTAAAAAGTGTTTTAAACCGCGATACCGCGGTTTAAAACACTAACTAAAATAAGCTCCGGCACCAGCTCACCCTGAGCTGGTGCCCGGTATTTCCATCGGAAACCTGCCACTACAGGTAGGTAGGTAGGTAGGTTTCCTTTAAGTTGGACTTTAAACCGGCGTTTGTCCCTGCTTCCTGCACTGCTACCAGTCAACTACCAGAGCAATTCCCCACAATATATATATATATATATATATATATATATATATATCCTACAAGTAGTATTCAACCCCCTGCAGATTTAGCAGGTTTGATAAGAAGAAAATAAGTTAGAGCCTTCAAACTTCAAGCAAGAGCAGGATTTATTAACAGATGCACAGATGCATAAATCTTACAAACCGAAAAGTTATGTTGCTTAGTTATATTTTAATAAATTTTAAACATAAAAGTGTGGGTCAATTATTATTCAACCCCTCAAACCACCAGAATTCTGTTTGGTTCCCCTAAAGTATTAAGAACTAGTTCAGGCACAAAGAACAATGAGCTTCACATGTTTGGATTAATTATCTGTTTTTCCAGCCTTTTCTGACTATTTAAGACCCTTCCCAAACTTGTGAACAGCACTTATACATGGTCAACATGGGAAAGACAAAGGATAATAATACACCAATGTTTCGCTGAATCGGGTAAAAAGATCAAGATCCATCCTCACTGGAGTTACGCCCATTACTGAGCAATATCCATTATTCTAAATTCAACATTAAGGCCCTTGGGTTTTAATTAGAGATGAGCGAACATACTCGTCCGAGCTTGATGCTCGATCGAGCATTAGTGTACTCGTAACTGCTCGTTGCTCGGACGAGTATTTCGCCCGCTCGAGAAAATGGCAGCTCCCGCCGTTTTGCTTTTTGGCGGCCAGAAACAGAGCCAATCACAAGCCAGGAGACTCGGCTTGTGGTACCCTTACACGTAGATAGCAGTGGTTGGCTGGCCAGATCTGGGATAGACTAGCCGCTGCCCGCGCTGCTCGGATCATTCTCTGTCTGGATGCCGCTAGGGAGAGAGCTGCTGCTGGTCAGGGAAAGCGTTAGGGTGTTCTATTAGCTTACTGTTAGGCAGGAGTGATTCTAAAAGAACCCAACAGCCCTTCTTAGGGCTACAATAACGTTATAATTTTTTTTTTTTTTTATTTGCAGCTAGTACCATATTGTGAGGAATTTGCAGGGGGACTTGCTACCGTTGTGTTTAGCTCTTAGTGACACACATATCCACCTCAAACACCAAAGTGGGAAAATTTATTAGGGGTTTGAGTAGAATTAGGCACAGTCTGCCAGTTTCTTTTTATTTTACATTTATTGTTTTAATAACTCAGTGTCATCTCATCTTGCATAGTAGTGTGCTGTAATACTTGGCTAGAAAATAGCCATAGGAGAATACAAACGGCTTAATTACGCCTACAGTAGCGTTATATATATTTGATTTCTGGTTGATCTGCTGGTGGCTGTAGTTGTTGCAGTGCATCTACTAGTAAATTGTGATTGTGAGCAATTTGGAGTCAGACTTGCGACCACTGTGTTTTAGTGACGCACATATCCATCGCAAAGACCGAAGTGGGAAAATTTATTAGGGCCCGGGGTTGTATTTCAATTAGGCACAGTCTGCCATTTCCTTTTTTATTTTACGTTTATTTTTTTCATAACTCAGCGTCATCTCATCTGGCATAGTAGTGTGCTGTAATACTTGGCTAGAAAATAGCCATAGGAGAATACAAACGGCTTAATTACGCCTACAGTAGCGTTATATATATTTGATTTCTGGTTGATCTGCTGGTGGCTGTAGTTGTTGCAGTGCATCTACTAGCAAATTGTGAGCAATTTGGAGTCAGACTTGCGACCACTGTGTTTTGCGCTTAGTGACGCACATATCCATTGCAAAGACCGAAGTGGGAAAATTTATTAGGGCCCGGGGTTGTATTTCAATTAGGCACAGTCTGCCATTTCCTTTTTTATTTTACGTTTATTTTTTTCATAACTCAGCGTCATCTCATCTGGCATAGTAGTGTGCTGTAATACTTGGCTAGAAAATAGCCATAGGAGAATACAAACGGCTTAATTACGCCTACAGTAGCGTTATATATATTTGATTTCTGGTTGATCTGCTGGTGGCTGTAGTTGTTGCAGTGCATCTACTAGCAAATTGTGAGCAATTTGGAGTCAGACTTGCGACCACTGTGTTTTGCGCTTAGTGACGCACATATCCATTGCAAAGACCGAAGTGGGAAAATTTATTAGGGCCCGGGGTTGTATTTCAATTAGGCACAGTCTGCCATTTCCTTTTTTATTTTACGTTTATTTTTTTCATAACTCAGCGTCATCTCATCTGGCATAGTAGTGTGCTGTAATACTTGGCTAGAAAATAGCCATAGGAGAATACAAACGGCTTAATTACGCCTACAGTAGCGTTATATATATTTGATTTCTGGTTGATCTGCTGGTGGCTGTAGTTGTTGCAGTGCATCTACTAGCAAATTGTGAGCAATTTGGAGTCAGACTTGCGACCACTGTGTTTTGCGCTTAGTGACGCACATATCCATTGCAAAGACCGAAGTGGGAAAATTTATTAGGGCCCGGGGTTGTATTTCAATTAGGCACAGTCTGCCATTTCCTTTTTTATTTTACGTTTATTTTTTTCATAACTCAGCGTCATCTCATCTGGCATAGTAGTGTGCTGTAATACTTGGCTAGAAAATAGCCATAGGAGAATACAAACGGCTTAATTACGCCTACAGTAGCGTTATATATATTTGATTTCTGGTTGATCTGCTGGTGGCTGTAGTTGTTGCAGTGCATCTACTAGCAAATTGTGAGCAATTTGGAGTCAGACTTGCGACCACTGTGTTTTGCGCTTAGTGACGCACATATCCATCGCAAAGACCGAAGTGGGAAAATTTATTAGGGCCCGGGGTTGTATTTCAATTAGGCACAGTCTGCCATTTCCTTTTTTATTTTACGTTTATTTTTTTCATAACTCAGCGTCATCTCATCTGGCATAGCAGTGTGCTTTCATACTTGGCTATAAAATAGCCATAGCAATAGGATAGCATCGTTTGGTTTTAAAAACTAAAAAACACAAAAAAAAAAAAAAAAAAAAAAAAAAAGTTAAAAAGAAAATTCAAGTTATAACTCTCATTTTCAAAATGTTTAACCCGAGGGCTAGGGGTAGAGGACGAGGGCGGGGACGTGGGCGTCCAACTACTGCAGGGGTCAGAGGCCGTGGTCCTGGGCGGGGTGAGACACCACCTGCTTATGAGGGAGCAGGGGAACGCCGCAGAGCTACACTCCCTAGGTTCATGTCTGAAGTTACTGGGACTCGTGGTAGAGCACTGTTGAGGCCAGAACAGTGCGAACAGGTGATGTCGTGGATTGCCGACAATGCTTCGAGCAATTTGTCCACCAGTCAGTCTTCCACGCAGTCCACCCATGTCACCGAAATCGGCACTCCTCCAGCTCCTGCACCTCAGCCTCCTCCCCCCCAGTCTGCCCCCTCCCAGCAAAATTTGCCATTTGAACCGGCATACTCTGAGGAACTGTTTTCTGGACCCTTCCCACAGTCACAAACCACTTGTCCGGTTGCTGATGAGCAATTTTCCGATGCCCAGGTTTTCCACCAGTCGCAGTCTGTGGGTGATGATGACCTTGTTGACGTACTGGAAGAAGTGTGTAAAGAGGTGTCCGACGATGAGGAGACACGGTTGTCAGACAGTGGGGAAGTTGTTGTCAGGGCAGGAAGTCCGAGGGGGGAGCAGACTGAGGGATCGGAGGATGATGAGGTGACAGACCCAAGCTGGGTTGAGAGGCCGGATGAACACAGTGCTTCTGAGACGGAGGAGAGTCCTCGACCAGAACAGGTTGGAAGAGGCAGTGGTGGGGCCAGACGGAGAGGCAGGGCCAGAGCTGGTGCATCAGCGCCAAATGTGTCAACTAGTGAAGCTCCCGTGGCGAGGGCTCCTGCGGCGAGGGCTAGATTTTCATAAGTCTGGAGGTTCTTTAAGGAAACACCGGATGACCGACGGACTGTGGTGTGCCACATTTGCCAAACCAGGATCAGCAGGGGTTCCACCACTACTAGCTTAACTACCACCAGTATGCGCAGGCATATGAATGCTAAACACCCCACTCAGTGGCAACAAGCGCGTTCACCTCCGGCCGTGCACACCACTGCTCCTTCCCCTGTGTCAGCTGATAGTCAGCCCCCTGCACAGGACCCTGCCACAAAAACCCCATCGTCGCCTCCACGATCCTCCACAGCATCCACCAGCGTTCAGCTCTCCATACCCCAGACGCTGGAGCGGAAATGCAAATATAGTGCAACCCACCCGCACGCCCAAGCCCTTAATGTGCACATCTCCAGATTGCTAAGCCTGGAGAAGCTGCCCTATAGGCTAGTAGAGACCGAGGCATTTCGCAGCCTCATGGCGGCGGCCGCCCCTCGGTATTCGGTCCCCAGCCGCCACTACTTTTCCCGATGTGCCGTCCCAGCCCTGCACCAGCACGTGTCAGACAACATAATCCGTGCCCTGACCAACGCCGTTTCTGACAAGGTCCACCTGACCACGGACACGTGGACGAGTGCTGCCGGGCAGGGCCACTATATATCTCTGACGGCACATTGGGTTAACTTGGTGGAGGCTGGGACCGAGTGTGACCCTGCGGCTGGTCATATACTGCCGACGCCGAGGATTGCGGGGCCTACCTCGGTCCAGGTGTTTGAGGCCTACTATGCCTCCTCCTCCTCCCACCCCTCCTCCACCTCCTCCTCCGAACGACCATCCGTGGGCATGGCGCCATCAGTCGGTAGCTCTAGGCACAGCAGCAGTGCCGTCGCTAAGCGACAGCAGGCGGTGCTCAAACTGCTGAGCCTAGGCGATAAAAGGCACACCGCCCAAGAACTATTACAGGGCATCACGGCGCAGACTGATCTGTGGCTGGCACCGCTGAACCTGAAGCCAGGCATGGTTGTGTGTGACAACGGCCGTAACCTGGTGGCGGCTCTGCAACTCGGCAGACTGACACATGTGCCATGCCTGGCCCATGTGTTAAATCTGATAGTTCAGCGTTTCCTCAAGACATACCCCAATCTGTCTGATTTGCTCACGAAGGTGCGCCGCATCTGTGCGCATTTCAGGAAGTCCAGCACAGATGCTGCCACTCTCAGGGCAGCGCAGCGCCGCCTCCAACTGCCCGCTCACCGACTGTTGTGCGACGTGCCCACGAGGTGGAATTCAACACTGACCATGTTATCCAGAGTTTACCATTAGCGCCGAGCGATTGTAGACTGCCAGATGTCAACTTCCACCAGAACTGGTAGTCAGGTCAGTCAGCTTCCTCAAGTCTACAATGAGGAGTGGACGTGGATGTCTGATATCTGTCAGGTGCTGAGTAACTTTGAGGAGTCAACACAGATGGTCAGTGGCGATGCCGCCATCATCAGCCTCACCATCCCGCTGCTTGGCCTGTTGAAAAACTCTCTGGTCAGCATGAAGTCGGAAGCTTTGCGCTCCTCACAAGAGACGGGGGAAGAAGATTCCCTTGTTGATAGCCAAAGCACCCTTAGGTCTGTTTCTCAGCGCATATCGGAGGAGGTGGAGGTGGAGGAGGATGAGGAGGAAGAGGAGGAGAATGTTGGCGAGACACAAGAGGGGACCATTGTTGAGTCCTTCACTGTTGAGCGTCTATGGGCAGAAGAAGAGGAATTGGAGGAGTTGGAGGAGGAGGAAATGGACAGTCAGGCCAGTGAGGGGAGCGAATTCTTACGCGTTGGTACTCTGGCGCATATGGCAGATTTCATGCTAGGCTGCCTATCCCATGACCCTCGCGTTCAAAGAATTTATTCCAGCACCGATTACTGGCTGTTCACTCTCCTGGACCCACGGTACAAGCAAAATCTTTCCACTCTCATCCCTGGAGAGGAAAGGAGTGTGAGAATGCATGAATACCAGCAGGCCCTGGTGCACAAGCTGAAACAGTATTTCCCTTCTGACAGCGCTAGCGGCAGAGTGCGTAGTTCTGCGGGACAAGTAGCGAGGGAGAGTAGGCGAGCAGGCAGCTTGTCCAGCACTGGCAAGGGTACGCTTTACAAGGCTTTTGCCAGCTTTATGTCACCCCAGCAAGACACTGTCACCTGTCCCCAGTCTCGGCAGAGTAGGGCTGATCTTTACAGAAAGATGGTGAGGGAGTACGTAGCTGACCATACCATCGTCCTAAATGATCACACAGCTCCCTACAACTACTGGGTTTCAAAGCTGGACATGTGGCACGAACTGGCGCTGTACGCCTTGGAGGTTCTTGCCTGCCCTGCCACTAGCGTCTTGTCCGAGCGGGTTTTCAGTGCAGCTGGTGGCATCATCACCGATAAGCGTACACGCCTGTCGACTGACAGCGCTGACAGGCTGACGCTTATCAAGATGAATAAAGCATGGATTTCTCCTAATTTCCAATCTCCAGCAGGTGAAGGAAGCTCAACCTGAATAATTTATCCACTCCTCCTCCTCCTCCTCATTTTCCTCCTTCTCCTGCTCTTTGTACAGTAAAGCAGAGGAAACTGGCTATTTTTTGACAGGGCCCACTGGCTCTACCTATAGTACTTTATGCATTTAATTTTTCTGGAGGGCCACCGACCCGGTCCTCTGTTTTAAACAATTTTTGGGAGTGCCACATACAGGCACTCAATCTATTCAATTTTTCTGGAGCTCCACCTACCTGCTCCTCTGGTTTGAAAAATTTTTTGGACTGCCACATACAGGCACTCAATCTATTCCATTTTTCTGGAGGGCCACCTACCTGCTCCTCTGGTTTAAAAACTTTTTTGGACTGCCACATACAGGCACTCAATCTATTCCATTTTTCTGGAGGGCCACCTACCTGCTCCTCTGGTTTAAAAACTTTTTTGGACTGCCACATACAGGCACTCAATCTATTCCATTTTTCTGGAGGGCCACCTACCTGCTCCTCTGGTTTAAAAACTTTTTTGGACTGCCACATACAGGCACTCAATCTATTCCATTTTTCTGGAGGGCCACCTACCTGCTCCTCTGGTTTGAAAAATTTTTTGGACTGCCACATACAGGCACTATCCAAATTGAATTGTCTCCATAGCAGCCTCCACACGTTGTCTCCATTGCTACCTCCAAAAGTCGTCCATATAGCTGCCTCCATACCTCGTCCCTTTATCAAACGAGGTTTGTCAGGCCGAAATTTGGGTTGTTTTCATGGATTCCACATCAAAGTAGTTAACTTTGTCGCCACCCTGCTTTGTTATCCACAAAATACACTGGCAAACTTTTACCATTTACGGATATTATTTCAGCGCTTCTTGCGCATCTGTTTACATTCCCCTCACCCGCCATATCCTAAACTTATAAGAACGCTACTACACTTGATCTTATACAAAAGGTTCTTAGAAGTGCTGTTTGGGGAGTAGCCTAGAGACAGGGGCTTGGATTGGCGAAAGCTCGCCTGGCAGCGGAGCGCCAGCTCCATGCCAAGAACCAACTAACATAGTTTTAACTGCAGCACCTTTAATCTACTACTAGTTCACTGCCTCCATACATGCCCGCCTTATCAAACGTGCTGTGTCAGGCAGAATTTTGGGTTGTTTTCATGGCTTCCACAACAAACTTGTTAACTTTGTCGCCACCCTGCTGTGTAATCCACAAAATATACTGGCAAACTTTTACCATTTACGGATATTATTTCAGCGCTTCTTGCGCATCTGTTTACATTCCCCTCACCCGCCATATCCTAAACTTATAAGAACGCTACTACACTTGATCTTATACAAAAGGTTCTTAGAAGTGCTGTTTGGGGAGTAGCCTAGAGACAGGGGCTTGGATTGGCGAAAGCTCGCCTGGCAGCGGAGCGCCAGCTCCATGCCAAGAAACAACTAACATAGTTTTAACTGCAGCACCTTTAATCTACTACTAGTTCACTGCCTCCATACATGGTCCCCTTATCAAACGAGCTGTGTCAGGCAGAATTTTGGATTGTTTTCATGGCTTCCATGTTAACTTTGTCGCCACCCTGCTGTGTAATCCACAAAATATACTGGCAAACTTTTATCATGTACCGATATTATTTGAGCGCTTCTTGCTCACCTCCTTTGGTTCCTCTCTGCCACCCATTGGTTTGAAGCCTGAGTCCATTTAGGGTATGTCGCCATGCCACTCTCTAGCCTTCCGCTGCTGCCGCTGCCTCTGCATGCCGTCCCCTATAGTGTCAGGGTCAATTATTGGATGTTTTAGATGCTATCTAGCTTCATTCTGTCACTCTGTCATGGCCATGCTGTTGCCCATAATTTTGGCATAATGGTGCATTTAAGCAGCCTCAGAGGCATCCATGCATGCTGCCCCTGCTGTTTCCTGTCCATTTCCGTGGTGTTTCCATCCTTTTCTGAGGTTCCCAGGTGTTTGGCCAAGCTTCCCTGTGCAGAGCCTTGGTCCCCTTGAAAAATGCTCGAGTCTCCCATTGACTTCAATGGGGCTCGTTACTCGAAACGAGCACTCGAGCACCGGGAAAAGTTTGTCTCGAATAACGAGTATCCGAGCATTTTAGTGCTCGCTCATCTCTAGTTTTAATGTATCCAATCTGTGGATCCACTCCAATTCCTTCCTGCTTAATCTATATGACCTATTACCCCCCAATCTATGTGGTGGGACATGATCAATAATTCTTACTCGTAGTTGGAATTTTGTATGTTTTGCCTCCACAAAATGTTTGGAGACAGGTAAATCAATTCTTCTGTCCCTGATCAACTGTCTGTGATTATTCAGTCTCATTTCCAACTCTATACTGGTTTCTCCAACATAACATAACCCCCACGGACATTCAAGAAGATATATGACATAACAGGATTTGCACGTGGGATGTCTAATTGAGTATGTTTTCCCAGTGTGTCTGTTAGTGAACGTATTACCCTTGACAATCATTTTACAGTTTACACAATTTAAGCAAGGCAAACAACCCTTCTTGGTTATAGATAAAGAGGACTGGACAGTAGTTTTCTTAGGGCCAATGTCCGACCTCACCAGGTCGTCTTTTAAATTTCTCACCGTCTGTAGAAGAATAAGGGGAGTTTTTCAAAAATATTAGACTTATTCAGTCCATCTCTCAAAATCGGCCAGCGTTTCCTGACTATATTAGAAATAAGGGGACTCATTTCCGTATACGTAGAGACAAATGTTAATCGATCTGTCGTTAATTTCATGGGTGTACTATTCAAGATCTCGTTCCTATCTCTTGAAAGTACCTCTTTTTGTGCGTTTCCAAGATATGGGAGGGATAACTTCTATTCTGAAATTTATCTGCCATGCTTTCGAGTCTGTTTCTTAAGCGGATGAACCCATCTACAATCCTCCTCACACGTAACATCTGACTGTTTGGCAAGGATTTAACCATCTGTCTTGGGTGGTAACTACGAAAATCCAATAGGTTATTCCTATCCGTTTTCTTAATGTGTAGATCTGTGGTCAATTTGTTAGCTTCAAGTAACACCTTGACATCCAGGAATTGCATCTCATACTTGGAATATACATGGGTAAATTTTACTGAAGGATCAATGCAATTTAGGTAGTCAAAGAATGAATTTAATCGTTCCTCCCCACCTGTCCAAATAACAAATACAGAACATGTTCAAAGTGGTGTGATATATAGATAAAATATTCTTCCAAAAAAACGCATGAAGTAAGTGGGTGGCACGTTCAACCCCATTGCAATCCCCTGGATTTGAACAAAAAATTGATCTCTAAATAAAAAATAGTTACATATAAGTATTAATTCCAGTAACTTTAGAATAAATGTGTTACATTCACTGGAGTAGAAGGAAACCAATATCACATCAGTGTCTATGGGTATGGTAACATCACCAAGTTTGTTTTTAAAAATCAGACGTATCTCTCACATAGGATCCTGCATCAGTGACACATTTTCTCAATAGCCTGCCCAAAAAAATTGCAATAATGTAAAAAAATTGACCTGGACCCTGAAACTATGGGCCAGCCAGGTGGGTTCTCTAAGTTCTTATGAATCTTGGGCAGGGTATATAGAACCGGAGTTCTGGGTGACTCAATTATAATACATTTTTCAACATCCACATCTATGATGCCACCTAGTACTGCCTCAATGACTAAACTTCTCAATTTTCTCTCTATAGTGAATCTGGGATCAGAAGGTACTTGTCAGTATACATTTGTGTCCATTAACTGTTTTTCAATCTCCATTACATAGGAATCCTTGTCCATAATGACAACCTCCCTGCCTTTATCGGCTGGCTTGATAACCAAGTTGTCATCACGTGCAAGGGCTCCCAATGATTCAATTTCATCACGTCTGATATTGGGATATCTGAACCCAACTCCCTCTCTAGATTTCAAAATATCTAAATCCTTTTTGACAGCAATAAGAAAAGTTTCTATAGCTGGTTCAGTAATATTTGTAATGAACTTGCTTTTAATAGACAGATCAACGTCTTTTAGTGTTAGTTCAGACATTCTGGGTTGCACTTTAGTGTACGATCAGCAAAGAATACCTTAAGTTTAATAGACCTAATAAAGGTCTGTAGATCTGATTCTAACTGGAACCCGTCTACACGTCTTTTTGGGCAGAATGATAAACCCCTATTTAAAGTTGAAGTTGTACCTCATTCAGTTGTGTCAAGGAAATGTTCACAACTATATTTTCTTTTTCAAATGGTGGCTTCTGGTCGTGGTCGCAGGTTGTTTGGCATGCAGAGATTTTTCTTCTCCTCTGATTTCGTTTTCCACCTCTCCTGGTTGCCTTTCTCCTGGATCCGGTGTCTGTGGGACCTCCTCCAAAAAGAATTGTCAAAAGATGATTTAGGTTAACTATTTTGTTGCTTACGTTTCTTTATGTTCCCTTTAGATTGAGATCCATTGAACTTAGTATCCTTAAACTGCCAATTATATACTCTGCCCATCTGGTAATCCTCCAGGTCGCGATGCCATTTTCTTCTTTTTATATCCTCCTGCTCATTCTGAAATTTAGATAACATGTTAGCAAGTGCAGTCTTATACTTGGTAAATTCATCCTCACTCAATAGTGTCTTCAAGCGGTCTTCAATGTTGTTCACTCATTCAGAAACTGACTTTATCTCAAGATGTAAAAAGTCAATATTCAATAGAATTGCGTCTCTCGCATATTGATTGGATAGTTGCGAAAACCAAGTACAGAAAAGGTCATAATTAGAAAACAAGTTCGGTCACATGGTGGATCTTATACCCCTTGGTATGCGGTTGCATTTATAATATAAATTTAGAGGAAAATTTATATCTAATTAGAGAAAAACGAAAAAAACAAAAATGGTGCCAGCTGACAAGGTTAATAACTATATCTCAAGAGGTGTGGCAGCACTCAAGAAAAGGCTGAGAGCAACTTAGGTGCACATCCCAGGACCTGAACCAGGGTCCATCCACATATAAAAGCAAGAATAAATGTGGCAAAAACGTACTTATTCCCACATGTGTCAAAGCTACATTTCGGCTCCTTAGACCTGGAGCCTTTCTCAAGCAAAGCTCCATACAACAATGTGGCAATTTAAATAAAATACAGAGGAAGTGACATCATTGTGTTAATCATGTGATCAAAGTAAACATTCCTGTTACAAAATATACATAGGCTTTGTTGTATCATTGAATCAATACTATAAAGTGCATAAGTGAGAGAGATCGTTATTAAACTACATGCACTTATAACTACACACATTTAAAATCTCGGAGTGCTGCCATTTTAAATTAACGCAAAACACCGGCGGCTCGTTCCCAATCGCAGGCGTCTCCACAGAAACGCCGATGAGATCGGGTCGCGGCCCGCCCCGGGGAGTGCGGCTTGGTCTGCGTTTGCAAACGCAGCCAAGATGACACGTCTGAAATCACCCTTATAGGGCGCTGGTTACTGTAAGCTGGTATAATCCACATACCTACATATACATGCAAAATACAATATAAATGAAGCACATTAGCACACAGTACACACAATTTCCACATGAACACACACAGCATACACAATATACATATGAACATGTAAAACCAAATCATATACACATTAATATATATGCAATACACACAATTTTGTTATAAACATATGCAGTACAAATACAATATAAATGTACACCAAAATATAAACTTGCAAATACAATATATAGAACTTACATTAATAATTCACATCCTTACATGTCTGACAGGACATCAGCAGGGGACTGGGGACAGCATCATAGGAGCAGTGAGAGCTGTGGTGTATGTTACATGTGCAATATCCCCCATCGGGGCCTAGCCTTTTCTTGGGGCCTGGAGTCAGCCGGGGCCCGCAGTACCTGAGTGGCTGGCGGTTGCGGCCTAGGCACGCTAGTGTCACGGTGCTTGGTATGGGGAACCGGAGGGCTGTCCTACAGCCTGGCAGGTCTCCAGCAGGGTGGTGTTGGCAAGAAATGATGAGGGAGAGGCTGCTATAGCGGTTCTCCCTGGGGCAACCCTTTGGGGTCTGGAATATGAGTCCCAGTGTGGTGGATATGGTGCCCGTGATGGTGACAGCCGTAGTAGCAGGGACCAGACGGAGGCAGACGTTGAACAAAAATAACTTACAGTTATTTATTGGAACCGACAGGAACATTAGCAACGTGCCTTAACAGGATGGTGGAATGCTGGAGATGTAGTTGGAGGGAGCCACAGGATGTAGATCACCAGCCTGGATGCAAAGGGCAGGCTGGGGGGTAGCTGTGTCCTAGTAGGATGCTTCAGCTTTATCCTGGATTGCTTCAGGTATCACCCTTGAAGGTAGGATGATACCCCTTTACTCTCACTAACTAGCTATTAGCTCCACTCTTCAGGCAGGGAGCTGGGCTCACCTGCTCTTGGTCTGGTGTGCTGGCTGCACAGACTCCTCTGAGTCTCTAATCTGAGAGAGTGAACTCTCTCCTCACACTGCACTCTCTTCTGAGAGAGAACTGACTTCTAGAAGTTTCCTGAACAGGGGTTTTGTTACTCCCCCTGGTCAGGTGGTGGCTACTCCTCCAATTACATCTCAGCTCACAGGCATAAGGTGTAACACATGTGATTGGCTGACACATATGACATCACACAAAACAATTAACTCCTGCCTTGCCAGGCAGGTTCTACCACTGCAGTGTTCCCCTGTGTTATCTAGGGACTGTGTAGTGACATGCTGTGGGGCCGATCAGACCCTACACAGGCTGCAAGCTACATGGTGGGATGTATTCACAAACACAGCTCTGCCTTGCATCGGCGAGGGTGTTGCACATGGGACTGTGTGTCTAGTGAGGACTGAGGTATATGGGACTGTGTCTGGCAGGGACTGAGGTATATGTTACATGGGACCGTGTGTCACATGGGACTGTGTGTCTGGCTGGGACTCAGGTGTATGTTACATGAGACTGTGTGTCCAGTGTGAGCTGTGGTGTATGTTACATGGAACATACACCTCAGTCCCAGCCAGACACACAGTCCCATGTGACACACGGTCCCATGTAACATATACCTCAGTCCCCGCCAGACACGGTCCCATGTAACATATACCTCAGTCCCTGCCATACACGGTCCCATATACCTCAGTCCTCACTAGACACACAGTCCCATGTAACATACACCACAGCTCTCACTGGACACACAGTCCCTTGTAACATACACCTCAGGCCCCACTAGACACACAGTCCCATGTAACATATTCCTCATTCCCTGCCAGACACATAGTCCCTTGTAACATACACTTCAGCCCGCAAGAGACAAACAGTCCCATGTAACATACACCTTAGTCCCTGCCAGACACACAGTCCCATGTAACATACGCCTCAGTCCGCAGATGCCATGCAGTCCCATGTAACATACAACTAAGTCCCCAGCAGCCATGCAGTTCCATGTAATACACATATCTTATTCCAGTTCAGCTCCCTTGAACTTACTTCATCATCCTTTCCTGTCCGGCCCCCTCAGCTCCATACAAATGTATACAGCCACTAACCCAGTAAGTTTTTCTCTCCATGTGTACATGGCCAAAAGTTTTGAGAATGATACAAATGTTACTTTTTACAGTCTACTGCATCAATTTTTATAATGGCAATTTGGATATACTCCAGAATGCTATAAAGAGTGATCAGCTTAACAGCAATTAATTGCAAAGTCAATATTTGCCTAGAAAATTAACTTTTTCCCTCACAACACATTTCAACTTCATTGCAGGATTGCCGTAAAAGGAGAAGCTATCATCGTTTTAGTGATTGCTCCATTAACACAGGTGGGGGCGTTGATGAGGACGTTGTCATGATTAAGTAAGAATCACACCACTGGACACTTTAAAAGAAGGATGGTGCTTGGCATTATTGTTTCTCTTTGGTTATCCATGGTTATCTCTGAAGAAACATGTGCAGCCATCATTGCACTGCACAAAACTGGCCTAAGAGGGAAGAGTATCATAGTACATAAGGCTCGAAAAAGACGCAAGTTAGAGATGAGCGAACATGCTCGTCCGAGCTTGATGCTCGGTCGAGCATTAGGGTACTCGAAACTGCTCGTTGCTCGGACGAATACTTCGCCCGCTCGAGAAAATGGCAGCTCCCGCCGTTTTGCTTTTTGGCGGCCAGAAACAGAGCCAATCACAAGCCAGGAGACTCTGCACTCCACCCAGCATGACGTGGTACCCTTACACGTCGATAGCAGTGGTTGGCTGGCCAGATCAGGTGACCCTGGGATAGACTAGCCGCTGCCCGCGCTGCTCGGATCATTCTGTGTCTGGATGCCGCTAGGGAGAGAGCTGCTGCTGGTCAGGGAAAGCGTTAGGGTGTTCTATTAGCTTACTGTTAGGCAGGAGTGATTCTCAAAGAACCCAACAGCCCTTCTTAGGGCTACAATAACGTTCTACTTTTTTTATTTTAATTTGCATCTAGTACCATTTTGTGAGGAATTAGCAGGGGGACTTGCTACCGTTGTGTTTAGCTCTTAGTGGCACACATATCCATAACAAAGACCGAAGTGGGAAAATTTAGTAGGGGTTGGATTTCAATTAGGCACTAACTCAGTGTCATCTCATCTGGCATAGTAGTGTGCTTTGATACTTGGCTAGAAAATAGCCATAGGAGAATACAAAGAGCTTACTTACGCATACAGTAGCGTTCTATATATTTGATTTCTGGTTGATCTGCTGGTGGCTGTACTTTCTGCAGTGCATGTACTAGCCAATTCTGAGCAATTTGTAGTGAGACTTGCGACCGCTGTGTTCTGCGCTTAGTGACGCACATATCCATAGCAAAGACCGAAGTGGGAAAATTTAGTAGGGGTTGGATTTCAATTAGGCACTAACTCAGTGTCATCTCATCTGGCATAGTAGTGTGCTTTGATACTTGGCTAGAAAATAGCCATAGGAGAATACAAAGAGCTTACTTACGCATACAGTAGCGTTCTATATATTTGATTTCTGGTTGATCTGCTGGTGGCTGTACTTTCTGCAGTGCATGTACTAGCCAATTCTGAGCAATTTGTAGTGAGACTTGCGACCGCTGTGTTCTGCGCTTAGTGACGCACATATCCATAGCAAAGACCGAAGTGGGAAAATTTAGTAGGGGTTGGATTTCAATTAGGCACTAACTCAGTGTCATCTCATCTGGCATAGTAGTGTGCTTTGATACTTGGCTAGAAAATAGCCATAGGAGAATACAAAGAGCTTACTTACGCATACAGTAGCGTTCTATATATTTGATTTCTGGTTGATCTGCTGGTGGCTGTACTTTCTGCAGTGCATGTACTAGCCAATTCTGAGCAATTTGTAGTGAGACTTGCGACCGCTGTGTTCTGCGCTTAGTGACGCACATATCCATAGCAAAGACCGAAGTGGGAAAATTTAGTAGGGGTTGGATTTCAATTAGGCACTAACTCAGTGTCATCTCATCTGGCATAGTAGTGTGCTTTGATACTTGGCTAGAAAATAGCCATAGGAGAATACAAAGAGCTTACTTACGCATACAGTAGCGTTCTATATATTTGATTTCTGGTTGATCTGCTGGTGGCTGTACTTTCTGCAGTGCATGTACTAGCCAATTCTGAGCAATTTGTAGTGAGACTTGCGACCGCTGTGTTCTGCGCTTAGTGACGCACATATCCATAGCAAAGACCGAAGTGGGAAAATTTAGTAGGGGTTGGATTTCAATTAGGCACTAACTCAGTGTCATCTCATCTGGCATAGTAGTGTGCTTTGATACTTGGCTAGAAAATAGCCATAGCAATAGGATAGCATTGTTTGGTTTTAAAAACTCAAAAAAAAACAAAAAACACAAAAAAAAAAAAACACAAAAAAAAACAAAAAAAAGTAAAAAAAAAAATAAAGTTATAACTCTCATTTTAAAAATGTTTAACCCGAGGGCTAGGGGTAGAGGACGAGGGCGGGGACGTGGGCGTCCAACTACTGCAGGGGTCAGAGGCCGTGGTCCTGGGCGGGGTGAGACACCACCTGCTGATGAGGGAGCAGGGGAACGCCGCAGAGCTACACTCCCTAGGTTCATGTCTGAAGTTACTGGGACTCGTGGTAGAGCACTGTTGAGGCCAGAACAGTGCGAACAGGTGATGTCGTGGATTGCTGACAATGCTTCGAGCAATTTGTCCACCACCAGTCAGTCTTCCACGCAGTCCACCCATGTCACCGAAATCGCCACTCCTCCAGCTCCTGCACCTCAGCCTCCTCCCCCCCAGTCTGCCCCCTCCCAGGAAAATTTGGCATTTGAACCGGCATACTCTGAGGAACTGTTTTCTGGACCCTTCCCACAGTCACAAACCACTTGTCCGGTTGCTGCTGAGCAATTTTCCGATGCCCAGGTTTTCCAACAGTCACAGTCTGTGGGTGATGATGACCTTCTTGACGTAGTGGAAGTGTGTAAAGAGGTGTCCGACGATGAGGAGACACGGTTGTCAGACAGTGGGGAAGTTGTTGTCAGGGCAGGAAGTCCGAGGGGGGAGCAGACTGAGGGATCGGAGGATGATGAGGTGACAGACCCAAGCTGGGTTGAGAGGCCGGGTGAACACAGTGCTTCTGAGACGGAGGAGAGTCCTCGACCAGAACAGGTTGGAAGAGGCAGTGGTGGGGCCAGACGGAGAGGCAGGGCCAGAGCTGGTGCATCAGCGCCAAATGTGTCAACTAGTGAAGCTCCCCTGGCGAGGGCTCCTGCGGCGAGGGCTAGATCTTCAGAAGTCTGGAGGTTCTTTAAGGAAACACCGGATGACCGACGGACTGTGGTGTGCAACATTTGCCAAACCAGGCTCAGCAGGGGTTCCACCACTACTAGCTTAACTACCACCAGTATGCGCAGGCATATGAATGCTAAACACCCCACTCAGTGGCAACAAGCCCGTTCACCTCCGGCCGTGCACACCACTGCTCCTTCCCCTGTGTCAGCTGCTAGTCAGCCCCCTGCCCAGGACCCTGCCACAAAAACCCCATCGTCGCCTCCACGATCCTCCACAGCATCCACCAGCGTTCAGCTCTCCATACCCCAGACGCTGGAGCGGAAACGCAAATATAGTGCAACCCACCCGCACGCCCAAGCCCTTAATGTGCACATCTCCAGATTGCTTAGCCTGGAGATGCTGCCCTATAGGCTAGTAGAGACCGAGGCCTTTCGCAACCTCATGGCGGCGGCCGCCCCTCGGTATTCGGTCCCCAGCCGCCACTACTTTTCCCGATGTGCCGTCCCAGCCCTGCACCAGCACGTGTCAGACAACATCATCCGTGCCCTGACCAACGCCGTTTCTGACAAGGTCCACCTGACCACGGACACGTGGACGAGTGCTGCCGGGCAGGGCTACTATATATCGCTGACGGCACATTGGGTTAACTTGGTGGAGGCTGGGACCGAGTCTGACACTGGGGCTGCTCATATACTGCCGACGCCGAGGATTGCGGGGCCTACCTCGGTCCAGGTGTTTCAGGCCTACTATGCCTCCTCCTCCTCCCACCCCTCCTCCACCTCCTCCTCCGAACTACCATCCGTGGGCACGGCGCCATCAGTCGGTAGCTCTAGGCACAGCAGCAGTGCCGTCGCTAAGCGACAGCAGGCGGTGCTCAAACTGCTGAGCCTAGGCGACAAAAGGCACACCGCCCAAGAGCTATTACAGGGCATCACGGCGCAGACTGACCTGTGGCTGGCACCGCTGAACCTCAAGCCGGGAATGGTTGTGTGTGACAACGGCCGTAACCTGGTGGCGGCTCTGCAACTCGGCAGACTGACACATGTGCCATGCCTGGCCCATGTGTTAAATCTGATAGTTCAGCGTTTCCTCAAGACATACCCCAATCTGTCTGATTTGCTCACGAAGGTGCGCCGCATCTGTGCGCATTTCAGGAAGTCCAGCCCAGATGCTGCCACTCTCAGGGCAGCGCAGCGCCGCCTCCAACTGCCCGCTCACCGACTGTTGTGCGACGTGCCCACGAGGTGGAATTCAACACTGACCATGTTATCCAGAGTTTACCAGCAGCGCAGAGCGATTGTAGACTGCCAGATGTCAACTTCCACCAGAACTGGTAGTCAGGTCAGTCAGCTTCCTCAAGTCTACAATGAGGAGTGGACGTGGATGTCTGATATCTGTCAGGTGCTGAGTAACTTTGAGGAGTCAACACAGATGGTCAGTGGCGATGCCGCCATCATCAGCCTCACCATCCCGCTGCTTGGCCTGTTGAAAAACTCTCTGGTCAGCATGAAGTCGGAAGCTTTGCGCTCGTCACAAGAGACAGGGGAAGAATATTCCCTTGTTGATAGCCAAAGCACCCTCAGGTCTGTTTCTCAGCGCATATCGGAGGAGGTGGAGGTGGAGGAGGATGAGGAGGAAGAGGAGGAGAATGTTGGTGAGACACAAGAGGGGACCATTGTTGAGTCCTTTACTGTTCAGCGTGTATGGGCAGAAGAAGAGGAGTTGGAGGAGTTGGAGGAGGAGGAAATGGACAGTCAGGCCAGTGAGGGGAGTGAATTCTTACGCGTTGGTACTCTGGCGCATATGGCAGATTTCATGCTAGGCTGCCTATCCCGTGACCCTCGCGTTCAAAGAATTTATTCCAGCACCGATTACTGGGTGTTCACTCTCCTGGACCCACGGTACAAGCAAAATCTTTCCACTCTCATCCCTGCAGAGGAAAGGAGTGTGAGAATGCATGAATACCAGCAGGCCCTGGTGCACAAGCTGAAACAGTATTTCCCTTCTGACAGCGCTAGCGGCAGAGTGCGTAGTTCTGCGGGACAAGTAGCGAGGGAGAGTAGGCGAGCAGGCAGCTTGTCCAGCACTGGCAAGGGTACGCTTTACAAGGCTTTTGCCAGCTTTATGTCACCCCAGCAAGACACTGTCACCTGTCCCCAGTCTCGGCAGAGTAGGGCTGATCTTTACAGAAAGATGGTGAGGGAGTACGTAGCTGACAATACCATCGTCCTAAATGATCACACAGCTCCCTACAACTACTGGGTTTCAAAGCTGGACATGTGGCACGAACTGGCGCTGTACGCCTTGGAGGTTCTTGCCTGCCCTGCCGCTAGCGTCTTGTCCGAGCGGGTTTTCAGTGCAGCTGGTGGCATCATCACCGATAAGCGTACACGCCTGTCGACTGACAGCGCTGACAGGCTGACGCTTATTAAAATGAATAAAGGCTGGATTTCTCAGAATTTCCAATCTCCACCAGGTGAAGGAAGCTCAACCTGAATAATTGATCCACTCCTCCTCCTCCTCATTTTCCTCCTTCTCCTCCTCTTTGTACAGTAAAGCAGAGGAAAATGGCTATTTTTTGACAGGGCCCACTGGCTCTTGCTATAGTACTTCATGCATTTAATTTTTCTGGAGGGCCACCTACCCGGTCCTCTGTTTGAAACAATTTTTGTGAGTGCCACATACAGGCACTCAATCTTTTCCATTTTACTGCAGGGCCACCTACCTGCTCCTCTGGTTTGAAACATTTGTGGGACTGCCACATACAGGCACTCAATCTATTCCATTTTACTGGAGGGCCACCTACCTGCTCCTCTGGTTTGAAAAATTTTTGGGACTGCCACATACAGGCACTCAATCTATTCCATTTTACTGCAGGGCCACCTACCTGCTCCTCTGGTTTGAAACATTTTTGGGACTGCCACATACAGGCACTCAATCTATTCCATTTTACTGGAGGGCCACCTACCTGCTCCTCTGGTTTGAAAAATGTTTGGGACTGCCACATACAGGCACTATCCAAATTAAATTGTCTCCATAGCAGCCTCCACACGTTGTCTCCATTGCTACCTCCAAAAGTCGTCCATATAGCTGCCTCCATACATCGTCCCTTTATCAAACGAGGTGTGTCAGGCAGAAATTTGGGTTGTTTTCATGGATTCCACATCAAAGTTGTTAACTTTGTCGCCACCCTGCTGTGTTATCCACAAAATATACTGGCAAACTTTTACCATTTAGGGATATTATTTCAGCGCTTCTTGCGCATCTGTTTACATTCCCCTCACCCGGCATATCCTAAACTTATAAGAACGCTACTACACTTGATCTTATACAAAAGGTTCTTAGAAGTGCTGTTTGGGGAGTAGCCTAGAGACAGGGGCTTGAATTGGCGAAAGCTCGCCTGGCAGCGGAGCGCCAGCTCCATGCGCATCATGCGCTTCTTGCGCATCTGTTTACATTCCCCTCACCCGGCATATCCTAAACTTATAAGAACGCTACTACACTTGATCTTATACAAAAGGTTCTTAGAAGTGCTGTTTGGGGAGTAGCCTAGAGACAGGGGCTTGAATTGGCGAAAGCTCGCCTGGCAGCGGAGCGCCAGCTCCATGCGCATCATGCGCTTCTTGCGCATCTGTTTACATTCCCCTCACCCGCCATATCCCAAACTTATAAGAACGCTACTACACTTAACTTGGTGCAGGCTGGGACCGAGTCTGACCCTGGGGCTGGTCATATACTGCCGACGCAGAGAATTGCGGGGCCTACCTCGGTCCAGGTCTCAAAGGCCTACTATACCTCCTCCCACCCCTCCTCCACCTCCTCCTCCTCCGAATTACCATCCGTGGGCATGGCGCCATCAGTCGGTAGCTCTAGGCACAGCAGCAGTGCCGTCGCTAAGCGACAGCAGGCGGTGCTGAAACTGCTGAGCCTAGGCGATAAAAGGCACACCGCCCAAGAGCTATTACAGGGCATTCCACATCAAAGTTGTTAACTTTGTCGCCACCCTGCTGTGTAATCCACAAAATATACTTGCAAACTTTTACCATTTAGGGATATTATTTCAGCGCTTCTTGCGCATCTGTTTACATTCCCCTCACCCGCCATATCCTAAACTTATAAGAACGCTACTACACTTGATCTTATACAAAAGGTTCTTAGAAGTGCTGTTTGGGGAGTAGCCTAGAGACAGGGGCTTGGATTGGCAAAAGCTCGCCTGGCTGCAGAGCGCCAGCTCCATGCGCATCATGCGCTTCTTGCGCATCTGTTTACATTCCCCTCACCCGCCATATCCCAAACTTATAAGAACGCTACTACACTTAACTTGGTGCAGGCTGGGACCGAGTCTGACCCTGGGGCTGGTCATATACTGCCGACGCAGAGAATTGCGGGGCCTACCTCGGTCCAGGTCTCAAAGGCCTACTATACCTCCTCCCACCCCTCCTCCACCTCCTCCTCCTCCGAATTACCATCCGTGGGCATGGCGCCATCAGTCGGTAGCTCTAGGCACAGCAGCAGTGCCGTCGCTAAGCGACAGCAGGCGGTGCTGAAACTGCTGAGCCTAGGCGATAAAAGGCACACCGCCCAAGAGCTATTACAGGGCATTCCACATCAAAGTTGTAAACTTTGTCGCCACCCTGCTGTGTAATCCACAAAATATACTTGCAAACTTTTACCATTTAGGGATATTATTTCAGCGCTTCTTGCGCATCTGTTTACATTCCCCTCACCCGCCATATCCTAAACTTATAAGAACGCTACTACACTTGATCTTATACAAAAGGTTCTTAGAAGTGCTGTTTGGGGAGTAGCCTAGAGACAGGGGCTTGGATTGGCAAAAGCTCGCCTGGCTGCAGAGCGCCAGCTCCATCCCAAGATCCAACTAACATAGTTGCAGCACCTTTAATCTACTACTAGTTCACTGCCTCCATAATAATAATAATAATAATCTTTATTTATATAGCGTCATCATATTCTGTAGCGCTTTACAAATCATAGGAAACAAATACAAATGTAATGTAACAGAGCACAACATTTGTATGGAACAACAGGAGTGAGGTCCCTGCTCGCCAGAGCTTACGGTTTATGAAGATGATGGGGTAACACGAGGTAAAAGAATATTTAATGGTCAAGCCATTCTTCTTAGGGAATAGAAAAAAATATAATAAATGGAATTGCTGTCGCTTGAACCACTCAGCCGTCATCTTATATACCAGGTCCAGGGTGAATGGGACTGCAGAGAAGTCTGGTGCCTGTTGGTTGCTGGATAACAGATGGGAGGACGACACAGGACGGGTTAGTAGAAGAGTTAAAACTTCATGCAGTTAATGAGTGTTATAGGCTTGCCTAAAGAAATGGGTTTTAAGAGCACGTTTGAAACTTTGGAGGTTAGGTATTAGTCTGATAGTCCAGGGCAGAGCATTCCATAGAATTGGTGCAGCTCTAGAGAAGTCTTGGAGACGCGAGTGGGAGGTCCGCACTAGGGTAGAGGTTAATCTAAGATCACTGGCGGATCTAAGAGCACGGGTTGGGCGATAGACTGAGATAAGAGAGGAGAGGTAGGGGGGTGCAGCATTATACAGAGCTTTATGGATGAGGGTTATTATTATTTTAAACTGTATTCGAAAGGAGACTGGCAGCCAGTGCAGCGACTGGCATGAACTGTAAGCATACATGGTCCCCTTATCAAACGAGCTGTGTCAGGCAGAATTTTGGGTTGTTTTCATGGCTTCCATGTTAACTTTGTCGCCACCCTGCTGTGTAATCCACAAAATATACTGGCAAACTTTTATCATGTACCGATATTATTTGAGCGCTTCTTGCTCACCTCCTTTGGTTCCTCTCTGACACCCATTGGTTTGAAGCCTGAGTCCAATTAGGGTATGTCGCCATGCCACTCTCTAGCCTGCTGCCGCTGCCTCTGCCTCTGCATGCCGTCCCCTATAGTGTCAGGGTCAATTATTGGATGTTTTACATGCTATCTAGCTTCATTCTGTCACTCTGTCATGGCCATGCTGTTGCCCATAATTTCGGCATAATGGTGCGATTAAGCAGCCTCAGAGGCATCCATGCATGCTGCCCCTGCTGTTTCCTGTCCATTTCCGTGGTGTTTCCATCCTTTTCTGAGGTTCCCAGGTGTTTGGCCAAGCTTCCCTGTGCAGAGCCTTGGTCCCCTTGAAAAATGCTCGAGTCTCCCATTGACTTCAATGGGGTTCGTTATTCGAGACGAGCACTCGAGCATCGGGAAAAGTTCGTCTCGAATAACGAGTACACGAGCATTTTAGTGTTCGCTCATCTCTAACGCAAGTCCATAAAGTCCAACCTTTAAGAATTAAATATCCCCATAACCCGTGATATATTTTCTCTCCAGAAAGGCATCCAGGCCTCTCGTGAACATGTACACAGAGTCCGCCACAACAACCTCCTGCGGCAGAGCGTTCCATAGTCTCACTGCTCTTACAGTAAAGAACCTCTGTCTATGTTGATGGTAGAACACAGAGGATGCCCCCTTGTCCTGGTCACAGGCCTAGGTATAAAAAGATCTTTCGAGAGATCCTTGTACTGTCCGTTCAGCTATTTGTACATTGCAATGAGGTCATCCCTCAGTCGTCTTTTTTCTAAACTGAATAATCCCAAATTTTGTATTCTGTCATTGTATTCTAGTCCCTGCATTTCCCTAATAATCTTAGATGCTCTCCTCTGCACCCGTTCCAACTCTACCATATCCTTTTTATACACTGGTGCCCAAAACTGTACACAATATTCCATGTGTGGTCTGACCAGGGATTTGCATAAGGGCAAAACTATGTCTTTATCATGAGAATCTATTCCTCTCTTGATACATCCCATAATTTTATTTGCTTTAGCAGCAGCCGCCTGGCTCTGGTCACTAAAATTAAGTTTACCATCCACCAATACCCCCAAATCCTTTTCAGCTCCAGTTTTACCAAGTAATTGACTGTTTAGAACATAATTATACTTTTTGTTTCCATGGCCCGAGTGCATAACTTTACATTTATCTACATTAAACCTCATCAACCATATCTCGGCCCACTCCTCAAGCTTTGACAAATCCCTCTGTAATGCTGAACTTTTGACCTCAGTATTTATTACGTTACACAGCTTAGTATCATCTGCAAATATTGAAACTTGACTGTGTAAACCCACTACAAGGTCATTAATAAAAATACTAAAAAGAAGTGGCCCCAATACTGACCCCTGTGGCACTCCACTGGTAACCTCAACCCAATCTTACCCAAAAACACAGATTTTCTCCTATTCCCAGCAGTCTCATTTTATATACCATTTTATATACCTTTGAAAAGTCCAGATATACAACATCCACAGCATTCCCCAGATCCAGTCTTGAACTTACCTCCTCGTAGAAACCAATCAGATTAGTCTGACGGGACCGACCTCTCATAAACCCATGCTGACGCTGGGTTATGAGGTTATGCACAGTGAGATACTCCAGGATAGCATCTCTAACAAACCCCTCAAATATTTTCCCCACCACAGAAGTTAGACTCACAGGTCTGTAGTTTCCAGGATCGCATTTTGATCCTTTTTTGTATATTGGTACCACATTTGCTATGCACCAGTCCTGTGGAATATAACCAGTCCTCAGTGAATCTTCAAATATTAAAAATAACGGTCTGTCTATCACGGTACATAGTTCATGCAGAACCCAGGGGTGTATGCCATCTGGCCCTGGTGATTTATCTATCTTAGTGGTTGTGAGGCAGCGCCGTACCTCTTCCTGGGTTAAACTGTTGACATTCCAAAGAGAATTTACATTATTTCTCATTGTGTCTTCCACCAGGGGATTTGTCTGGGTAAATACAGTTGAGAAGGCGACATTCAGTATCGCAGAAAGATTGCACCTCAGTCAACAATCTATCACACCATCAAGGAATTCAAGGAGAGAGGTTCCATTGTTGCCAAAAAGGCTCCAGGGCGCGCAAGAAGGACCAGCATGCGCCAGGACCGTCTCTTAAAAGTGTTTCAGCTTTGGGATCGGGCTAGCAGCAGTGCAGAGCTTGCTCAGGAATGGCAGCAGGCAGGTGTGAGTGCATCTGCATGCACTGTGAGGCGGAGACTCTTGGAACAAGGCCTGGTGTCAAGGAGGGCAGCAAAGAAGCCACTTCTCTCCAGAAAAAACATCAGGTAGGTACAAAAGGTACAGGGAGTGGACTGCTGAGGACTGGGGTAAAGTCATTTTCTCTGATGAATCCCCTTTCCGATTCATCTGGAAAGCAGCTTGTTTGGAGAAGACAAGGTGAGCGATACCACCAGTCTTGTCTCCTGCCAACTGTAAAGCATCCTGCAACCATTCATGTGTGGTGTGGGGTTGCTTCTCAGCCAAGGGAGTCGGCTCTCTCACAGTCTTGCCTAAAAACGCATCCATGAATAAAGAATGGTACCAGAATGTCCTCCTAACTATCAATAAAAGCTTTTGTTACCAATAATATGATTGAACTTGTATTTTTGTATGTGATAAAAACATCTGAAAAACATACATAAAAACCAGAGGGCAACAGATCATGTGAAAATATAATATTTGTGTCATTCTCAAAACTTATGGCCATGACTGTAGTTTGATGGCATAACTCCTCTACTTCCTGCACTGAGAGGAGACTCCACCCCTTCCGTGACATCACACCTTCCCAAAAGGAACTCTACTAAAGGAATTAGCGTGGTAATGGGGACCATTCTGGGAGGTATGCACTGTGAAGTCACTGTGAGCTGACAGTCTCTAGCTGGGAGCGATACTCTGAAGCACCACTGCGGCAATTTGGTATCCCTTTATCTGTAACAATCTGTACAATGAAACAGAATCATTATTAGAACCGCAAAGTGAACCCCGTAAAAAAAAAAAAAAAAGCTAAAAAAAAAGATAATTTTCAATTAATACCCTATAAAAAAATGCTCTAAAAAGTGATTTAAAAAATGTTATGCACTCTAAAATAAGACCACTAAAAAGAACAATCCTTCTCGCAAAAAATAAGCCCTTAAACAGATTTGTGAGGCGAAAAATAAAAAAATTATGCATATGAAAGACGGTGATGCTAAAATTAACAACATTTTTGCGAAATTACTTTTTATTTAGTAAAAATGGGAAAAAAATTAAAATCTATATAAATGAGGTCTTTTCGTAAGAATAAAAATAATATACTATTTTTATGGTATGGTTAACGACCAAAATAAAAAACTAAAAATTGATGATTTTCAATTCCTCCACCAACAAAGAGTTAATATAATCTCACCAATTAGCTATAGATGCCCCGGCCGTGCGGCCATACAGCAGGTTACCACCACATATAGAGTATCGGTGTACTCGGGAGGAATTGGGTATCAAACTTTGTGGAGCCTTTTTTCATTTAATCCATTGTAAATGTTTAATTTTCCACCCAAAATGAGTGTATTGTGAAAAAATATTACAATTTGTAGACTGCACCTCCATTTTCCCCTGTAAAACACCTAAAGGGTTAACAAACATCTTAAAAGTGGTTTTTCATATGTTGAGGGGTGTAGTTTCCATAATGGGGTAGCTATCATTTAGGCTTCTCAGTCTCAATTAGAAGTTGAGCAGGTCCATCTAAATACGGGTTCTGGTGATTTTACAAAAAATTTGAAAAATGATACCTAAATTCTGAGCCTCATAACATTCTAGTAAAATATGTGGAATCTTAAAAAACCTTCCAACATAAAGCAGACATTTGGGAAATGTAAGTTATGAATATATTTGGGTGCTATGACTATCTGCATCAAAAGTAGAGAATTTAAAACATTGAAAATTAAGACTTTTTCCAAATTTTTTACCATTTTTTTTTTTTCAAAACTAAACGTAAAAGATTTCATCCACATTTTTGTACAAAATTTGAAGTACAATGTGTCACGAGAAAACAATCTTATAGCGTCCCAAAGCTATAACCACTTATAGTGACATAGGCCAGATTTGAAAAATGGGGCCGCGTCCTTAAAGGAAACCTACCACTTGAAGTGGCAGGTACAAGAGGGAACTACCGAGCACCAGCTCAGGATGAGCTGGTGCCGGAGCTTATTTTTGTTAGTGTTTTAAACCGCAGTATCGCGGTTTAAAACACTTTTTAAACTTTATGGCCGAAGCTGCTTTGGCGCAGGGAGGTACGCGCTCGGTGCTTACCATGCGCGCGACTGTGCACGCGGCTACATAGGAAGTGAAGGAGAGGCGTGCGCACAGTCGCGTGCATGGTGCGCCGAGTGCGTACCTCCCTGCGGCGAAGCAGCTTCGGCCATAAAGTTTAAAAAGTGTTTTAAACCGCAGTACTGCGGTTTAAAACACTAACAAAAATAAGCTCCGGCACCAGCTCACCCTGAGCTGGTGCTTGGTAGTTCCCTCTTATACCTGCCACTTCAAGTGGTAGGTTTCCTTTAAGGCCAAAAGAGGCTGAGTCCCCTAGGGGTTAATGTGGTGAGACGACGGGAGAGCATTAATATTTTTTAAACATGTACTTTTTTTTTTCTGATTACTTGTATTGTTGATGAAAATTACAATATGGTATAATGTCAAAGTGGGAGTGTAATGAATAGTGCATGTATTTATGATATCTTTATGTGATGTTCTCCATTTATGAAAATTTTCCTTCATTTGATTTTTGGAGTACTGTTGTTGCTTTTATGGAGACTATTTCTGGAGGACCTGACACTGGACCTGTCACTTTTTGCAACTGTGCTGCTTGAAATTTCAGTTTGTGTATACAGTGCAGAAATGCTCTGGCAGACCCGCGAAAGAAATTCTCACTTCTCAATCCCCCTGTGATGTTAATACAATAAAGATCATTTTAACCCCTTATCTGCCCTGTGTCACTATAAGTGGTTATAACTTCGGAACGCTTTAACATATCGAAGTGATTTTAAAATTGTTTTCTCGTGACACATCGTACTTCAGGTTATTTGAAAAATTTTGGTGGTATGTTTTGCATTTATTTATGAGAAAATCAGATATTTGGTGAAAATTTGGAAAAATTTTTGATTTTTGAACTTCAAAATGTTCTACTTTTTCCATACATAGTCATAAAAAAAAAAAAAACATAATAACTAACATTCACTAAATGTCTAATTTATGTGGACATGGTTTTTATGCATACTCTTATTTTTGTAGGATGTTATGAGGCTTTGAACGTTAGGTGCGATTTTTCAAATTTTCATAAAAAACGCTAAATCCTGCTATTGAGGGACCTGCTCAGGTTTCAAATCACTTTGAGAGACCTAAATAAAAGTAAACCCCATAAATTACCCCATTATAGAAACTACGCCCCTCAACGTACGTGAAACAACTTTTATGAAGTTTGTTAACCCTTTAATTGTTTTACAGGGGTTAAAACAAAATCGGATGCAATTTTGAAAGTAAAATTTTTTTGGCTAAATTAATATGTTTTTCAAAAAATGTACAAATTCTCAGTGGATAAAATACCAAAACGCTCCACAAAATTTGATACCCAATCTCTTCCGTGTATAATAATACCCCATATGTGGTGGTAACTGCTGTATGGGCACACGCCAGGGCATCGAAGGGAGCTGCGCCATTCAGAGCAGATTATGCATTGTCAATTTTTATTGGCTATACAATCTTTATTTTTTTGGCAATTTGGACATTTAAGGGCTTATTTTCTGCGACATGAGATGCACTTTACAAATACTTCATTTTAGTGGGTCATTAGCTTATTGATGAGATTTTATTAACTCTTGAATGTATGGGTGAAAAGAAAATTGTCAATTTTGGTTTAATTTCTTTTCGTATTTTTTGGGGGTCGTACACTGTACACTAAAAATATTATATTATCTTCATTCTATAGGTCACTACGATTACGGTGATACCTCATTTATATAGTTTATCATTTATTTTTACAATTTTACTGGATAAAAACTAATATAGAGGAAATCTCATTTGTTTTTGCATCGCCATCTTTTCGGAGATGTAACTTTAATATTTTTGGTTGACAGAGCTAGTTTAGGGCTTATTTTTTACATGTTGAGTTGTTCTTTTCAGTGGTACCATTTTTGCACACATAACTTTTTTTGATCACTTTTTAGAACATTTTTGTGTAGAGATTTTATGAAAAATGTACTTTTTTGGTGGGTTTTTCGGGTTTTGTTTTTACGGTGTTCACCGAGCGGTCCAATAATGTTTCTTAGTTATTGTACGGATTGTTACGGACGTGGCGATACCAAATATGTGGGGTTTTTTGGCGATTTTGTGTTTTTTTCACTTTATTGCATGTGTATAGGGAATATTTGTGTTTAGGGGACTCTAACTTTATTTAATTAATTATTTTTATTAAAAAATTATTTTATGTAATGTTTTTAACATTTTTATTAACTTTTACAGGTTAGCTTGAACAAGTGATCCACTGATCACCTGTTCAAGCTCTTCTTCACATTACACAGTGTAATACAGATGTATTACACTGTGTAATGTAACACACTGAGCATGCTGCGCATGCTCAGTGTGTTACAGCCGGGTCCTGTCAGGAGGCAGGGACCCGGCTACAGGAAGGAGGATCGCGCAGCCCCGGGCACCGGCAGTCCCGGGGCTACGATCGGTAAGCGCCGCGGGGGGGTCCGATTCTTCTGAAATGCCCCTTGCACGCCGCGGTCAGCGCGACCGCGGCGTGTCCGGGGTTATCACCCGCGATCGGAGAAGTCTCCGATCGTGGGTGTTAGAGGCAGGTGTCGGCTATAATATATAGCTGACAGCTGCAGCTTCTGGCGCCGGCTCCGTTCAGGACCCGGTGCCAGAAGCATGACGTAATAGTACTGCATTTTGCGGGAACGCACCTCCCGCGATGCAGTACTATTACGTCAAATGTCGGGAAGGGGTTAACCTTACTTACTCAGGGTGTGGGCTTACTCTAAGCAGTCACATTATTATCCATCTAGTTCTGTGGGGTGACAATGTGGTTAGATTATCAGGGTACAGGTATATATACGCTTTCATCTGCCTTCTGACATTGGACTAACACACTGACCAGGGAAAGAGAGATTAAACAGATGAGAGATGCCTGAGATGCATGAGATTACACAGAGGCATGACAGACATAGGCTGACAGACTTTTACACTGTTACACATTTCATTCTGCTACATCTCACGGATATGTGCCTGCCTCCCTCTTCCCGCGAATCACTTATTTCCCTGTAGTTTGCAGCTCCTTTTTTGCTCACGAACTCCTGGCAGGAAGTGAATCAGTGAGTGTTTCTGAGCTTCGTGCAGGCATGGCTACAGACACAGAGTAAAGATACACAGAAATCTGCACACTGTCACACAAAAATCCAAGATGCCGGCCACCCGACCCTAAAGTCAGAAGTTGCAGGGTTGTGTATAGGGGTAACTGAAATTGTGTACAGCAGGACAGATTGGACTTATATCTGTGAAATGGTGTATTTTGTTAATAACAGTAACCCTTTAAGTGTTTTATTGACACTCTTTGGTCAAATAACTTATTCAGCCTCAGCATAGGAATAAACAAAAACAAATCCCACTTGTCTGAGTACTGTCTACTACATAAACACGTTCCTATCTATATGTGCACGTTGCTGCCAGGCACCTGCTCTTGGCCAGCAGGATATATAGAGGCACTCAGTTACCTTTCCTGTATGCTAAATTTACAATTTTCTGACTAAAAGAAAAAGGAGATACTTATCAGAGGAGCTGCACACCCTGAGAGTGTCCCAATAAAGTCTCAATATAGATACACAGAAGTGAAGGGTTGCACTCGAAAACTCCTTCTCTCCCAGACAGGTGATGATCCAAATGGTGAAAATAGTAGAAAGCAATTCCATGTTCAGAGTAGTGGAGGAAATAAAGCACTTCTATGTTCACGCCCTTACACAGAGTACTTCATATATTTGCATAGACCTCCCATATGAGAAAATATACTTCGTCCATATCCACTAAATGGAAAGCATAGACAGCAACATAGTGTAGGTTATCCAAGGGTAATTCATGAATTTATTAGTAAAATTATACTCACAAAAGAATATATATATAAAAAGTCCTCTAAAATAAAAGCAGTTCTGTTCACGCCAAATGGTCTTAGCCTAACCCATGGTTTCGCCCAATTATGGCTTTTTCCGGGTCATGACCATTGGCGTTATCGTGTCTCTTTTTATTCACAAAATTCATACCATTTTTTAATTGCATTTTACATAAAAAATTTATAAATTATATACAATCATTTATCCACATATTCTTCATTATTGTTACATGCATAGTATAAATCCATTGCAACTCTGTATTGCACTATGCCCGATCACAATCTACAATATATCCTAATGCCTTACATATATATTAAAAATAAGTCTATTAGCTCTAATCATTTAATCTCACTATAAGTCTGCTCTTCAGTCCTGTCAGACTAATCTGATTGGTTTCTACGAGGAGGTAAGTGGATCTGGGGGACGCTGTAGATGTTGAATATCTGGACTTTTCAAAGGCATGCCACATAAAAGGTTGGTATATAAAATGAGACTGCTGGGAATAGGAGAAAATCTGTGTTATTGGGTAAGATTGGGTTGAGGTTACCAGTGGAGTGCCACAGGGGTCAGTATTGGGGCCACTTCTTTTTAGTATTTTTATTAATGACCTTGTAGTGGGTTTACACAGTCAAGTTTCAATATTTGCAGATGATACTAAGCTGTGTAAAGTAAGGTCGATAGTTTAGCATTACAGAGGGATTTGTGGAAGCTTGAGGAGTGGGCAGAGAAATGGTTGATGAGGTTTAATGTAGATAAATGTAAAGTTATGCACTTGGGCCATGGAAACAAAAAGTATAATTATGTTCTAAACGGTCAATTACTTGGTAAAACTGGAGCTGACTTGGGGGTATTGGTGGATGGTAAACTTAATTTTAGTGACCAGAGCCAGGCGGCTGCTGCTAAAGTGAATAAAATTATGGGATGTATCAAGAGAGGAATAGATTCTCATGATAAAGACATAGTTTTGCCCTTATACAAATCCCTGGTCAGACCACACATGGAATATTGTGTACAGTTTTGGGTACCAGTGTATAAAAAGGATATAGTAGAGCTGGAACGGGTGCAGAGGAGAGCAACCAGGATTATTAGGGGAATGGGGTGACTAGAATCCAATGACAGATTACAAAATTTGGGATTATTCAGGTTAGAAAAAAGACGACTGAGGGGAGACCTCATTACAATGTACAAATACCTGAACGGACAGTACAAGGATCTCTCCAAAGATCTTTTTATACCTAGGCCTGTGACCAGGACAAGAGGGCATCCTCTACGCCTAGAGGAGAGGCGATTTTACCATCAATATAGACAAAGGTTCTTTACTGTAAGAGCAGTGAGACTGTGGAACGCTCTGCCGCAGGAGGTTGTTATGGCGGACTCTATGTACATGTTCAAAAGAGGCCTGGATGCCTTTCTGGAGAGAAAAAATATCACGGGTTATGGGGATAAAACATTTATTTAATTCTTAAAGGTTGGACTTGATGGACTTGCGTCTTTTTCCAGCCTTATATACTATGATACTATTACTGTGAACCGAGGAGCAGATGTCGTATTACCTAATGTTTATGCACACGTATCTATAAATTGTCCACATACACTAGTATAGCGCAATATGTAAAGTGCAAAATTCCCACATATTTAGATATTCCCACATGTTAATATATACCATATTTTACAGTACTGTATTACCACATATGCCAATACCATATTTTACAGTATTCCCACATGTGTTTATATAAAGTGCAAATTTCCCACAAGATTATATATAAAAACCTGATGCCAATACTACACTATACTGTAAAAAGCTCTAAATTTCAACATAAATATTCACTGCTGCTGGTTGTAAGCTGTTCAATTATATATCCAACAACTCTCAGGTTTTTATTTATATCCTCCCTTCTTCAGTGCTCCCTCAAAATTTCCAAACCAAAAAATATTATTCCCTTAGCGTTCTTTGCATGTACATTTTTATAATGTGGGTTACAATTTCATTTCTTAGATGTTCCCCTATTCTTACTTTCCGTTTTCTACCTTTCCTACATACTTATATAAAGCCACTAGGGCATATCATAGCATAAATAACTGCCTGAGAATTCTAATCTACATACAGTATTCATTAATTTCATATTCTTTAGCTTTATTTGTATTCCAAACTTTCTACACAGTGCCCCATCCTCCATAGATCTCATTCTGCATGACTTGCACGTTTTGCAGGCAAAGAATCCTTTTCTATTAGGTGTCCATTCTTTTGAACTTTTAATATGGCTCAAGGTGACCAAATCCCAGATATTCTTGCCACCATGTGAGGAGGAGCAAGGCTGTGGAGTCGTAAAGCCAAACCTCCAACTCTGACTCAGACTCCTACATAAATGGGACTAGTTTTGTAATAAATTTACTTTAATAATGTTGCTTTTTATCACCAATATGATACCATAACCAAATTTAGGTAGAAAGATTTCAACAAAAATGTATTGAATAATATTTGTTTAATGAGTCTATGATCATCCTTCATAGATGACCACAAGTCTGACTTAATTATTTAAAGGCTAGACAACAGATTCTCTACACTGACTTTGGTTGGTGTCAATTGAGTAGCCACAAGGGCAACATCTCTTACAATTCATGGATATAGATTAATTACCTCATAAACAGTTCTGCAATTCTGCACAGTTTTGCAGTGATAGATAACCTGAAGGCTTGGGTTTCTGTGTGTGTTTCAGTATTTCTGAGTTTGAGATGTTTCCCCTCATATTCTATGTGTATTGTATAGAATCCATCAGAGCATCTAACCTCTACAAACACGAACAAACGAAAACATCAAGCAGTATACAGAAAGAACATACACTTGACAATCCTGCCTTAATGCAGTTCTCCTGATCACTGTAGCAGTTCTAATGTAAGTGCAGACATTTCTTCCCCTCAGTTCTACAGGGGATGAGCTTCACTACAATTCATGTACACAATGGGGGTCATTTACTAAGGGCCCGAATCGTGTTTTTCTGTGGGGTTTCCCGAATATTACCGATTTGCGCCGTTTTTCCCTGAATTGCCCCGGGCTTTTGGCGCACGCTATCGGATTGTGCAGCATCAGCGCCGGCATGCATGCAAGGGAAATTGAGGGCGTGGCCATCGGAAAACCCGACGGATTCGGAAGAACTTTTTTTAAATTTTTTTTAAAAAAAGGGTCGCTTGACACGCGCTTACCTGCACCCACGATAGGATGGTGAACTTCCGTGAACTCCAGCGGACTTCAGCGCAGCAGCAACACCTGGTGGACATCGGGCGCGGTACCTTAGTGAATCCCGGCCGGACCCGAATCAGCGCCGGAGAACCCGCCGCTGGATCGCCACTGGTCCGGGTAAGTAAATGTGCCCCAATGTGCAGACACTTAACAAACATGAGCTCAGAGAAAAAGCTTAAACATAATGCAACATACAGAGAGCAGATACACTGGACAATCAATTTATGCACAATTTGTTGAAACTTTAGATATGTTAAGTATTTACCTTAATCCTGATTTTCTGGTAACTCTAGCAGTTATCTGTAGGGGGAGGGGGGGCTTTATTACTGAGCATGAGCAATAAGTGTATCCACATTTATGTCAACTAAATGCCTTAGATCAGGAATGGAGCAAACATTTGTAGGGCATTCCACAATTTCCCCAAATTTTTATGAAAAAATATACAGCACATACTGCAGTAAACTAATTGTAACAATTTATTATAAATTATTGGATTCAGAGTTAAAGGCATTTCACCCAATCTCTGAGAGAACAGTGCATGGGAACAGCTCCCCCCCCCCCCCATGCTTATCCCAACTCATACTTCCAGCAAGGTCCATAGACACTTTAATGCTTTAAGTAATATGTCTAGATAGAGCCATGGGATGTGGCCCAAGAAGAAGTTGCTTCGGGACTGGGTATGAAGAAGAGCTGTGTGTGAGTGAGTGAGTGAGTGAATGGATAGATGTAGAAGTCACTGCACAAAAAGAAGAACAGAGGGGCACAGCGCTAACAAAACAACATCCCACGGCAGATTTTTTGGAGAGTTAACTTGAAATCAATCAGTCTAGGCAATGAGGATCTGGAAACAAACTGTGTGCGGGGGTGCCTTAGCTCACATAGTTCACGATGCTTAGAAAACAATGTATTCAAGAGAAAAGAAAAAGCTGCCACTCACCGCCGATGAAGTAAAATTAATCTTTTATTCCATATCATTTTACAAACTTCACTACAGGAGAGAGGATTAAAGCAGGAACCCACAAGAGGTGACTTCCTTTACTGTCTGTTCCTGTTCCCATCTACATCAAATGCCACTTGTAAGGTGTCATAAATAGCCCTCAATTGTGAGCCAAAGCAACAGATGTTACATAAGTTGTAATTGAACAGCCTCCATTTCGTCTTCCTTCAGTGCATATTGACATAAATTGAAATAATATAAACTGTATGCCTACAAATACTATTTTATTTGGGCTGCAAACTTTCAGCAATTACTGCGGAACATTCCAATTTGAATGTGCTCTAAATATTATGCTTAAGTATCTGAATGGTATGACATGATGCATCTTCCAAAAACATGATCATTTTTGTGACAGATTTTATTTTCTTTAATTTTTTTTTCTAGTTATCAATATCATTAGTTTGCTGCAATATTAACAAAAAAAATCCCAAAGGGCAAAGTGGATACCTTTATTTAAGAGATTTGACATTTAACAGTTAATACATTCTGGTAGATTTAAAAGACAGGGATATAATTCATGTTGAGTCCTATCTTTATTACTGATAAGAACTGCAAAGAGTACTGTCAATACATGCAATCCTGACCTAGGACAAGTTGTTCTGTAGAATAAATAACTGTACAGAGATGTTAACATGCTATATGAAACAGGTTTTCTCTATGATAAGCATTGGTTATTAGCATTGAATGACAACAGAATTTCACAAAAAAGTTACAATATTTAGATTATGTTGACAGATGACAATTCATACTCTTTTACCAATACACCACTTGTAGATTATAATTGCTTTGAATTGTTAAAATGTTTTCTGAGAACAGACTGGAAAAGATTTTGAGAGGATCTTCTGGTAGTGATTTTTGGCAAGGAATTACTCCTCTGAGTAGGAAATGGCGCCACCCACTCTTTTTTGTTCACCATTCCATAGTTTCTGTTATGGGTAACTGGTATCGAACTTCTTCTAGAAATAAGAAGTTTTTGAGAATCAGGAAGTGTCTTCGATTTATCTGCTGTATCAAACGGATATTGTGGAAAATGGCTAATGTTTTCAGTCTTAGAAATAAGTTGAACGTAATCTGGTTTTCCTGGAATTTCACAAGTTTCAAAAGATGTTTTCATCTGAAAGAAAAAAGATTCATTTCTTGCAATATGTGGACTTTCACTAAGAGTTGAAAAGCCATAAGGAGTAGAGTTCTTCTGCAGGTGAGGCAAAGACATTGCTGCCCTGGTAACAGGATCTGCAAGATCATTAAACTTGACAGAGGACAATCCATTTGTGTTTTTGCATATAGGGTCTGAGCACCTTCTTCTAGACTGGTGGTTCAAAATTTCATCATCTTGGTTGTGCCACTGATAAGACCTCCATGCAAAAGATTTCTTGACTGGGAAAATCCGATTGCTTTCCAAAATAGCAAGAGAAGGAACAGTAAATTGTGGGATGTTTTCTGGTGTGATCAAGGGATTAAAAAGATGTCTTGCAGATTTCTTCTTTTGGAAAGGACAGTTGAACATCTCTTGTGACTTTTGGATTTCACTGCAGCACATGAACTCCCAATATTTATAAGCCTTGGGAGAGCAGAAACATGGAAAAGCATCACTGTTGAAACGTCAGACTTGCGTTTCCTACCAGTTCTTGACTTTTAATTCAAGTGCTGAACATATTGTTTCAGACATGGGAAAATTCTATCATGCTTTGCAAAGCAGGCACTTTAGCAGCTGAGGTCTGATATAGCTTATATTTTTAAGTCAAAAGCTTTTGGAAGAGAAAACAGTCAATACAAAGGATTGATCGCAGACCACACACAATCTATTCATGAGTCATGTCCTAACAATGAATAATTAAGGATTTGCGTCAGCATGGTATTGCTGAAAATAATGTTCTTCAAATAACTATGCTTAATATAAGTGTCATTTTATTGTTATTACTCATTTTTTTATTTTTGCTGCCCACTTTGATCTTAAAATGAATGGACAACAAGGACTTTAGAATGGACTATGGCTTAAGGTTTGTTAGTAGAAGCATAAGCATTGATCCATCCCCAACATGGGGATGTTCTATATTGTCCCGCTTCTGGTACCGGCTCACGAACCAGAAGCAGAGGCTGTCAGCTTTCTATTACAGCTGACACCGGGCTCTAACAATAGCATCCAGAGCCGACTGTGATTGTGTTTGTTAACCCCTTACACTGCAGCGTGTAAGGGTCATCCCCCTGACGGTCTGCCCTGGGGCATGCTACAGTTTACACTGCTCTACAATTAATTAATTGAAAAAACGCAAAAAACATAGTTTTTAATTAATACCTTTAAAAAAAGGTCTAAAAAGTGATTTAAAAAAAGTTATGCACTCTAAAATAAGACCACTAAAAAGAACAACTCTTCTCACAAAAAATAAGCCTATAGACAGATTTGTCAGCCAAAAAATAAAAAAGTTATGTTTTGAAAAGATGGCGAAGCTAAAATGCAGTAGATATTCTCCAAATTAGTTTTTATTCAGTAAAATTTAATAAAATACAAAAAACCCTCACATATTTACATATCGCTGCATCCGAGATAATCAACATAATAAAACAGAATCATTATTGGGCCCGCACAGTGAACCACGTAAAAAACAAACCCAAAAAACGCTCTGAAAAAAAGATAATTTTTAATTATTACCCTTTAAAAAATGCTCTAAAAAGTGATTTCAAAAATGTCACACTCTCCAAAATAAGACCAAAGCAGAAGAATGCTTCTCGGAAAAAATAAGCCCTTAACCAGATTTGTTAATGCTTCTTTCTAAAAAACAGTAGTTACTTACTGGTAATGATGTTTCCTCGAACCACGACGGCACCAACCAGAGAGAGGGATCCACGCCCAGGGACAGGAAACCTGAGCATAAAAAACACGCCCTTCCTATCTTGCCTCAGTGGTTACAGAGACTTGGAAGAACCTTATTAGTACATCAGAAAAAAGGAATTAGTCTCGCCGGTAATTCAGTTTCCATAAGTCCACCATGACGGCCCCCCGGAGGTTGCTTCCCTTTCCTCTGTAGGGACAGGAAATTGAGAGTATTAAAAGGCCACACCCTCAACCTCCCACCAGTGTTTATCAAATAACTACACCGGTATAGGATCCAACTCAAATTTATTCAGTACGTTAATTTCACATACATAGATAAAACATAAAACTTCTTATACAAGTGGGAGGGAAAAAAATAGGGCCGTCATGGTGGACTTATGGAAACTGAATTACCGGTGAGACTAATTCCTTTTTTCCATATCGTCCCCAATGACGGCCCCCTGGAGACATACCAAATTATGCCCAGTCAGGGAGGGACCACAGCCTGAAGTACTTTCCGGCCAAAGGCCAGATCTCTGGAAGTTAGAACATTAAGTCTATAGTGCTTAACAAAGGTAGTATTTGAGCTCCATGTGGCAGCTTTACAAATCTCTTCAATAGAGGCTCCCACTCGCTCCGCCCAAGATGTAGACATAGCCCTAGTAGAATGGGCTTTGACTGAAAGCGGTAGGGAACACCTTTGACCTTGTAGCATTCTTTAAGGGCTTCAGTAATCCATCGTCCAATTGTGTTTTTTGAAGCCTTCTTGCCTTTATGCTTTCCTGCAAATTGAATGAACAGATTTAAATCCTTTCTCCAAGGACCAGATGCTTCAAGATAATTAAGCACTGTACACCTTACATCCAACAGATGCCATTTCTCCTCCATATGACTTCTTAGATGCTGGCAAAATGTTGGTAAGACAATCTCTTGGTTCCTATGGAAATTAGAGACAACCTTAGGCAAGAAATGCCTGTCAAGCTTAAGCGTAATCCTATCCTCAGATATAGACAAATAGGGTTTACAGATAGACAAGGCTTGCAACTCACTTAACCTTCTAGCCGATGTGATAGCTATAAGGAAGGCAGTCTTTAAAGTCAAGAGACGCTTGTTGTTAGAGTCATTTGGTTCAAAAGGGCTCTCAGTTAGGGCGTCTAAGACTAAAGATAAATCCCACTGAGGGGATGACTCTTTAACATTAGGACATGAACGTGTACAGGCCTGGAAAAATCTTTTAACCCACCTGTGTTCTGCAAGTGCGGTGTCATAGAATTCACTCAGGGCCAAGACCTGGACTTTCAAGGTGCTAGGTCGAAGCCCCTTTTCAAACCCGTCTTGTAGAAAATCAAGGATTTGACATATATTAGGAGAATCCTGATTAGGCATATCCTTAGACCAGGAACAAAAATGTTTCCATATTTTAAGATATATGGCATGAGTTACTGGTTTCCTACTATTTTTTAAGGTCTTTCAAGAAGGCGCTTTCAGGGTCCAGGCTGCCAACTTTAGAAACCCTGGGTTCTGATGCAGGACTGGTCCCTGATGTAGAAGGTCTGGCCTCTCGGGAAGAATAAATGGAAGGTCCACTGCTAACTTCTGAAGAATTGGGAACCAACTTCAGCCAGAAGGGTGCGACCAGGATAAGACTGGCTGGACTGATCAACATTTTCTGCAGCACCTTGCTTACCAACGGGATTGGGGGAAAGGTATATACCAGATCTTGGCTCCAGATCTGTGAGAATGCATCCAGCCCCCAAGAAGCCTCTCTTGGATTTAGTGAGTAGAACTTCTCCACCTTGCAGTTCTTCCTTGAGGCAAACAGATCGATGGCTGGTAATCCCCATCTTGAAATGATCTCCTGAAAGACCTCCTCGTTCAGACTCCACTCGTGTGGAAGGATCTGAGATCTGCTGAGATAATTCGCCACTACATTTTCTGAGCCCTTCAGATGGATGGCTGAAATTGAGCGAAGATTTTCTTCCGCCCATGAGAATATTTTCTGGGATATCTTTAGCAGTTCCCTGAATCTTGTTCCGCCCTGCCTTTTTAGATGCAACCGTAGTGGCATTGTCTGACATTATTTTTATGTGATGCTCAAGTCGTCAGTGCAAGCTTCCAGTGTCTCCAGGACTGCTCTCAATTCCCTCTCGTTTGAAGAGACTTGTTTTCTCTCCCAGGACCAACGACCCTGAACATATTTTCCTGGCAGGAGAGCTCCCCAACCGGAACTGCTGGCATCCATCTGAATCTGGATCAATGGCCACTGTATCCATTCCACTCCTCTTTGAAGGTTCCTGGGATTCTTCCACCAATCTAATGACTTTTTCACTTTTGGAGGAATTACCAGTGACCAGTGCAAATTTCGGTCCCATTTTGAAAGGATCCAGGATTGTAAGGTCCTTGAGTGGTTTTGGCACCAGGCCACACTCTGGATACATGATGTCATGGTCCCCAGCAGACTCATCGCAGACTCTGTGTTACAGAGTTCAGAGATACCCCTAAAAATTCCTTTATGTGACTTGGGGTCAAGTCCAATTTTTCTAGATTTATGATCCATCCCAGGAATTGCAATATCTCTATTGTTGTCTTCTTCTGACTCTCCATGTGACTTACCGAGTCTCCAATCAATAGGAAGTCGTCTAGGTAAGGTACCATGAAGATCTCTTCTGTTCGAAGATATTTCACTACCTCCGCCATAACCTTGGTGAAGATCCGAGGAGCTGAAGAGAGACCAAAGGGTAATGCAGTAAACTGAAAATGAAACTCCTCCCCTGAGGGTGACAACACTGCAAACCATAAGTATCTCTGTGACTCTGGATGAATGGGTACACGGTAGTATGCATCCTCGAGGTCCAAGGTGCATAAAACAGCATTGTGAGATATTAAAGGGGTGGCAGATTTCACCGACTCCTTTTTGAATTTGGCGTATGCTACCCATTTGTTCACAAATTTCAGGTTTGTGATTAATCTGAAGGTTCCATTTGTTTTTTTTAATCAAGAATAAGGGAGAATAATGACCCATACCTTTTTCTTCTGGGAGAACTGGACTGATCACGTTCAGCTTCAGTAGACCGGAAACTTCTTCCCAAAGGAGACCTGTTAGTTTGTCTGAGGATTGCCTGGATAGAACAAATCGGTGAGGGGGTGGTGACACAAACTCTATAAAATAACCGTCCTTGATTATTGAGAGAACCCACCTGTTTGAAGTTATGTTCTCCCATTGGGTGAATTTTTCAATCTTCCCCCCACTCTGGCGTCATTGCCGTTTTTCTTGCTTATTTGTGGAACTGAAGAGGAACTGCTTGCTTCTTCCTCCTCTGGATGTATTCCCAAATCCTTGTCTCCATGTTTGTCTGCCCTTAAATTTCTGCTGATCTCTGGTTGAGCGAAAGCCACGAAAAAACTGTTTCTTTGTCTGTTGCTTCGCTTCCGGGAACCCTTTCTTACTGTCAGCTGCTTTATCCAGGATATCATCAGCATCCCCAGAAAAAGGAAGGCTACACAACTTAGCCTTAGAACGCACATCTCCTGACCACTGCTTAAGCCAAAGTGCTCTTCTGGTTGCATTTGACAATGCGGCTTCCCTTGCGGAAAAACAAATAGTCTCTGCCGATGCGTCCGCTAGAAAAGCTGCTGCTGACTTCAGTAGCGGGATGGAATCTAGAATCTCTTCTCTAGACGTACCTTCTCTAAGGTGATCTTCAAGCTGTCTTAACCAAAAGAAAAGAGTTCGAGAAACTGAGGTAGTTGCAACATTAGTTTTAAGAGTCGCCATAGAGGCCTCCCATTCCTTCTTAAGCAGACAGTCTGACTCCGATCCAAAGCATCCTTTAACTGGGTAGAATCCTCAAAAGGTAAATCAGTTTTTTTGACAACTTTGGAAATGGGAACATCAACTTTGGGCACATTATCCCAAATTTTTGTCTCCTCTGGGTCAAATAATAAACGGTTCCTAAATTCTTTGAGGATTGTTAAACATCTTTCTGGGTCTTTCCATTCATCCAAAACAAGATCTTTCAGATTTTCAATGATTGGAAAAACTTGCACTTTCTTCCTTCTCAATCCTCCAAACAATTTGTCAACTACTGACCTTTCTTCTACTGTGTCCTCAATATTTAGGGTGTCTCTTAATGCCTTAATAAGCCCATCCATATCTTCATTCGGAAAAAGATATTTAGGGTCATTAGGTACGGATTGTTGCATGAAATCAGACTCCTCAATATCCATTTCATATGAACATGAAGGTTGCTCATCGTCAGTATCTACACATACAGGATTTCCTCTGACTTTCTAATGCGGTGGACTTCTAGAAGCTTTAATCTCCTCACGCATCACAACCCTTAATTTATCCATAAATGAAGACTTCTCTTCTATTAATATCTTGTCCAAACAATCTTTGCATAAGCTCTTTTTATATGACACATCAAGTTTTGTATTACACATCTGGCAGCGTTTAGACGGTGCCTTTTTTGGTCTCTCCTTATCACATTCCTTAACTTTCTCCTTGACAAACATGTCCTTCTCCTAATTACAAAAACACAAAAACACAGGAGTGATGCTTAATCAAAAAAGCCGACTCCCAAACACAGCATATATGGTTTTTCAGCCTCCTCTGCCATCTTGTTCCCATAGACCTCAGCAGACAGCGACTACACCGCGGTCTTATACATGCTGCCGGCGTCTGACGTCATCTTCCGCGGCATGTCCCCTAGGCCGTGACGCTGAGGCCTCTGACATCAGTTCCGGCAAAACCGGAAGTGACGTAGCGCACTGAGGAGGCGCTATGTACCGGCTGCCGCAGACCCGCGAACGAGCCATAGAGCCGCCGGCACCTGCCCGATGGCAACCGGAGCCTGAGGACCCCAAGTAGGTCTCCATAAAGAGGCCGGACGAGGGAAGCCCCGGGGACACACACAAGAGGTTTTCACCAACAAAGATTTTTGCTATTGTTTTGGTGCTACTGGACTTTCGAATGTTTTGCCAGGTCTGAGGGGATGCGCTGACACAGTCTGTCAGGCTCCGTTAGTATAAAATCTGCAAAATATTATTTAAATCTGCAGGACATGAAAAGAGACACTGAATAGGGGGACGCTACACCAAAGACCATCATCATTATTAATCTGACTTGCTCTATCTTTGTGACCTTGAAGGGAGGCAGACTGTTAGGGTTATACTAATAAGCAGACAACCATCAGGGAATCATATCCCATTGGGAAAAACTCCTTAAGTGTGGGTACACATGGATATTGGGAGTCTGCTGTACCAGCAAAACACACAATGCAAGGAGCATATCCTACCCCAATTCATCATTATCTTGCTCTCCTGTTGAGCAACCGCTCGGAGCAAGGATTCTGATACCATTCACCTTAACTTGCATACCTGTAGAACAGCTGCTTCAAGGACTCTGGCATCATTCACATTACTTGCTTACCTGTGAAACTACTGCTTCTAACAAGGTTTTTGGCATAATTCCCATTATCTTGTGGGTACTTGTGGAGCCACCGCTCACAGCCAGTTTTATGTTATCATTCACATTACCTTGTGTATCTGTGGAAAAATTGTTTTCAGCGTGGATTATGTAATCGTTCACATTACCTTGGGTATTTGTCGAACCACCGCTCAAAGCCTGGATCATTCACATTACTTTGTGTATCTGTGGAAACTATTCACAGCAAGGATTATGTAATTATTCACATTACCTTGGGTATTTGTGGAACCGCTGTTCACAGCAAAGAATATAGCATCATTCACATTACTCTGTATCCGTGGAACTATTCACAGCAAGGATTATGTAATTATTCACATTGCCTTGGGTATTTGTGGAACCACTGTTCACAGCAAAGAATATAGCATCATTCACATTACTCTGTATCCGTAGAACTATTCACAGCAAGGATTACCGTATTTTTCGGACTAGAAGGTGCACAAAAAGTCCTTTGATTTTCTCAGAAATCAAAGGTGCGCCTTATAGTCCAGAGCGCCTTATATATGAACTGTACTTACAGACAACAGCTGCCTTGAACTGTGCACAGGTCTGCCACCTACTGGTCATTCATCCTTATAATCAAGTGCACCTTATAGTCCAGTGCGCCTTATATATGAAACTAGACATTTTAACAGGCATTTATTGATGGTGCGTCTTATACTCCGAAAAAATACTGTATGTAATTATTCACATTACCTTGGGTATTTGTGGAACCACCGCTCACAGCCTGGATCATTCACATTACTTTGTGTATCTGTGGAAACTATTCACAGTAAGCAGGGGCGGACTGGCCATTGTACCCACCGGGAATTTTCCCGGTGGGCCGGTCTGGGGCTGGTCCGGAGCTGCTCCGGGGCTGGTCCGCACTCCCTACAACTTTTGATTTAATTTTTAGTACCTGCATCGTACGATCGTACGATGCAGGGACTATCAATTAGTACACAGATGCAGCGCAGCACCGCTGCTTCTGCGTCTGTGTATACCCGCAGCTATACAGGTCACGCAATTGACTTCCTTGTGCGACCTGTGTAGTGTGGAGGAGGCTGACACTTACCAGCTGTCAGCTGTCGCCGGCCTCCATGTAGCTCCGCGGGTTGGTGTAAGAGGCGCGGAGCAGTGACGTCACTATCCCGCACATCTGCACCAAGCCGCCGAAGACCGAGGGAAGGCGGGAAGAAACCTGCTCCAAAGAGGTGAGTATTATGTTGTTTTTTTTAAACTATAGAATGGGGGGCATTATTGTATATTGGGTGGGGGCATTTATTATATGGCAGGGGGGCATTAATGTATATCTGGGACTGGCAGGGGGAATTAATTATATGGCAGGGGGGCATTATTCTATATCTGGGGATGGCAGGGGGGCATTAATTATATGGTGGGGGGCATTATTCTATATCTGGGGCTGACAGGGGGCATTAATTATATGTCAGGGGTGGGGGTGGGGCATTAGTCCGTATCTAGGGCTGGCAGGGGGCATTAATTATATGTCTGAGGCGGGCAGGGGGCATTATTAAATGTCTGGGGCGAGCAGGGGGCATTAATTATATGTCTGGGGCGGGGGCATTATTCTATATCTAGGGCTGGCAGGGGGCATTAATTATATGGCTGGGGCATTAATGTTTATCTGGGGCTGGCAGGGGGCATTAATTATATGTCTGAGGCGGGCAGGGGGCATTATTGTATATCTGGGGCTGGCAGGGGGCATTAATTATACGTCTGGGGTAGGGGTGGGGGGGATTATTCTATATCTGGGGCTGGCAGGGGGCATTAATTACATGTCTGGGGCGGGCAGGGGTATAATTTCTATGTCTGGAGTAGGTTGGGGGCATAAATTCTATGTCTGGGGTAGGCTGGGGGTATAATTTCTATGTCTGGGGTAGGTTGGGGGCATAAATTCTATGTCTGGGGTAGGGGTGTTACATTATGGGGCACTATTTGTGTGGTACTAATATTTCAGGGGGCTCTATTACAGTATTTGGGGCTCCAGTATAGGTGGTAGCAGAAGAAGGGACAATGGGAAAGTGCAGCACATAAGACGTCTGTGTGGTAAACTCTGCAGGAATGCTGTGCACCTGGAGGAAGAGACAAGGTGATGGTGGAACTAATGGAGAAGATGAGGAACAAGTACAATACGAGGACACATCACCTGATGTCACTGGATGCAATAGGTGAGGATCTCATGTGTTTTCTGTAGCTGTATATGATACATACTGATTTTTTTCATGTTCGCTTCTGTGTATATATGTAGTATTATAATAGTTATATTCCTGTACATAAGGGGCAGTATTATAGTAGTTATATTCTTGTACATAGGGGGCAGTGTATAGTAGTTATATTCTTGTACATAGGGGCCAGTATTATAGTTATATATAATACATATATATATATATATAGTATATATGTAGTATTATAATAGTTATATTCCTGTACATAAGGGGCAGTATTATAGTAGTTATATTCTTGTACATAGGGGGCAGTGTATAGAAGTTATATTCTTGTACATAGGGGCCAGTATTATAGTTATATTCTTGTACATAGGGGGCAGTATTATAGTAGTTATATTCCTGTAGATAGGGGCAGTATTATAGTAGTTATATTCTTGTACATAGGGGACAGTATTATAGTAGTTATATTCCTGTACATAGGGGGCAGTATTATAGTCGTTATATTCCTGTACATAGGGGGCAGTATTATAGTAGTTATATTCCTGTATATAGGGGGCAGTATTATAGTAGTTAGACAGGAAAAAGAACTATTTCCAGCTGGACATCAGACGTCAGTTTTAGGATAAAAAGTAGCAAAATTTTATTTGAAATCCATTAAAAAGGGTACAATGTACCCTTTTTAATGGATTTCAAATAAAATTTTGCTACTTTTTATCCTAAAACTGACGTCTGATGTCCAGCTGGAAATAGTTCTTTTTCCTGTCTAATGCTGCCCGCACCTGTGACCGAGGTTTGTCCGTGCTGGAGTGTCCAGAGTCAAGACTAAGAGGATTGTTCGAACGGAGAGGGTGAGCTGATTTCACAAAAGTATCTTTGTGATAGTTTTTTCTGTATTATAGTAGTTCTATTATTGTACATAGGGCACAGTATTATAGTAGTTCTATTATTGTACATAGGGCACAGTATTATAGTAGTTATATTCCTGTACATAGGGGGCAGTATTATAGTCGTTATATTCCTGTACATAGGGGGCAGTATTATAGTAGTTATATTCCTGTATATAGGGGGCAGTATTATAGTAGTTCTATTATTGTACATAGGGGGCAGTATTATAGTAGTTTTATTCTTGTATATAGGGGGCAGTATTATAGTAGTTATATTCCTGTATATAGGGGGCAGTATTATAGTAGTTCTATTATTGTACATAGGGGGCAGTATTATAGTAGTTATATTCTTGTACATAGGGGGCTGTATTATAGTTATATTCTTGTACATAGGGGGCAGTATTATAGTAGTTATATTCTTGTACATAGGGGGCAGTATTAGAGTAGTTATATTCTTGTACATAAGAGGCAGTATTATAGTAGTTATATTCTTGTACATAGGGGGCAGTATTATAGTAGTTATATTCTTGTACATAGGGGGCAGTATTATAGTAGTTATATTCTTGTTCATAGGGGGCAGTATTATAGTAGTTATATTCTTGTACATAGGGGGCAGTATTATAGTAGTTATATTCTTGTACATAGGGGGCAGTATTATAGTAGTTATATTCTTGTACATAGGGGGCAGTATTATAGTAGTTATATTCTTGTACATAGGGGGCAGTATTATAGTAGTTATATTCCTGTACATAGGAGGCAGTATTATAGTAGTTATATCCCTGTACATAGGAGGCAGTATTATAGTAGTTATATTCCTGTACATAGGGGGCAGTATTATAGTAGTTATATTCCTGTACATAGGGGGCAGTATTATAGTAGTTATATTCTTGTACATAGGGGGCAGTATTATAGTAGTTATATTCCTGTACATAGGGGCAGTATTATAGTAGTTATATTCCTGTACATAGGGGGCAGTATTATAGTAGTTATATTCTTGTACATAGGGGGCAGTATTATAGTAGTTATATTCCTGTACATAGGGGCAGTATTATAGTAGTTATATTCCTGTACATAGGGGGCAGTATTATAGTAGTTATATTCTTGTACATAGGGGGCAGTATTATAGTAGTTATATTCCTGTACATAGGGGCAGTATTATAGTAGTTATATTCCTGTACATAGGGGGCATTTACATTACCTTGGGTATTTGTGGAACCACGTAACAGCAAGGAATACAACATCATTCACATTACTCTGTATCTGTGGAACTATTCACAGCAAGGATTATGTAATTATTCACATTGCCTTGGGTATTTGTGGAACCACTTAACAGCAAGGATTGAGGCATAATTAACAATATACTCTATACCTCAGATGATACAATTGCTGACAGCAAAGATTATGGTATCAATCATATTGCCATTTCCCTATTTTGGCCTCACAACTCCAGGTCTGAGGTTGTGGGGGGTGACTCCTAGTCAGGCTCCGTGAGCCTGCCTATAGCGAGGATTCCTATCTTTCAGTGCACTGACACTCAAAGTCCACTTTCTCAGCTAATACATAGTCAAATGTTAATGTGTCAAATGGCCCTGCAACCACAATGTGTTATATGAATAAAACTTTTATATCCTATTGTATGTAGATGTCCAAGGTTGGAGAGAGCAGTTTGAATTAAGTTAGGAAACTCCACATCTCAGTTACTAAACTGCAATATGCCAACCCTGAGTTGCTTTAAAACCTAACAAGTTTGCAGGCATAACCCATATAAAGAGTGTTTTACTACATCTTGTCATTTTGAGTTTCCAAATGATCAATGTTGATGGGAAATCACTTTTGGTCCAAGCAATGCTTTATAAAAGCAGCATGTGGTTCATCAGACCTTCCAAGATAACTGAAGGGTAACCATGTGCTCTGTGAGGAGTCTCAGTCCTGCACATCTCTCCACACTAGGAGGAGAGGCTAACCTGCAAGTCGTTAGATAATTTACTGAACCTGCAAGGGTAATTAATCAAAAGCTGTGACCTGAGCTACTGACCAGGATTACAGACCATCTTCCCATTCTGGGACTTGCAGATTTAATCCTGCATAGATGCAGCCCCCTCACAAGAGCAAGCATGTTTAGTTTAGAATGGTTGGTAGCTTTTCCATAGGTTAACCAGAATTCATATTACACACTACATATCATGAGTGTAATAAAAGAAAAGTAGACTTATCACCCAGAACTCTCATATAGGTACAGAGGTTTTGCCGGGTCTGCGGGGATAAGGTGACCTCCTTATCAGGTTCCATTAGCCCCTCAAAGGGATAAACCAACAGACACAAACCAATCCAACTGGAGGAGTGTTCTGTACGGGACGCCAGAAGTCCCATCCTGTTAGCGCCATTCACCATGTGAGGTGTGTCTGGAGAGGAGGAGTCACACCATGTTACTCTGAAACCTGCTTCTAGAGACGCCGGACTTGTCTCCCTGCATACCTGCTCCCACTCTGGGGTCAGTAGCGTGCAGCAGGAACCCAGAACAGGCACACTCTAGTCCCAACATCATGCTGTTTCTGGGGCTAGGTCACACACTATGGCAACTATCATTGCTGACATTTTGCCAGGACCCGCAGCACCTCGCCTGTGCTGCTTTGGGTCACTCCAGATTTGGACGACCTCCAGTTCACTGGCGGGGTTCAAAACCCTAGTACCTGCCCTAGTACCAGGTAGTAATCCTCTACACACTCAGGTTCCCGCCAGGGCGGCTCCCTCTCTCTAGTTGGAGCCGTCGTGTTGCTGGGGAAATTGATGATTTTCTTCACCAACAAAGAGTTAATAAATTTCCCCAATTAGCTATCCATAAATATATGGATGTCTAAATGCTGTATGTGTGTGTATATATGCTATGTGTATATGCTCTATAAAGTATGTGAGTATATATGAAATGTGTATATATATATATATATATATATATATATATATATATATATATATGCCTATACATGTTACTATATGAATGTGTGTATATGTAATGTATATATGCTGTATTGGTGTAAATGCTGTATATGGTGTTTGATGTGTATATGCTGTATGTGTGTATTGTCAGGATCGGAGGTGGTGGACCCACTAAACCATCGAGAATGAAGATGTAAGCCAATGTCTGGGAGCGGAGTCTAAGTGGCACTCTCCTTCAAATAGGCTGACATAGCCACGGTTTCAGGCACAGAATATGGGCACACCCGACCACCAGGTTGCTCCAGAGGCGCAACTTGCTTGTGGTAGTGGCCAAGGCGGAGTACAGAAATGGCAGGCAGAATCAGAGTCGTAGTCAGGCAGGAGGTCAGGACAGGCGGCTTCATGTGGAATAACTGTTTTTTTATTTTTATAGATCGGGCATTTTGGGATGCAGCGATACCAAACATGATTATGATTTTACTTTTTTATTTAATTTTCTAGTAGTTCTAGGGAATGGGAGATGATTTGAAATGCTGACTGGAACAGTATTTTTACAGGTCCGCTTATCACGAGTGAAAGCTGTTTGGGTTTGGATTTGCTGAGTTTGGATGAACCTTAAACAAAGGTTTGTTTTGGGTACCTGTTACCTGAACCTGGACGACAGTCATTGTGGTTTAGGCCTGCTCATCAATAAAAATAAAATGATAGGTTTAAAAACTTTTGACTCATGCTGTGTTAGATATCGAGAGACAGTTGCTGCCATGCAGTTAATAAGGCTGGAAGATTTTTCTAAAATAGGCCAAATTGCAAGATAAATTTGGATTTTTGTTTTAGTAACCAGTTGCCTTAATTTTGCAAGATGCATTTTGGATGATGCACTTGCTGCTTTCTCAAACATGCTCATAGAGATGGGTATTTGTAAAGATGTAGAGATGTCAAAAAAGTAAGATTTAAATGCTAAAAAATACAAACAATGAAGCATCCTGTTGAATGAAATGAAGCAGAGATCTAGAAAACGTTGAGGAATTGTTATAGAAAGAATAATGGATTGTAATGATAATAGTACTTTCTTGCACTACGTAAACAATATCAATTATTTGCTGTAAGTGGAAAACCCACTAAGGCTGGAGACAGATGGGACAGGTTTGGCAGAAAAACGTCTGGAAGTGGATAGTTGGCGCAATTTTTCTGTGGCTGGCCTTAATTTCAACCTTTGCATTGCTGTGGATAAAAATAATAATCTTTATTTATATATCATGTTATACATCAAATCAAGAGAGACAAGTACTATAAATACTACATTATAATTGGGGTGCCTACTACAGATACAGAAATGAACATTTTTTTATTTATTTTTTTAGACCCTCTAGGGAACTAGAACACTGTACTACTATGGCATAACTTTATCCCACAAGCCCCAATTACAAGATTTTATCCTTTCTTTATACCAGTTATATTATACCTTTATTAGAAATTGTTTAGAGATTTAAACAATTTTAGAATGGGCCTAGTTACCGGTCCTCCCACACTAAAGACTGTAGGAAGTGCAGCATTATATACATTTTATGCTACACATTGCACACAGTAGGCAAGCTTAGTAAGCTCAGACAAGAAAAGTAGGATGATATGACTGAAAACTCATCTCTAGCCTCCTGCCATGAAATCAGAACTGTGACCTTTGACAACCCTGGGATAAAAAGACTGCCTGACAATGATTATACACATATGTGTGAATAAATATATGGATGTCTAAATGCTGTATGTGTGTGTATATATATGTTATGTGTATATGCTCTATAAAGTATGTGAGTATATATGAAATGTGTATATATATATATATATATATATATATATATATGCCTATACATGTTACTATATGAATGTGTGTATATGTAATGTATATATGCTGTATCGGTGTAAATGCTGTATATGGTGTTTGATGTGTATATGCTGTATGTGTGTATTGTCAGGATCGGAGGTGGTGGACCCACTAAACCATCGAGAATGAAGATGTAAGCCAATGTCTGGGAGCGGAGTCTAAGTGGCACCTGGTATTCACCAGAGCCCGCCGCAGCAAATTCAACTAGCTTTGCGGCGGGTTCTGGTGAACTCTCCTTCAAATAGGCTGACATAGCCACGGTTTCAGGCACAGAATATGGGCACACCCGACCACCAGGTTGCTCCAGAGGCGCAACTTGCTTGTGGTAGTGGCCAAGGCGGAGTACAGAAATGGCAGGCAGAATCAGAGTCGTAGTCAGGCAGGAGGTCAGGACAGGCGGGACAGGATCGGAGTCAGGATATAGGAAAAGGTGAAGAACAGGTGGCAGAGAACCAAGGTCAGGAAGCGGAGCAGTGGTCACAATGGAAAGATCACAATGTAGTCTCCATGTAGCGCTTTCTTTGAGGCAATAGAGCACAATGATCCAGCAGGAGACAAAGGTAAAGGCAGGCTATATATCAGGACAGCGGCCGACCAGCGCCATTTGGTGGCGCGCTGCCCTTTAAGTTTCACAGAGCCGATGTGTGCGAGCAACGAACCACAGGCGGTGAGTAGGCCTGCAGCTGCCGTAATGAGGTGCTGTGACACAGGGGTACACAGGTGTGCCTGCGACCCGAGACCCGGAATGCAGGAGCACCCATGACATGTATATATACTGTATATATGTCGTTATATGGTACTGTATGTATGTGTGTATATGCCGTATGAGTGTATATACTGAATATACAAAAAATGTGCTGAAAAAACCTAACTCGGCTTATACTCAAGTCTAAAAAAAAAAAAGTGTACTCCCCTTCCAATGCCTCCCTAGCAGGTGCTCTACTATCCATCGATGTTCCGGCATGTATACTGGGGTAGGGGGCTGCCAGTTATATACTGGGGAGCAGTGACTGCAAGCTGTATACTGGGAGGCAGGGGGCTGCTGTCTATATACTGGGGAGCTCTGGATGCAGGCTATAGGCTATATACTGGGGGGCAGGGGCTGCAGGCTGTGTACTTGGGGCAGGGGGCTGATGGCTATATACTGGGGAGTTGGGGCAGCAGGCTATATACTAGGGGGGGCAGGGGCTGCAGGCAATATATTGGGGGAAGGGGCTACAGGCTATTTACCACGGGGCATGGGCTGCAGGCTATATACCAGGGGGCATGAGCTGGCTGTCTTTATACTGTGGACAAGGGGCTTCTAACTATATACTGGGGGGCATGTGCTGGCTGGCTATATACTGGGGACAGCCTGGCTATACACTGTGTGGAGGCTGGGACCAATGCATGTTCCACCCTAGGCTTATACTCGAGTCAATAGGTTTTTCCAGTTTTTTGTGTTAAAATTAAGTTTCTCGGCTTATACTTGGGTTGGCTTATACTCAAGTACATATGGTATGTTTTATATACTGTTTATTTGTCTATGCTATATGTGTCTATGCGGTATGTTAATACTATATACATGTGTATATATAGTGTGT